>NC_089257.1:21256186-21899340 GCF_963930625.1 Muntiacus reevesi | reverse complement strand
AAATACAAAGGGTTAGATGAACAATACTTTTGAGATCATCTGGAGAAGAATCCTCTTCCACACTCAGTTATGTTGTTGGCAGAATGCACTTCCTTGCATCAGATGAACTAAGGTCTCCATTTCCTTATTTGCTGTCAGTTGAGGGGAGAGAGGTGGGAACATTGCTCTCCCCTGCTCCTTAATGCTAAGTGCATTTCTTCTAACATTGCTCTTTGTATCTTCACAAGCATCAATGGTATACCAAGTTCTTTTCTTATTTCAAATCTCTCTACTTCCCCTTATGCCTTGTAGTTTAAGAAGTTGTGTGATTAAAGTAGATATAGTGGAATAATCTCCCTTTTGTCATATAAGTAGGGGGAATTCAATGAACCAAAGTTTTTTTTTTTTTAATCAGTCAGATAATCAAATTATCTATACACCTTTTACCCTAGACTTGCCAGAATATACATTTTGTCAGAATACACCATTGTGAAAGCATATATTCTCTACAAGTAATTGTGCATATAAAATGTAGGCTTTGGAGTCAACTAAGTCCAGGTTGAAGTTTAAGCTTAATTATTTAATAATTATGTGGGGTTTTTTTGAGCCTCACTTTTTTTTAATCTTCAAAGTAAGCTCAATTATTACCTATTTTATAGGGCTGTTGAATTGATTATATGAGAAAAAGCATGGCAGTTAATGCAGTGATTAACATAGAGGGAGCCCTCAATAAGAGGATGGCATGGCAACCCACTCCATTATTCTTGCCTAGAGAACAATGGATGGAGGAGGCTAGTAGGCTATATAGTCCATGGGGTTGCACAGAGTTGGACACAACTGAAGCATCTTAGCATGCATGCACACATCCCTCAATACATGATTCTCATACACTCTATCCTCTTCTTTATCATAGAGTATTTATTTGGTTGGATAGCATCACCGACTCAATGGACATGAATTTGAGCAAGTTCCTGGAGTTGGTGATGGAAGCATGCCAAGGAAGCTTGGCATGCTACAGTCCACAGGGTCCCAAAGAGTTGAACATAACTGAGTGACTGAACTGATTTGGCAACTCTCCCTAACACAGTCCACCCCCATCCTTGTAGTTTACTTCTTTCTCCCCTGAAATGCCTTCTGTTCCCAAGTATGCATAAAAAGATTGCCTAAAGTAATCCTTTAGAGTGTTCATCTCCAAATGTTTCAAGACTTTTCAAGAAGTCCAGTGCAACCCTACACACCTGTACCATTTGTAATAAGCAGTATGACTGTCTTGCCAACCTAATTCAAAAATCCACATCCCAAATTTTTCTGAATCACAATTAGGGTGTCTTGATTACACTAAGTCTTTAATGTCAGGTATGTGATACTGAAACTGTGTAGGACTCTGTGGGACCTTCCCATGGACAGAACTCTTGACTTCCCTGCTTGCCTCTTGTTTATAGAAACCCTCCTATTTCTTTCCCGAGTCCCAAAGAACACATTTAATCAAAGGAGTGAGAAAATGCAGAAACTAAGGAAAGTAGTCAAGCAAGACAAACTATTAATAATTCATCCATAAAACAAAAAGTCAAGGACATTTAGTTTCTCAAGTGCTACCTCTGAACTGTTTTGCAGATAATAAAACCCTCATCAGCTGGAAAAAATTAACTGCACGCTGACCACTAGCACATAGATTCCAGATTGATAGGAACCAAGAAGTTGGTGATGCTGACTCCTGAAATACCACACAGTTACTTCACCACCAACCAATCAGAATAATGTCTACAAGCTGATCAGGGACCCTCTGACCTCTCACTTTGCCTTTAAAAACCTTTTCTTGAAAGCCACGGGGAGTTCAGGTTTTTTGAGCAGGTCTTTTACTTACAATTTTTTTTTTCTTTCTGAAAGAAGGGAAGGAAAACCAGTAGCACCTTTCACTCATCTCCTAGTCAGTTCACTTCTGCATCTGGAACAAAGTACGGGAAGAAAGTACTCTTCAAATAAACATAGTTAAATCTTGATTTCTAAACACTAACTCCTGAACTCATGGGGATCTTTTATTCAGCACCAGGGCTCTCTCTCCTTCTCCATATGTATTTGCTTTTCTTCCTGATCTCTGATCACTATTCACTTCACTCCTGAGAGTTACAATTACATTTCCTATTGCAGTCATGATCATATGGAGTATTTTAAGCTTCAATTTAATCCAAATGTTTATTAAGGTCTTTCTGGGGGAAGAAAATTTAATTATTTTAGTAAAACTAGACCTTTATTAGTACACCAGTAAGCATGTAATGTTTATTATAGCTCAGAGATTTCAGCAAATGCCTTTTAACTGAACTCGTTTTGTAGCTCTCCCCTAGCGATTGTGTGAAATTCAATGGTAATTAGCAATTAGGTACCTACATGAACTGGGATAAACATTAGTAAATGATAGGCACATGAACTGTGTGGAAATAGTGACAAGAAGGTAAGGAATTGTGAGTGGGCTGAAGAAAATGGTGTTTATTTCCAGTGATCTCATCCATACCTGTAGGTTTCAATACCATCCATATGATGGTTCAGTTGATAAAGAATCCATTTGCAATGCAGGAGACCCCAGTTCGATTCTTGGGTTGGGAAGATCCACTGGAAAAGGGATAAGCTACCCATTCCAGTATTCTGGCCTAGAGAATTCTATGAACTGTACAGTCCATGGGGTTACAAAGAGTGGGACATGACTGAGTGACTTTCACATAGGCTAATAACTCTAATTCTTATTTATTGCCAAGCTTTCGTTTAGTTTCAAGCTTGTTGAAATCTCCACTTTAATATCTTTTTTTTTTTTCATATTTATTTATTTATTTTTTTTTTATTTTTTTTTTAATTTTATTTTATTAGTTGGAGGCCAATTACTTCACAACATTTCAGTGGGTTTTGTCATACATTGACACGAATCAGCCATTGAGTTACACGTATTCCCCATCCCGATCCCCCCTCCCACCTCCCTCTCCACTTTAATGTCTTACAAGCATCTCAAGTTGTACGTACAAGTAATAACACTTACGTACTTTCTCCACAACATATTCACCTCTAGTCTTCTTCATCTTAAAAACATAACAAATAACACATTGACCTAATTGTGTGATTGAAAATCTGTGAAAACTGGAAGATTTTTAAAGAATATGAAAACAGCAACTAGAGTTATTTTCTTGAAATTCTTCTGCCTTTATTGTACATAAATGGATGCTACCTAAGCCAGATATCTGGTATAGTATATTACTGTTAATTTTTCCTGTATATCATCCTATTTAAGAAATACTCCTAGAATTTTATTGTTTTGTGCAAATGGACTTGAATGATTCTTTTTAAATCATTTGAAAAAATCATTTTATTAATATCTAAAGTATAATTCTCTCTAGTAAATCACAGGAAAATATTCTATATATTTATTTATCTTTCTTTGGGGGTAATATGAAGCAAATTCCTAAAAATATATATATTTCACTCTGTGTATTAACAGAAAATATAGGATAAAAGATAAAAACATATGCCATCTATAGTAGTACAATATTATAAACCTGGGATTAAAATTAACACATGATGAAGATTTCTACACAGAAATTCAAAATGCTGTGTTTCATAAAATGCAAGATTTATGAGGTTTATTAGCAGAAGATAATATTTTAAGTTTAATGCTTTCCCCCTAAATTTAGATTTAGTTCAATTTCAATAAAAATTTAATAAGAATTTGGGGAAATTTGTAAATTTGCCCAAGGTAAAGCTAAAATTTATTTTGGAATATAAATGGTCAACAAGAACCAAATTTTTTTTAACAGATGAGAATATTTGCTTGCTGAATGTCAAGACTAATTATAAAGTTGCAATAAATATGACAATACACATTGATAAAAGAATGAAGAGATTAAGCAAAAGGTCTACAGAAAGAATAAAAGCTCAGATACAAGCTCACGCATAAGTGGACCCTTAAATGTATTACTCAATGTTGTTGCTGTTTAGTTGCTAAGTCATGTCCAATGCTTTTGTGACCCCATGTACTACAGCTCGCCAGGTTTCTCCATCCTTGGGATTTCCCAGTCAAGAATACTGGAGTAAGTTGCCATTTCCTTCTCCAAAAGATCTTCCCAACCCAGGGATCGAACATGTGTCTCCTGTATTGTAGGTGGATTCTTTACTGCTGAGCCGCTGGGGAAACCATTGCTGCAGAGTGATAGACAATTCATTCAGTTCAGGTAGTTCAGCTCAGCCGCTCACTTTTGTCCAACTCTTTGCCACCCCATGAACCGCAGCACGCCAGGCCTTCCTGTCCATCACTAACTCCCGGAGCTTATCCAAACTCATTTCCATTGAGTCGGTGACGCCATCCAACCATCTCATCCTCTGTCGTCCCCTTCTCCTCCTGCCTTCAATCTTTCCCAGCATCAGGGTCTTTTCAAATGAGTCAGCTCTTCACATCAGGTGGCCAAAGTATTGGAATTTCAGATTGAACATCAGTCTTTCCAGTGAACACCCAGGACTGATCACCTTTAGGATAGACTCTCCTTGCAGTCCAAGGGACTCTCAAGAGTCTTCTCCAACCCCACAGTTCAAAAGCATCAATTCTTCGGTGCTCAGTTTTCTTTATAGTCCAACTCTCACATCCATATGTGACTACTGGAAAAAGACAAATAATAGTGTTCTCAATAAAGGATGCTGGAAAATTACCTACATGGAAGAAAAGGTGGAACTTAACTCTACTTCAGAGTTTCAAAAAATCAAATTGTGGTAGGTTTTTAAAAGAAATGTAAAATAATGTTAAAGTGAAAAGTAATATGTATTTTAGGGGATTATTTAGTAAAACATGTTTTTTAGTTCAGGACAGGCAAAACCTTTGTTTAAAAATAAGAACAAAGAGAATTTTTAAACTTAATGAGAAAAGATGATAAGCTTGGCTACATTAAAATTAAAACTTGAATTCATCAAGAGAATCCTGCTAAGAGAATGAAAATGCAAGCCATAGAGTGAGAGAAATTATTTGCAACAAATATAGCTCAAAAGCTACACACACACATGTGTACACACACACACACAAATCATTCATATATACATGCACATATATATGTATATATCCCACATATCTCTAATAGATGTGTGTATTGCACAAACGAATTCAAAGAAAACTCAGTAGGAAAATGAATAAGATTTAAAGTATCATTTTATAAAAATATACATTCGTATTTATAGCTATACAATAAATGTTTGTAATAATATAAACTGGAAGCAGCACAAAATTTATTAGTAAGTGTATGAATAAATAGAATATTCACATACAGATACAATACAACCAAGGTAATGAAGTGAACCACCACTAGATGCAATAATAGAGATAACTTTAAGAAGCAAGTTTAGTGAAAAAAGGAAGTACAAAACTATTTTAAACTTCAAATACAAGCAAAATTAAGCAATATAATTTTTTTAACCTGCATAAAGTGGTATAAAGGCTTCCATGTGGCTCAGCTGGTAAAATATCCGCCTGCAGTGTGGGAGACCTGGGTTCCGATTCCCTGAGTTGGGAAGATCGCTTGGAGAACGTATGGGATACCCACTCCAGTATTCTGTCCTGGAGAATTCCATGGACTGCATAGTTCATGGGATCTCAAAGAGTCAGAAACAACTGAGTGACTTTCATAAAGTCTTATAAGGTTAAATGGCCCTTCATAAAATAAAAAGTCATGATTTTTTAGTTTATACTAAGTTTTGTGGTTTAAATATTGCCATCATAGCTGATTTTCTAGTTAAGAACATTGAAGATCTGAATGTAAAATTGGGCAAAGATGCAAATAAAAGGGTCGTTAGAGCTAACACTCATTGGCTCCCACATACCACTGCATTCACAGGTGACAATGCAATTAAACATTCCTACAGAGCAAAATGAAAACTTTTAAAAAGTGTTCACTTTTTTAGGAAGTTAAAAATTATTTTCAGACATATATAGAATGAAAACACGAGAAAAGTTTTATTCAACTCATTAATGATGAAGGGAGCTGATCGCAGGCTCACCTGGTTCAAAGGAAAATTAGAAGAAAAATGATTATCAGTACACCTTAAAAGACTTTCTAAAAGTCTACCCAGTTAGAAGCAAAAATGATTAATGACTTGCAGGACAACACATAACCTTTGGGGTTATTTTTCTACTTGACAGAAATTATTTGCAATTCTATTGGATAAGATCTACAAGTTAACACATAATTTATGAGTGTGTGAGCCTTTATTTAATACCAACATGCACAGTCGTATTTTTCTAGAGCATTAAATAATTTGTTGCAGAAGTTTCAATATATATTTGAAAGAATTACTGTCCATACTTCTGCTTTACTTCTAAGTTGTAAATAATTGTTCTTAATGACCCCACCAATAAGATACAATATAGTCCCCAAAGGTTATTCTTGATCACCAAAATGATAGCCCCTAGAGGTTCTGGCTTAATTATTTATAATGGGCTACAAGAAGTGTTAATTAACCACATATAAACCTCCTTGAGTATACAGTACTGAGCAAAAACCGCCTTGAGTGTCCAATACTGAACATGTTCTAAAGCAAGAAAACTAATTTCTATCTCAAAATTTCATTAAGGAATCTCAAATTGGAAAATGTAAAAGCCTTTATTCTCTCTCTCATCTTGAGGCTAACCAAACAAAAAAATTCTCTCCACTAGATTTCTCCTATAGTGCTTTTTGAATTTAGTGATTTTTCTCTCTGCTCTTTTCAACTAAAATTATCAAATTAGTCTGATTCATCTAAAGATGATTCTTAATAATACAAATTTGCCATCTTACATAAAATAGATTTCTGAGCTAGCAGTTTTTTACTTTCTCTCTCTCTTTCTCTCAAGACTAACATCATTAGTATTCAAACTTTGGATTCAAAAGTGCTCCACAAATCCTCAAAAATTCTGAAGAAATTAAAAGTGTTTTTGGAGAGTTTATTTCACAACAGTCACTGTATTAGGCACCTCAGATATTCATTGATTAATTTGCTTTAAAGTAGTAATACTAAATCCATAGCATATTGATGTCTGTAACATGATTTTTTGATTAAACTATATTCCTCTCAATGTGAGAAGAATGTGATCATTTACATTTTAATGTCTCCTTAATAAAATATATTTCTGCACTCAACTTGTCAATTATTAAAGTTTATGTAGGATATCTTTCCTCACCAGATACATATTTGGAAAAGCAGAGAGTATTTGAAGAACATTTTTAGATTATTGTGGATATTTTCCTTTGATATTACTTCATAAACATGATATGCTTTTTCTAAAAAGTGAAATAGACCACCAGCCCAGGTGGGATGCATAAGTCAAGTGCTCGGGCCTGGTGGGCGGGGAAGACCCAGAGGAATCGGGTGGAGAGGGAGGTGGGATGGGGGACCGGGATGGAGAATATGTGTAACTCTATGGCTGATTCATATCAATGTATGACAAAACCCACTGAAAAATAAAAAAAAATTAAAAAAAATAATAATAATAAATTAAAAAAAAACATGATATGCTTTTTCTAAAGGTTGTCTGCAATGTGGAATTTTATATCATATCAGTAAATTTTCCAGACTGTTTCATACTGTTTCCATTGATTTAGTGTATATTTTAAATAGATACTTTATTCATCCTTCCCCTTATATTAATAAAATCTCCCATTGGTCATTTGGAAAATATTAATTCACTGGTTATACAGATCTTCCAAGATTAAACACAATTGATCATACAATATCAACAATTGTATTAGTTAATATTACCAGTGATTTTGCTAGAAAAATCTTACTCTTAGTAAGTTCTTAAGATCATAGTAATAGACACGAGTTTTATAAAATTATAAGTTTTGTTTGAAAACTCAAATTTTATAATGACATCAAATGTTTTCAGTTTTTCCTTGACTTAATAGTTGCACTTACTCAGTTTAAAGAAAATGTTTGCTAAATATATAAATTTGAATAAATATGTCTATATCATTCTGTCAAGAAAAAAGTGAGCAGCGATGAGATTAAAGAGACAGCAGCAATTATACTAGACAGAGAATGATAATATTACTGAGAAGACACTGCATCATGTCTGAATATGCACGTATTTACACACAATACCTACCACCTTTACAAATTCTAGAAATAATAAAAAGACTTTCCTTTAGCTGTCTGAAAAATATTTTCATCAAATACCATATATCCTCTAAACACATCCCTGTGTTCCCATAAAAATGGGAGTAAAAAGTATAATGTCAATAGCATTGTGTTAATAGTTGTGATGACATAGATACTCATGAAAAGAGCCCCTTCATGACAATGAACCAGACTTTTTAGAAATACTCAGCTAACACAATTGAAGTATTAGAAATTTAGCTTTATCTCCTGGAAATATTGGAAATATTTAACCTATATATGCTCATAAAATAAAGTTTTCTTGAATTAAGAGATACTTTAATCTATTAATAGCTTTAAACATATGAATAAAAAAACTTCTCATGCATGCAAGGATTTACAGGCAGCAGACCTTCAGAAAGCTTAGATATTAGCCTAGTCAAAGTAAACCCAGAAGCATAAAAAATCACAATTCCATATCTCAAAGAGTTGTTCTCCTTTCCAGTGGGTAGTAAATTTCACAAATTGACTAACATAAAGTAGTCTAAAAAGACTTGATCCATGGTCATAGGATATCCAACAAAGAACAGATCTTGCCATTCACTTGACTGAGATTGTCATATAGTCACATAATCCAGAATATAATCTTTGCTGCTCCCTCAGTGGAATAAATTATCAACTGTGTAAATCAACTCGACTTGTATCTACAGTGCTCTCTTTGCTAATACATGAGACAACCTAATGTCCCATGTTAACACAGATTCATGTCACTAGACCTTGTGATGGAAAAGGCATGGCCATGACCTTGAGTTAGGCAAGATGAAAACAGAATAACATAATCTATCAGAAAAAAATCAAAATTACAAGTAAGAACACAAACCTAGAGAAATAGAGTCAGCAAAATTAAGATTCTAGTGTCACCTGAGAGTCATTTCAGGGGCTGTGACAAGATTTGCCTGCGCTCATGAAGTGTCTTTCTCGGACAAGATGATTTAATTGTCTGTGGCAGGTGAGTTCTTTAAACTTTTGGTGAATTGTTCAAAGCTGCCAAAATACAATTTTTAAACATTTTAAAAAGAGATAAATATATGCCAAACAGGTAGTTTACTAATTAATAAGCATAATCAAATGACACTTTAGGAAACAAAATTCTTATACTTGGAAACATAGTCTGAAATATATGTACTAAATCAGAGACAAAACTTGTTATAGTCTACAGGGCAATAAAATTGCAATCTTTAGGTTCTATTTTCTACCAGAAAGTAATTTTGACTAGCTAGGTTTACAAGTTAGCAAATTAATTTGTAGCCTTGTCCTGTAATAGCAAATAGTCAAATCAAATAAAGTTAATTATTCTAAAAAGTGATTATTGGGTGCTTCAAACCGGAGATCCCCAGTGTTTTTGGCACCAGGGACTGGTTTCATGGATGACAATTTCTCCACAGACTGGAGTTGGGGGAAAAGGTTTTGGAATAACTCAAGCACATTATAATTATTGTGCACTTTATTTCTGTTATTATCATATCAGCTCACTTCAGATCACCAGGCATTAGATTCCAGAGGTTCAGGACCTGTGCCTTAAATAATTTCTCAGTGAGATATTTAAAGGTCATGCTCTTCACATTGTCCTTACTTTCAAAATTTAAATACTTTATCATGCTTTATAATTTGCATATATTTGCAATAAGTAGTGTATTATACATTTCTAAAATATTATTTACTTACCCATTTAATCTGGAAAATGTCTTTCTAACCTTTTGGATCCAGGCTACTGAAAGCTTAAATGACCAATCTTTGCTTCCTTCACATTTCACAGAACTGGTTCAAGAACAGCTCTCATCTGGGGTTGAAACTTGACTAGTTGAAATACTGAGGTCAGACAACAACAAAAGAAAAGCTACAACTTAGATCTTGGCAAATATAGAAGAATAATAATCTTGTCACTATTGGGTCTCAAATGAGAGAACTTAAAGAATGATTAAAATGTGCTTATAGCTTCCTATTATCTGTTTGTAGTGACGGACAGGGAAGCCTGGCATGCTGCGGTCCTTGGAGTTGCAAAGACTCGGACACAACTGAGCGACTGAACTGAACTAAACTGATGGAAGTTCAGAAATCCTCAGCTCCAAAACTCGAAGAACCCATAACCCAAGATGCAATTGTGTTAACAATTAAAGCTTCATACAGCTATAGAAAGTAGCATAAAACCCTACTTTCTTGATAGAGTGGTAAATGATTTATTATAAATGATGAGTATTCTTTCTTTCACGATTGGCTTAAGAAACTTAGTTATTGACTTGTGACAAAAATGAAATCAGCATGCTGAAGTGATTCCATTCCAGTACTATAAATAACATTTTGTGTGTGTTTGTTTGTGTTGGACTGTACATAACCCCAAGGACTGTATGAAGCCTGCCAGTCTCCTCTGTCCATGGAATTTCCCAGGCAAGAGTACTGGAGTGGGTTGCCATTCCCATCTCCAGGGAATCTTCCCAATTCAGGGATTGAACTCATGTCACTTATGTCTTCTGCATTGGCGGGTGGATTTTTTTACCACTGTGCCACCTGGGAAGCACATAAATGACATTAGTTTTGCTTTAATGTGTTTCGAAGCTAACATTAAAGCCACCTTTGACAATTCCATCTATTATCTTAACATGGAATATTGTGTAGTCAAGTTTATAGTGCCCTGCCACTAGTAATAACCAACGAGACATTTGTTAGCAGTTCCCCAAATAATGTCTTGCATATAATCTTCAAACTTAAAATATACAGATTCCCTAAATTTTTCCATTTTCCTAAAGTTCTTTACTTCATCTTATGCTAAGGTTGAACAAAGAATTGTCTCTGTGTTTCTTTGCAGCTGTGAAATTTTATTCTAGATACAGAACACCAGTGGGGGGGGGGGAACCCTTCCTTTCACAGTGTTCTCCATAGATTGTCTTCAATTTAGCTTAAATTAAACATTCTATGTATGAAACATTATAGGTTACTTGGGGGGAAGACAAAAGTAAATCATGCCTAGTTGGAGGAAAAAGCTTTAAAATGAAAAAAGAAACTCTTTAGAAGGGACTCCTCATATACTTAGCCCACATCCAAGCTAGCGTCCCTGACTTTAAATATGTCCTCTTTGATGTTTAAGAGAACTTCGCAGGTGGTGTAGTGGTAAAGAACATGCCTGTGAATGCAGGAGACATAAGAGGCGTGGGTTTGATCCTTGGGTCTGGAAGATCCCCTGGAAGAGGAAACGGCAATCCACTCCAGAGAATTCCATGAAGAGAGGAAACTGGTCAGCCCATAGCTTCGAAAAGAGGCAGATACAACTGAGGCAACTTAGCACACAGACCTGTTTAAGAGAAATAGGATCAGATTGGGGAAAAAAAAAAAAGCACATTCCTTTTCTCAGGGTATGGGTTGGCTCTATAAATTCTGTCAACCTTCTCTCATTCTTCTTTCCATCACCAACGTCAGCAGGGTAGAGCAAGACAGAATTACATTATCAAGGCCAAGAATAGCCAAGGTATTATTCAAGACGAACAAAGTGAAAGACTTCCCTGTTGGTCCAATGGTTGTGACTCCCTGCTTCCAGTGCATGAGTGCCGGTGGCGATAACCCTATATGCAAAACAGAAAAAGAGACACAGAAATACAGAACAGACTTTTGAACTCTGGGGGAGAACGTGAGGGTGGGATGTTTTGAAAGAACAGCATGTATATTATCTATGGTGAAACGGACCACCAGCCCAGGTGGGATGCATGAGTCAGGTGCTCGGGCCTGGTGCACTGGGAGGACCCTGAGGAGTCGGGTGGGGAGGGAGGTGGGAGGGGGGATCGGGATGGGGAATACATGTAACTATATGGCTGATTCATGTCAATGTATGACAAAACCCACTGAAATGTTGTAAAGTGATTGGCCTCCAACTAATAAAATAATATTAAAAAAAAAAAAAAAAAAAAAAAAAAAAAAATAAAAAGAGAAAGAACAAAGTGAACCAGTACTAGATAGTTATTTCTATTATAGAGATATAATCGTCAAAAGAATGTGGCAATTCACCAAGAATACACAAATTATGCAATGAAACACAATAAAGATATGTACATAACATGTTAAACCAGTTCATTAAACAGGTGACACCAGAGAATAATGGTGAAAGGAGAGTATTTAACTTTATTTGACTTTGTTTTTAATTGGAGGATAGTTACACTGTTGTATTGGTTTCTGCCATACATCAACATGAATCAGCCATAGGTACGCCTATGTCCCCTCCCTCCTGAACTTCACTCCCACCTTCCACTCCATCCCACCCCTCTAGGTTATCGTAGAGCACTGGGTTGAGCTCTCTGTCACACGGCAAATTCCCACTGGCTATCTAGATTATATATAGTAATGTATGTGTTTTCATGCTACTCTCTTAGCTCATCCCACCTTCATCTTCCTCCAAGTGTCCACAAGTCTGACCTCTATATCTGCGTCTCCATTGCTTCGCTGTAAAGAGGTTCATCAGTACTGTCTTTCTAGATTCCACACGTGTGCTCAGTCGCTTCAGCCATGTCCAACTCTTTGCAACCCCATGGACTGTAGCTCACCAGGATCCTCTGTCCACGGGATTCTCCAGGCAATAATACCGGAGTAGTTTGCCATGCCCTTTTCATGAAGATCTTCCCAACCCTGGGACTGAATTCATGTCTCCTGCATTTCCTATATCATAGGCAGATTTTTTTAGCCACTGAGCAACCTGGAAATCCCTCTAGACTCCATGTATATGTGCAAATATATGATATTTGTTTTTCTCTTTCTGACTTACGATACTTGGTATAATAGGTCATAAGCTTATCCACTTTGAGAAAATTGATTCACATGCATTCCTTTTTATGGCTGGATAATATTCCATTGCATATATGTGCCACAGCATCTGAGAAAGGACAATATTTTAAAGAAAAGCTGTTAGGTAAATTGACATCCACATAGGAAATAAAGGAACTTCATTCTTCCTATGATAGCAAAGGTTCATTACTAGATGTGCTGCTGATATTGTTATGAAAGGTAAATTTAATACTAACTTTTGAAGAAAATAATAGAGAATACCTCCGAAACTTAGATTAGACATAGCTATCTCATGCTGAATTTTTTAAAATGCTTCTAAAAAGGGAGGAAAAATACATAGCAATGTATGAAGAAGATGAAGAACTTTTCTCCATCAAAATGGGTTCTAAGAATGAAAAGGCAACATACAGAGTGGAGTAAGATATTTGTAGCACATATATTTGACAAGCATCTAGACCTCAAAAGATATCAGAGGAAAGTTTTACAAGTTGATCAAAAATTAGTTTAAAAAAAAGCAAATTTGAGAGGGTACTTTATAAAAGAAGGATGAATTTAAGTGGCCAAAAACATATGAAAAGTGTCCTATTATCATCAGTTCAGTTCAGTCGCTCAGTCATGTCCAACTCTGTGTGACCGCATGAACCGCACCACTCCAAGCCTCCCTGTCCATCACTAACCCCTGGAGTCTACCCAAACCCATGTCCATCGAGTCAGTGATGCCATCCAACCATCTCATCCTCTGTCATCCCCTTCTCCTCCTGCCCTCAACCCCTCCCAGCATCAAGATCTTTTCCAATGAGTCAACTCTTCGCATGAGGTGCCCAAAGTATTGGAGTTTCAGCTTCAGCATCAGTCCTTCGAATGAACACTCAGGACTGATCTCCTTTAGGATGGACTGGGTGGATCTCCTTGCAGTCCAAGGGAATCTTAAGAGTCTTCTCTAACACCACAGTTCAAAAACATCAATTCTTCGGCACTCAGCTTTCTTCACAGTCCAACTCTCACATCCATACATGACTACTGGAAAAACCACAGCTTTGACTAGATGGACCTTGGTTGGCAAAGTAATGTCTCTGCTTTTTAATATGC
Source organism: Muntiacus reevesi (assembly GCF_963930625.1). Classification (NCBI taxonomy): domain Eukaryota; kingdom Metazoa; phylum Chordata; class Mammalia; order Artiodactyla; family Cervidae; genus Muntiacus; species Muntiacus reevesi. Next base: position 21,885,357 of record NC_089257.1, on the reverse strand, counting down.
TGTCTAGGTTGGTCATAACTTTCCTTCCAAGGAGTAAGCGTCTTTTAATTTCATGGCTGCAGTCACCATCTGCAGTGATTTTGGAGCCCAAAAATATAAAGTCTGACACTGTTTCCACTGTTTCCCCATCTATTTCCCATGAAGTGATGGGACTGGATGCCATGATCATAGTTTTCTGAATGTTGAGCTTTAAGCCAACTTTTTCACTCTCCTCTTTCACTTTCATCAAGACGCTTTTTAGTTCTTCTTCACTTTAATGCCATAAGGGTGGTGTCATCTGCATATCTGAGGTTATTGACATTTCTCATTTCTCCTGGCAATCTTGATTCCAGCTCGTGCTTCTTCCAGCCCACTCTTTCTCATGATGTACTCTGCATATAAGTTAAATAAGCAGGATGACAATATACAACCTTGACATACTTCTTTTCCTATTTGGAACCAGTCTGTTCCATTTCCAGTTCTAGCTGTTGCTTCCTGACCTGAATATAGGTTTCTCAAGAGGCAGGTTAGGTGGTCTGGTATTCCCATCTCTTTCAGAATTTCCCACAGTTTCTTGTGATCCACACAGTCAAAGACTTTGGCATAGTCAATAAAGCAGAAATAGATGTTTTTCTGGAACTCTCTTGCTTTTTCGATGATCCAGCAGATGTTGGCAATTTGATCTCTGCTTCCTCTGCCTTTTCTAAAACCAGCTTGAACATCTGGGAGTTCATGGTTCATGTATTGCTGAAGCCTGGCTTGGAGAATTTTGAGCATTACTTTACTAGTGTGTGAGATGAGTGCAATTGTGCGGTAGTTCAAGCATTCTTTCACATTGCCTTTCTTTGGGATTGGAATGAAGACTGAACTTTTCCAGTCCTGTGGCCACTGCTGAGTATTCCAAATTTGCTGGCATATTGAGTGCAGCACTTTCACAGCATCATCTTTCAGGATTTGAAATAGCTCAACTGGAATTCTATCACCTCCACTAGCTTTGTTTGTAGTGATGCTTTCTAAGGCCCACTTGACTTCACATTCTAGGATGTCTGGCTCTAGGTGAATGATCACACTAGACTGGTCACTTGTTATCAGGGAAATGCAAATTTAGATTACAATAAAATTTCACTAGACACTTAAGGGACATTCTATAATGTAAAAGTGGTCATAGCAAGAGGTATCAGGTAATTGAAGTGATAGGGTGTCTCATTTAACACTGCTGGTGGGTAATACATTAACAAACTTTTTAGAAAATTTCTTGGTAGTACAAACCTACACTGAATGCAGTCTACTACCTATTAATTTCATTTCTGAGTTTGTTACTAGTAGAAATGTGCACACCACATTAGAGTGTTGAAGCAGCAGTATTCAGAAGAGACACAAATTGAAACAATACAAATCCCCATCAAGAGTTGAAGGAATAAAGTATGACCATTCTGTGGTCAAACATGGAATAATCTACAGAAATGACAATGAATGATTTATAACTGCCTGCAACAACATGCTTAAATCCCAGATATATTATTTTGAGCCAAAGAAGCCAAATACCAAAATATATGGTTCTATTGATGTATAGTTTAAAAACAGGCAAAATTAATTTATGATATGAAAATCAAAATATTGATTACCCAGGGAGAGAAATGAATAGATGACTGCATGTTAGACTTTTTTGGCATGTTCCTAATATTCTAGTCCTATATCCTGCTGCTGGTTACAGGTATAGTCAGTTTATAAATTGACCCCTGACTTTAAATTTGCATTTTTCTGTTTATATGTTATATTTACAAAAATGTCAAAAATGAAAAAAACATTTTCAACATTTTTCCAAAATCTTCCACCAATACATTTCCCCAAATTGCAATATTCATCTTAAGAATAATATAATTTTCAGTATGTTGTATTGAAGGGCAAAGTAATTTCAGCAAAAGAGTTGTTTGGGCTAGATTATACCCTCCAAGTTCTGCCCCAACTTTTCCTATCAAAGGTGAAATGATGTCACCTTAATCTTCTTAAAAGTTCAAATGTTCCTCCGGAAATCACCAGATAACACACACACACACACACACACACACTCTCTCTCTCTCTCTCTCTCTCTCTCTCTCTCCAGAGACACACACTCACATACAGCTTCTAAGGAAATAAAATTATTCTCAGACTCAATGAGGTCTAAATCCATATTAATAAAGACTGATTGTCTTCCTAAAGCAATAATCAGTAGAGATATTACATGCCACAAATGAAGAAACTCTTTTATATTATTATGCAAAGCAATTTCGATCTTATTTATAGCTATATCTGGCTTTCCCAAACTATATCCAGAGACATAATTGTTCATAATAAAGTGTCCTGTTATTGTCATTTCTCCTCCCAGACACCATTTGTTTCTCTTTGTTCAGGCTAAATAAGAAACTTCGTAAAGAAGCTAGAGTTTTCAGTGTTCCACTAACTCAAGTTGGAAATGATTAGGCAAGGGCAGCACACGCAGCACCGAGGTGAGTGCTGACATTTACAGCAAATGTCCCCATGGCACGTCTCACCTGACTGAAGAGGAGCTAGGTTTGCCAACAAAGGTGAGTCTAGTCAAGGCTGTGGTTTCTCCAGTGGTCATGTATGGATGTGAGAGCCGGACTGTGAGGAAAGCTGAGCACCGAAAAACTGATGCTTTTGAACTGTGGTGTTGGAGAAGACTCTTGAGAGTCCCTTGGACTGCAAGGAGATCCAACCAGTCCATCCTAAAGGAGATCAGTCCTGGGTGTTCATTGGAAGGACTGATGCTGAAGCTGAAACTCCAATACTTTGGCCACCTCATGCAAAGAGTTAACTCATTGGAAAAGACCCTGATGCTGGGAGGGATTGGGGGCAGGAGGATAAGGGGACGACAGAGGATGAGATGGTTGGATGGCATCACCGACTCGATGGGCATGAGTTTGAGTAAACTCCGGGAGTTGGTGATGGACAGGGAGGCCTGGCGTGCTGCAATTCATGGGGTCGGAAAGAGTCAGACGCGACTGAGCGACTGAACTGAACTGAACTGAAGGTTTCCCAGGAAGTGCTAATGGTACGGAACCCACATGCTAATGCAAGAGATGTAAGAGACACAGGTTCTATCCCTGAGTTTGGAAGATCCCTTGGAGGCGGGCACAGCAATGCACTCCAGTATTCTTGTCTGGGAAATCCTATGGCCAAAGGAGCCTGGCAGTCTAGGGTTCATGCTGTCGCAAAAGTCAGACACAACTGAAGTGACTTAGCAGGAGGGATAGTAAGTCTTCTATGTTCTTTGAGCCAGGAGAAACACAGATGTTGACTATTTTTGGCATATAAAGCTATCTTAAAAATATCATTATTTTAAAATACAGTTTTTAGAAAAATGGTTAGAAAAATAAAGATTGGATCTTTATTTTAAATCATAGAACATCTAATCTATATGCTACCCAATAAATTTAGAAGTATGCATAAAAAAGTAGTCTTACAATACCTAAAGCAGTAAAAACAAATGTAGAAAGATGACACTCTATGGGAAGATAATCAGAGAGGAACAGGGTGACATATAAAGCACAAGTTTTATAATATTTTAAACCTGAGAATAATCACAAATAACATTAAAAGATTAAAAAATAAGCTTTCCAATTTTGCAATAAGTATGATTAAAGTTACATTTTAATATGTAAAAATATCATACACCTAAATTTATTAACATACATAGCTATAAAAACAGAAATAGATGTGAAAGAATAGGTATAGTTTTAAAAGAAATATATTGCACTACTATTGAAGTAACTATTTAATTTAAAATAAAGCAAATTCTATTTGCTGCCCCCCAAAAATATTTAGGACTAATATTTGTGAGAGAGGTTATAATGTGACCAGAAATGATTACTGCTGGTGAAACATAAAGTTGTGGTACAGATCTGGAAACGATTTGGGAGTCCACCTAGAAAGAACAAAAGTATTTGCCATGTCCTTTGTGCCAGAACTAAATTCCTAAGAACTTTATGGCAATTTAGGTGAGCATATGCCTTATAGAACAGCTTATAGGGTAAGAAAGAACTAATTTACAATTTGATAAAGAGATTCTTCAGTAATTTATGTTGCTCATATGTTACAGAATTGTATTAATCAAATATATTGCTCTTTTGAAGAATACTTACTATAGCCTAATGCTAAAAGCAAATATTGAATTTAAAAAAGATATAATGAAAAAAAAATAAAAAAAAACAAAACAAACAAACAAAAAGATATAATGATTCATTTGCAGGATAATAATTTAATGCCAATTTAACAAACATATATCTTTTCTACCTACATTATTTTTATCCATCTATTATTATCCCTCTCTTCATTATTCATCTGATGAGTGAAAACATTCTCAGTATAACAAATATTAATTTTTGGGTATTAGAATGATCAAAAATTTAATCTCCTTTTTTGTATTCTTATTCATCATTTCACAGGGACTACTCTTAAAATCAGAATCAAATTTTAAATTATTATAATGAAAATAAATTACTTATTAAGTGTTTTCACCTTTGCTTTTCTTATCTCATTGTAGGTACGTAGGTGTTAGTGGCTCAGTTGTGTCTGAATCTTTGTAACCTCATAGATAGTAACCCTCCATGTCCATGGAATTCTCCAGGCAAGAATACTGGAGTGGGATGTCATTTCCTTCTCCAGGGGATCTCCTCTACCCAGGGCTCAATCCCAGGTCTCCTGCATTGCAGGTAGATTCTTTACCATCTGAGCCTCCAGGGAAGCCCTATCTCATTGTAGTTGTCTTTTTACACATTTGTAAAATGTAGCCAGAACACGAAGTGCAAAATAACACATCATGTACAAAAAGAAATTATTTTCTTACTCAATCAATTTACCTTCCAGAACATACTGGATTATCCTCCTATTCCGCAAATAATTCTGTATTTAAACATAAAATTTTACTGAAAGTTTTTACTACTTCCAATTCTCTTTGCAACTAATCAGTTTCTCAAAGGATATGTTTTTTTCTGCTGATTTCTACTTCCAAGATCTTAAAATCTAACTGTTAGAACTAAATTACATATAATCACTGGAATCTGCACCTTCTCAGAGGTAGTTGAGGTGAGCAAATTAAATAGTTTTTAGTATATGAATATAATGTCAAGATAATGGCAGACAATGAAACTTTTTAACATATTTCCCATCTAGAAATTTGTTTTAAATGGCATCTGTTTACCTTTCCTTTTCTTCCTCCAAATCAAAAAGGAGAAGTCTACTTAACTGTAATATAACCATAATCTGAAATAAATACCACATTTTTTAATAAATCAAAAGCTTTGTATATTACCTTCATGAACAGCATTCAGTCTCATCAACCTCAACATCAGAAGGAATACAGGATTCCAGATCAGCATTTCAACGTCTCTTTGTTTATGTGAAAACAATTTATTTCAGCCTAGCCAATCAAAATAGAAAGAAGTTGGATGTATACCAGGATCAAGTATTTCTGCCAATTTTTCCTTTCTATAAATAGCACTAGAAAAGGAAATAGACAAAAATATCTCCAGAACCTGCTTAAATTTTAAGTTAAGGGTCACCTGGAAATGTTCTCCCATAGATGATGGCCAATATTTGTATACGTATTAGAGAACTTTTCAAGCAACTAAATTTCTAATTACACGTGAACTCAGAGGGCTTCTGTGAGTTTGACAGTGGTACTGACCTGAATTCATATCTCTGAGTTGTCGTATTCCAACCCTGTGATCCTGAACCTATATCCACGATGTTCTCTGTAACGAATGACCTTCCTCCTCCTTTCTGCTTAGGCACCATCTCACTTTTCAAAGCCAGATGGAAAAAAGAGGGTAGCATATTTCCAGGAACTTCCAGTCTCAATGAAGGGAGAATCTGTCTACGTCGAAAACTAGAAACAACTTTGAACAAACAAATGGTAAATTGATCCATACGTGATAAAAGTAGATAACATTGCTTAAGCTGAGTTTGGAGATTTTAAGAAAGTTTCTATACAAATGAAAAATAACATTTTATTATTTAGTTATGGCATGAGATAAAATAGCTAGCATTTTATTTTTATATACAAAAACAAATTTATGGCAAAATTTAAATTCCAAAGTAATTAACTACTGTCTTCTCCATATGTCATCACTGGAAATGGTAGGCACCCAGCAGGAAGAAAACCAGCACTGACTGAATGGAAACGTGTAATAAAATAAAGGGGGAAAAAAAATGAGAGGATATGAGAAATGATGTAAGAAGACACAATTAATCATGCTTTAACTGGCCTCAAAGAGACCCATCTTAAAATGCAGGCTTTCACTTGACAGTAGCCCTTTTCCTCTATGAAGTGGCCTTCAGAAACCGATTGAAGTTTAAGACATCATCTGAGAGTGAGAAGGGCCTTTTGTTCCCTATTATTTATTTTACCTTCACGTCTCACCACCATCACACGTGTATCAGTAGGAGGAGGAGGGTATTCTGCTAGTTTTCCAGCAGCTGTGTGTCTTTTGTTGGCAGCTAGAGAGGGATTATTGAAGGGCACTTGCTAACTTTGCATAGCATTATGAATTATGAGAACCACAGCAAAAAAAACTGTTGATTTAATTTTGCTAAGATTCCTTTTTGTGGCCACATTGAAAGCAAAGATGTGTTCATAGGCAACACATCTTGAGAAAATGTGCTTTATTTAAAACTGAGCCAGATAAGCCCACTGGACTTGTATTTAGCATGGAAAATGGCACCAGGATATGGTAAGGCATAAACAACACAGGTTCCAGAACACTGGCCTTGTTAAATATGCATAAAATGTGAACTACACCACACAGATGCATTTCCTTACTTAAAAGAACCTCATTTGGTGGTAAGCTAGGGAGTGAAAATGCAATGATTAAAAGTTTATATTATCAACACAGAAAAAGATGAAGGCTAGGAGGACAAGGGATATTTATTATTCATCTCATTCTAAGCACTGAGCAAAGAATCAGAAAAAATGTGGCATTATATAATTCAGTCATGACTTTAATCGTTTAACAAATAATACATTTCTACTACAGCAAATCTAAATATGAGGGAGAGGAGGGGAGGGGCTATAAAGTAAGGGAACCATATTCTAGTGATAAGGATAGTGGTTTTTGAATGACTGAATATACCAACGTAGGTAAATTCAGCTAAAGAAGTGGAGAAAATCAAAGCATAAAAAATTTAAATGCATCTTTTTATTGTATGCATATTATCCATACTTCAGATTTATAGTGCTTTTATTTTATCAAAACTTTAGATTTACTGATTATTACTTTACCTCACAGCAACACTCCAAGAAGATATTAACATATTTTGTGAGTTTAATTTCAGATAACATCAATTAATTAAATGTCACAGTAAAGTGAGTCACACAAAATTTTTGGCTTCCCAGTGTTCAAAAAGTATATTTACCTGTTCTGTAGACATGATTAAGCAACTGAACAATAATAACAACAAAGTATTTCTTTCAAGAGATATTTTGAGAATACACTTTGTTCATCCATGAAAAGCAATTCCTCATCCATTCAATTTCTGTCATGAAATTGTAGCAATTCAGTCACATCTTCAGGCTCCACTTCTATTGCTAGATCTTTCCACCACATCTACTGTACTTTTTCCACTGAAATCTTGAATCCTTTTAAGTCATCCATGAGGATTGGAATCAACCTCTTCCAAAGGCCTATTAATATTGATTATTTAATCTCTTCTCATGAATAATAAATATTCTTAATGACATTTAGATTGGTGAATTCTTTCCATAAGTTTTTCAATTTATTTCTCCAGGAACTATCTGAAGAATCATCATTTATAGGCTACAGCCTTGTGGAAAATATTTCTTTAATAAAATTTGAAAGTCAGAATTAACTCCTTGTATCATGGGCTGCAAGAATGGATGTTGTGATAGCAGAAACGAAAACAGAATTAACCTCCTTATACATCTCCATCATAGCTCTTGGGTGTATTATTAATGAGCAGTTATATTTTGAAAGGAATATTTATTTCCCTGAGCAGTAGGTCTCCATCGTGGGCAGTAAATCCTTTTGTAAACAAATGTGCCTTCATACAGACTTTGCTATTATATTTCTAAAGCACAGGCAGAGTAGATTTAGTATCCTTCTTTAGGACCCTAGGGTTTTTGGAATGGTAAATGATCTCTGGCTTCTACTTAAAGTCACCAGATGCATTAGCCCCTAACTGTGAAGCCAAGTATTGACTTCTCCTCTCTAGCAATGAAAGTCCTAGACGGCATCTTCTTTCAAATAGAAGATTGTTTCTTCTACATTGAAAATCTGTTGTTTAGTATAACCATCTGTAATAATTGAGCTAGATCTGAATAACTTGCTGCAGTTCTGTGTGAATACTCATGGCTTCACCTTGCACTGTTATGGTGTAGAAATGACTTCTTCCCTTTTTCCTCATAAATCAAACTCTGCTATCTTCAAAGTTCTTTTCTGCAACTTCCTCACCTCTCTCAGTCTTAGCAGCACTGAATTGAATTGGGTCCTTTTTTTGGATTAGCCTTTGGCTCTAAGGAATATTATGGCTGGTATGATCTTCTGTTCAAATCACCAATACTTTACCCATACTAGCAATAAATATATTTTTTTTCTTTTCATTTCTTTGTTCACTGGAGCAGCACTGTTAATTTCCTACAAGAACTTTTCCTTCACATTAACATCTTGGCTAACTGGTGCAAGAGATCTAGTTTTGGCTTATGCGGACTTTCAGCAGGCCTTCCTCATGAACTTTAATCATTTTTAACTTTTGATTTAAAGTGAGACTTGTAACTCTTCCTCTCAGTTGAACACTTGTAGGGTTATTAATTGGCCTAATTTCAATATTGTTGTGTCTCAGGGAGAGATGGTGTGTCATCTCTCCAGCTGGTCAGTGGAGCACTCAGAATGTAACAGTATTAAGTTTACCACCTTACATGGCACAGTTTGTGGTGTTTCAGCACAATTACTTTGATAACATCAAAGATCAGTGATCACTGTTTACCATAACAAATATAAGAATAACGAAAAAATTTGAAATATTGTGAGACCCACCAAATGTAACACAGAGACATAAAGTGAGCAAATGCTGCTAGAAAAATGACTAAAGATGCTAATGCATTACAGTGAGAGTATAGTGAGGCTCTAGGTCTATTGGAAGTCAAATCTTCTACCATCTTCGGCCTATTTGATTTCAGTCTGTGCCACGTCCTTGGGCTGTGTCATTCTTTTAGGCCCTGCCCCCTTCCTCCCTGCAGCATGCCTGTGGTTGCCTATGTTGATGTTCACTTTCTTCATTTCTAAGGAAACTTCTGCAAGCTTCTATCCCACTACAATCAATGATCCATATATATGCTCCAGCATAGACAGAAGGAAAAATAGATTTTACTCATTTTTTCTTAAATTGTCTGTTTATCAGTGTTGTTTCTTGGGTGGTATCCTACTTGTCACCTACTTTTTCCAAAGTCTTAAAAGTTCCTTAGGATGAGGACCTTGTCTAAAACTCCTGGTTTCACTGTTTCCTCAATAGGACTCAACGTTCTGACTAGTGCCATTGGAGAGGTTACTATAGAACAAGTCACCCTTTCTTTATTGTCTTAAATCTTTATTTTCCATGATGCTGTTATATAAAACATACATGTGTATCAGACATAATTAAAGGCTTGAGAAAATGAAATGTAATTACAGTGTAGGAGGAGAAAACTTAGAAATGCATGCCACATAGCAATTTTCTAAGAGAACAAGGGTAGTTATTCAACAGGTTAAGCTTTAAGGAGGCGGCTGGGGAAGAAGGTCACTTTATAGGAAGACTGTTTTTAATCTTAATTTCTTTCATTCCAACTTTTTTCTCTCTTCAAAAATTGATCTAACCTCTGCTATTTTGCTAACCTTTTCTACTCATAAAATTCATCTCATGCCAAGCTCCGTAGTCCTCCCTTTTTAATTAGGTGGGATTAATACACTGTCGGCGTATCAGGACAGCTCCAGATGAATAATCAAGGTCTCTATTTGTGAAAGAAAGTGAAGTCACTCAGTCGTGTTTGACTCTTTGTGACCCCATGGGCTATAACCCACCAGGCTCCTCCATCCATTGGACTTTCCAGGCAAGAGGGCTGGAGCATATTAATTACATGCCGAGAAGTAAAGGGAATATCTAGTCTTGGTTGGATGATGAGAATTAAATTTTAGAATGCTTTGACTTCACCCCCTTACACAGTATTAAACGTAATCTTAATGTCCCATGGTCATCGTCAACTTGTAATTTGCATGGAAAATTGCTTTTTCAGTTGATCTTAGAGTCCACATGGGCCAATATTACAACTTTTAAAAATGAAATGTAACCCTCTTCTTCTCTTCTTCCCTTGAGGGTTTCCAAACCACTTCCTCAAAGTACCTCCTTTTCTGCTGTCCTAACACGCCAGTGGGTGCTCTTCGTCTGTGTCTACAGTTGTTTTGGCCATTAGCATTTGAATTGATTCAAGTTCCTGCTAGTCCTCAACATCACCTAAACTCTTGTTCCATTTTTCCTAAAAAATTACTGTCTGCACTCCTCCTGATTCTCTGTTGCAAGTTCTCGAGCAGCTCAGTTGGAGATAATCCACCCAAAGTGCACTTCAAGGCATGGGCTCTTCCAGTATAGAGTATTTGCAGCGGGTGACTCTCTCATGTCACTTTTCCAGTGTTCTCTTCTTTTTTCTGGGTAGTCTGGCAATTTCTCCCTTATTTTCACTTATACCCACAACATAATGGTATAGGTCCACATATCAATTCATTTTGAATTTCCACACTTAACTCCTTGGTGGCAAGAAGCCCTTACCATATTTATTTGGACTTCTGTTAATAAAAATATTTTCTTTTCACCTTTGACCTTCTCAACCTCTGTTTTAAGATTAAGGAATGGGAACTAAGTCAGGAGAATGTGCAGGACTTCTTTACTTTGTGCCAGGGATCAAAACATGGCATGACTCATGAGTACATCAGGAGAAATGCCAGGCTGAATGAAGTACAAGCTGGAATCAAGATTGCTTGAGAAATATCAGTAAATTCAGTTATGTGGATGACACCACCCTCATGGCAAAAAGCAAAGAGGACCTAAAGAGCCTCTTGATGAAGTTGAAAGAGGAGAGTGAAAACATTAGCTTTTAACTAAGAATTCCAAAAATTAAGATCATGGCATCCGGTCCCATCACTTCATAGCAAATAGATGGAGAAACAACAGAAACAGTGAAAGACTTTATTTTCTTGGGCTCCAAAATCACTGCGGACAGTGACTGCAGCCATAAATTAAAAGGTGCTTGGTCCTTGGAAGAAACGATATGACAAACTGAGATAGTCTATTATAAAGCAGAGACATTACTTTGCCAACAGAGGTCCATATACTCAAGGCTATGGTTTTTCCACTAGTCATGTATGAATGTGAAAATTGGACCATAAAGAAGTCTGAGTGCCAAATAATTGATGGTTTTGAACTATGGTGTTAGAGAAGACTTTTGAGAGCCCCTTGGACTGGAAGGAGATCTAAACAGACAATCCTAAAGGAAACCAGTCCTGAATATTCATTGGAAGGACTGAAGCTGAAGCTCCAATACTCTGGCCACATGATGCAAAGAGTCAACTCACTGGAAAAGACCCTGATGCTGGGAAAGATTGAAAGCAGGAGAAGAAGGGATAACAGAGGATAAAATGGTCAGATAGTTTCACTGACTCAATGGGCATGAGTTTGAGCAAGCTCCAGGAGCTGGTGAAAGACAGGGAGGCCTGGTGTGCTGCAGTCCATAAGTTGTAAAGATTTGGACACAACTGAACTACTGAACTGCAGCAACAATAACAGCAAGGGATCACTATTCTTTTGTGACTATGTTGTGAAAATGTAACCAAAATATTTAAATTAATCAAAAAAGATGAATGGAATGAACTAAAGGCCACAGGGGAAAAACCAAAAGAAATGTCTTAAGTTTGATTTCTTTCCAATTGGCTAAAAGCCTCAAACTGAGTAAAGCTGTTGGTTAGCTGTAGATTTTTTTTTTTTTTTTAATCTAGAGCACATGGCAAATTTTGTTCAATAAAACAGAAAACCACAAAGTTATGCTTTTTAATTTTTATTGTAGTATATTTGATTTACAAAGTTGTATTAGTTTCAGTGTACAGCAAAGTGACTTGGTTACACATATATGTATATCTATTCTTTTTAAAATTCTTTTCTCATTTAGGTTATTACAGAATATTGTGTAGAATTTCCAATGCTATAGAGTAGGTCATTGTTGATTATCTATTTTATAGATAATAGTGTGTACACAGTTATGTTTTATTGCTCTGTGAGATATTAACAAGATTTTTATGCAATCAAGTAATTTTATTCTAATATTAGTTTCATAAATTTACTACAAATACCCTAGTTTCTAAGTGTTGTGTGGACATTTTAACATCTTTCTAGTGTCCTCACTAATTAATGAATTAAATAAAACTATTTTTCAATGTGCCTGAAAGTCATGATTTTACCTTTCAGAAAATTTTACTTTAAATATTCTCCTCCCACCCGTGAATTTTCATTTAGAATGTTCTTTCATCATCCTTGTGTGACTTCACTTGACTGATTTCTAGTAGTATTGACTCAGTAGATGATGCTACATTTAATGGGACTCACAAATGTCGTTTTAATTCACCTTTTAGAGTCATTCAATTGATGCTATTATACTTCCCAGACCTCTGACCAGCCAATTTAGATTTTTTTAATCAGATAAAAAATCTTCTGATTTAAAACCTCATGTAAATATATATGAAAGATAATTTAATTCTGTGAAGCTCATATGCCTTTTTACAGTAGAAATCCAATCACATATTTGGAATTCAAAGTTAGTTTCATGCAATTCAAAACATTTTAAGAGAAAAGTTTATTTATCCAGATTATTAGCCTAAAGTTTCCAAAATTAATAAAGATTACTCTTTATGGAGCTATAAGCTTGAACCTAAGAGACAGGTGAAGCAACCATTTGAACAGATTTGTACTGGGGATACAGTGTATTTAAAATTTCATTTTAGAATCTTACACAGTCACTGGGTGTTATGCATGTATGTCAGCATTCTGTTCAAGATTTATATCAGGACAACCCAAAATAAGTACATACCAGAAACCAATTTCTCCTGATTATTATTACATATGGAATTCTAAAGTTCCTGCTCCAGTAGCACATGGATCTTTGTTATTGTAACTTGTGTCATGTTAAGAGACGCAGAAGTACAGAACAGACTTTTGAACTCTGTGGGAGAAGGTGAGGGTGGGATGTTTCAAAAGAACAGCATGTATATTATCTGTGGTGAAACAGACCACCAGCCCAGGTGGGAGGCATGAGTCAAGTGCTCGGGCCTGGTGGGCTGGGAAGACCCAGAGGAATCAGGTGGAAAGGGAGGTGGGATTGGAGACCGGGATGGGGAATACGTGTAACTCCATGGCTGATTCATATCAATGTATGACAAAACCCACTGGGGAAAACACAAAAACAAAAACATAATTTAGAAAATTTAAGAGAAAAAAAAAAAGAAATAAAGTTCATTCTCTAAAAAAAAATAAAACATGCTTAAAAACTTAAAAAAGAGAGAGAAAATTTTATATAATGGGCTGATTCTTGTCCACAACACCATGAATTTCTGATGTCTGAAAGGAAATTAAATGATGTGATACATCAAGGCCCTCAAGAAACTGGATGGGACCCTCAAGAAACTCATTGTAAGGACCACTCTTCTACCTTCAAGAACCTACTTGCTTCCCAGTCCTGTAGAACCACCACTACCACCCCATCACTCAAAGAGGCACAGTTGATGATGCTTGCCTGAGAGCATTCTAGAAGTTGTATGAAATCCTGTATTTAAAAGCTAGTTTTTGTTGTTGTTTGGTTTCTGGTAAACACAGCTGATTCACCTTTCATTTAAAAATATATTTTTATATTATTTATTTGACTATGCTAGGTGTCAGCTGCAGCATGTGGGATCTAGTTTCCTGACCAGGAGTTGAACCCAGGCCCTCTGCATTGGAAATGCAGCATTTTTAGCTCACCGGAACACTAGGGAAGTCCCTGGATTTACCCCTATGATAGTGATATAAAACTTCATCTTTAAATAAATTTAAGTAAAAATGAATTCACACTAGAAAATTGTTGAGTAAATAATAGTTCTGATGACATATGGTTGGAAAAAAGTTCAAAATTCAAATGAGTGCACAAAAATAATCATATACATTTGTGAAAATCAAAGACTGGTTGCTAGGAAATCTAAAACAGAGATAGCCCTTTATTGTATTACTTTAGTATAGTCAATGGAGAGTATACTCTGGCTTTTTGATTAAGCAAATCACAGCTCAAATGCTACCACTGTTTAAGGAGACATTGGTCCCAGGGTCCTCATTTATTAAATAGGAATCTTATCCCGTTAGACTGGTATATGGATTAAATGACGTTGCACATATAAAGTGAATGGTCCGTAGGTGCTACTTGTTCATTACCTTTGACTCCTTGAATAATAATATTAGCTGTTTTTATTTATTAATGGCTTATGAACTGGAAGTAGGTCATCTTTGCATTCCATCATTTTTTTGAATGTGTCAGCAAAATAAGGCAAAATCAGATCTTAAAACCCTGTACTACTGTGGTTCAGAGAAATAAAAGTTTGTGCTAATGGCAAAAGAAAAAGCAAAAGAAAAGAAAAGGAGGGAGGAAGGAAGAAAGAAAGGAAGAAAATTATAGATCATACACTGAAATGCCTTGTGGATGCAGTAATAGAGCAGGGTACGCCATGAGAGATTTAAGAACAGAAATATCTTCTGTTGGTCTCAACAGTGAATTCCAAATGACAATAGTACTAACACATTTTTTGCTTCTTTTTTTCCTTGACTTCCTACTGTTTTTATGATTTTGCTTTTGATTCTAGTTTGTGCACAGAAAGGTTATTCTACTTCAGTAGTAATAAAAGTCAAATATTTGATTTTACAGCCTAAAATATTTCATAATCTTTGTCAAAAGATTATAGGGACCTATACTATGTTGTTTGAGATAGGAAGGAATATATGGCTTGTTGGCCTATTTGTTAGTCTTTTAAAATTGTTCTTTAGACTGCTTTACTTGTGAGTGCAAATCCATTAAGAATTGCATACCTACTGAGAGAGAATACAGCTCTTTGAAATATGAAAAGATGTTTTTTTTATTTTGTGATTACTTTTGACTTGGGGTTTAGTTTGTAGGATTGAAGATAAAATTTGTCTATGTTGTGTAACTGAGAGAAGCTTTAATCTTTCATTTTGCCTTGAAATAGGTTCCTAATTCTGAAGAGTACAAAGTAGATCATAGCATTTCTTCATTAAGTAGACTATCTTCCAATTGTTTTATATATATATGTGTGTGCACATATGAAAATTAAAATACTTTTAAATTTCACAGAAAATAAGTAAAATGAATAATGATCCTTTAAAAGTACTAACACAAATCTTTATTAAAGACAGTGATATTATAGAAACATTTAAAGAGTCCATGATCACATAACCAAGATGTCTTTTCAAAAATTATATTACTGAAATACTTTTAGGTTTAAAAATAAATGATAGCTATACATTTGTTCCACGACTTTCAATATGGCATAAAATATAATTGCTTTCTAAGATTATAAAAATATATATTTTATAAGATTTATAAGATTTTTATAATTTTTACAATAGTTGGATTTGTTTTCTCATAAAGAGATAAATTAATCAGAAATTTCTAAACTTCTCATACTGGTTTACTAACACTGAATCTATATAATGTATAGGCTAATAAAATGTAACTGCAGATTTAATTGAGCCATAATTCTGACAAGATTTTTATAAAAAGCATAAATATACTTTATAGTATATCATATTGAAAAAAATTTCTTAGATCTTTAGATAACCAAAATCCTTTGACTAAAACTAAAATCAGTTAGTGAATGATCTTTAAATTCTTAGATAATTTCCAAGGGAGACTGAGTTACATAGCATAATGTAATTCTGTGTTGTTTACCTCTTATTTGCATGTGTATGGAGTGGCTACATCTTTGGTTCATAGTAATAAACCTGTTCATTCTTGCCACATTCAGTTTAGTTCAGTCACTCAGTCGTGTCCGACTCTTTGTGACCCCATGGACTGCAGCACACCAGGCCTCCCTGTCCACCACCAGCTCTGGGAGCTTGCTCAAACTCATGTCCATCCAGGCGGTGGATGGCCCATCCAACCATCTTGTCCTCTGTCATCCTCTTCTCCTGCCTTCAATCTTTGCCAGCATCAGGGTCTTTTCCAATGAGTCAGTTCTTCATATCAAGTGGTCAAATTATTGGAGCTTCAGTAAGACAGAAAAGGATGTCTGCAGCTACACTTATATCTATTTATGAGCTGTCATAATTTGTTAAAATTGTGCTTAGATGATATAAGATTTCAGTATTCTCTCTACTAGTTTTCCTTTTCAATATATTGTTATGCACTAGATGCTTAGCCATGTCTAATTCTTTGCTACCCCATGGTTTATCTAGGCAATAATACTGGAGTGGATTGCCATTCCCTTCTCCAGGGGATCTTCCCAACCGAGGGATCGAACCCAGGTCTCCTGCATTACAGGCAGATTCTTTGCCATCTGAGCTATAAGGGAAGCCCATGGAGAATAGTAATTTTGGTTAATACTTATATCTAATAAGGGTTATTGAGACTATATTATTCTCAATAATCAATGAAAAAATCTCTGTGTTTGTGAAATTGAGGCACTTGCTTTCAAAGAAAAGAGAGTAATTTAAAGTACATTTGATCCAAAATAAGGGAAAATCATAGAAGAAGAAAAAAAAAACTTCAGTGTGTACAGCAACTGGTAGAAGGTATGAAGGAATATAATTTTGTTTAGTTTGGTGCATAATACCTGGGCTTGCAAGGCTCTCTGAAGAGTTTTAAATTTTGACAAAGTTAAATCAGTTTTGATGGGCTTATCGATAATTTCATAAGGCTGCAGGAGACTCATGAAAATTTTGCTGTCAAACATGCATTGATGCAAAATTAAAACTTGTCTTTTTTCACTGTCAAATGGAAAATTAAGTCTTAGAAACTCTTGAAAAGTGAAAGTGAAGTTGCTCAGTCATGTCCGACTCTTTGCAACCCCGTGGACTGTGGCCCACCAGGCTTCTCCGTCCATGGGATTCTCCAGGTAAAAATACTGGAGCGGGTTACCAGTTCCTTCTCCAGGGGATCTTCCTGACCCAGGGATTGAACCCAGGTCTCCCGCATTGCAGGCAGATGCTTTAACCTCTGATCCACCAGGGATAATAAAATATCATTCTCTGTCTTCCTTGGAAACTTTCCACATAGCAGAGATGCCATATCCTATCATAATAAAATTTTCTACTTATGTTTGACTTTATATGCAATTGATTTATTGAAACAAAAGAACAAAATATTTCCTCATTTATGAACAAATATGAAGCTTCTTAAAAAACTATTATAATACTTTATGTTTATTTGATCACTTTGATTAATTAGATGACCAAATACTTTTTCTCAGCATCAACGGTTCTATCAAATGGGCTCTAATTTTTTGGTTTCCCTCAACTATCAGATCCAATCCCAAATTTAGAAAAAAAATAATATATTCAGGGACCTTTGTAGGTCTTTGGAAAAAAGTTAAAGTTGCTCAGTGTGTCTGGCTCTTTGCAACACCATGGACTATAGCCTGCCAGGCTCCTCTGTCCATGGAATTTTCCAGGCAAGAATACTGGAGTGGGTAGGCATTCTCTTCTCCAGGGGAGTCTTCCCACCCAGGGAATGAACCTGAGTCTCCCACATTGCAAGGCTTCCCTGATAGCTCAGTTGGTAACGAATCCGCCTGCAATGCGGGAGACCTGGGTTCAGTCCCTGGATTGGAAAGATACCCTGGAGAAGGGAAAGCCTACCCACTCCAGTATTTCGGCCTGGAGCATTATACAGACGCGTCCATGGGGTCGCAAAGAATCAGACACAACTGAGCGACTTTCCCTTTCATTTTCTCCGTCATTGCAGGCAGATTCTTTATCATCTGAGTCACCAGAGAAGCCCTATATGTCTTCTAGACAAGTACAAAGATCTTTGCTTTACCTTATATAGAAAGAGATGGTAGTAACAATTAGGGATGTTTACTGTGTTCCATATTTCATAATTAGCTTCACACTAAAATCTGTGTGGAAAGAATCATCAAAGTAGAAGAAACACATACAATCTTTCCTTTAGTTAAGACTATATAGGTCAAATACTATTAAAATCAGTATTTCAGAAATTATGCAGCTTATGACCCTAGGGATCTTTTTAATTCCTTCACAGCTCATAATATTTTGTTACCCTCAGGAGAAAGAAAGTAGAAAATTTATTCTCCCTCTTTCTGATTTTCTTATTCACTCTAATTATTTGCCAGAAGCCTAGCTAAGAACTATAGGTTGGACTTTGTATTATTGATTTAAAACGGCAATCAAATTCCTACTGAAAGGACTTCACCAGACACTGTAAATTATTGGTGCTTCAAGGAATAGATAATTAGAAGTGTCTTCCAAGTTGACAATGCTTAGAAAATATTCATACAAGGTAGGTGGCCTGAGTCAATAATTCTAGAACTCTTTTCCGTCTGGTGGAAGACCTACTTTATGAAAACAGGCTGCTTACTTGAGATCCACAGTTACAAATGACATACCTGGAGAATCCTATGGACAAAGAAGCCTGGATCTGCAAAGGGTTGGACCTGACTGAGGCGACTTAGCATGTACGCATAGTAGGTGATGCTTTTCTGAACTGATATTAACCATTTTAGTAATTTTTGTTCTCAATAACTCTTCAGAATAGAGAAGTGCTTTGCGAATCACCTCCCATTTTCTTCACAATCACATTATTTGTACAGGCTCATAAAAATCCATCCTCCTTTTTACCAAGATATATAATTGGACAAGTAGACTCATCACTTGTCAAACTGATTGTGTAACCAGTATCATGCCTGTAGTATCATACTAGAGAATAAATCTCATTTAATAAGATATGATGAACCTTTCTTAAAAAACATGGACACTCTACCTAGTATAAAGTAACAGGCAGAGTTTATGCTCTGGCCTAAAACAAAAAAAAAATCTCCATGAAATGCATGAAACATGAGTTAACAAGATACTAAACATTAGCAATGTGATGTAAATTGACATTCAGGAAATCATTATCCATTACTGTCTTTCGTTCTCTACTTTTTCATTCAGTTTGCAATTGCTTTTGAAACTAGCTGGTCTCAGTCTAGATCGGATTTCCAGCAATTCAGTTCAATACATTCTCAGCTTATACTTCCTATATTTCTACTAGAGAAAATAGCAGTGGTGTAAATTTGACATTTGACTATGTCCCACTAAAGTGCATTTAAAAAATTTTAAATCCAATGGGGGATACATTTATAATAATAATCAACAGCAGCAATAACAAAGAATAAAAACAAAATAAGTATGTGGCTTTAGATGAATAAAAATGTCTATATAAAATTATTATGTTACAGGAAGTATTCTAAGGTAGATAGAGAGAGAAAGAGAAAGAAATATGGATAATTATTTTGTTATAGTTATTATTATTATACAATTATTATACTACAGTCCGACATGACTGAGAGACTGAACTGAACTGATACTGTATAAAGTATAATTTACATCCACAGCAACATTAGGTGTTACATATGAAGGAACTTAGGCACAGAAATGAGAAAACTGGTAGGTGATAGGACCAGAATCTACATTTAGTTCCAGTATTTCTGACTGTATGTATCATTTACATTGATAGTTAAGAATGTAAACTAGGAAAGAAAAAAAAAAAAGAATGTAAGCTAGATAGCCAGTATCATCTTTTGTGTGTGTATGTCAGCTGTTTTCAAGCTAGTCTGCTCCTTAAAAACCAGTATTTTTTATGTGTTGTATCAAATCTGACTGTGTTCATTTAAGAAGTAGCTGACACATAAAAATAATATAATAATTAGCAAAGAACACAAAAAGCCAAAAGAGCCCATTTATTCAAGGAACCAGGAAAAGCTTGGCATATTAAAGAAGTGACATATTTTGACATGTATTAGAATGTTTTCTGATGTTTCTGATCAGAAGGGCAAAGTACAAATGAGTCACTGTGTAATGGCCACTTTTCATTCATAGGCATTGGTTCTTTGCAGTTGATTGAGTAGGTCTGATTATAAGAAAACCTGTGGCAGACAAGCAAATGCCTGCTGCAGAATATTTTTTTCTTTTCTCACCAAAAATATCTTGTGTTAATACCAGCTTATGTACTTTCAGTAGTGTTTAATGGATAAAGATTAAATGGTTATTTTTTCACTCTATAATAGGTAAAACTATATTAAAAGTTAAAATTATTAATGAAATCTAAAATTATTATTTAGTTATCTGAAAATTGTAATAATATATAACAATGAAAACAAGAAGCAAGTACTCTAGAGACAAAGTGCTAAAGAATGAGGTAGGATATTTCCCCTCTTACATCAGAAAGATATAGAAAAACTCTGTATGTGGTAATAATTTTTTTGATTGCCCCAACTCATCTCCATACAGTTTTCAATGAAGTTTCAAAAAATGAGTAACTGTAACTCAGATCCAAGGTAGGATGCATGTCATTACATAAATTTTAAGAGAAAGATGACAAAGTCTTTCATCAGAAATCACTTTGGAGACTGTCACTGTTATTGATGGAACAAAAAGTATAATTTAGATCAGCAGTGTGGTTATTTTTTATTGTTCTATTTTTATTTAGAGAACATTGGAAGAACTGAAATATCATACTTCTTTGCTCCTTGCATTGTCATCTTAAAATCAACAGATTTTTTTCAAGCACACAAATACTTGGTGTTGCTAAAGAAACATGAACTTTGTCATACTGAGGTTCAGATCACACGTTATTGAATTTCTAGCTTAATTTCTAGATCAAAATAACATGAAGATATGAATAGTTCGGTTCTTTTCTGAGAAGATTCTAGATAAAGCACTGCTTATTTAGAAATTGGCATTTCCTTAAACTATAATTCCATTTAAAAAATAATAAAATGTTTACAATGAAGAGAGATTAAATTGAACACCTTATTTCATCAAAAGTTAAATATTATTATTCCCCATGACAAAAAAATGACATTCCAGAAAAATATTTCTTAAATACACTCTAGAAATCTAAGATTAATTGATAAATTATCTAATCTGTTAAACAAGGTTACTATCTTGTTTGGATAACCACTAGATGACAGGTGAAGTGCTAATTGCTTCATCTAGTTTAATCCTCATAACTATCCTAGGAAACAGTTATCAGAAAAATTAGAAAATTTATTTAAACTTAGCATTAAGCAAAGATTACATAACCAAGAAATTAGTCCAAGAAGTGTTTGACACATCTATCCATACACACTGTTCTCAAACTTATTATCTTCCATACAATATTCATAAGATAGAAAAGAGTAATTTCTGTTACAATAATAAAATAAGCCACAAAAATCTCAGTTAATCAAAATGTCAATGAATAAAATGTGTTTGTGCTCAGTAGGTAAATCATGTCCAACTGTTTGAAACCCCATGGACTGCAGCATGCCAAGTTTCCCTGTCCTTCACGATTTAATGAGTCAGCTCTTCACATCAGGTGGCTGAAGTACTGGAGCTTCAGCTTCAGTATCAGTCCTTCCAATGAATATTCAGGGTTGATTTCCTTTAGGATTGACTGGTTTGATTTCCTTGCTATCCAAGAGACTCTCAAGAGTCTTCTTCAACACCACACTTCGAAAGCATCAACTCTTCGGTGCTCAGCCTTCTTTACGGCCCAACTCTCACATCCGTATATGACTATTGGAAAAGCCATAGCTTTATGTATATGGACCTTTGTCAATAAGGTGATGTCTCTGCTTTTTAATATGTGGTTTAGGTTTGTCATAGCTTTTCTTACAATGAGTAAGTGTCTTTTAATTTTGTGACTGCAGTTACCATCCACAGTTATTTTTAGAATGTATTGCTACCCTTGAAGGAAAATATATTTGACACTCAAGAATATCAACACAGACTTTATTCAATGGAGGTGTTATGCAATGGATGTAGGAGCCACTGTAATGGGGCCTTGTCCTAGGGAAAGAGAGAAGAGACTCAACTCTGATTTCAACAGGGACAAGTAGGAATTTATAACTAAGGATCAGTGTGGGGATAAGAATCACAGAGAAAACATCAGGAATAGGATTTTTGTTACACTAAGTCAATGTAATTCCTGCTGACTGGGCTGATAAAATATTGAGGGGAGTCAGACACTAAGGATGAGTGGTGATTTTTGCTAAACTAACTCAGAAAGCTTGCTGCTCAGGGCAGAGAGGGAGATCAATGTTTAGTATGGCTCAGCAGGGGCTCAAAGGAGCCTGATTAAGATGATATCAAGAAGAGACTCTTGGTCATCACTTACACTGAGTGTCTGCCAATGTTCACAGAGCAATTCTGAGACTCAGAGTGAGGGAAAGTCCACTCTGTGGCTCCCCTGTTTAGTCGCTTTGGTTGTGAGGTCAAACAACAAAAGATGAAGCATAGGCATTTGAGTTCACCAGACTGCATGGAGATTTGCAAATATAAGAAGAGTGGTATGTTTGGTAACATTAATCTCTGCCAAATATTTATGTGATACTTTACAATTGGACAAAACTTTAATGAGCATTTTTCTCAGTGAAGCCCTTTCCTTCTTCTGGGACTGTACCCTGTCAGGCTCCTCTGTCCATGGGGATTCTCTGGGCAAGAATACTGGAATGGGTTGCATGCCCTCCTCCAGGGGTTCTTTCCAACCCAGGGATCGAAATCAGGTCTCCCACATTGCCAGCTGATTCTTACCATCTGAGCCACTAGGGAGGCCCCTTCCTTCTTCTACCTGTTAAGAAAGAGACTAGAAATCAGAACATTCCAAAGTCTCATGCCTGGCCCAATGTGAAGGTTTAAGATATGTTTATGTCTTTAAATATATGTGTGTA
Organism: Muntiacus reevesi; assembly: GCF_963930625.1. Lineage (NCBI taxonomy): Eukaryota > Metazoa > Chordata > Mammalia > Artiodactyla > Cervidae > Muntiacus > Muntiacus reevesi. Next base: position 21,862,375 of record NC_089257.1, on the reverse strand, counting down.
TTTGTATGAGCATGCAAGTTAAACCTTGCTTCAAGAATGGGAATGAATTGAGAGTGTTCCCCATATCCTAAAGAAGTTCTGTCTGCTCAAGTGTATACAAAAATCTTATCCTAAGAGTTAAGATACCATCCCAAATAGCTGATGCTGCTTGGTATTTTTCTCTGATGTGTGGACAAAGACGTCAGTTCTAACCATCTCAACCTAAGTATTGAGGGGTAGAGCTCCCAAAAGAATCTGCAATGTCTTTGCACTTCAAATTTAGCTATCAGTATAATCATTTCATGGCTTCCCCAGTGGCTCAGCAGTAAAGAATCCGCCTACAATGCAGGAGACACAGGTTATCCCTGAGTCGGGAAGATCCCCTGGAGGAGGGCATGGCAACTCACTCCAGTATTCTCGCCTGGAGAATCCCATAGACAGAGGAGCCTGGCAGGCTACAGTCCATAGGTCACAAAGAGTTGGAAATGACTGAAGTGACTGAGCACATTATCATTTCAGGGGGACTCAAAGGTTTACATGTAATCTCTGCTTTCTGCTTTAAAATCTATCCTTCTACAGCTTCCTTTTCTGATACATTCATTAATGATTGAGCAAAAAATACAAAACTGCTTTTTTCCCCCCAATCATTGTTATATTCCAACTTAGTTTTGAAACTCTTCCAAAAATCTTTTCCCAAATATTTATTTATTCATCTACAAATACTTAATTGGAATGATGGTGATAGAACTGCCACTATTTCAAATGCAATGAATAGGGAAGTAAATAAGACAGACAGTGTTCCAACATGCAAGGAACTTACATTCCAGTGGCAGATATATATATAAATAGATAGATAGATAGATAGATATAGGAATTGATATAGAAATGGAGGTAAATGTAAATATGAATATGATGTAGATGGGATACAGATGTAGATATGGATATAAATGTAGATATAGAGATTATGTCACTGTGCCAATGTTCTTAGTCACTGAGTCGTGTCCAACTCTCTGTGACCCCCTGAACTGTAGCCTGCCAGGCTCCTCTGATCATGGAATTCTCCAGGCAAGAATGCTGGGGTGGGTTGCCATGTCCTCCTCCAGGGGATCTTCCCAACCCAGAGATCAACCCAAGTCTCCTTCATTGCAGGTGGATTCTTTACCGTCTGAGCCACCAGGGAAGCCCAGATATAGAGATAGAGATATATATTCAAATACCTAGGCATATAGTTTAAAAGTACATAAGCATGCCAATGAATAAAACAGTTCTTCAGGAATCTCCTAACTTTCCTTACATTGATCTTTGAGTATTTCCCCTGGATAGCTCATCTGCATGCGCTTGTCAGTGCTATAGGAAATTCAGATGAATTTCTATGAACTTATTATTCTGGGCTTCCCTGATGACTCAAATGGTAAAGAATCTGCCTGCAGTGCAGGAGACTGTGTTTGATCCTTGGCTCAGGAAGATCCCCTGGAGAAGGGAATGGCAACCCACTAGGATAATCTTATGTTGTCTTTATTTAAGTTATTTATTTAAAATACTCTAAATCTTCAATTTTATTAAAACAGTAGCTCTAGACTCTTTTCTCATTTAGATAAGTGCTTTTCTGTAAGGGGTTTATTTTCTTAGAGGCTCAGTATTATTTTACTTTAATTTGCTTCATTTTATCAATTTTAGTATAGTCTAAGAATGAGTGTAATTTTTCTGTAGTCCCCTAAGAAACTCTGGCAATAGAGCCATTACTGAAATTTCATGTACCTGCCTTACTGGGAACCCTGAGATCTGGGAGAATGACAGTCCAGGTTACAGTTGATTTCCTATTCATCTAATCATCTGAGATCCTACAGTAAACATCATATCCATGTTGAATCCTCTTGGTACAGAATTAGATCATCCTCTACTCTGTTTCCCCTCAGCCCTACTCCCCGAAACAGTGTATAAGACTGAGGAGATCCTGTTACATGGAGGGGGGAAAAAAGAGAATAAAACCAAAAGTATACAAACAAACAAGCCCTTGGTTTGACTCAGAAAATATTTGATTTTGATAACCCCAGTCCCAAGCAGTTGTGATTTGGAGAAAACAGGATATCTTCATCAGAAGATTTTTAAAAAAAATTCAGAAATTATTAGACAATTTTATCTCTAGTGTAAAACTGCATGTACCTAAATAGAAAGAAAGAAAACCCTTTGATCTCAAATAATAAAATTAAAGGGGGCACTGCAGTACAATTTACTGCATCCTTTTTATATATAATTTCCAAAGTTGTTTATATGTGATTTTAGAAAATGCGTCATCCACTTTGCTAAAATAAACCAAATACCAAGCTATTTGAAATATATTTAAACAAAATTATTTTTCTCACTCTTTTTCTTTGATGGTCTTAATCAAAATAATTTTATGATATCATCAGTTCTTTAATAAAAGTACAAAATGTTAATAACTGCAAAGTGTTAATTTTACCTCAGTCTTCTAAATTTGTTCATGCACATATTTTCACAAATTTCTTTTTTACCCCATTCATAATATGGCCATTCATTCAGTCAGCATGACTTGATTGCTGATAGAAACATCAGCAGTTTTTCTTTGCCCATTATGTATCAGTTCAGTTGCTCAGTCGTGTCTGACTGCTTACCACAGACTGCAGTACGCCTGGCCTCCCTGTCCATCACCAACCCACGGAGCCTACTCAAACTCATGTCCATGGCATTGGTGATGCCATCCAAGCATTTCATCCTCTGTCGTCCCCTTCTCCTCCCACCTTCAATCTTTTCCAGCATCAGGGTCTTTCCAAATGAGTCAGTTCTTCACATCAGGTGGCCAAAGTATTGGAGTTTCAGCTTCAACATCAGTCCTTCCAGGGAATATTCAGGACAGATCTCCTTTAGGATGGACTGGTTGGATCTCCTTGCAGTCCAAGGGACTCTCAAGAGTCTTCTCCTACACCACAGTTCAAAAGCATCAGCTCTTCGGCGCTCAGCTTTCTTCATAGTCTAACTCTCGCAACCATACATGACTACTGGGAAAACCATAGTTTTGACTAGACGGACCTTTGTTGGTAAAGCACTTTCATGACATCGTCTTGATTCTTCTTTTGGAAAATCACCTCCGCTTTTACTTTCAACAAAGTAATTCAGCAGACCAAGACCCTACTTCCTTCCTTTGGTGGCGTGCACTTGATTTTACCGCTCCATTCAGTATATTTCATGTGTTCTGGCCAAGTGGTTTATTACAAATTGCTTATTGATCAACAGTTTTCTTTTTAATTCTATGAATTTCTTGCTTTTTTCTTAACTTTTTAAGCTTTCTGTCAATTACAGCCAAAGAATTCTGACAAATAGAAGTATCTACTATGTAGCAGGAATCATGCCAATTTTCCTGCTTCCTTTTTATATATAATTTCCAAAGTTGTTTATATGTGATTTTAGAAAATGCATCATCCACTTTGCTAAAATAAACCAAATACCATGCTGTTTGATATATATTTAAAGAAACTTATTTTGTTCATTCTTTTTCTTCGATGGTCTTAATCAAAATAATTTTGTAATGTCATCAGTTCTTTAATAAAAGTGGTTTAAGGATTCAGTTGACAAAGTTTTTGCAAACATAAATATATCATGCTTGCTTTTGCTTCCTAACTTCAGTCTTCTTTGACCATCATCCCCTGACTGTTTACCCATTTTCTATCTCAAGCTGGCCAATGCAAATCCCTTAAAGTTCTATGTTGTTTCATATAGTATTTACATTTGTTGTCAATTAATATCAGGGATTTTATTTCAAACACAAAGAATCCTCAAATTTAATAATAATCAAACATTGCAAAATTATTGCCATTATTTCTAGCTATCCTATGGAGGAATTTTAGGGCCACAAGTTGGGATGAAATGATAACTAAATAAGGCCCTACATGATCTTTTATCTGTTGAATCTGAATAAATTCTGAATTTATTTAGAATAAACTGTTTGCAGATTCCACACTGGCCTGAAATAAACTTCATGTAAATCTGTGGTCATAATAAGGGATATAAATGAGAAAGGGTGCTTGAAACTCATATTTTTCAAGCGGTCCACTTCTGTAGACCTAAGAAGAACATAAGTATGTGCTCGAACTGTGGCGTTTCCATTTATTTCACAGGAGACATTATCCTTCTCATCAGGACTATTTCCAATTTTTGATCAAATGAATGTTCCCTGTATTGCGAGGAGCTTAGCACTGTTCTTGTCTTCAACATCTTTAAAAACTCCATGCCCTTCCTCTCTCCTTATATGCCCTACCAACTGTTTCCTTAAATGAGCTTTTGTGTTTCCCAACAGTCAGGAGCCAGCGGGATGCTTTTTGAAAGGGATGGAAGGGAGGGAGTGGAGCGCTTCACACTTCCCCTAAGTGTATTAACTGGAAAGCTCTTCCACTAGAGTGATGTACAGAAGCACATCAGCCTCTGCTACTCTGACCCAGACACTCCAAGTGGAAGCTTAGCTCAGTTCCTATTAAGAGAGACACATAAAGCTGCTATTGTCACAAATTCAGCCAGTAATGGATCAAGTGGTAATTAAATGAAGATGGCTGTTGGGGAGAGAGGTGGCTTCATAACAAAATCTAATAGGACTGAAATTCACGTTCACACTTCCCATCTCTACCAATTAATGCAGCAACTCGGGATCTAGTTATTTATATTCAGCTTCCCAAGTCACTTTGCTGAAAGAGTTGTCTCTAATTGCTAAAGAGCTTGTTACAAAGAAAAAATCATATATATATATATATATATATATATAGAGAGAGAGAGAGAGAGAGAGGCTTATCAGGTAACTGGTAAAAAAAAAAAAAAAAAAAAATCTGCCTGCCAATGCAGCAGACAAAAGAGACAGAAGTTCTATCCCTGGATTGGGAAGACCCCCTGGAGAAGGCAATGGAAACCCTCTCCAGTATACCTGTCTGGAATATCTTGTGGACAGAGGATCCTGGCAGGCTAGAACCCATGGGGTTGCAGAGTTTGACATGACTGAGCACACACACACACACACACACACACACACACACACACAGAAAAAACAACTTCTTAGAAAAGAAGGAATGCTTGGAGTGAGTTCTGAATGGAATACTAATGACAGCGGCTAACTAAACACTTGAAGATTCATTATCTTCAGTTTTGCTCCGTAATTGAATTAGCCTCATACCTAAAGAGCCAAGGATAGCTGCAGAGAAATTGACAACTAGGTACTTTTAATATAGTCATTGTCAGAGCCAGGTTTGCTCAAATCATACACAAGACAAATGCACAAGTCTGCATATTAAAATCATTTGTGGAACCTTGAAAAATACCGTTATGTGGATCCCACATCTAGAGATGTAGGTTTTAATTGGGCTTGTTGGCAGCCTTTGAATTGGGACTTTTAAAAACTCCACAGGTGAAGCCGAGGATAAAGACCACAGACCTACACAGCTAAATTTTGTCATAGTTTTCTCTTTGTAGCAGTTACTTTGATTTTTTAACTGACAATCTGTGTAGCCTTCAGGCTGTAGTAGCTTAAAGATGGAAGAACTTTAAATAGGCAAACAAAAATGTTGCATCAATATTCATCTTCCTAAAGCTTCTGGTTCCTGCTCTTTTAAGTAGATCCTGAATGTGTCTTTCTTATTTCCTGCATCTTAAATGTAGATTTAGGGTTTGCATACCCTGCACACTAGAAACACTCTCATGTGGTACAGTTATTTCCAGCTAATCTCTAGGATCAGGCATCTGATTTGCTATGCTCCACAACAAATGGAAAACAAGAAAAACATTAATAATAAAGGGGAATTTTCTTTATCCTCTACATCATTCTCAGCTATGGAGTCCACCACTTCAATTTGAGGTGATTAGCAAGTAAATTTGCATCAAGAAAAATAAAGGTGGGTTTTTATTAAACATAAGTACATAAACACAACCAACCTAGTTTCTTCATAATTTCTCATGGAAACAAGTGTAAAGTGATTTATTTTCAAAGAAAGAAATAGCATGGAAGGACAATTAGAGTGGCAAAGAAAAATATGGAAATGTAAGACAGATGGCTAGTGGTAACAAATTTAGAAAACCAGCTAAAGTAGAAATTTAAGATAGCCAGACAGAAAGACAGAGAGTGACCTGATTTGCATTGCATTATACAGAATTGTGCAAGAATTTGCTAAGCTCCAGACCTCTGCAAATGGGGTTAGATGGAGTCAAATACTTGAAGAAGTTTGAAAATCTGTTTAAGAAGTTGCTGTATACTTTGATCTGTACCTGCCTGACTCAGACTGGCAATGACCCTTTTCCTGCAGTAAAACAAGACTGAAGGCATATCATCTACAAAGTGTCACTAGTAAAATTTGAACAGGAGAAACAGTAGGCAGAGAAGAGGGCAATTTCCTCAAAAAAGAAATCGGGGGGTCGGAGATCAAATGCTTGCCTTGATAAGAAAACAGATAGATCCCATTTAGGAGTGTAGTCTCTTGAGTTGAAATTCCAGCATTTTTCTTTTTCTTTTTTTAGCATCAGCAATCACTAACAGGCACTTTAATCTTCTTTTCAGTAGTTTTTTTTTTTTTTTTTTGCACTCATTTTGGTTTGTTGCGCTTCCCAAGTGGAGCTAGTGGTAAGGAACTCTCCTGTTAATGTAGAAGTTGGAAGAGACACAGTTTCGATCCCTGGGTCAGGGAGATCTCCTGGAGGAGGGTATGGCAACCCACTCCAGTATTTTTGCCTGGAGAATCCCATGGACCAAGGAGCCTGGTGGGCTAAAGTCCATGGGGTCACACAGAGTCAAGCGGCTTAGCACACATGCACGCTGGTTTGTCACTGGACTTAACTGTTACTTATGTGATCACTTGCTCAGTTATGTCTGACTCTTTGGACACCATGGACTATAGACCACCAGGCTCTTCTATCCATGGAATTCTCCAGGCTAGAATACTAGAGTGGGTTGCCATTTTTTACTCCAGGGGATCTTCCCAACTCAGGGATCGAACCCATGTCTCTTGTGTTTCCTGCATTGGCAGGTAGTTCTTTACCCCTCTGACACTTGGGAAGCCTCCCTGTTACTCATACCAGCTCATTTAACTCTTTTCCTCCTGGGAATTCAAGCTTCACATATAACAAATTCTGTAACCTTAGGGAATTTAGTTTCTTTCTTTGTGTCTCAATTTCTTTATCTAAAAAATAACTATGCAGTTACTAAATTGATTTATAGATTAAATGGGTGAATATATGTAAAGCACATTTTTTAGTGCTTGGCAAAAAAATAAGTTTTATATATATATATGTGTGTGTGTGTGTGTGTGTGTGTGTGTGTGTGTGCTAACTACTCTTATCATCACTCTGCTAAAGTTTGAGAATAATGATAAATAAATTTATACCCTATAGCCAGAAAATGAAAGATTATTTGTAGAGGGAAAAACATGTATATGTGAATATAATATGTATATACATATGTGTGTGTATATATATATATATATATATATACATATAAAAATATATATTCACAAACATACACATAAAATTCCCAAACTAAATACCCCAGGCAGATCATGTAGAGTAAAACCCACCAGGGAAATGACCTCGTTGACTCACAGAATTTCCGATCACCTGTGGTGAGATACCTTTCTTAATTTTATGCAGCAACCAAATATCATTAGCTGTTTGAGGAAATTATATTTCAGAACATAGAGAAAACAAATTTCCAAAATGACTTTGGAATAAATGGAGACAATACAGAGAGAATAAAACTGCAAAAAGGATCTATAATTAATTTCTGCCGAAAAAGAACACATTGCACATATGAAAAAGCAGCCTGCTATGAAAAGGAATATTTACAGAATAAAACCAGCATCTGAAACTGAAAAATAGAGGGGAAAGTGAAACTCAATATAAGGGTAAGAAAATATTGTGGAAGTCTTCCAATAGGTATACTAAAAAATCACTTTAAGATAGGAGACAATAAAACAATATTAGATGATCAACACAAAATATCTGAAAAATTTAAAAAAAAATCTGAATAATGAGTACCTGCAAGAAAATCAGAGAAAAATAAATAAAATTTAGGAAGTTAGCAAAGAATTAATTCAAGAACTTTATTTAGACTGAATGAATTGTGTGAACTATAAAGAAAGCTGAGTGCCAAATAATTGATGCTTTTGAACTGTGGTGTTGGAGAAGACTCTTGAGAATCCCTTGGACTGCAAAGAGATCAAGCCAGTCAATCTTAAAGGAAATCAGTCCCGAATATTCATTGGAAGGATTGATGCTGAAGCTGAAGCTCTAATAATTTGGCCACCTGATACAAAGAACTGACTCACTGGAAAAGACCCTGATGCTGGGAAAGATTAAGGTGGGAGGAGAAGTGGGTGACAGAGGATGACACGGTTGGATGGCATCACTGACGCAGTGGACATGAGTTTGAGTACGCTCCGTGAGTTGGACAGGGAAGCTTGGTGTGCTGCAGTCCTTGGGGTCACAAAGAGTCGGACATGACTGAGTGAGTGAGTGAACTGAACTGAACTCATGTTTAAAGCATTTAACACTTCCTGCATAATTAATGAAAATAATCTATACTAAGGGACATTCTCATGATTTGCAGAACAATAAGAGAATTGAAAAGGCACTAGTATTTTCCAGTAACAAATATTAATCTAATTGTATGATCAGTTATTATAATACTATTTTTTAAAAAAAAATCCTATCCCCCTTGATCTAAGTGCCAAATCAACTTTAAGCTAAATTTCTATATGTGAATAAGTTTATTTCTGAACTTTCTATTTGAAGCATTATAATAACACTTCCTATATCATAAAAAACGTTTCCTGATTTTATTTTTACAACTAAAGTCATCTTTTTGTACATTTTTGTTGTTGTTTTTATTTTTCTATAAAGAAGTTTTGCTGTTCCCAGTCATTTGCCCTTCCATGTAAAGTTTTGCATCAACTTTCCAAGTTCCAATGAAAGCTCCATCACTAATTATATAGGAATCTATTTAATAAATGGCTTAATTTCAGGATAATTGGCATCTTTAAATATTTCAGTCATATCAATGAACATGGTATATACATTTATTTACTTTTTAATGCTTTTTAATACAAGCTTACTGTCTTGACATAAAAACCTTAATGACTTTTGCTACATTTGTTCCTAACTATATTACATTTTTGTTACTAATGAAGCCTTTTAATAAACAATTTGACACAATTTTCAACCTAGGGAGAGTTTGCAAAAACTGTCCAAGGAACTTTCCCCTGAATCTACTGAGAGCAAGTTGTTGACATAATGTCCCCTTACCCAAATACATTGTTGTGTATTTTCTACAAAGAGATATTTAAAATATAATCATGCTGCTGCTGCTAAGTCACTTCAGTCGTGTCCGACTCTGTGTGACCCCATCCCTGGGATTCTCCAGGCAAGAACACTGGAGTGGGGTGCCATTGCCTTCTCCGAAAATATAATCATAAAACCATCTAAATCATTAAATTCAGGACATCCACATTGTATTATTATTAAAATTTCAGGTACTACAAATAAAAGTGTAGCAGAAGTTCTGTGAGACAGTGCAAATGTTAGTCACTCAGTCATTTCTAACTCTTTGTGACCACATAGACTGTTGCCCACCAGGCGCCCTGCCCATGGAATTCTCCAGATAAGAATACTGAAGTGAGTACCCATATACCAGGGGATCTTCCCAGCCCAAGGATTGAACCCAGGTCTCCGGCACTGCAGGCAGATTCTTCTGAGCCCCCAAGAAAGCCCACCCGGAATCCCAACAGCAGTTCTACTATAGCTCATTGCTAATGGTGATTTTGAAATGGTTATGAATGCTTATAAATGCTCTAAAATAATATGACCTTTTAAGATATAATGTGATATTATATGTTACTTTTCTCTGTGAGATTTATGAAGAGGGTCAGGATAAATTTTTTTTCTGATGCTAGTGATGGCTATATGGCTGTCTTGGAGGAGAGTGGTGATGTTTCTCCAAGCTTATTTCTCATCTGCTATTTGACTTTCTCTCAATTTCCATCAACATTTTGCTCTTTTGTGCCTTCTAGTTGCCATATCATGGTAGTATATTATATATAATGTGTAAAAATAGAACCATAATGTGGGAGCTGATCATTAAACATCACCAGGAGTACCAGGAGAAGCTTGGTTATAGTGTGAAGTCATGCCACTACAACTACGACTTTGGCCAAGAATCGTTACACTTTTACCCTGATTTGTGCCAGTTTAATCAATAATCTTGTCTTCGTACTAACACTGAATTCAGTAAATGGATGCTAATGGAAATAGATGTGATATATTGTGTAATTGTTCTCAGTCACTCCTGGCACCAACATATTTTCAATATAGTGTTACAATTCTTCCTCTAGAGTAAGTGCGCTTGCTGTATTAATCTTGGATTTGTCCGTGGAACTAACGTTGACCAATGGGATGTCAACGTTTCTAATTTGAGCAGAGGCTTTAATGGTGCAGCATTTCCATTGCTCTGCTGTGCTCGATGCACTATAAGATAAGCATACTCCCTCCAGGTAGCTGTCAGTCCAAGGAGGATGTGAAGGCCTTTGGGGAGGACCTGAAACCAAAGCCCATTTGGCACCAAGACAAACTGATCCCAGCTTAAATCAATAGAACCCCAGCATATCTGCACACCTGTAGAAAATAAAATTGCTGTAGGTCAAATTTAGTCTTTACTGATCAATTCACTTCTGCTATCAGAATAATAAACTTATCATCATGGGTTATCAGAAGAAAAATTTCACTCATAATCCAGACCCACCTGAGACTGTATGCGTTAACAAATAAGAAACAAGTTCATTTATCACAGTCAGAGTTTAAATATCAACATATGTGGTTTTCATTCAGTGTATGAATAGGCATTCAATATAAAAAATTTCTATTTGACTCATAATTTTTAGTTAGTATTGCATAACATTCAAATTTACACATAGAAGTTCTCTAGATTACTCACCTATGTGCACACTTTCAATAAACAAAGTATGCAGTTTTAAAATTATATTTTGACCCTATTTGTTTTCATTATATTCACTGAAATGTAATTATATTTCTGTTGAATCTGTAATAAAAATAAATGACTTTCTGTTATGAATGTCTGCTTTTTTAAATTTTGTTTTAGTTTTCTAGCAATTCATTCTTATTATATTTTGCAAAATGTCACAATAGACTAGGAACATTTTTTAAATAATCCCTCAATGGAGATATTTGTGAAACACTGCCTTACAGAATGAATGATTCATGTAAATGTGGCAAAGATGTTTCATGATGCAAATAATATAGTGAAAAGAAAGAGGTGTATGTATACATGAAGGTGCTCATGTTAAATCATGATGGTACAGTGGTTATTGAAGGCATGCATGTTACTACAGAGAGTACTGGGACAAAATGATAGCTATCTAGAAAGTGTCACTATAAGACTTGGGAAAATGATTCTACCATCTCACACAAAATCTGTAAAAGGAAAGACCGAAAGAGAAGGAAACAGAGGAGACTGCTTCCTAGTGACAAATGCCACTAAGAATTCTTAGCTATAAACTGTGAAATCCATTCCAGCTACCTTAAGGAGCTAAGAAATTGGTAAAGGAATATTAGAGTTCGCACAATGCCTGTGAGGTCCAATAAGCCACACAAGTTACTACTATTTAAATGTCTAAACAAATCTTACTACAAAACATCATTGCTACTTCCACTCCTCATCTATGATGTCAAGGAATGAATGAGAGAAGACCACCATTTTTGCCCTTGAAGAAGTAAATACACCAGATTATAAAACACATGTGTACTCATGTGGAAGAGCTGTAATGATTCCTTTATCTCACGTTGCAAGAAGAGAACGGTTCTAGAAGATTTAAAATGATAGTCATAGGAGCCCAAGAAATACCATAAATTAACAATATTGTATCTTAGGAATCTACTGCATTACTTATCCATTGCTGCAGTATTGCGGCATGTAGTCCTCCAGAATATCTGTGTCCATCAACAGATCTGTGGTCCAACACGCTAGTCTGTGAGTTGGCTGTAGCCCCAACGCACTCAGCTGAGCTCACCTGGATTTAGCTCCAGGTTCAGCGTAGTGTTCCAGTCCACTCCAAATGTCTCCACATTCTCCTTGAACCAGCATCTACTGGAGGCATTCTTTTTGTGACAGATCATAAGAGCAATGTGAGCTAGTCAAACTACACAAGTGCATTTCAAGCTTGTGTTCATACCACATTCACTGACATCTCGTTGGTTAAAGCATGTGATGGGGCCAAGTCAATATTCATGAGGGGAAAAGAAAAAGAAAGAAAGAAATATTCTGCACTCACTCAAGCAGAAAATGCTGCAAAAATCATTAAAATCAAGGATAGAGGATGGGGTAGGAGTTGATAATACAGGGAATGAATGAAAATGGCAGATAATTATCCAAAATTACTATAGCCCAATAGGTTAGGAAATATACACCTCTAAGAACTGACACACAGAATAATTTGACCATGTTCCAATAGGGCAAAAGTATAGTAGTTCCTGTGTAAAGGAAAAACCCGATATCAAGACTTTGCTTTGTATACTCCAGTCTGGTGAAATGTAGAGGGACATTATATGAACAGTTCCTACATTAAGGTTTTATTCAGGTATATATCAAGTGATAAAAGGGTATTTGGATATAAAGATATCATATACAAAGGCACTAGAAGGCATGGGAAAGGAGGATGTAGGTAGAATTTAAGAAATAGTCAACGGTGGCATCTGCAAAGTAGTCAAGGACCTCATGGAAATCTGTCCACTCTCCTCGAAGACAGTCCACATATCCTTACAGCATTATTCATAGGCCTTAATGTACACCGAAAATTTTATAATGTACATCTTTATTGTAGTATAATTGCTTTACAACATTGTATTAGGCTCTGCTGTACAATGAAGCAAATCAGCTGTATGTATACATACATCCCCTCCTTTTTGGGCCTCCATCCCACCCACTTGCTCCAACCCACCCCCTTATCCCAACTATCTAGGTCATCAAAAACGACTCAGCTGAGCTCCGTCTGCTTTACAGTATGTTCTCACTAGTTACCTGTCATCCACATGGTCGTGTGTATATGTCAACACTACCCCCCAGTTCACCTCACTCTCTACTTCCCCTGTGGTGCCCACATGTCTTTTCTCTACATCTGTCTCACTATTCCTGCCCTGCAAATAGTTTCATCTGTACCATTTTTTCAGATTCCATACATTTGAAAAAACAAATTAAATAGATGTATGGATAAGAATTTAAAAAAAGATATCTTAAAACAATCTCAGGATATTAATTTTACTTCATCCAAAATAAAGTGAGGAATGCTGCCTTTTCAAAATTTAATATTTGTCATTCATAAGTATCCAAGTCCAGCAATTTAGGCCATAAAAATACAGCTAAATTTAAATTATATTTTCAGTTTAAAAGTGAATATTAAATCCATGCATTTTCTACATTTGAATTTTCTTTTGGTGAAAAATAAAAATCAAATCATTCTATCAAACATGAAAAATGCTCAGTGATTACTTTTCCATATGTGTGATACTGTTATCCCTTAATGCGTTGATTATGGTCTTTAAATTATGGAGCATGCCATCATAATGTGTAGACACTTTTTTTTCCAAGCTTTAACTTTTGTTTTTTTCTCGTATGCCATCTGGCATTGGGAAAATTTTTTTTTAATGACATGAAATTATAGGACAGTTTTAAAGTCATTAAAAACAAAAACAAAATTAGAAAAAAATAAGTATGTATGCTGCTGATTTATACTAAAAGTTGGACCAAATTCTTTACTCATCTTGTAGAAATACTAAAAGCTTGCTGCATATTACAAATATAAACAGGAGAAATTTTCTTCTCAATAACCATCTTGCCCATGAATGTATCAACATTCATATTATCAGATACTAAACAGAATAGAAGCAAACTGAATAGTCTTTATTTTTTTTACAAAACTTACTATGTCACTAAGTACAGTGGTTAGATCAGTACCCCCCCTCCCCCGCCTCCTTCTTTTTCACCATAAACCTTTCTCTGTAAAGAGGGCAGAGTTGATTTACAGCCTGAGGAAAGATCCTTACTCTGGGTAACTACTCAGAATATTCCACCACTGCAGCTGCAACAGTGGAACATACTTCCATGCAAAACTTATTTGTTGACAACACAACCCTTAATAGTCTTCTAGTGTTCAGAACCAGTTAGTTTGTTCAATTGCTCAGTCATGTTCGACTACTTGAGACCCCATGAACTGCAGCATGCCAGGCTTTCCTGTCCTTCACTATCTCCCTTCACTCAAACTCATGTCCATTGAGTCAGTGAAGCCATCCAACCATCTTATCCTCTGCCATACCCTTTACCTCATGCCTTCAATCGTTCCCAGCATCAGGGTCTTTTCAAATGAGTCAGCTCTTCACATCAGATGACCAAATTATAGGAGCGTCAGCATCAGTCCTTCCAGTTAATATTCTGGGTTGATGTCCTTTAGGATTTGCTGGTTTGGTCTTATTGCTGTCCAAGGGACTCTCCAAAGTCTTCTCCAGCACCACAGTTTTAAAGCATCAATTCTTTGGCACTCGGCTTTCTTTATAATTCAACTCTCACATCCATACATGACTACTGGAAAAACCATAGCTTTGATTAGACGGATCTTTGTTGGCAAAGTGATGTCCAGCAATGAATCTGAAGTAAAAACATTCTTATTTTGTATTACTATTATGTTCAAAGTATGCATATGGTTAGTCATACCAGCAATTCTGTGCATTTCTTAAATTACAATTTAAAAAGTATTTTGTTAGGTTTATATGTTGTATGACAGGGTCTTTTATGTCATTCTGTAAAAGCTAATATGCTGAGTTATGATGTCACTAGAAAGTGGCACTTTTAGTCCCAGATTCACCTTCAACAATTCTAAGAAAATATTGTTGGTGCAGACTTTCTTGCTACTTACCCACCACATCATGCATGTTTTGGAACAGAATAGTAAGCAGAAACATGAAAAACAGTCAGCAATTCTTTGTTTCATCATATGAGATATTTTTATTTTTTATTTATTTATTTATTTTTATTTATTAGTTGGAGGCTATTACTTCACAACATTTCAGTGGGTTTTGTTGTACATTGACATGAATCAGCCATAGAGTTACACGTATTCCCCATCCCAATCTCCCCTCCCACCTCCCTCTCCACCCGACTCCTCTGGGTCCTCCCAGTGCACCAGGCCCGAGCACTTGTCTCATGCATCCCACCTGGGCTGGTGATCTGTTTCACCATAGATAATATACATGCTGTTCTTTCGAAACCTCCCACCCTCACCTTCTCCCACAGAGTTCAAAAGTCTGTTCTGTACTTCTGTGTCTCTTTTTCTGTTTTGCATATAGGGTTATCGTTACCATCTTTCTAAATTCCATATATATGTGTTAGTATGCTGTAATGTTCTTTATCTTTCTGGCTTACTTCACTCTGTATAATGGGCTCCAGTTTCATCCATCTCATTAGAACTGATTCAAATGAATTCTTTTTAACAGCTGAGTAATATTCCATGGTGTATATGTATCACAGCTTCCTTATCCATTCATCTGCTGATGGGCATATAGGTTGTTTCCATGTCCTGGCTATTATAAACAGTGCTACGATGAACATTGGGGTGCACGTGTCTCTTTCAGATCTGGTTTCCTCAGTGTGTATGCCCAGAAGTGGTATTGCTGGGTCATATGGCAGTTCTATTTCCAGATTTTTAAGAAATCTCCACACTGTTTTCCATAGTGGCTGTACTAGTTTGCATTCCCACCAACAGTGTAAGAGGGTTCCCTTTTCTCCACACTCTCTCCAGCATTTATTGTTTGTAGACTTTTGGATAGCAGCCATCCTGACTGGCGTGTAATGGTACCTCATTGTGGTTTTGATTTGCATTTCTCTAATAATGAGTGATGTTGAGCATCTTTTCATGTGTTTGTTAGCCATCTGTATGTCTTCTTTGGAGAAATGTCTGTTTAGTTCTTTGGCCCATTTTTTGATTGCATCATTTATTTTTCTGGAATTGAGCTTCAGGAGTTGCTTGTATATTTTTGAGATTAATCCTTTATCTGTTTCTTCATTTGCTATTATTTTCTCCCAATCAGAGGGCTGTCTTTTCACCTTACTTATAGTTTCCTTTGTAGTGCAGAAGCTTTTAAGTTTCATTAGGTCCGATTTGTTTAGTTTTGGTTTTATTTCCAATATTCTGGGAGGTGGGTCATAGAGGATCTTGCTGAGATTTATGTCAGAGAGGGTTTTGCCTATGTTCTCCTCTAGGAGTTTTATAGTTTCTGGTCTTACATTTAGATCTTTAATCCATTTTGAGTTTATTTTTGTGTATGGTGTTAGAAAGTGTTCGAGTTTCATTCTTTTACAAGTGGTTGACCAGTTTTCCCAGCACCACTTATTAAAGAGGTTGTCTTTTTTCCATTGTATATCTTTGCCTCCTTTGTCAAAGATAAGGTGTCCATAGGTTCGTGGATTTATCTCTGGGATTTCTATTCTGTTCCATTGATCTATATTTCTGTCTTTGTGCAAGTACCATACTGTCTTGATGACTGTGGTTTTGTAGTAGAGTCTGAAGTCAGGCAGGTTGATTCCTCCTGTTCCATTCTTCTTTCTCAAGATTACTTTGGCTATTCGAGGTTTTTTGTATTTCCATACAAATTGTGAAATTATTTGTTCTAGTTCTGTGAAAAATACCATTGGTAGCTTGATAGGGATTGCATTGAATCTATAGATTGCTTTGGGTAGAATAGCCATTTTGACAGTATTGATTCTTCCAATCCATGAACACGGTATGTATCACCATCTGTTTGTGTCCTCTTTGATTTCTTTCATCAGTGTTTTATAGTTTTCTATGTATAGGTCTTTTGTTTCTTTAGGTAGATATACTCCTAAGTCTTTTATTCTTTTTGTTGCAATGGTGAATGGTATTGTTTCCTTAATTTCTCTTTCTGTTTTTTCATTGTTAGTATATAGGAATGCAAGGGATTTCTGTGTGTTAATTTTATATCCTGCAACTTTACTATATTCATTGATTAGCTCTAGAAATTTTATGAAAGAGTCTTTAGGGTTTTCTATGTAGAGGATCATGTCACCTGCAAACAGTGAGAGTTTCACTTCTTTTCCTATCTGGATTCCTTTTACTTCTTTTTCTGCTCTGATTGCTGTGGCCAAAACTTCCAACACTATGTTGAATAGTAGTGGTGAGAGTGGGCACCCTTGTCTTGTTCCTGATTTCAGGGGAAATGCTTTCAATTTTTCACCATTGATGGTGATGCTTGCTGTGGGTTTGTCATATATAGCTTTTATAATGTTGAGGTATGTTCCTTCTATTCCTGCTTTCTGGAGAGTTTTAATCATCAATGAGTGCTGAATTTTGTCAAAGGCTTTCTCTGCATCTATTGAGATAATCATATGGTTTTTATCTTTCAATTTGTTAATGTGATGTATTACACTGATTGATTTGTGGATATTAAAGAATCCTTGCATTCCTGGGATAAAGCCCATTTAATCATGGTGTGTGATTTTTTTAATATGTTGTTGGATTCTGTTTGCTAGAATTTTGTTAAGGATTTTTGCATCTATGTTCATCAGTGACATTGGCCTGTAGTTTTCTTTTTTTGTGGCACCTTTGTCTGGTTTTGGAATTAGGGTGATGGTGGCTTCATAGAATGAGTTTGGAAGTTTACCTTCATCTGCAATTTTCTGGAAGAGTTTGAGTAAGATAGGTGTTAGCTCTTCTCTAAATTTTTGGTAGAATTCAGCTATGAAGCCATCTGGTCCTGGGCTTTTGTTTGCTGGAAGATTATTGATTACAGTTTCGTTTTCCTTGCTTGTGATGGGTCTGTTAAGATCTTCTATTTCTTCCTGGTTCAATTTTGCAAAGTTATACTTTTCTAAGAATTTGTCCATTTCATCCAAGTTGTCCATTTTATTGGCATAGAGCTGCTGGTAGTAGTCTCTTATGATCCTTTGTATTTCAGTGTTATCTGTTGTGATCTCACTCTTTTAATTTCTAATTTTGTTAATTTGGTTCTTCTCTCTTTGTTTCTTAATGAGTCTTGCTAATGGTTTGTCAATTTTGTTTATTTTTGCAAAAAAACAGCTTTTAACTTTGTTGATTTTTGCTATGGTCTCTTTAGTTTCTTTTGCATTTATTTCTGCCCTAATTTTTAAGATTTCTTGCCTTCTGCTAACCCTGGGGTTCTTTATTTCTTCCTTCTCTAATTGCTTTAGGTGTAGAGTTAGGTTATTTATTTGGCTTTTTTCTTGTTTCTTGATGTAAGCCTGTAATGCTATGAACCTTCCCCTTAGCACTGCTTTTACAGTGTCCCATAGGTTTTAGGTTGTTGTGTTTTCATTTTTATTCATTTCTATACATATTTTGGTTTCTTTCTTGATTTCTTCTATGATTTGCTGGTTATTCAGAAGCGTGTTATTTAGCCTCCATATGTTTGAATTTTTAACAATTTTTTTCCCTGTAATTGAGATCTAATCTTACTGCACTGTGGTCAGAAAAGATGACTGGAATGATTTCAATTTTTCTGAATTTTACAAGACCAGATTTACGGCCCAGGATGTGATCTATTCTGGAGAAGGTTCCGTGTGTACTTGAGAAAAAGGTGAAGTTGATTGTTTTGGGGTGAAATGTCCTATAGATATCAATTAGATCTAGCTGGTCCATTGTGTCATTTAAGGTTTGTGTTTCCTTGTTAATTTTCTGTTTACTTGATCTATCCATAGTAGTGAGTGGGGTATTAAAGTCTCCCACTATTATTGTGTTACTATTAATTTCCTCTTTCATACTCATTAGCATTTGCTGTACATATTGCAGTGCTCCTATGTTGGGTGCATATATATTTATAATTGTTATATCTTCTTCTTGGATTGATCCTTTGATCATTATGTAGTGTCCTTCTTTGTCTCTTTTCACATCCTTTATTTGAAAGTCCATTTTATCTTATATGAGTATTGCGACTCCTGCTTTCCTTTGGTCTCCGTTTGCGTGAAATATTTTTTTCCAGCCCTTCACTTTTAGCCTGTATGTGTCTCTTGTTTTGAGGTGGGTTTCTTGTAGACAGCATATATAGGGGTCTTGTTTTTGCATCCATTCAGCCAATCTTTGTCTTTTGGTTGGGGCATTCAACCCATTTACATTTAAGGTAATTATTGATAGGTGTGGTCCCGTTGCCATTTACTTTGTTGTTTTGGGTTCACGTTTATTCAACCTTTCTGCATTTCCTGTCTAGAGAAGATCCTTTAGCATTTGTTGAAGAGCTGGTTTGGTGGTGCTGAATTCTCTCAGCTTTTGCTTGTCTGTAAAGCTTTTGAATTCTCCTTCATATCTGAATGAGATCCTTGCTGGGTACAGTAATCTAGGTTGTAGGTTATTCTCTTTCATTACTTTCAGTATGTCCTGCCATTCCCTTCTGGCCTGGAGGGTTTCTATTGATAGATCAGCTGTTATCCTTATGGGAATCCCTTTGTGTGTTTTTTGTTGTTTCTCCCTTGCTGCTTTTAGTATTTGTTCTTTGTGTTTGATCTTTGTTAATTTGATTAATATGTGTCTTGGGGTGTTTTGCCTTGGGTTTATCCTGTTTGGGACTCTCTGGGTTTCTTGGACTTGGGTAGCTATTTCCTTCCCCATTTTAGGGAAGTTTTCAGCTATTATCTCCTCGAGTATTTTCTCATGGCCTTTCTTTTTGTCTTCTTCTTCTGGGACTCCTATGATTCGAATGTTGGGGCATTTCACATTGTCCCAGAGGTCCCTGAGGTCCTCATTTCTTTTGATTCTTTTTTCTTTTTTCCTCTCTGCTTCATTTATTTCCACCATTTTATCTTCTACCTCACTTATCCTATCTTCTGTCTCCATTATTCTACTCTTGGTTCCCTCCAGAGTGTTTTTGATCTCATTCATTGCATTATTCATTTTTAATTGACTCTTTTTTATTTCTTCTAGGTCTTTATTAAACATTTCTTGCATTTTTTCAATCTTTGTCTCCAGGCTATTTATCTGTAACTCCATTTTGCTTTCAAAATTTTGGATCATTTTTATTATCATTATTCTAAATTCTTTTTCAGATAGATTCCCTATCTCCTCCTCTTTTGTTTGACTTGGTGGGCACTTTTCATGTTCCTTTACGTGTTGGGTATTTCTCTGCCTTTTCATCTTGTTTAGATTGCTGTGTCTGGAATGGGTTTTCTGTATTCTGGAGGTCTGTGATTCCTTTTTATTGTGGAGGTTTTACCCAGTGGGTGGGGTTAGACGATTGGCTTGTCAAGGTTTCCTGGTTAGTGAAGCTTGCGTCGGTGTTCTGGTGCGTGGAACTTGATTTCTTCTCTTTGGAGAGCAATGGAGTGCCCAGTAATGAGTTTTGAGATGGGTCTATGTGTTAGGTGTGACCTTGGGCAGTCTGTATGTTGAAGTTCAGGGCTATGTTCCTGGGTTGCTGGAGAATTTGCATGGTATGACTTGCTCTAAAACTTATTGGCTCTTGGGTGGTGGTTGGTTTCAGTGTAGATATGGAGGCTTTTGGACCGTCTCTTATTACTTAAAATTCCATGTAGTCAGGAGTTTTCTGGTATTCTCAAGTTTTGGGCTTAAGTCTCCTGCCTCTGGATTTCAGTTTTATTCTTCCAGTAGTCTCAGGACTTCTCCAACTATACAGCACTGATAATAAAACTTCTAGGTTAATGGAGAAAAAATTCTCCCCCATTAGGGACTCCCAGAGAGGTTCACAGATTTACATGAAGAAGAGGAGAGGGAGGAGGGAGATACAGATGACCATGAGGAGAAAAGGGGGGACTCAAGAGGAGAGAGACAGATCTACGAAGTTGTCTGTTCCCAGAGTGTTCTCCGTAGCCCAGACACCCACAAAGATTCACAGGAATGGATTGGGAAGAGAAGGGGAAAGGAGGAAATAGAGATGTTCTGAGGTAGAAAACAGAGAGTCAAGATTGGGAGAGAATAATCAACACACTCCTGAATAAAAATGGGAACTGAATATTGGATTCTTAAATGTTCACAATTTATATCATATACTGAAAAACAAAAATTAAAAATCTAGAGTAGAGGTTAGACTCTTAAAAATACTATATTAAAAACAAAAACCAAAACACACCCAAAAAATTTTTAGAAATATATATGAAGTTTGGTTTAAAAATATCGCTTCTCTTTTTTTTTTTGTAAGGTTATTGTGTATTGAAAATGAAAATTAAGGAGTAGTAGAGGAGTACTAGAGGACTTTAAAAGAAATAAGAGAAAAATAAAAATAGAAAATAGAAGAGAAAAAGGGAAAAAAAAGAAGAAAAAAGAGAAAAGAGAAAAAAAAAAGAAAAAAAAATTTTCCCTAAAATAAAAATCATAAAAATCTATGAAAATGAAAGTTAAGGAGTAATGGGGGAGTAATAGGGAATTTTAAAGAAAAATAAAAGCAAAAAAAGAAAAAAGAAAAAAAAATTTTTTTTTCTTACTTAATAAAAAAATAAGTAAAAATATATCTAGGAGTTTCTCTGGAGCTGTTGTGGTCAGTGTGGGTTCGGCTCAGTTTCAGATAGCTCCTCGTTCCAGCTTACACTTCTCGATATCTACAGGCCCCTTCTGGTGTAGTTGGTGTTTTCTACGGGGATTTTAATCTGTTGCACTGGTCCCTTCTGAAGCGGTTCCCTTTGTTTATTTGGCTTCTGTTTGCCGGTCTCTTCAGGGCCTCATTTCCGCCCTGACACCAGCGGGTGGAGGTGGACTCTTATTCAGGTAGCGAGTTCCGTCGCGCTGCGGGGAGGGGCCGGCACTGCGGGGAGGGGCCGGCGCTGTTTTCTCGTCTGCGCTGCTCAGGCTCCCGGCTGCTCTATATGGAGCGCGCCCACGCTGTGCGCGGTTCCAGCCCTTGGGTATTCCCAAAAGCGCGGAGCAAAAAGCTGCGCCTGCTCTTTGTGCCTTCCCCGTCAGAGCGGTCCAGGCAGCCAGGGGCTTGGCAGTCGCACTCACCCCGGGTGCGCGCGCCCACCCCCTTCCGCGGTCCCAGTCTCAGTTTCCGCCGGCGCCAGTCCGGTGCGTGCGCCTTCTGCCCTCCGCGTCCCCAGCCCCAGCCCCGCCCGCGCAGGTCGGGTGCCTGCGCCCTGTGTCTCGCCGCAACCCTCCTGGCGGATGTCGACCATCCAGAATCTCGGTCCCTTTGTTCTGCGAACGGCCGGCAGTGTGTTTGGGCCGGTTAATTTTCTCTCTCTCTCTTGCTCTCCCACAGTTCAAGCTGGGCACTTACAAAAGCTCCCTCCGATTGTCCTCAGGGCACTCAGGCCCGGACCCCGCCCCAAGCAATGCCGCCCGCTCCTCTCCATTCCGCCCCCACTTGCTGGTCGCGGATGCGGGCGTCTGGGGTACTTTTCTGCTGGGAGTTGCTTTTAGGCTTGTAATCTGTGAGTTTTATTTATTGTTTCTCTCCCAGTCAGGTTGCCCTCTGAGATTCAAACACTTCCCCCAGGCCCGCCAGTGCGAGGGTTTCCCGGTGTCTGGAAACATCCCTTATTAAGACTCCCTTCCAGAGACAGATCTCCGTCCTTAGCTCTTTTGTCTCACTTTTTATCTTTTATATTTTGTCCTACCTCCTTTCGAAGACAATGGGCTGCTTTTCTGGGTGCCTGATGACCTCAGCTAGCGATCAGAAGTTGTTTTGTGCAGTTTGCTCTGCATTCAGTTATTCTTTTGATGAATTTGTAGGAGAGAAAGTGGTCTCCCCGTCTTACTCCTCTGCCATCTTGGCTCCTCCCTCCATATGAAATATTTTTAAAAACATAGACATTAACAAAGTAGATATCGTGCACATGTATGCTGAATCGCTTCACCCATGTCTGACTCTTTGTGACCTTATGGGTTGTAGCCCACCAGGCTCTTCTGTTCATGGGATTACTGTCAAATAAATTTGTCATCCACTTACATGCAGTTGCAAAATTCCTGGAAAGTATTTTCATAAAATAATTTGCAGAAATCTTTTAGTGCAAGAGTAATACAAGAAATGATGTTAGATTGAATGAAGCCACTAAGCGATGTGCAAATAAACCAATGTTATCATAATATCCTTTTTAAGTTTACTTGTGTTTTATTTTTTTTTAACATTGGCTAACACAATGCATTTTTTTAACCCAATCTGCAGTTTTTATTGAGTAACTTCAGTTATTATAACATCTACAAGCCAAGCTTTCTGGCAGTGAAGAAATTGGAAGGCTCATCTTAAAAGGTAAAACTCAAGAATAATTTTGTATGCCTTGAAGAAGAAAATCAGCATACCTTAATTAGCCAATCTTCAGAAATTGGGGAATTTAAGTTACAGAATTAAAAGCTCAGTGAGAAGTATCTAAGGTAACAATGTATAGCTACTTGAGCAAGCTGTCAAGGACTAGCTCTCACTTTCTGGATAGCTATGGAATAAATACATGCTTTAAGGATGCCAAGGGAAAAACCTTACTTCATCCTGCTTTATTCTACAACAGAGTTTGTGGAAAATTCAACAATGAAAACAAGAAAGATTCCAGAATTCAAAGCTTACTATAGACAGTCTAATGAAATGTATCTTTTTGAACAAATGAGTCAACAACCATAAGGAAAAGATCCTGAAGCAACAGAGGGTCTTCTTAAAAATGAGTCTAGAGACAGGATGCCTCAAAAAAAAAAAAAATTATGAATAATATGCACCAGAATAAAATCCCATAAACCAGTGTGATTGTCATATGTACATAAACAGAGGAAATCACTATTTTTTTTCTCTATTTTTATTAGTTGGAGGCTAATTGCTTTACAATATTGTAGTGATTTTTGCCATACATTGACATACATGAATCAGCCATGGATTTGCATGTGTTACCCATCCTGATCCCCCCTCCCATCTCCCTCCCCATGCCATCACTCTGGGTCTTCCCAGTGCACCAGCCCTGAGTATCCGACCTGAGCTGGTGATCTGTTTCACCCTTGATATGCTATTCTCTCAGAACATCCCACCCTCACCTTCTCCCACAGAGCCCAAAAGTCTGTTCTGTACATCTGTATCTCTTTTTCTGTTTTGCATATAGGGTTATTGTTACCATTTTTTAAATTCCATATATATGCATTAGTATACTGTATTGGTCTTTATCTTTCTGGCTTACTTCACTCTGTGTAATGGGCTCCAGTTCCATCCATCTCATTAGAACTGATTCAAATGTATTCTTTTTAATGGCTGAGTAATATTCCATGGTGTATATGTACCATAACTTCCTTATCCATTCGTCTGCTGATGGGCATCTAGGTTGCTTCCATGTCCTGGCTATTATAAACAGTGCTGCGATGAACATTGGGGTGCACGTGTCTCTTTCAGATCTGGTTTCCTTGGTGTATATGCCCAGGAGTGGTATTTCTGGGTCATATGGCAGTTCTATTTCCAGTTTTTTAAGAAATCTCCATTCTGTTCTCCATGGTGGCTGTACTAGTTTGCATTCCCACCAACAGTGTAAGAGGGTTCCCTTTTCTCCACACCCTCTCCAGCATTTATTGCTTGTAGACTTTTGGATTAACTTTATTGAAGTATGGCTGATTTACATTGTTGTTCTAGTTTCAGCTATACAGTAAAATGATTCAGTTATGCATATATATATATTCTTTCTTTTTTAGATCCTTTTCTCATATGGTTAGTGCAGAATACCCAACAGGGTTCCCTACGCTGTACAGTAGGCCCTTGTTGGTTATCTACCTTAGACATTAGCAGCGTGCTTAGTAAACTGCTTACATATACAGGCTTAATAGCTGAGGTTTTGTATTTTAGCCAGAAACAACTATGTAGTTATTTGTAATGAAAATACACTTGACATGTACTTATTTGTAATGAAAATACATGTGCTTATTTGTAATGAAAATATACTTCCTTAAGATTCAATAAGATAATACATGTCCAATGTGATTTTTGAATTGCACGTGCCATTCTGCTGCCCAAGCAGGCAGAATCAGGTAGTGGGGCCTTGTATTATTTGCATCTCAATAAGAACTACTCAGACTCTCTCCTCAATGTCAAGGGTCTATTGTCCTTGCATTCATGAATAGAAATTCTGTCAGCAGAACTATCTTTGCAGGAGAGCAGCAAATATCTCTACAGAACTGAAGAATTGAAAACTGCCAGTGTTCTCAATTAACAAACTATCGCCTTGAAAAGGTCATTTCTGCAGCATTTCTCACTAGGTTTTGAGCTACTGAGATTAAATCTTTGAAACTCAGCCACAACAGATGACAGATTCTGATTGCAAAGCCTGTCACATAAACTGGGGTGGAGAAAAATGTATTCTTCTGTGCTTCCAAACTCTCTACCATAGGTAATACCTTGTCTACTCTTCAATTTTTTCAATTAGAAATTAAAGAATATGGTATCTAAATAGCCCTCTTAGGTATTTATTTGCATAATATTTATATGTCTTTTAATTTTTACAGAACTGACAGCTAGTAGTTTGGAGGAAAATAATTATCCCCAATAATGCCAACCCAACAATTTCTTATCCCCATGGAGGGCACTTGTGCCAATTAATAAGAAAATTTCATCATAAGAGAAAATGATGATGCTTCCATTGCCAGATGTAGGTCAAGTATAGGCACGAATCTTCCCAGAGGATGAAGAATCTGAATGACTGCCTCATGCATCTTCTTTTGTGGTTTTCATAGATTGAGCTGCCTTAGAGAAAGAACATTATGGAGGAAGAACAGGGGAAAGAGGTCTTCTGAGAATTATCCTACCAACCATAGTGCTCCAGATAATGGTGTCAGAATGTGATCAGGAATTAGAAATTCTAAATCCTGTTCCTACTGCAAATACTTTGAGAGAGATATATGTGTAGAAGAAAATACCCCTAACCAGAGTTTTGATCCAAAAGTTCAAGATAATGTCTTGGTGAGTTTACCAATAGTTAATGGGTACTGCTGCATCTTGGGCCAGATGTCTAAACTATTGTCAAGATTGATAGCTTCTTTGGCCTTCATTTTCTCCAAGCCCCATACCCGTAGGTGCTATCCATTGGAACTGTAACAGAAATGTCAGAAAGATATATAATTGTTGTTATATTTATTTGAAAATGATTAATATTGCAATCTTTCATCAGTTTGGACCTCCTGGTGGCTCAGACGGTAAAGCATCTGCCCACAGTGCGGGAGACCCAGGTTCAGTCCCTGGGTCAGGAAGATCCCCTGGACAAGGAAATGGCAACCCACTCCAGTACCCTTGCCTGGAAAATTCCATGGACTGTGGAGCCTTGTAGGTTATGGTCCATGGGGTCGCAAAGAGTCGGACACGACTGAGTGACCACTTTCACTTAATTTCATCAACATAGAAAATAAAAACAAATTATTAAACTCTAGCTAAGATCATATAAGGGAATGGTATCTACAGATTAATGTCTGACTTTCATACCTAAGTTTATATCTTGCTACATCTAAGCTAATATTCAAACCCAATCTTGATCTTAAGTGCTTTTCACCAAAGTAAAGGCAAAAGAGATAAAAGAATAATGGGATATATAAATACCTTCTCTTTATTATGAATTCAAACTCATTAGTTCAATTATCTAGGTAAGCTTCCCAGTTGAATGTGTCAACTTGCTCAAAACTGAGCTGGTATATATATATGTGTGTGTGTGTGTGTGTGTGTGTGTGTGTGTGTATCTTCTCACTATTCCTACAGTGCTTTTCCAAGCCATAATCAACTCTCAGATGATTTGTTTCCTTATTGTTCTCTGTTCTCAGCCTTGTTTAGACTATTCTGAACACAAAAACCAGACATTACTGTATGCCACTTCCCAGATCAAAATTTCCCCAGTTTTCCCATTCACAGAAGAGAAATACCAAAGTCTTTAATATTAACATAATCACAAGATCTAGATGGTAAGAAGGCTGTGACCTTTCTGACAGCATCTCTCTGCCTTGTTCCTTTCACTCTTTCCTGTCTCTTTGATGATCATCAAACATACCAGACTGCAAGGAGATCAAACCAGTCAATCCTAAAGGAAACCAATCCTGAATATTCATTGGAAGGACTGATACTGAAGCTGAAACTCCAATACTTTGGCCAACTGTTTCGAAGAACTGACTCATTGGAAAAGACCCTGATGCTGGGAAAGATTGAAGGCAAGGGGAGAAGGGGAAGACAGAAGGTGAAATGGTTGGATGGCATCACCAACTCAATAGACATGAGTTTGAACAAGCTCCGAGAGTTGATGATGGACAGGGAAGCCTGGAGTGCTGCAGTCCATGGGGTCGGAAAGAGTCAGACATGACTGAGCAATTGAATTGAACTGAACTGAACTGAAACATTCCAGACACGCCCTGCCCTCTGGAGAGGAGCTGTTCCCTTGGACAGTTGTAGTTCCTCTGTCTAAATGTATAGTTATGCAAATATTTTCCTGGATCTCTTCCTTTTCCCTGTCACAAATTTGCTCATATTCTTGTTGAGGTCTTCCTTGGCAATTCTGTTAAAAATGCCAACACTAACTTCCCTATCCCAACATGCATACATGTAATACTTCCTATCCCCTTGTACTGCCCTAAGGCTTCTCATAGCACTTGTCAGTATCCTTCTTGTCTGCTATAACTTCTCCCTCTGTACTTCAATTCTCATCTCCCCTCACTAGAGAATAACAATTTGCTCCCTTTGCATGGCTAGTCATGAGCAGTACAGAATTTGTCCAACACAAATGATTTTCCTAATTCTAGGGATTATAAATATGTGTTGGAAAAAAAAGAGGGTTAAGGGAATACTGAATAGTGTGATTGATAAAAGGAACATATGTGAGAATTATATAAAGAAGAAGAGAATAGATCAATTTTAAAGTACATTTTAAAAAAATTGAACTTCCCTGGTGGTCCAGTAATTAAAACTTCACACTTCCACCACAGGGGGCATGGGTTCGATCCCTGGTCAGGGAATTAAGATCTTGCATGGAAATGGCCACCCAGTCCAGTATTCTTACCAGGGGAATTCCATGGACAGAGGAACCTGACAGGCTATAGTCCATGGAGCCACAAAGAGCTGGACATGACTGAGCAAAACACTACCTTATACACTAGGCCATATCTCAGGTGGCAGTAGTGGTAAAGAACCCGTCTGCCAATACAACAGACCCAAGAGACCTGGGTTCAATCCCTGGGTTGGGAAGATCCCCTGGAGAAGGAAATGGCAATCTACTCAAGCACTCTTCACTGTAAAAGTCCCATACACAGAAGAGCCTGGTGGGCTACAGTCCATGGAATTATGAAGATTTGGGCGTGACTGAGCACTTGTCAGTAGTCAGCAATGCTATATGGCATGCTGTTTAAAAAAAAAAAAAGAAATATAGAGTATTTATTTTTAAAAAATTAACAATAGCCAAGCATAAACACTTCAACTCTTCATATCTGTCATCTTATTATTTTTCCAAAACTCTGTGCCCTATTTTCCAAAACATTTTTTTCTGTATGTGACAATCCCACCAAGATTTGTCCCACCTAAGTTGTAAACAGACCCAATCCTACTTCACTTCAAAGATCAGATGAGATCAGGTGTCCGGGTGGGATAGCCATAGGCAAAATTTCTACACAGAAATCATATACACATAATCAAAGATGACTTTAGAGTCATATGTTATGTTGATGCTTTCCTTTGTTATCAAATGTAGGAAGTGAAAGTGTTTTTCCTCCAGAATGAAAATATTCAATCTATCTTTCCCAAAACTTCTTGTGAAAAATACCATATATTTTATTCCTAAAAACAGAACTCCAAAAAATTACTTATGTGGCATACTAAATGAGTCCTTGTTCATTTTTAAGGTAGATGCTGAAAATGTCAGCTTCCTTTTAAAATAAAGACTGAGTTTCTTTTTGCCAAAAAATACCTCTATTTATGAAACAACATGATTTAATGAGTTTTCTAAGAACAAATAAAATAGTCACACTTTTACTTCACACATATACCAATTGAATCATAAGTTAAAAGTTCATTACATAAGAAATGTAATTAAAATGGGATTTGGCACAGTTTTTATTTTTCTATCCAAAGTAATCATTAGCAAGTTTCCATGGAAATATTTCTGTACATTAATACCCAATGTAAATAGCTTTTTTTTCACCTATCTAGAGTCAGTGCAAAGTTACCATTATGGTTCAAGTATATTTGGGAGGAGGGCAAATACACCAAAGATAGCTGTTTTATCTTTTGATATGGACAGGATCCACTTGGGTATTAATTGCTTCAAAGATAACCTAAGAGTTATTCTTATTTGGAGACCACACAATGAAAAATATTTATTCATTAAGCACAAGGTCTAACTAGGTCTTACCTTTTGGTGATTTTGCAGTGTGACTCGCTGCTCAATAAAGATTTTGTCAGAGCAGGCATTAAAGACTTAAGAGTAATTACTATTCAAAATTCACAGTTATATTGTGTAAGTCATTTGAAGCCAAGTCTACTTAAAGCAGTGTGAACTGAATGGAATCCATGTTGTCAACCTACTCTATGTATTCTGCCTCTGTTTGAACGAATGCTGTTTTTAATGCTCAGAGTTGTATTTAGTTATTCAAAATAATGTGTTTCAAATTTGCAGCTTTGTAAACTACTCTGGTACAGGATATTCCGAAGGAGCAAAAAAGAAAAAAAAAAATTCTTTCAAAGATAGAAATAAACTATTTAATGTTAAGAAATCTGCTAAAAACTCAATTCAACATCTAAATCTACCATGGCCCTTCACCACAGCAAGCATTATTTTACAGTTCTAACAAAAATTGTTCTTTATTATTGAACACTTAGACTATTGTTTAGAAAAGGAATTTATTTCTCTCTTTTTGATTTTTATAAATTCCTATATTTGTTTCATTTCACAGTATTTTCTTTGGCTTCTTGCAATTTTTGCCAGCAAGAAAAATGTTGATGATTAGATGTTTCTAGTCCTCTTTCACCCCAAAACTTGCACATGTGTGCGCATATAAGTGTACGAGTGCTCACACACCCCCAACATACACCTGTGTTTATAAATTCTCCTGAGGAAGCCATTAATGGAGCTTCACACAGAAAAATTTAATGGGGATAGCAAAGAAAGTAATAATAATTTGAAAAAATGGAAAAAAAGAGAATCCATAATTCATCTGATAGTATAAGGTCACTGGACTTCCCTCATAGCTCAGTTGGTAAAGAATCTGCCTGCAATTCAGGAAACCCCAGTTCGATTCCTGGATCGGGAAGATCCCCTGGAGAAGGAAATGGCAACCCACTCCAGTATTCTTGCCTAGAGAATCCCATGGACAAAGGAGCCTGGCAGGCTGCTTTGCCGTCTCAAGAGTCAGACACGACTTAGCAACTAAAGAGATAGAGAGAGATAAGGTCACTTCCCCTGTCACGGGCATTTCAAACTGTCTTTTCCACCCTTAGATCCTCACCCACCACACACTTACCTCACACACACACTAACCAAAAGTGAAGTGATTGGGTTACTCAGCAGAAAACTCAAAAATGAAGGCAATAATAAAAATAATTTACCCTATGTGTCCAAATATAATATACACTAGAAGGTAAGGTAATCTTCCATATATACACTGAGAAATTTCATTCAATGTTTTATTGGTTGACATGTTTCTACAGCATTCTTTGAAGATACTTATTTTGTTAATTTCACTGTAATAATGCATAAAATTATATGTCCTAAGCAATAGTGTAGCAATTAAAAATATTGCTGCTTTTATCTTAGTATTTTATAAAAACTTATTAAAGCTCTCTTTGTCCCTTTTGAGTGTTGGTGTATGGGTTCTTACTGGAGTCACTGTTTGAATAAGCTAGGTTTCTAGAACATACAAAATTCACTTTCATCAGTCTTGTGACATCATGCATGATATATATTTCCATCACTGAAAATTTCATTCCAACCACAGGACCCATTCATATCCATTAGAACAAGTTTGTCTGTTATTTCTCATCCAAAGTTATGCTTGTGATTTCTAACTCTATTGCTATTTACAAGGAGATTTTGCAAGGGCCTCTTTCAATCCTGTTTATCCTAGTTACTATGAAAAAGTTCCCAGGACCAGTCACTCAGTCTGACTTAAACTTGCTTATGTGCTAAGTCTCTTCAGGCGTGTCTACTCTTTGCCACCCCTTGGACTGTAGGCAACCCCCCTCCTCAGGCTCCTCTGTCCGTGGGTTTCTCCAGGCAAGAAAACTGGAATGGGTTGCCATGCCTTCCTCTAGGGGATCTTCCTAACTCAGGGATTGAATCTGCATGTCTTATGTCTATTGCATTGACAGACAGGTTCTTTTACTGCTAGCATCACCTTGGGAAACCCTACTTATCCCCCTCCAATTTTCTTTTCCTTGTCACTTTGATTGTGTCAATGGACTTCTATAAGCATCATGAACAAGCATTGATTGAGATAGCTTCCCACACATAATGCTTCCAAGTAGAATTTGCTATTCACGTCAAAACTGAGAGATCATTAGATAATATGTAAAACATATCAAAGTCCCCTGAAAGTGCTTTCCTCTCTTCTTAAAATGGGAGGAGTGTTTGGGAGGCAAGAAATGCTATAATATGGAAATCATGCTACTGGTTCTACTGATAGAATTCTTTGATACTCTTCACTCCTTATCCACTCCACAGTAACTGGACTGGTGTGACAAAAATAAGTTGGACAGTAGATAAGACATTCAAGGAAAAAGCAACCTGGAAATTTTGAATTTCTGGGAGCCTAGTGTCTCTCTTTCTGAATGCCCATACTCCACAGGAATCACACACTGTTCTTTCTCAGGAAGCCTTGGGGAGTCATCAAGCAAGAGTAAATACAGCTCATTTACCAGCTGGATATAGTCCATGGGATCAAAATATAAGGGGAAATGTCCTTAGGGACATGGGAGCTTCATGAAAGTTTATGAATTGGCAAACATGGAGCTTATCATAATCAGTAACACCCTAAGATGTGGTAACATCAAGGCTGGCAATCAGTACCTGAAAACTACAGATAGTTTTTCATGCTGAGTCAAGTAGACTTAGCTTAGAAAGATGTGAGAGATGATGGAAACAGGCTGTAGTACTACAAACTCCCTTTTTCCTTGTTTTATCTTTACATTTAATCATCATTGCTAATTCTTTCTACCAAAGTTTGTTATGTAGCAGGTATTATAGTAAGTTCAACAGATAGTCAGTCAGAATTTACTGTATGATGCAGGGTGCTCAACTCTGATGCTCGGTGACCACCTAAAGGGGTGGGATGGGGTAGGAGGGGGAAGGAAGTTTAATAAGAGTGGGGGATCATATGTATACCTATGGTGTATACCTATGACTAATTCATGTTGACATATGGCAGAAACCAACACTATATTGTAAAACAATTATCCTCCAATTAAAAATAAAGAAATTAATAAAAAAAGAAAGAGAGAAGCAGAAAGGTCAGTCCCTGACCGAAGTAACTGACAGCTACCATGGACTATTTAATAGTAATAATATTGCAAAATTAATAGTATTTATTAAGTACTTACTATGTACACTCTGTCAATCACTTTACAGAAAACAAAGTGCCTAATTCTCAGCAACTTCATCACAAGTATTAATGTTACCATAGTGTGAAAAGAATGAGACTAAGTCTTGGAGCAGTTTAAACAATGACCAAAGTTACACAACCAACAAGTCCTGAAAATAAGAGTCAAACCCACGTGCACCACATTTATATAATAAAGGTTTGGTAGATATTTTCTGTGTGATGTTCTTTGGGGGGTGGGGTTTAAAGGACCTATTTTGGGCAAGGTTAATGCTTCTTGGTTTGGGTTATTTTTTAATAACTATTCAGGAAACCTCAAACAGTAACAGAATTCCCCTCTACCTATCATCAAGAAGTAGTGGTTTAGTGTTCTTTTACATTATTTTTAGGAATCAGTAAAACCATCTGAATCTAACATTTAGCTAAAAGCAAATATGGCTCAATATATCCTTGGGAAAAAAAATATATATCCTTGGCTTTCTAATTTCCAATCCAATTAAGATCAGACTGGCACATCAGCCATAAGAAAATAAAACTACACTCATCCAATCTGAATCGATAGTTTGAATATATACTGATTTTAAGTGCTTGTCTTGATTTTAAGTGACAGAGTTAACTAATCAAAATAATTAAAATAAGTTTTTTGTAGCCTTTAAAATTGCAGTTAAAACTTGTGTTCATATTTCTCACCATTGTATTTTGGGGCATGATGTCAACAGATGAAACTAGCATGCAGACATCTGACGGACGAATACTGACAAGTCTAGCTGACAATCCAATGGGATGTGAAAAGAAAAATGAATGAAACGAAACAAAAATGTATCCAGTAGTTCTCATTTGAAAAGGTTTCAGAAAACACAACCCTCAGAGGAAAGTAATTGCAGACAAATATTTGTATTTGCAAAACTGAAACGCCTGGGAAAGGCAGAAATCACTGTTTCAGTTCCTCTTATTTTATATCTTTATTGATCAGAATGCTGTAATTTTCATGGTGCTGGGGGGAAAAGACAAGCAAGTAAGAGTGTAATTACTCAGAAGAGAGGTTTGGGAGCAGTTTTTGTAATCCATATCTTAACCCTAGAAGGGACAAAGAGTAATAATTCAAAACTGTGTTCACAGGAGATTCACTCTTATTGATTTGATTATATTTGAACACCTTCCCTAAATTACTATTGTCATTGAATCTTATCTGTATAATTATTCTTTAATTTTAAAGCTTCCTTTGCATTGGTTAGGGTGAGAAATCCTCCCCCAAAATTTAATACTGTTCTTTACTTAAAATATATTGTATGTTATGTTCTATGTAGGGAGAAAACAATCTTTTGTTCTGCACTAGGAAAGAAGAAATGATTAAAAGTAGGTGGCTCTTGACAATTTTCAACTAAGCATACCTCTTAAATTAAAAATTCAATCTGCCCACATTTGCCTTTTGACTTCTAGATGTTGTCAGTACAGACAGGACAAATAGAAATAATGATTGTTTTTTTTTCTTTTCAGGATAATCTGTGATGTCTTGGGCATAGGGAGGAGAACAAAATTGTTCCCTTTCTACTTGGTCTATTTGAATGAGCTTATTAATTTTATCTTGCAAATGTATTAACATAGGAACAGAACAGAAATAATGCAAAAAAAACACACAAAAGTTTATCTCTTAATCATGCAGTTGGCAAACCCCCAAATATAAAAATTACTATGACTATTCTGTTCACTTTTTTTGAGATCTCCCACCTCCACCCCCAACACCACAAACAACTGCATGGATTTTATTTCATTTGTTTGTTTACATATATATGCACTTATATATGTGTGTATATTTTATATATATATATATACATATATATATATATAAAATGTACTTTTAGAAATGTTCAGAATCATAAAGGAATAATTTACTAGCTCACTGATAATTTCATGATAATTAGAGGAATTAGATGATATTTCTCTTCCTATGACAGACAAGAAAGTCCCCAAAGGTGAAAAGAAGTAAAGGTGGAAAAGCAAGAATTAAGACTGCAGAGCCTCTGTGGAAAGGCTATTTGTGGCTCCCTGGTGACTCAGATGGTAAAAGGGGCTCCATCTGCAATGCAGAAAACCATGGGTTAGATCTCTGGGTTGGAAAGATCTCATCGAGATGGGAATGGCTACCCATTCTAGTATTCTTGCCTGGAGAATTCCTACATTTTATGATTTCTCTTTAATGTGAAAACTACATACGTAAGACTATCTTCTTGGATATTCATGAATTTCTATCCTGCTTCTTCTCCAGTATAAATTCTCTTGAAGGAAGTGATAGTAAATTATGACAACCATTTTCTCAAGGAAGAGAAAAATATCACTCCAATGAAAGAAAAATGCATTTTAATTCTGAAAACTAGTGAAACAAGATCAGTGCTTGGGCCTGGAGATGTGAATTTGAATCCCAGCTCCTACACCTATGAACTGTCTGTTCTTGAGAAATTTAAACATTATCCATTATCTGAAAAACTGTAGATTAAATTAACTAATTCAAAGGATTTCCTGAGGATAAAATGAAATAATCAATGTAAAAAGGCACCACTGTAAGTACTGAAGCTGTATTGTAAATGTACATAGTTATCATTCTCATCTCTTTGCTAGATTAGTAATATGGAGTCAATCCAGATATTTTCTACTGCCTTACATGTGTAAGCCTATGTGTATGTGCATGGGTTAATTTAATAGGATTGTAATCTCTAGGATTATTACAGAGAAATTTCCTTCCGTTAAAATTAATAATATTTGTACTCTAAATTAAAATTTACACACAAATTTTTAACCCTTGGAATTGTCTTCTTAATATACTTTTGCAGTGTCTGTCAATGACCAAATTACCTCAGAAACAGTAGTCTCAAAAAACCTGTCCTAAGTATAGCAATTTGATTTACTGAAGTTAATTTAATTTCTGGCTTGCATTTGTAAGTAGGGAGAATTATAGCTGCAACCTATGAATCTCCAAACATGCATTTTCTTGGGATCAATTAATAAAGCAACTAAACTCTGACCCATAGATTTCTGTCTTTGCCAACCGAATTTCTGCTATATTAAATGGCATGATGCCAATTGGGCAATAGTTTTGCCTGGAAACATATGACCTCTGGGGAATGGACTGAGACCCCTCTCAACTGAGGACCATGGACAGCCATCTGTTAGTAGCAGGTAACGAAAATAAAGTCTATCCTGTAAGACAGGGAGCATTGATTAGATTTTTGCTAGACAAGACCCTATCCAACCCAAATGAGCTTCCAATCTTAATTTGTTTTCTTCACTGTGATCTAAGTTGGGGTCTCAAAAAATGAAAAACTAACATGATGCTCTGATAGACTTTGCTGTAATATTCAGGCTTGTTTAATAATGAAAAATAAAAGAAAAACAATTATTTTTGCCTGAATAGTGACTTATGCTGAGAACATCATGCCTTTGGAGACAAAAAAAAGAAAAAAAAAAACAAAAAACTATAGGTTTCTCTAGCATAGTAGTTATAAGGTACTTTCTTTCTTCCTGCCTGAATGAAGCTGATCCTTATATTTTCATCATCCTGAAAGTCTTAATTATGTAATAATCACCTATAGCTTGAGTATTTTTTCATATCAGTCTCTCAGAAGCTTTCTTTTATTCTTTACACTGTACATTATAAATTTTCATTTAAGTAATTAACTAGGGATCATTAAATTAGTTAAATTTTAAAAGGGTCAAGTACTACCTAAATAATAAATAATAAACATAAAAGTACATTTAAAATGGCCTAGGGCCAAATGTAAGCTTTATGAAAATATATAATGAGAGGAATGATCAACTATAATGTAAATGTAATAATTTACATTATAATAATATGATATAATATAAAATACAATGTAATATAAAGACCACATCTACTGTTAGAGTTTAAGAATTGATATGATGTAATAGCTCACATTTATAAAACACTTCTACTTTTCAAGCATTTCACACTGAACCTTCAATTCCCTTATACCAAGTTCCTAGAAGAGTTGGGAGTACGTTATCAGTAATCATGTTCTAGTCCAAACAAATTTGCAAGGTAGGTATTATTAATAGCTCTATTTCACAGATGAGAAAAAAGGATAAATTAAGGGACTTTCAGTTCCCAGTTTTGAATGTAAGGAACTTGGAAGTCACCACTTTGTCTTAACAACAACTATTGATAAAAGCTAAATAGATTGAAAAATCTACAGCTCTTGCATTTGTGAGAGGATTGAGGATAGCATAAACCACTGGTCCAATTATAGAGACTTAGGCAGCCAAATAAATGCACGGAGGTATGGCTTCTCTGAGAGGAGACTAAGGAGAGAAAGTGGTCAAGGGAACCAGTGCTGGGGTAGGAAAACCTGAACTACAGTGGAGGAATTAGCTCTCAGTGCCCTCCCCACTGAGAATTAAAAACTACAAGGGAACCTGGTCATATTGAGGACTCCACAATATTATGATGTCCACTCCCAGGAGTTCCATTAGTTCAGTTCAGTTCAGGTCAGTCGCTCAGTTGTGTCTGACTCTTTGCAGCCTCTTGAACCATAGCACACCAGGCCTACCTGTCCATCAACAACTCCCGGAGTCTACCCAAATTCATGTCCATTGAGTCGGTGATGCCATCCAACCATCTCATCCTCTGTCGTCCCTTTATCCTGACCTCTATCTTTCTCAGCATCAGAGCCTTTTCAAATTAGTCAACTCTTCACATCAGGTGGCCAAAGTGTTGGAGTTTCAGCTTCAACATCAGTCCTTCCAATGAACACCCAGGACTGATCTCCTTTAGGTTGGACTAGTTGGATCTCCTTGCAGTCCAAGGTATTCTCAAGAGTCTTCTCCAACACCACAGTTCAAAAGCATAAGTTCTTTGGTGCTCAGCTTCTTTATAGCCCAGCTCTCACATCCATACATGACTACTGGAAAAAACAGCTTTAACTAGATGGATGCTTGTTGGCAAAGTAATGTCTCTGCTTTTTAATACGCTGTCTAGGTTGGTCAGAACATTTCTTCCAAGGAGCAAGCATCTTTTAACTTCATGGCTGCAACCACCATCCGCAATGATTTTGGAGCCCAAGAAAATAAAGTCTGTCACTGTTTCCATTTTTCCCCCATCCATTTGCCATGAAGTGATAGGACCAGATGACACGATCTTCATTTTTTGAATGTTGAGTTTGAAGCCAACTTTTTCACTTTCCTCTTTCAAGAGGCTCTTTAGTTCCACTTCACTTTCTGCCATAACTTTGGTGTCATCTGCATATCTGAGGTTATTGATATTTTTTCCCAGCAATCTTTTTTTTAAAATAAATTATTCAGATCCATTTTTCTAGATTCCGTATATGTGCATTAGAATTACAATATTTATCTTTTTCTTTCTGACTCATTTCACTCTGTATAATAGGTTCTAGGTTCATCTACCTCATCAGAACTGACTCAAATGCTTTCCTTTTTATGGCTGAATAATAGTCCATTGTGTATATGTACCACAACTTCTTTATCCATTCATTTGTCAACGGGCACCTAGGTTGCTTCCATGTTCTAGCTATTGTAAATAGTGCTGCAACAAACAATGGGATACACGCGTCTTTTTTAACTCTAGTTTCCTCAGGGGATATGCCTAGGAGTGGGATTGCTGGGTCACATGATGGTTTTATTCCTAGTTTTTTAAGGAATCTCCATACCATCTTCCATAGTGATTGTATCCATCTACATTCCCACCAACTGTCCAAGAGTGTTCCCGTTTCTCTACACCCTCTCCAGCATTTATTGTTTGTCAACTTTTTGATGATGGCCATTCTGGACTGTGTGAGATGATATCTAATTGTGGTTTTGATTTGCATTTCTTTAATAATGAGTGATATTGGGTATCTTTTCGTGTGTTTGTTAACCATCTGTATGTCTTGCAATGTCTGTTTAGGTCTTTTTTCCACTTTTTGATTGGGTTGTTTGTTTTCCTGGCATTGAGTTATATGAGCTGCTTGTATATTTTGGAAAATAATCCTTTATTAGTTGTTTAATTTGCTATTATTTTCTCCCATTCTGAGGGTTATCTTTTCACCTGGCTTATAGTTTCCTTTGCTGTGCAGAAGCTTTTAAGTTGGATCAGGTCCCACTTGTTTACTTTTTTTAATTTCCATTACTCTAAGAGGTAGGTCATAGAGCATCTTGCTTTGATTTATGTCGAGTGTTCTGCCTATGTTTTCCTCTAAGAGTTTTATAGTTTCTGGCTTTACATTTAGGTCTTTAATCCATTCTGAGTTTATCTTTGCATATGGTGTTAGGAAGTGTTCTAACATGCAGCTGTCCAGTTTTCCCAGCACCATTTATTGAAGAAACTGTCTTTGCCCCATTGTATATTCTTGCCTCCTTTGTCAAAAATAAGGTACCCGTAGGTGCATGGGTTTATTTCTGTGCTTTCTATCTTGTTCCATTTGTCTATATTTCTGTTTTTGTGCCAGTACCATACTGTCTTGATGACTGTAGCTTTGTAGCATAACCTGAAGTCAGGAAGGTTGGTTCTTCCAGCTCCATTCTTCTTTCTTAAGACTGCTTTGGCTATTTGGGGTCTTTTGTGTTTCCATATGAATTGAGAAATTTTTTTGTTCTATTTCTGTGAAAAATACCATTGGTAATTTGATAGGGATAGCACTGAATCTGTAGACTGCATTTGGTAGTATAGTCATTTTCACAATATTGATTCTTCCTACCCAGGAACATGGAATATCTTTCCATCTGTTTATGTCATCTTTGATTTCTTTTATCACCATCTTATAATTTTCTGTCTACAGTTCTTTTGTCTCCTTAGGTAAGTTTATTCCTAGAAATTTAATTCTTTTCATTGCAATGGCAAATGTGATTGATTTCTTAATTTCTCTTTCTGATTTTTCAATGTCAGTAGAAATGGAAGTGATTTCTGTTTATTTATTTTGTATCCTGCAACTTTTTAAAATTCACTGACTAGCTCTAGTAATAATCTGATATTATCTTTAGGGTTTTCTATGTACAGTATCATGTCATCTGCAAACAGTGAGAGCTTTACTTCTTATTTTCCAATCTGGATTCCTTTTATTTCTTTTTCTTCTCCGATTGCTGAAGCTAGGACTTCCAGAACTATGTTGAATAATAGTGGTGAAAGTGTCTTGT
The DNA here is from genome assembly GCF_963930625.1 of Muntiacus reevesi. NCBI lineage: Eukaryota > Metazoa > Chordata > Mammalia > Artiodactyla > Cervidae > Muntiacus > Muntiacus reevesi. The sequence goes on along the minus strand of NC_089257.1, from coordinate 21,822,731 downwards.
TCATGACCTTAGGGGGCATGATTTCAGTTTCTCACCATTGAGAATAATGTTTGTTGTAGGTTTATCATATATATTATATTATCATATCATATTATATATAGCCTTTACTATGTTTAGGTAGGTTCCTTCTATGCCCATTTTTTGAAGAGTCTTAATCATAAATGGGTACTGAATTTTGTCAAAGGCTTTTTATGCATCTATTGAGATTATCATATGGTTTTTATCTTTCAATTTGTTAATATGGTGTATTACATTGATTGATCTGTGTATATTGAAGAATCCTTGCATTCCTGGAATAAATCCAACTTGTTCATGGTGTATGAACTTTTTGATGTGTTGCTGAATTGTTTGTTAAAATTTTGTTGAGAATTTTTGCATCTGTGTTCATCAGTGATATTGGCCTGTAGCTTTCTTTTCTTGTTTTGTCTTTGTCTGTTTTTGGTATCAAGGTGACGGTGGCCTCATAGAATGAGTTTAGAAGTGTTCCTTCCTCTGGAGTTCTTTTGAAAGAGTTTTGGAGGGAAACGCATTAGCTTTTAAATGGTAGATTTGATAGAATTCTCCTGTGAAGCCATTTGATCCTGGGCTTTTGTTTTTTGGGAGATTTTATCACAGCTTCAATTTCAGTGCTTGTAATTGGGTTGTTCATAATTTCTATTTTATCCTGGTTCAGTCTTAGAAGATTGAACTTTTCTAAAAATCCATCCCTTTTTTCCAGGTTATCCATTTTATTGCCATATAGTTGTTCATAACAGTCTCTTATAATCCTTTGTATTTCTGCATTATCTGTTGTATCCTCTCCTTTTTCATTTCGAATTTTGTTGATTTGATTCTTCTCTTTTTTCCTTGATGAGTCTGGCTGAAGGTTTTTTAATTTTGTTTATCTTCTCAATGAAACAACTTTTAATTTTATTAATCTTTACTATTGTTTCTTTCATTTCTTTTTCATTTATTTCTTCTTGGATCTTTATGATTTCTTTCCTTCTCCTTTTCCTTTTTTTTTTTTTTTTTTTTTTTTTTTGTTGTTGTTCTTCTTCTTTTTCCAGTTGTTTTAAGTGTAAAGATAGGCTGTCTATTTGGTTTTTCTTGTTTCTTGAGGTAGGATTGCATCACTATAAACTGCCCTCTTAGAACTGGTTTTGCTGCATCCCATAGGTTTTGAGCTGTTGTGTGTTTCTTTGTCATTTGTTTCTAGAAAATTTTTAATTTCCCTTCTGATTTCTTCAGTAACCTGTTGGTTATTTACAACCGTGTTGTTTAATCTCCATGTGTTTGTGTTTCTTACATAGTTTTCTTGTAATTGATATCTAGTCTCATGGTGTTGTGATCAGAAAAGATGCTTAATATGATTTCAATTTTCTTAAATTTATTGAGGTTTGGTTTGTGACCCAAGATGTGCTCCAACATGTAAAATGTTCCATGTGTACTTGAGAAGAGGTGTGTTCTTCTGCATTTGGATGGAATGTCCTGAAGATATCAATGAGAGTCATCTCATCTAATGTATCATTTAATAATTGTGTTTCCTTATTAATTTTCTGTTTTGATGATCTGTCCATTGTGAGTGGGGCGTTAAAGTCTCCTACTATTTTTGAGTTAGTGTCAATTTCTCCTTTTATGTCTGCTAGTGTCTGTCTTATGTATTGAGGTGCTCCTATGTTGGGTGCATAGATATTTGCAATTGATAGTTATGTCTTCCTCTTGGATTGACCCCTTGATCATAATGTAGTGTCCTTCCTTATGTCTTGTAATCTTCTTTACTTTAAGGTTTATTTTATCTGATATGAGGATTGCTACTCCAAATTTCTTTTGCTTCCCATTTGCATGGGATATATTTTTTCATCCTCTCACTTTCGGTCTATCTGTGTCTTGAGGTCTAAAATGGGTTTTTTGTAGACAGCATATATATGGGTCTTATTTTTGTATCCATTCAGTGAGTCTGTGTCTTTTGGTTGGAACATTTAATCCATTTGCATTTAAAGTAATTGATATATATGTTCCTATTGCCATTTTCTTAATTGTTTGGGATTAATTTTGTAATTTTTTTCTTCATTTGTATTTCTTGACTATATAAGTCCATTTACCATTTGTTGTAAAGTTGGTTTGGTGGTACAGAATTCTCTTAACTTTTGCTTGTCTGAAAAGCTTTTGATTTCTCCATTAATTTTTAATGAGATCCTTGCTGGGTACAGTAATCGTGGTTGTAGATTTTTCTCTTTCAGTACATTAAATATATCCTGCCATTCCCTTCTGGTCTGCAGAGTTTCTGCTGAAAGATCAGCTGTTAAGTGTGTGGGGTTTCCCTGGTATGTCACTTGTTGCTTCTCCCTTGCTGCTTTTAATATTCTTTCTTGGTGTTTAGTCTTTGTTAGTTTGATTAGTATGTGTCTTCATGTGTTTCTCTTTGGGTTTACCCTGTATGGGACTCTTTGTGCCTCTCGGACTTGATTGACTATTTCCTTTTCCATGTTGGGGAAATTTTCAACTATTATCTCTTCAAAAATTTTCTCATACCCTTTCTTTTTCTCTTCTTCTTCTGGTACTCCTTTTATCTGACTGTTGGTGCATTTGTTATTGTCCCAGATGCCTCTGAGCCTATCCTCAGTTCTTTTCATTCTATTTACTTTATTTTGCTCTGCAGAAGTTATTTCCGCCATTTTATCTTCCAGCTCACTGATTCGTTCTTCTGCTTCGAATAGTCTGCTATCAATTCCTTCTAGAGTATTTTTAATTTCAGTAATTGTGTTGTTTGTCTCTGAATATTTATTCTTTAATTCTTCTAGGTCTTTGTTAATTGATTCTTGCATTTTCTCTATTCTGCTTTTAACATTTTTGATCATCTTTACTATGATTATTCTGAATACTTTTCCAAGCACTTTGTCTATTTCCTCTTCATTACTTGGACTTCTGTGTTTCCAGTGTGTTATTTCATTTGTTTAGGAGTCTCTGCCTTTTCATTATTTTTTTTTTAACTTATTGTCTTTGAGGTCTCCTTTTCCCAGGCTTCAAGGTTGAATTCTTTCTTCCTTTTGGTTTCTGCCCTTTAAGTTTAGTCCAGTGGTTTGTGTAAGTTTTTTATAGGGTGAGATTTGTGCTGAGTTTTGTTTGTTTGTTTGTTTTTCCTCTGATGGGCTAGGCTGAGTGAGGTGGTACTCCTGTCTGCTGATGATTTGGTTTGTATTTTTGCTTTGTGTGTTGTTTAGATAAGTCATCCTGCACAGGGTGCTATTGGTGGTTGCATGATGCCAGGTCTTGTGATGCCAGGAAACAGTGGTTTCCTTGGTGTGAGTCCTCACTATTTGATTCCCCCTAGGGTTAGTTCTCTGGTAGTCTCGGGTCTTGAATTCGGTGCTCCCACTCCAAAGGCTCAGGGCTTGATCTTTACTGAATGACAAGGATGACTTCTGGCTTTCACTGGAGCCCAGAGAAGAAAGGATCCCTTGGTAGTTTTAGGTTGTGATTCAAATAGTTTTGGTCCTTGAGATAACTTAAATTCCTCTGACTTGTTTTTTCAAAGTCCCACGGTGGTTGCTCTGACTTCTGCCATCTGGTCTCCATTTCAGGAGGGTAGAAACAGAAAGGGGAAAGCACCCCCCAGCAATCTTGATTCCAGCTTGTGGTTTTTCCAGCTTGGCATTTCTTATGGCGTGCTCTGCATATAAGTTAAATAAGCAGAGTGACAGTATACAGCTTTGATATACTCCTTTCCCAATTTGGAAGCAGTTTATTGTTCCATGTCCAGTTCTAATTGTTGCTTCTGGTATTCTCATCTCTTTTTTTTTTTTTTTTTTTTAACCTCCTACTTTTTTATTTTTATTTTTTTTCAGTGGGTTTTGTCATACATTGATATGAATCAGCCATAGAGTTACTTCTCATCTCTTTAAGAATTTTCCACAGTTTGCTGTAATCCCCACCGTGTAAGGTTTTAGTGTAGTCAATAAAGCAGCAGTAGATTTTTTTGGAATTCCCTTGCTTTTTCTATGATCCAACAGAATGTTGGATAAAGAATATTTACCAAAAAACCTAGAGTTAAAATGATACTTATTCTAAGAAACTCAAAGCTTTTCCAGTAAGATCAGCAACCAGTGAAGGATGTGCTCTCTCACCGCTCCTTTCTGACATTGTACACTGGCAATTTGCCCTGTCACACAAGCAATTTTAGTGAAATCCTGGATGTAAATGTAAGTCTGACTGCAAAAGGCTCTTATCCCACTATACATTGTTACTTTATAGTAACTCACTAGACAATTAGTATATACTATTCTCACCTAATCTCCATATCACACTTTCTGAGCAAGTTGTTGAATAAACTGTCAATTAATAGTCACATAACTATAGTTTCATTCTATGAATTATTTTATGCCACTGTATTTTACTTGAGCTACAAAATACATAAAATAATATTAATTCTGATCCTTAAATCACTGAGTAAAAATGTTTTTCTTTTAAAAAAAAAAGTAGATTTCCGAGAAACAGTGGAAGAATATTAGTAATAACAAGAAATAAGTATATTGGGAAAATTGAGGAATGCAGAGAAAATCAGTGTGACTGGCATAGAAGAGTAAGGAGAACAGTAGTGAGAGATGGCTAAGAGGAAGCCATAGATCGGAGGATGTGAAACTTTAAGCTTTGCAAGACATGAGTAAGCTGAATTTCATTGCAAGTGAGAAGGAAAGCTATTAGGAGATTTTTCCTAAATTCAGACAACCACACACACTGCTGACTGTATTGAGAATGCTTTTGGGGACTGGGAGAGGAGAACACCAGAATAAAAGTATAAATACCACTTTTAGAACCCATTAAAATAGCACACTATTAAAATAATGCAATTGGGATAGGTTTGTAGCAGACGAGATGGTGAGATGTAGCAATATTTTAGACATAATTTGAAAATAAAATTAAAAGCATATCTTAGTAGGTTTCATGTAAAATGTAAGAAGGTCCCCAAGGAAGACAAAACAAAGCATATGAGCTTCCCTGGAAGTCCAGAGATTGAGACTCCACACTCCCAATGCAGGGGACGTGGGTTCAATCCCAGATTGGGGAACTAAGACCTTGCATGCTGTACTGCATGGCCTTAAAAAAAAATCCTAATAAACTACTTTCAAATTCTGTTTTAAATTTTTAAATAATAAAATAGAGTACAGAATCCAAAGTCAGTTAAGAAGGGAGGAAGGTGAACGAATGGTACTATGCCATTAACATAAACGAAAGCAAACACCAAAAATGGAGGTACTGATAATTGAAGGTCTCATAAAAGTTAAAGAAATAATGGTGTGAATTCTTTGGATACCAGAAAAGGTAAGCTGGGAGAAGAGAAGATGATGGCCTGTATGGCTGATTCATGTTGATATACTCGAGAAACCAACACACTATTGTAAAGCAATTATCCTCCAATTAAATATAAATTAATTAAAAAGATTTTGGAAAATGAGCATTCTGTGTCAAGTTATGGTTTGGGGGTGAAAAGGGAATGGGTTGCTAAGGTAATATCACAGAAAGGTAAAAATAGGATAGAAAGTTGAGATATTGAGAATCCCAAGTGTTAGGTAGGTTATGAATAGGTAAATACCAAACCACCTGACCTGCCTCATGAGAAACCTGTATGTAGGTCAGGAAGCAACAGTTAGAACTGGACATGGAAAAACAGACTGGTTCCAAATAGGAAAAGGAGTAGGTCAAGGCTGTATGTTGTCACCCTGCTTATTTAACTTATATGCAGAGTACATCATGAGAAACACTGGGCTGGAGGAAGCACAAGCTGCAATCAAGATTGCCGGGAGAAACATAAATAACCTCAGATATGCAGATGACACCAATCTTATGGCAGAAAGTGAAGAAGAACTAAAGAGCCTCTTGATGAAAGTGAAGGAAGAGAGTGAAAAACTTGACTTAAAGCTCAACATTCAGAAACCTAAGATCATGGCATCCAGTCCCATCACTTCATAGTAGATAAATGGGGAAACAGTAGCTGACTTTATTTTTCTGGGCTCCAAAATTAGTGCAGATGGTGATTGCAGCCATTAAATTAAAAGACGCTTACTGCTTGGAAGGAAAGTTATGACCAACCTAGACAGCATATTACAAAGCAGAGACATTACTTTGCCAACAAAGGTCCGTCTAGCCAAAGCTATGGTTTTTCCAGTGGTCATGTATGGACGTGAGAGTTGGACTATGAAAAAACCTGAGCACCGAAAAATTGATGTTTTTGAACTGTGGTGTTGGAGAAGACTCTTGAGAGTCCCTTGGACTACAAGGACATCTAACCAGTCCATCCTAAATATCAGTCCTGGGTGTTCATTAGAAGGACTGATGTTGAAGCTGAAGCTCCAATACTTTGGTCACCTCATGCGACAAGTTGACTCATTGGAAAAGAGCCTGATGCTGGGAAAGATTGAGGGCAGGAGGAGAAGGGGAAGACAGAGAATGAGATGCCTGGATGGCATCACCGACTCGATGGACATGGATTTGAGTGGGCTCCGGGAGTTAGTGATGGACAGGGAGGCCTGGAGTGCTGTGCTTCATGGAGTCACAAAGAGTCAGACACGACTGAGTGACTGAACTGAACTGAACTTAACATGTAAAAGACTACATGCATTAAATTCAATAAAAAATATGCTACAGTGTCATTCTGTGAGCTAAAAACTAAATTCTTCAACTAATAGCTAGGAATGACTGGGAATGTTACAGATGTTAGCTCCCAGATGAAGTGGCATAAGATGGCATGAAATTCAAAAGATCTGGGTTTTTGTTTATGCTATTGTTGGTATTCATTTTAAGAAAGTAAAGGAAGGGACTTCCCCAGTGGTCCAGTGGTTAAGATTCCACACTTCCAATGCAAGGGAGTGTGGGTTCAATCCTGGTTGGGGAGCTAAGACATCACATGCCATGGGCATGGGAAAAAAATAAAAATAAATAAAGAAAGAAATAAGAAAGTAAAAGAAAATGATTGGGAAGCTTCCACAATTAGAAGGAAAGAGGAGGGGAAGATAATCTGTAAGTTTCACAGAAGGAAGAAAGTCCCCTATGACTTGAGAGGGCTGCAAGGAAGGTGGTGAGTTTGGTAGACTGACAGGTTTCAACTAAGAAACAGAGGTAAGGAGAACAGAGAGAAAAGGAACTTTTAAAAGAGTTCTAGTGAGGATGGCAACAGTCATTCTGGCAGAGGAGTGAGAGGTACGCATCATGAGTAAAACTTAATAATGGCCTGTAAAGAACAGCATGAGTATGCAATTTTGCATACTGTTAGAAAGTCCAAAAGGACTGAATTTCACTAGGTGACTGAGAATCAGTCGCATAAGACATGACAATCTCATAGAAGAAGGTGGATAGTTATTTTAAGCCAGAGTCCTGAGTACTTAGCCCAAAGAAATAGAGGACTCATAGTAATTCAAGTTTCTGAGCAGAGTCAGGAAGAAATGAAAATATATTTCAGCTTGGACCTGTCAAAGAGTAACCAAGGAATGTCTAGTCATTAAAAAATCAACTTGGAGATATGAGTCATCGATATTATTGGGCTGTTACACAAAATTTACACACAGATGTGAGAGAATGTATTTGGACTATTTTCTTGAAACAGAGGAAGAAAAAGATTGATAAGAGAGGGCAGAGAAAAGAAGGGGATAAAACTTTAGACAATCTGGGAATGGTGAGCCTTGCTTGGTTTTCATTTGTGGATGAATTGATTAGCTGTCACCTATCAAAGATAATCTGGAGTGTGTCCCTGAGCAGACTGACTCAGATATTGACAGTGACTCCCTGGAGCACCGTGACAAGCTGTCTCTGCACAGTGCCAGCTAGTGTCCTTCCAGTGGGACCTGCACCATCTCATTCTGGGTTTGTGCCATGTGTTACAAAATGACTCAGACCCTAATGACTCAGACCCTGATGACTCTTTCTGCCAAAAGAAGTCTGAGAAACCTCTATGCCACATTACACCAGAGAACTGAGAGAGATACAAAGTTGAAATGTTATGGAAAATCATACAAAACTTTCTCCCACAATTGGAAGTAGCATGTGATTGCAGGCCAAGAAGACACTTATCCATCGGGTTTCTAAAATCTATCCTAAAAGTTTAATAATCATATTACATACTGTGTTTAATGATGTAATAGAAAGTGTATCATTTTCAGGCTTTATCATCACTCCCACTGAATCCCTGGCTATGTGCTTCTCCTCCAAGTCCATAGAAAGAGTGAGAGTTTGAAAAGTGAGGAAGACTCCCTCTAAGGATTTCCCTAGAAACAACTTGTGTTTCATTAGCTTTTGCTGCAGTGGCTGTCTATTTTGAATCAATAATACAAAAGATGATATTTCCCTAATTAGCTTAGGACACAGTAAACCAATCCACAGTAAACCAATGGGGAAGTCACTTTTCTCCAAGTATGGGGACCCCTCAAGAGAGATGTGGACATCTGAATAATATCAGTGAAATAACTAAGAAAAGAAGAAACTGACAGTGGGAAAAGAAGGATGTGTACTTAACCAAACAGGACGCATAGCAGAAAATGTCAAATATAACTCTGTTCCAAGAATATTGTTCATATGGGAAACATTCAGTTCAGTTCATTTCAATCACTCAGTCATGTCTGACTCTCTGCGACCCCATGAATCGCAGCCTGCCAGGCCTCCCTGTCCATCGCCAACTACCGGAGTTTACTCAAACTCATGTTCATCGAGTCGGTGATGCCATCCAGCCAACTCATCTTCTGTCACCCCCTCTTCTCCTCCTGCCCCCAATCCCTCCCAGCATCAGGGTCTTTTCTAATGAGCCAACTCTTCACATGAGGTGGCCAAAATACTGGAGTTTCAGCTTCAGAATCAGTCCTTCCAATGAACACCCAGGACTGATCTCCTTCAGGATGGACTGGTTGGATCTCCTTGCAGTCCAAGGGACTCTCAAGAGTCTTCTCCAACACCACAGTTTAAAAGCATCAGTTTTTTGGCGCTCAGCTTTCTTCCCAGTCCAACTATCACATCCATTAAATGTACTTATACATTTCCACCATAATCAGTGGGGTAAAATAAGAAATCAGCTGAGTATTTCCATGGTTAATAAAAATTCCTTAGACCTGCTGCTGTTGTTCAGTTGCTCAGTTGTGAAGGACTCGTTGTGACCCCATGGACTGCAGCACACCAGGCGTCCCCATCCTTCACCATCTCCCAGTTTGCTCAAACTCATGTCCATTGAGTTGGTGATGCCATCAAACCATCTCATTCTCTGTCATCTGAAAGAGACTGGCTGACTCAGCCAAGAGTTGTGTGTCCCTTCAGCACTCAACTTTCCAGGTTTTGTGATCATGTGATAGCCCCAAAGAGTAAAAATAAAACCAGGTGACTCCTTTTCTTCCGAGTTGTTATTTATAATACTCTACTCATCTGGATTGTTACTTATACTGTTTTATCCAAGTTCAGGGCTAGCAGTTTGGCTACTTTAAGATAAAAAATAGATTAGCTTTGAATAATTCCTATGACTGTGCACAACACCCAAATGCAAATTTGTCTTCTTAACTAGGTGATGTGTATGTGTGTGGGGGGAGGTGTGTGGTGGGGGTGGAGTGGGGTGGTAGCAGTAAGTCCTTTCTTAGAAAAGGACAGTATGATATCAAAGGCTTCCAGTCTGGATAATTTATGTGTCTAAGGAATTCATCTCTTTCCCACAGTAGTCAGCTATGCTAGGTTCAAGCAACACACTCACAAAAATATAGATTTCAGTTTAATTCTCCCCTGTACTCCAAACTCCCAGCAAGAGCTCTGGGGTCATGAAGGAAAGAAATGTAAATGCAAACCAAACAGATTTTCTTAAAGGTATTTTTGCTATAAAGAGAAAAGAGAAGGAGAGGCAAAGAGAAAAGCCATAGAAATAACTCTGTAATACTACCCATGTCTAGCTTGTTAGAAGTTTCTCCTCCTGTCAAACACACTGAATCAGAGGTCAAGTAGGCAGAGCAATGCCATCAAAGAAATTTGATTCTAGAAAAAAAGTTCCTAGCAAAGACATTTTGCAGGACTCACTTTGGTGCTAATGTTTGGTTCTACAGAGACCAATAAGCTCACTTTCAGTCTCAGCCAAAATGAAAACAATCCTTTTTTATTCTATTTTCATCTTAGCAGATACTTATTAAACACAGACTATTGCCTGGTCACCAGGCTTGTCAGCTTTTATCCTAAAGATGGAGCCAATAAAGAGTAGAGAGGAAAAATATACATTTTCTCGAGTACTTCTCAACTTGCTAAATATGAATTCCTGTGAAAAGACTAAAAAAAATTTGACTCTAGCTTGAGTCCTGGAAAATCAGAGCCTTCTTAGTGCACTGGTGGTTCCTATTGTTTATGAGAAGCACAGAGTGAAGTAATATGAAGAGTAAAATATTCCTTATGAGAAGCTTTTTTGTCTTGGGAATTTTTGTCTTCCTCCTTTTGGTGGTGGGAGTGGATGTTGAGCTTTTTCTGAAGCAAGGCATATTTTTGGGTAGCCAGATTTTGCAGAGAGCTCATTTAAATCATAGGCTTCCTAGCACATGGCAGGTAGGCATGTTATGAGGAACAGAAAGGATAAAATAGGCTTCAGGAATTTCTTGCCATCTTGGTATGCTTTTAAAACCTTCTGCTTGGGGAGCCAACTCTTTCTAGTACAAAGCCATATTGCTGAGATGCAGTTCTTCCATATCATATCGAGAGAGAGAGATAACTGAATATGGATCAAACAGAAAAGAAATAAATCACTGAGTTTGTGGGGTCAATAACTAGCTCCTTGAAAATAGCAAAGTAACTGTTTTTGATCATCATTTAAGATTTCTGCCATTGATTTAGAAAATCTAAGTCACTTATATCATCTATATGAATTAGAAGGCAGAAAGGAGAAAAAGGTGGAATCAGGGAAACCAATTAATAGCATTTTACAGTCTCGACATGATAACAGTTTAATCTAAAAGAGTTGATGTGGGTACAATAGGAATGTGTGGATTTGAGAGATAGTTAGAAGACAACATTTCTAATATACAGAATTGTGGAGGAATCAATTGCTAGAATTTTAATGAGATAAGACCAGAAACACATAACCCTTCATATTTATGATACATATTTACAAAGATCCATCTGCATATAAAAGTTCAGTTATCTGTAGGTTTTCATGTTCAAATGTGAGCTTCACAAGTTCCAATTCACTTTTATTCTTCCAACTGCTAAAATCTAACTGTCCCAACTTATATGAACAGTTTCAAAGTGGATTCACTGTACTATGTTTATATGGAATACTAGCCCTGGAATGCTCTTTATAGGAGGTTTAATAGCAATGACTTTCTTCCCAAAGTAGTGCTGGGCTATGCTCTCAGACAGTGACAAAAGTCTGGAAAAGTCACACATTCAATTACTTTGAATTCAATTATTGCCACTCTCAGTGCTTCTGTAAGAACATCGACCTAAAATGTTTAGGTATTTTTTTTAAATGATAGGCCGAATAATCTGTACTGGATAGACTAGAAATGCAGAAACTTGAGAGCTGAAGCTTTAAGCTGAAGAAAGGAGAAGTGCCCATAAGTGGAAATGAAGATAAAGACATGATCAAGCTTGTGTTGGACATGATCAAGCTTGCCATCTGGGGAAAGATAGCCTTGTGGTCAGAGGTTAGAATACTTGAAGTAATGTCTCTGGAGGAGAAAAATTTAGATAACAAAGGAAGACAATAGATAACAAATTAAAAGGTAGACATTTGAAGGTGACTAAAGTGAAAAAGAAATGAGAAGGTCCTTGGCAGCCATGACATGAAGAAAACCAAGAAGCCAAAATGTTAAAAGGATTATTATCCATATAAACTTGACTTCAATCAAAGTTATATGTGCTTTAGTCAAATGGCATGAACAGGTGCTGAGTTTCTTGATCCCTTGTGGAGACTGAATCTAGAACACAGAAAGTGAACACGAGGAGGTGAGTATGTAGAGAATTGAATGTTGCAAAGTTTTATGCATCTCAAAGGAGATTTGTTTTTAATAAATCAGGATAGAAAAGTAGTAGCCCCAAAGTAGCATAAAGATCAATCTTAACCTACTGGGAAGTAAGTACACCCTGGATTAGAAAAAAAATAAAATTAAGAGAAGTAAGTTTAAGATCTCTGGTGAATCCATTCTCCTTTAGTTACGATTACATCTGACTTTATAGCTTTACTGTTTGATCATCTAACCTGATCTTTTTGATCAGAGACATCTAATGCCTAATCCCACCAACTATGTCATGCTTTCATTCATATATTTAGTTTTAGCTGTGTTTATAGTACCTACTCTAGGGATTCCCAGATGGTTCAGTGGTAGAGAATCCTCCTGCCAATGCAGGAGAAATGGGTTCAATCCCTGGGTCAAGAAGATCACCTAGAGAAGCAAATGACAACCTACTGCAGTATTCTTGCCTAGAAAATCCCATGGATGCAGGAACCTTGCAGGCTATAGTCCATGGGGTAACAAGAGTCAGACATGACTTAGCAACAAAAAAGCAACAACATAGTACTTACTCTATAGTATTTATGAGGCTCAATTTGACAAATTATATACTTTTAGGGCCCTGCTCAGATGTAACTTACTTGTAGATTCCCAACCTTCTCCTTCCCTACAGTCATCAGTATATCACCATGTACCAGCAGATCTGACAGCCCCTGTCCACCCATGTCTGTGGTGTTTTAACATAGTTCCATTAACCCATTTTCTCCATTCCAGAATAGATTGTTTTTAACATATTTTACTCTCCCACTAAATTAGCAATCACGTTGAGGGCAAGCTTCATGCCTTAGTGACCTTTGTATTATTTTTAGCATCTAACATACAGACTGGCACAGGATAAGCAGCAACAGATGATTCCTGAAATAAATTGAATGGTTGGAATGTTTTGTTTTTCCCTCAGCCACTTCCCTGCACCATGTAAAAAACACAGAGTTCCTTGTCCTTTGGCAATGGTATATTTCATATGCCCAAGAGATTTAAAAGCTTACAGCATAGAGCCAAAATGAGAAGACTCATTACAGTACTACATTATAGCTACTAAGTCATATTTTGCAACCATACTGTGCCACCAATATAATTGGAAGATATTGAACTTTCATTAGTTAGGGAAGCCAGCCACCCTTTAATTGTCATTATTTTAATTTTTTTGCTGACTATAATAGCCTCATGAGATAGACATCTCATTTCTGTGACAGACCTGAGGGTCACCAGGGGTGTAATTTTATTTCTCTATAGTTGACTGCAGCTCAGAATAGTATTCAACATTTAATCCATTCCTAGCTTTCATTAGCAACTTTAGTCAAGTACAAATTAAGAGTGTCTCATTTTAAAATCAGGATTTCTCAGTGTTGGAGGAGCAGGAATTCATTATTACCCATGTGATCTTTGAATTTCTCCCCCGTAATCCCACACCTTGTGTTAACTCCTGTGGACAAACACCTCAAATGAGAAAGAATTCTCTGCATCCTTAAGACAGTTGATTTAATATTTTTTGAAGCTTTATTTTAATATTTGTCTATTGGCTGAAATGAATATATTACCCAATAATTCTATGTCTACACTTATATTATACCATGTGGTCCTTTGCTTAATTTCTTTTATAATGTTGGAAAACAATTATTATATTGTTCCACAGGACTTCTTATAGCTGGGCTATTTATGCTCAGTTTTCTAACTTTTTCCATATTACACTTTTTGGTATCAATTTATTATCTTGATTACTCTCTCTCCCATCAATGTGTTAATAACCCTGAATATAAGCCACCCAAAACTTTAAGGTGGTTTCTATGGGACAAAGGAAAACCAGGGCATGCTTTCCTGTTACAGATAATTTTATAATTTGTTGTGTGCAGACTAGGGCTTCCCAGGTGGCTCAGTGGCAAAGAACCCATCTGGAATGCAGGAGATAAGAGACATGGGTTCGATCCCTGGGTTGGGAAGAACCCTTTGAAGGAGGACATGACAACCCACCCCAGTATTCTTGCCTGGAGAATCCCATGGACAGAGGAGCCTGGTGGGCTACAGTCCAAAGGGTCGCAAAGAGTCCAATGCGATTGAGTGACCATGCATAGATGCACATGTGCAAACTAATTTTTTTTTCTGGTAATAGGTAGTGATATAATACTTTTTTATACTTGACATGGTACTTTAGTCCTTGATACTTAAAACATGGAGAATAAAATGTAAAATGACTACATTTAAATAAATCAGCTCACATCTCTATTATTCTGTTACCCATGTTGTCTGAATTGACCTATAATTAAACAAAAGTGCAGCAAACTTGCCTCCATAAATTTTTTTGCTTTGCATTCTTTTTTATTGGCTCATAGTTCAGTTAAAATTTGTTAATTGTTAATTTCTGCTCTGCAGCAAAGTGATTCAGTTACACATATATATTCATTCTTTTTAAAATTTTCTTTTTCTTTATATTTTATTATAGGATTGAATACAGTTTGTGCTCTAGAGTAGGACCTTGTTTTTTATCAGTTCTATTTCTGATACTCGAAATTGTGGCCTGTTGTATCTGTTGACTTATATGTAGTTCACAATTGGTGCTTTTGAGCACATTTACCTTATGTATCTAGCATATCACCCACCATGCTGTGTTGCAACTTCTCTGTAAGTGTCTCTCTCTGAAACTAGGTTCTGCCTGCCTCCATCCTGGAGCTTGTCTTATTCAGTTCTATACTCCCAGCACCAAGAACAATGCTATTGGTTGAATAAATGCTGACTTTTGTACACAAACAAGAATGGTTATTGTATTAACGTATTCATGTAATATGAAACATAGATACAAAGAGCACAACTGCACTCAAAATATCTAAGAATGCTGCCAGGTGGAAGGAGGATTAAGTATATTCTACAATAGTAGCAACAGACAGTGGTCCGATAAGGAAAATTACACAGAATGTGTTTTAATTTTTATTATTACATATTGTCAAAGAATTTTCAATAGTCCTCAGCTGCATAACATTCAAAGCAATCTAGCAAATTTGTCATTTGCACTTCTAGTTACAAAATCCACTATTACTTTATGATGTGCCGCTAGTGTCCCCTATGAGAGGTTAAAAGAGCTTAACTTATTGGCACATATTCCCATATAACGGAGCACACATTCACATAATGCACTCATAAATGAGGTGTTTGAGGATGAAGAGCCTGAGGAATCTCAGTGAAAGTCACTCAGTGGTGTCCGACTCTCTGTGACCCCATTGACTATACAGTCCATGGTGTTCTCCAGGCCAGAATACTGGAGTGGGTAGCCTTTCCCTTCTCCAGGGGATCTGCCCAACCCAGGAATCGAACCTAGGTCTCCTGCACTGCAGGTGGATTCTTTACCAGCTGAGCCACAAGGAAAGGCAAGAATACTGAAGTGGGAAGCTTATCCCTTCTCTAGGGGATCTTCCTGACCCAGGAATCCTGAACTGGGGTTTCCTCCATTGCAGGTAGATTCTTTACCAACTGAGCTATCAGGAAAGCCTGTGAGGAATCTCAGATCCCACCCTATATCAGAATTTGCATTTTAACACCATCCCAGAGGATTCACATGCACATTAAAATTCTAGTGTATATTGGTGGGTTGTCATTGTAGCATCCATTTCATCTTTTCCCTGAATGTTCATCATTTTGATTTGGAAAATCACATAGATTCAGCAAAGAAAACACTGTACCTAGCTACTCAGTCCACAATAAACTAAACACCTCATCAGAGTGAGTGTCTGGATTGTTGCTGAGAAAGTTGGCTTAAAATTTTGTTTTTCACTGTCAATTGATTAAGAAGGAGTTGTTCTTGTTGTTGTTACTTAGAGGTTAAGTTGTATCCAACTCTTTGCGACCCAGTGGAATATAGCCCACCAGTCACCTCTGTACATGGAATTTTCCAGGCAAGACTACCAGAGCGGGTTGCCTTTTCCTATTCCAGGAGATCTTCCCAACCCAAGATCCAACCCACATCTCTTATATCTCCTGCATTGGCAAGTGGACTCTTTACCACTGTGCTACCTCATATACAAGCTTAAATACAGTGACTTCAGAACCTGGAGAGACAGACAGAGTCCTGATTATTTAGGAAACAGTGGGACATATTTGAGAATTGCTCCTAAGAGAAAATTCCTAAGAAAAGTCATGTGTATGTGTGTGTGTGTGTGTGTAGTTGTTTTTTGCCATGGAGAAAAGAGTTAAGTGTGACTTGGATTGACATAATCAGATTTTGAAGACCACTTTGGCTACCTGGTTGAGAAATAATTAAAAGAACAACGCCTAAGGCAAAGGGGCCATTTGCAAGTGGTTTCTGCAGGACACAACTAGAGATGCTGGTAGTTTAGACCTGAGTGATGAGTATGGAAGAAAAAAGAAATAGAAGAAACTAGCAATACTTGGAAGGTAAAATCAATAACCTATGTGGTTGTTAGGCTAAGAGCAGAATGGAAGATATTAAGAGAAGGTTCACAATATCTGGTAGGGATAGTTGGGGGAAATAATCTTTACTTAGTATTAAAAAAAAAAAAAAAACCCACTGAAGTAAGAGTAAAGTAGATGTCAGAATGAAAAGTTCAGTTTTGAAAAAATTGGACCCTACACCTGAACTCACAATCCAAATCCATGTTCATCTCATGTCCTGAGTTTTTGTTCTGAATCAGTATATATCCAAACTATACTTCATCTTTTTAAAAAGTAAATAATGCAAAGCTTTCTTCATTTTACATAATTACCATTTACCTGAAATTAATCTAAACCTTTTTCAGATTTTACTGATATATGATGTAACTAATTCAGAAATGTAGGCTTTTTTTCTTTTTCTGTATTGAACAGTTTAGTGTGAGTAAATTTTTACAGGGAAAACACAAACTATAGTCTGATCTCTTAGGAGAGAAAGGAGTCTTGTAAGATTGACTTCTCTGCTGCCCCATTAATTATTAATTATCACTAATGAGAAGGAAGGAGGGTTTGGTTTACATCTGTGCTATCCATAAATCAAAATCATTTAGAATGTTGGTCACGTGACTGTTATTAGCTCTCTCTCTTTCTCTCACTCTCTAGGATGTGGATACCACCTTGTTATTCCCAATTGTCTAGAAGAGTTTTCTAAATGTTGAAATACGCATGATACAGTCTATTGTATTCTGAGTTCCAGTCCCTGAAGGATTAGACTCAGCTGCAGTAGATTTTAAAGAATTTTTCTTTTGTGGTGAGTGGAATTTTTTTTTTAATTGGTATTTTTAAAAATGGAATTATCTTTAAAAAAATTATTGGAATATAGTTAGTTTACAATGCTGTGTTAGTTTCTACTCTACGACCAAGTACATCAGCTATACATACACATATATCCCTCACTTTTTGGATTTCTTTCCCAGTTAAGTCACTGCAGAGTATGGGAGTTCCCAGATGGCTCAGTGGTAAAGAATCCTCCTGCCAAAGCAGGAGACACAGGAAACGTGGGTTTGATCCGAGGGTCAGGAAGATTCCCTGGAGGAGAAAATGGCCACCCACTCCTGTATTCCTGCCTGGAAAACCCCATGGACAGAGGAGCCTGGCAGGCTACAGTGCATGGGATTAATTATCTATTTTATGCCTGTTATCGACAACTTATATGCGTCAATCCCCATCAACCAATTCATCCCATCGGCTTCATTCTCCTTTGGTGTCCATGCATTCGTTCTCGACAGCTATGTCTCTATTTCTACTTTGTAAATAAGATTGCCTATACCAATTTTTTCAGCTTCCACATATATGCGGTAATATACGGTATTTGTTTTTCCCTTTTTGATGTACTTTACTCGCAGGAGAGTTAGATGGGATTTTTAAGCCTCCGAAAAGTTCTGCACTGAAGACTCATATACAATGATCTCACATGAGCCTTAAAATCTCCACAGAAGCCCAGGCATCTCTAGGCGTCGATGGGGATTTCAGCATTTAGTTTCTCATTATTCAGATGCTCCTCAGAGGACATGGTATATTTGTTTATTTTTGTTTATCTTGTGCCTGCTTCTAAATAGCAGGCACCGTCTAGGAGGCAATAAAGTGACAAAACTGTTCTGACAAAATAATTGACAAATTAATAGTGCATTAACTAAAGTTGCTCCAAATGCTTTCACTCAGCTGATGCAGTTTGCTTTTAGGGAAAAAGAATAATTCTGTAGCTGTCATAAAAATTATCAGCACACAAAGAGGGCAAAGTTTGTTGCTGTTTCTCTATGTTTTTGAGAAAATAAGCATGGTTTAAAATTACATTAAAGTGTGCAGCTCTCATGCCGTCGTTTTTCTGTGGTCGCTGAAAGGCCCACTCAAAACTGTAAATGAAGAGAGAGAGCATATACAAGAGAAAGTGTATCTGTCCATTTTTGACTGACGAAGAAAATATCATATACCCCTTCTTTCCATGTCATTATACCTTTCAAGAGAATGATTTTTAGTTTCTATTTTTGTGTATGAAAAGAACATGAAAGTGTTAGACCAACTTTGTATATACACTGAATGTTCTGTCTAAATACTAATATTTTCTGTTCCAGAATTTAAATGTTGTAGCTAGCTTATTTTATTAATTCAGTGATGAAAATTCCTTTAATTTGAAGAGGGGCAGACAGACAAGCAGAGACAGAATGAATGGGATGAAAGAGTAAATATTTGCAACCCACAAACAGTCAGACATTTTTGTCTTCTAACAGTTGAAAAAGGAGAAAGACCTTTAATAAAATAGGCTTGATCTCTAATTATTAGGGAGCAAGGTATGGGCTTTTAAAAGTTTTCCCAATCTTAATATACATTTTAAGCTTTTAAGTTGAAAGTAGTCTCATAAACTTAAAAGATACATGTATTTCTTAAAAAATCCTTTTTATGACTATTCAGGCTAATTTCAGTTCTAAAATAATGTTCAGTAGAGTTTGAGACTTTCTTTTGATATCTTTTCTTATTTGTTTAAATTAAAATAGAAGGAGAGGAGGAAAAAACAAAAATAGTATTTATGCATTTCTTACTAGGCTAAGCTTTTTATATTTGTTATACAATCTTCATAACAACCTTGGGTTATTATTATCTCAATTTAAAGGATAAGAAAACTGAGCCTTAGAAAAGTGAATTATCTCTCTCTGGTCACACAGTTCCAAAGGTGTAAAGCAATAAAGTTGGATTTGAATATAGATTTGTTTTTTAAAGTCCTACCCCTCGCTCCCCAACTTTGTGTTTTGGTTGCTTAGGCTAACCTGGATCCAGAAGAGCTCTCATCAATAAAAATCTATAAATTTAAGACATGAAGCAATACTGAGAGTGTTGCTATTAACTGAACAGTTATGTCCAACAGAACAACCACCTTTCTTCTTTAGACTTCCAAGAGCATCTTTTACTGTGTGATGTTGGACAACGTGCCATGAAGATCAAATTTTCATTTTGTCTGATCAGTAACAGCCAATATTATAATTTCATTCCACCAGTGATTTAAGAACTAGCTGTTTTTCCACCTTTCCTTTATTTGGGATAACAAGAAGACAAAAATCATTCAAGACACAGTTCTTATCCCAGGAAAACCCAATAACTAGTTAGAACAAATATGATGTACAAATATGCAGAAAATCATCGGAGTAGTAGCCAACATATCAACCAGAACTTTACAGTCTGTAAGGTGATTTGGAATAAGTATAAAAGACCGCTATATTTTTGCAGTGGAAAACTATGTATTTTTAAACCACATACCTTTCCTGTTTATCTGATTCCAATCTTTCACTGACTCTGAACTGTTTACAAGTTACAGGTAATTTTTTAATTTATTATTTACTGAAAGCTGATTTACAATATTCTGTTAGTTTCTGATGTTCAGCAAAGGAATTCAGCTATATACATGTATGTATACTATTTTTCAAATTCTTTTCCATTATAGCTTATTACAATATAGAGTTCCCTATGCTATACAGTAGGACCTTGTTGCTCACCTATTTTATATATAGTAGTGTGCCTGCTAATCCCAACCTCATGATTTGTTCCTCCCTACCTCGTCCCCACTATGGGAACCAGAGGTTTGTTTTCAATATCTATGAGTCTGTTTCTGTTTCATAGGTAAATTCATTTGTGTCATATTTTAGCTTCCACATATAAATGATATCCTTATGGTACTTATCTTTCTCAGTCTGACTTACTTCACTTAGTTTGATAAACTCTAGGTCTATCCATGCTGCTGTAAATGGCATTATTTGCATTTTTTATGGTTGAGTATCATTCCATTGTCTATGTCCACCATATCTTTAAATTGTAGATAACTCTTTAATTTATAGGTTATTCATGGCAATGCAAAGTCATTCTGATGTGTAGACATGAAAATAAATTTTATCTGACAAAACTTTAATTGCCTTCCATCGCCTACTATGTTAGAAGCCAGTTTGCCCTCATTTTCACTTTGTTTATGTATTTATGGATGCATTGGGTTCCCGGTTGTGGTGTGTGGGCGTCTCTATAGTTGTAGTCCACAGGCTTAGTAGTTGCGATATGCAAACTTAGTTGCCAGCAGGCATGTGGGATCTTAGTTCCCCTACCAGGGATTGAAAATATGTCCCTCACTTTGGAAAGTGGATTCTTAACCACTAGACCATCAGTGGTTGTGGTGCAAAGTTCCCTTCACCTTAATTTTAATATTCCTGACTTATAAATGGGTCGGCTCTTGGCATTCTCCTTTGAACTAGTTGTAACATCTTTCAGTTTCCTTGCTAATAATGAGTTAATGTTTATCACATGTTCATCTCGTATGAGGTCCATAATTATACCATTTTCTGAAAATCATTCTTTAAGGAATGTGATATACATATTCTTGGTTAGTGTCAAGGGAATGCAAAAGAACAAATGATTTTTCTCTGGGTTTGTAAGAAAGAGGCAAAAATATATATCTTACTGTAGACTGACTGTCTAAAACTATACTATTGAGATGAAAAATACTTTTTCTCTGTAAACAAATATATCAGTAATCTCCCCAAATGACTCAGGCAGGCTACACATATTCTAGTGATCTCTGCACCTGTTATATCAGACAGGAGTAAATTGATAAATCCTTTTAATAAATTAGATTTGAAAGTAAATGCACACAAGAAAGAAGTTTAAAAAATGTAAACTGTATCACCTTAATCATTAAGATGTTTTCTTTTTCATATTTTCAAAGGAAATAGAATAAGAACGCTAAATCATTCTGTCAACCTGTTAGTATTAATAAGGTTCAGTGTTCCAGGAAGACTTTTTATTAATATTTTTAAATTTCTCTTTGATTTGAAGAGCAACACACATCTTTTCTCATCATTACCTTCTTCCTGTGTTCTTTACATGTTGCACTGCTGATTCCTGTCTCATGAGCCTTTGAAGAAGGAGGCCAGATACAAAATAACTTGGGAACACTAGAGGGCTTTGACAGACAAAAGAAACTTTTTTCTTAGTCCTAATCTATTTTAATAACTGTTTCCAATACCTGCAGCAGTTTTTCCATCTCTTTCTTTCTGCAAAAACAATATCTTTTGGTAGCAGGGAAAATTACAACAAATTGGTTTATTTTTCTCTTATGGGATCTATGTGTCTATCAAATCCCAAGTTTTATTTGAGTCCAAGAGTGTTCTTTAGACTTGAAGTTCAGGTC
Source organism: Muntiacus reevesi (assembly GCF_963930625.1). NCBI lineage: Eukaryota > Metazoa > Chordata > Mammalia > Artiodactyla > Cervidae > Muntiacus > Muntiacus reevesi. The sequence goes on along the minus strand of NC_089257.1, from coordinate 21,801,146 downwards.
TTACTCCTATACAGGAACTCAAGTAAGCCATTGGTGATATCAAAAATCATTAAATTCTTTGACCGATACCTCTGGAAGGCTGAACTCAAAGCACCTGAACAGAAAAAGGACAGACGGTAAGAAAGAGAGGGAATAAAAGTAGAAGGAGTCTGAGTGATGGGGAATTTTCTGCAGAACTGCTATGTTCTGTCATGAAGACAATAGTGATGCTGTATGCTTTGCATCCTCTTCATTATTTTAACAAATCAAAACCAGAATTATAAATTGCTTAATTTTTCTACATGTACAAAGCTGATTTTCACAATCTGTTTCTTTTATTGGATGAATCAGCCAGCTTATAAATTGAAATGGTTCCTTTTCTGACAAATTGCTAAGCTAGATATACAAAGATAGGTATAAATACACTCACAATGCATTTTTAACTTAATATCTACCAGTTTACAAATTATGGCTGAGTACAGGCATGAAAATATAAAGGCATGCTGCAAAAGACTTAGATAATCATTCAGTTGCTTTATTAAACATTTACCGTAGAATTTACAATACCCTTGTGAAAGGAAAGACTTGAATTTGCTCAGAGAGAAGTTATTTGAGTGTTGCAAATTGTGTGCCCCTAGAAAAAGAAACTCTATCTCTTAATTCCAAAACAAGACTCAATTTCAATTGGTTTTACAGCCCTCGTTAGAAACTGTGGTTAAGCCATTTACAACTGAAGAAATCTTCACAACTTTAAGACATAAGCCTTCATAAAATTTAAAGAACAGAGAAGCAGTATTGTAGACTCAAATAATTTGCAGCGTCTCTCTCTATAACTGAAACCTAAAATATTTTATTTAGCTATTAAAAGCCCAGATATTTGATGGAACTAGTTTCATCTTTAACATTTAGCATCCATATCAACTAAAGAAACCAATTCCTTTTTTAAAAAAATTTATTTTATATTGGAGTAGAGTTGATTAGCAATGTTGTGTTAGTTTCAGGTGGACAACACAATGATTTAGCTATAAGTATATATTTACCTAGGATTCCCAGTTGGTGCTAATGGTAAAGAACTTGCCTGCCACTGCAGAAGCCATAGAGATGAAGGTCTGAACCCTGGGTCAGGAAGATCGCATGGGAGAGGGAGCGGCCACCTGTTGCAGTGTTCTTGCCTGGAGAATCTCAGTGGACAGAGGAGTCTGGTGGGCTACAGTGCATAGCGTCACAAACAGTCAGACACAACTGAGGCAACTTAGCACACACATACATGTGTCTATTCTTTTTGAAATTCTTGTGCTATTTAGATTGTTAAATAATGTTGATCTGATTTTATATTAACTAATAAAGCCAATTTCTTCATTTGTGAAAGAGGATATTAATAGTTAATTTTTATTTAGTAAGCCCTGTCTCAATTAAAAAAAAAATTCTAGGGTCAATTCTAAACCTTTTCCATTTTTTTTTAAATAAAGAAACTGCTTATAGAAATGGCCTCAACAAAATATTCTGTCTCAATGGCACAAGTCTTGGAAGTTAAAATGTTTTAATGTTAATTTTTATGTCTAAGATAACACATGGAAAAATGATCCATAGTAAGTTGAGCAGTGTCTATAAAGATGTCAGCGTGTTTGACATACAGTAGTCCCTAAATGAAATGTTTTGAAATAAAAGAATGAATGCCAGAGGGAGATAGAGTGCAAAAATGATGGGCAGAGTGTCTCCACGCAGAATACGGAGAATCCATCATAACATGTGGCTGTCAGAACCCCTCATTATAACCACAGTCAGGGCGAAGATGGGGAGAAAAGCTAGTGCAAATCATTAGATTGCTCTGAGAGGTCCCTGGTTAGCTTTGTGATTAATCAACCGTTATCCCCTATTGAGATTTTAACAGTTCCATCCTTGCTGCAAAGCTTGAACACACCCTCAGAACTCATGCTGTGCCTCTAGAAGGTAGTCTTTCTAGAAAATTACTTGTAATAAATGGAAACTCTATTGACAATTTTCCAATCTTCTAAATACCTGAGGGTCCCAAGTGCTACCCAAGTCACTTCCTGTCAATGAAATCCCCCACTCCCTCTCTGATTTTATCTCCTCCTATTCTCTGGAATTCTACAGACATAATAGTGGAAATACAATGGCCCTTTTAAGGAAATCACCATCAGACATATCTTTTTTGCATTTTAATAGGTCTTCTTAGCATCAGGATAAAATTTTTGCTTAAAAGAAAACACCAGTAAGTACCTCAAAACTAATTCAAAGCCATGACATATAGGGGAAAATGCTCATAATATATTTAGCAAAATATCTGGCACCAAGTAAGCAATGTGAAAGGTAGCTATAATCTCTTCTCTCCCCAGACATGTTGGTGATACATTGAGAAAACAGTTGTACTACTTAAATGCCAGTAGGAAACAAACAAAAAAAAAAGTTCAAGACAGTGTAGACATTTCCATTGCAGTAATTTAGACTCACATCCAATTGATGCAAACATGGTGGGTTTGGGTTCTCCCATTGGCCTCTTCTGGCTGAAAGGATTGTTAAAGTGCTGTGAGGCAAAGCAATTGCCTTTGGTTTGCATTCAAAAGTCATGGATTACCTGAAGATAGAGTCATTAAAACAGGTCCTAAGAGGAAAAAGTACATACACTTGGCATTAGCATGACTCTTCCCAGGAAACCAAAAAATCTGGCTATGAGCATTGATTCTACATATTTCTGTAAATCAGTAAGAAAGGTTCTTGTAGTATTTAATACCATATGGCAAAAAGCAAAGTGAGATATAATGTACACAAAAATAAGAAGAAAAATGACTTATGTAAATGAATGAAATATTCACCCTAATAGACATAGAACATGATAAAATACCTTTCAGAGAGAAGCAAATAGATTTCTCATGATAAACTAAAGTTTAAAATTTAAATGGAGATATTCTGTTAGAAAATTAAAATAGAGGCTCAAAGAAGACGGAAATGTAAATCTTTTGGTGGGAAACAGATCTGACTTTATTCTTAGATTTTATTTCCTTTGCCATTTTTAGAAAGAGTATGCACTTTGGCATAAGACCTGAGTTTGATATCCAGCATAATTACTTACTGTGTGACCTTAGTCATAGTATCAGATTCTTGGTTGCTTTATTTTTAACCTTTAGAATGGGGATAATTATGGCAAGATAACAGAGTTATTGAAGGGTCACAAACTGAAGAAAATAAAGTACCTGTGTTCACAATAAGTGCTAGCTCCTGCCATTCTTGATTTCGCCTAGTCAATAACTGAGGCCAGAAATCCTGAAAATCCCAATTACAAAGGAATTTATTAAAAATGTAGAGAAGAACAGAGCAAAAACAATGACAGATCATAGGAGAAATTGAAGGTTTTGTAGAAAAGTCTTTTGTTTTAAAAAACAGAAAGACACAGTAGAAAGTTTAGCATGGTCGAAACTCCCTCATTCTCACATGACAACTATTTTTTTCTTAAAAATATAGTGTGAGTTTATAGTCATTGACCTCCTATATTTCTAGGATCCTGCCTGAGCAAGAAAGCTATGTCTACCAGTGGTTCTCTTGAATCCTATCTATGAAATCTGTCTTCTGAGAATCCAGAGTATATTAAAGATATGTGTACTATCCCTTCCCTCCAAATCTCAACATATTAAGCCTTTTTAATATCCAGTTCATGATCCCCAGATATAATAATCTAAATGCTCATAGATCTTCCACTTAGTTTCAAATTTTAGAAAAAAAAAATTGTAATCTAAAAAAGAGTGGAAAGACCTTGATGATAGTAAGCAATGCAAGTAGTTTGATGATGATAATGATTGTTAAATACGACATACAAACACACAGGCACTTATATTGCCTTGAAGACGTTTTCCCCCATGAAAAGATTATCCTGCAGTTTCATTAGTTTTTAAATATTAAAATTTCAAAAAATTTTAAAGTCTGGGACTTATTTTACTATATTCTATTTTACAAAAAGCAGAAAATGTTGACAATTATTTTAGGGGGACTTTCACTGCTTAACTAATCAAATTTCCTTATCTATTCAAAAGGCTCAAAGAATTTTATAAATGTAGTAGTTCAACTTCTTTTCCACTATCTCAATTTTCTAACATTTAAAACTTCTGGAAAATTTAAGTACATTTCATGAACCACAAAGGGAAAGAAACAAACATGGTATCAAGTTATTTTAAAGTGTTCTACTGCTGTATTTAAAAACTTAGTATGATTCTTACATAAAATAATAATTTTGAAACAAGTATGTAATATTTAAATAAAGTCTTATTTGTATGATATTCAGATGTCTTTGGTTTAATCCCAAAGGCCATTGATCTTGATCAAAGTATTCATTCTTTTTATATTTTGCCAGTATTAAAACAACACAATACTTAATATCACAGCGACATCTGATTGAAAGCTGGTTGACTTTCATCATTTGACTATGAGTTCACACATTCCATGGTCATTCTGTTGACTATAATAACAATAATAAATGCCAACAGTGATTTATTGCTGTTCAGTTGGTAAACTGTGTCTGTCTCTTAGAGACCCCATGGGCTGCAGCACACCAGACATCCCTGTCCTTCACTCTCTCCTGAAGTTTGCTCAAACTCATATCCATTGAGTTGGCGATGCCATCCAACCATGACATACTCCGTCGCCGCCCCCTTCTCCTCATGCCTTCAGTCTTTCCCAGCATGAGGGTCTTTTCCAGTGAGTAAGTTCTTCACATCAGGGAGGCAAATTACTGGAGCTTCAGCATCAGTCTTTCCAATGAATATTCAGGGTTGATTTCTTTTAAAGAGCATTATTAATAATATTGCAATGATTAATAACAATAATAAGTGCTAATAGAGATAACCATGTGCTAGGAGACATTGCTCTAATGCCTTTAATTATTCTTTCAATTGTTTCTACAAATCTAGCATTTTGAGATTACTATTAAATCGCAGTCAAAGATAGGTAAAGACCGAATTAAGATGTTTTGTAAAAAAACAAATACAGCTAATAAGAGAAGGAGTGGGATACGAAGCCAGGGTGTCTGGCCCTAGAATGTATTCTTCACAGAAAACTTGTGTCTGGGAATCAAACCTTAGAATTATAAATACTGTTTCTCTCAGTCACACATAAAACCCCCTCTCATAATGCTTGTTTTCTCATTTCTATAATTTTGGACTTCATAGGTTAGTAGTTTTGGTTTTATTGTGTATATTTTCTAGGTTTGAAATTTTGCTACACGCCATAGATGAATCGTGCAAAAATTTTCACAATAGTGAACCCTACCAATGTCGGGAAGTGGTTTTCCATCTTAGAGAGGGAGGGACTTGACTCTGTCATAAATTTAACCAGATTACAAAGAATAAAACAGGTAATATGTGGAAGCAATCATTGCACTCTCCTAATTTTCAAATTATGGTAAAACTTTCAATTTGAAACTGTAAAGTTTCAAACTTGAATCGCCATGGAGCAAAAGGCAAAGATTAATGGTCAACTTTTAAAAGATCAAAGTTATTAAACTTGGTTTTGTGCTCCTTAGGGCTTCCCTCATAGCTCAGGTGGTAAACAATCCGCCTGTAATGCAGGAGACCCCGGGTTGATTCCTGGGTTGGGGAGATCCTCTGAAGAAGGGATAGGTACCCACTCCAGTATTCTTGGACTTCCCTTGTGGCTCAGCCAGTAAAGAATCCCCATGCAATATGGGAGACCTGGGTTCAACCCCTGGATTGGGAGGATCCCTGGGAGAAGCAAAAGACTACCCACTCCAGCGTTCTGACCTGGAGAATTCAAGGACTGCACAGTCCATCCGGTCACAGAGTTGGACACAACTGAGCGACTTTCACCTTGTGCTCCTCGGAGAGGGAAGAAGACTCTGTCATCGCAAAGGGTCAGTACAAAAGCACCGGAAATCGAGTGTCATTTGTAATTAAAATGAGGGCTGTGGTTGCTGTTTGAGGATAAAAATGCAGTACCCATCTCTTCAAAATAACTTAATTACAGAGATCATATGGGGATTAACTGAGTTTTGAGGACATTCTTTCAGAACACAAAACGACAAGAATGAAATATTGCAGATGTGCAGATAGTAAAAACGTCCATGGAAACAAATTATCCGTTGATAATCCAATTACCTGTTGCTTGCAGATCTCCAATCTGTTAATTACCTCCATTTATTTTGAATCAGCTTTCAGCCACTGAGATTTATTACAGTCCATTCAAATCTCTGCTGTAATTCCACAATTCCCTTTTTTTTTAGTATACATAAAATGCCATCATTTCTTCACAACTTTGATTTGTAGTGTTTTCCATACTTGCTAAATTGTTTTGGATTAGTATTATTTCTCTCTAATATGAAAACATGGTCAATTCCAGCCTCAAATGGAATATCAGTTACTGAATATATCAAGTCGGTATTGACATTGTTTATGGAATTTCATAACTGTATATGGAACTTTACAAAGTGCATAAAAACAGAATCATCGCCCATCATGTTAGTATCCATTTTTATCCTAGTTCTTATCACCTTGCTATTTCCCCGCACCAGTGAAGTGTGATTAAATATTCATGACATGACACTAAGATAGTGCAGAGAAAATGGAAAGGACTGAGTAGAATTTTTTTTATTCACTCACACTGTCTTTGCCATGATTGTATAAACTATCATTTTCACTATCCTCCTAGGAAAGCCAAAAAAGGCACCATAGGAATCTTGAAAACATCTCTGCAGTAAACCTAATAGAGCTATATGGCCAGAATAAATAGTTGGTGCCATGCTACTAAATGGAAATGATGTTGGAAGGAATATACCGTTCTTTGTAAATGAAGACAAAGCAGCAGCATAAACCTGTAGTCCTTCCCCCACCACCCCCATCAGATATGGTTTCTGGGGTGTCACCATTCTCCAATACGAATGTCCATACTTCCCAAGAGAGAAATTTGGCAACTTCAACTTTAACATGTTCAAAGCTGGCCCAGTTAATCAAGGCTCTGCCAGGAGATGAATCAAACTTGGGGTTCATCTGGTATAAATATGACAACACTCAACACTTCAGAGGAGAGAATAAAGTGCTCCTATAGAAAATGCATAAAAAGATGCATGGGCTAAATGTCTCTTTTACACTTTTTCTACTGCCTAGCTTTTGCATCTTTGCTTATGCTATTCCCTTTGTCCATGATGCTACAGCCTTCATGCACAGACAACATTTTTTGTTTGGTCTTAAGGGTGAAGTCAAATATTCTCTCTCTTGAGTAGCATTGACATATATATATATTACCATAGGGTAAAACAGTGAAAAATCATGTTGATGCGTTCCAGGTGGCTCCATTGTTAAAGAATCCTCCTGCCAGAGCAGGAGACGTAAAAGACAAGGATAATCCTTATCTTTTCACATTCTGAGGTAATATTTTGAAGTTTGAAGCAAAGCTTTTTACATTTCAAAACTGTTCTATATAATATATTCGAGGGGCTTCCCTAGTGACTCAGCTGTAAAGAATCTACCTGCAATGCAGGAGATACGGGTTCTGATCCCCAGGTTGGAAAGAGCCTCTGCAGATGGAAATGGTAACCCACTCCAGTATTTTTGCCTTGGAAATCCCATGGACAGAGGAGACTGGAGGGCTGCAGTCCATGGGGTCACAAAAGAGTTGGATATGACTTAGTGACTAAAGCAACAGCAACAATAATATATCTGAAATACACATACGTACCGAGAGTCTAGTCAGTATCCTCTTCCAACAGGATGCTCAGATCACAGGACAGGACACTCGTAAAGGTCATTTTTCTGACTAATGTCCTTAGATGCTCTAGAGACTGTTGTTGGGCTGGTACTTCATGCCAAACAAAGTAAAATAGAATGCAACTCAACTATGAAGTTATCACTTAAAACAAACTATGATTACTGATCCTTCTTTCACCTGCCTCTACTTCCTGGAACAAAGAGGTGTTTTACCTCAAGAAACAGTGAATTTATTTTCCCCAAATTGTCTAATATGCAGTATTCACCACAGAAGGAGCCAGTCAAAGTACATTTTGCTAATTTCCCTTTGTTCTATGGCTGGGATAGAATGGGCAGTTTTCTAATATTTTAGTTTAAATTAAATATCAAATTAAATATCCATTTAGTATTGAATTTTAGCTATAGCAACACTTCAGTTTAAATCCAGGTCTTGAGCTATAGAATAAGATATCACCAACTCAAAAATGTATGAACTATCCATACCTAAGTAAATTGAGGTAATCAGCTGTGAAGAGATAAATTGTTTTTTCCTTCTCTTTATCCTTCTCCTTCCTCTTTTCTAAAAGAAATGACTGTACCTAGTTCACTCATGCTGAGTCTTTTACTAATGTGTCACTATTGCACACACTGTCTTTATCTCTGTAATTCATAATATGAAAGTTTATTTATAGTACAAAAATAATGGGCCCATTTTACCTTTAATGAATATTACTCATCAGTTCACACCCACCAAAAATTCAACTGTGCTTTTAATTCATCAATACTTTAATGTATCTAGTTTAATCACAGTAATGCCAGGCATTGTTCCATCATAACCATAGCTGCACTGAAAAAATTAAATCTCTTAAAAAAGAGAAATCTGAACATTTATTAATAAAGTTGAGGGGAACATTACATGGGCAAGTGTTTAGCAAGACAGATATGTAAAAATGTGTATTCCCCATCAAATATTAAATTCTAGTTTTTTCTATCACATAATCTGATGAAAATATGTTAGAAAATGTGTTTGCCTTCCCTGAGAAAGGAAGTTTGTTTCTGTTTCAACAGTCTTCATGCATAATAGATAGCCTATGGATTTTGACATTCCAAAATACAGAAAAAAATTCTCTTCTAAAACTTTTTCCTCATCCTATTTTCCCTTCCCCTTCCAAAGTGAAGACATAATTTGTAGTGCATTAGGCTTCAAGTGTTCCTTCAAGAATAAGTAAGAAGGAGCATGGAAACTCTCAATCTTTTCAGAAGATCATTTCTTACACAAACATGATTGGCATGTGTACTTATCAAGTAAAATGACTTACTATCTGGATCTGTGGCAATATTTGGGAAAAAGACAATTAGGAAGTACTTCCTGATTGTCTCCAATGCAATTCAGTTCACGATTGAGCTCCACTAATATCCTACGCATAGGCTTCCCTAGTGGTTCAATGGTAAAGAATCTGCCTGCCCATGCAACAGGAGACATGGATTCCATCCCAGGGTTGGGAAGAACCCCTGAAGAAGGAAATGACAACCCATTCCAGTATTCTTGCCTGGGGAATCCTATGGACAGAGGAACCTGAAGGGCTACAGCCCATGGTGTTGCAAAAGAGTAAGATACAACTTAGTGACTAAATAAATAACAATAGCATCCTACACTGTTGGCTTCCAGTTCTGCTGCCTGTGAATTGAGCTTTCAGGCTAAGTAGTAGTTCAGAGCACCTCCTTCATTTCAATAAAAGGTTAGCATCTCCTACTGTAAGTTTAACACTATATTAGATGCTGGGTTCTTCTTGATAAGATATGTAGTATTTAATGGTCAAGGAGTTTGTTTTAGGTAAAAGAAATCTTATAAAAAGTTTTCTGTACCTTCAAGTACATTAAAATTGGAATTGGGAGAGTATGTGTCTTTATATGTGTGTTTACCTTTGTAGATGGATAGTTGGGGAGGCCACATTCTCCCAGACAAGTAAAAGCACATTTTATGTATCCTGAAGAATATTAAGATAAATAAATAAATAATAAATACAGCCTAGGCATTTATAACAGAGAGAAGGAATCTGAAGAAAGAAACAGGTGTAGATGAGGCTTGAGATCAGCCTTGAGGATTGTGCAGAACTTACTCGGGTGATGAGGCGGGCAGAGTGTTAAAGATGACGTTTCAGGATTCTCACCCTGTCTTCAATTTAATACTGAGCAAGATGTTGCTGCGGAAGGATTCTGCAGATGTTGTTGAATTACCTCAAATGACCTCACACTTCTGGAGCGTTCTTTAGCGGTCCTGATCTAATCCAATGAGCCCCTTACAAGCAGAGTTTTCTTCTTCTGAGGGCAAAAGTCAAAGAGAGATATACTGCCTCCAGCCTTGAGGAAGAAAGCAAATAGCTATGAACTTCTGATGAGGAGCCACTAGAAGTTCAGTGGAGCCCCCATAAAAAGCCAGCCAAAAAAAAAAAGAAAAAAAAAAAAAAAAAAACTCATACATCTGCAAGGCAATTCAATAACTCTTGAGACTGGAAGAGTATCGTGACCCTTATATGAGAATTTCAGCTTTGACAGCACCCTGATTCACTCTGTGGAATCTAAGAAGTGGGCCCAGCTTACTATGTCCAGTTTCATGACACACAGAAATCTTGAGAGCATCCATGTGTTTGTTTTTAAGTTTCTGAGTCTCTAGTCATTTGTTAATACAGGAGTAGAAAGCTAATATAGGAAAGATACATGGGAATAGCACAGAGATAACAGTGCCCCGGTGTAAATACTGGCTGTTCTGGAATGAAAGGACAAAGTGGTAAGTGCATGAATGTTTGTGGTCAGTCGTGTCTGGCTGTTTGGAATCCCATGGGGTGCAGGCTCCTCTGTTCATGTAACTCTCCAGGCAAGAGTGGGTATCCACTCTCTTCTCCAGGGGATCATCCTTACCTAGGGGTTGAACCTGGGTCTCCTCTATTGTAAGAGGATTCTTTATCATCTGAGCCACCAGGGAAGCCCCAAAGTGCTAAAAGGGCTGGTTCATTTTAGAGTGAAATAGCAGGCAAAATATCAGGCTGATTATTGGACTCCTTTCACAGGAGACACATAGAGCATGGAGTGTCAACTGTGTCCGACTCTTTGCAACCCCATGGACTGCAGCCCACTGGGCTACTACGTCCATGGAATTCTCCAGGCAAGAATACTGGAGTGGGTAGGCATTCCCTTCTCCAGGGGATCTTCCTGACCTGAACCTGGGTCTCCTGAATTGCAGGCAGACTCTTTACCAACTAAGCCACCAGAGAAGCCCCTTTTCACTTCACTTTCATAGTAGGGTTTGAGGATATGATAGTGAAGAAAAGAAGGGATCTGTGAGGCAAGCAGGAAAAAAGAGGAGAGGAAGAGAGCAGAAGAGTAAGAGGCCTGATATCAGAACAAGATACTCCAATACATTTGGGAAACAGAATACCCAACCACGTATTAGGGAAAGATAGTCTAGAATGTAGGGTTTGGGAAAGAAGAATAAACTAATCTGCAACATCAGTTCAGTTCAGTCACTCAGACACGCCCAATTCTGTGGGACGCCATGGGCTGCATCATGCCAGGCTTCCCTGTCCATCACCAACTGCAGGAGCTTGCTCAAACTCATATCCATTGAGTCGGTGATGCCATCCAACCATCTCATCCTCTCATCCCCTTCTCCTCCTGCCTTCAGTCTTTCCCAGCACCACGGTCTTTTCCAGTAGGTCAGTTCTTCCCATCAGGTAGCCAGAGGATTGGAGTTTCAGCTTCAGCATCAGTCCTTCCAATGAATATTCAGAACTGATTTCCTTTAGGATGGACTAGTTTGATCTTCTTGCAGTCCAAAGGACTCTCAAGGATCTTCTCCAACACCACAGTTCAAAAGATCAATTTTTCAGTGCTCAGCTTTCTTTATGGCCCAACTATTACACGCATATATGGCCACAGGAAAAACCATAGCTTTGCTAGAAGGGACTTCTGTGGGTAAAGTAATGTCTCTGCTTTTTAATATGCTATCTAGGTTGGTCATATATTTTCTTCCAAGAAGCAAGCATCTTTTAATTTCATGGCTGCTGTCACCTTCTATAGTGATTTGGAGCCCCCAAAATAAATTCTGTCACTGTTTCCATTGTTCCCCCATTTATTTGCCATGAAGTGATGGGACCAGATGCCTTGATCTTAGTTTTTTTGAATGCTGAGTTTTAAGCCAGCTTTTTCACTCCCCTCTTTCACTTTCATCAAGAGGCTCTTCAGTTCCTCTTTGTTTTCTGTCATAAGGGTGGTGTCAACTGTGTAACTGAGGTTATGGATATTTCTCCTGGCAATCTTGATTCCAGCTTGTGCTTCATCCAGTCTAGCATTTCACATGATGTACTCTGCATATAAGTTAAATAAGTAAGGTGACACTATACAGCCTTTATGTACTCCTTTCCAAGTTTGAACCAGCCTGTTGTTCAATGTCCAGGTCTAACTATTGCTTCTTGACCTGCCAACAGATTTCTCAGGAGGCAGGTCAATGGTCTGGTATTCCTATCTGTTTTAGAATATTCCTTAGTTTGTTGTGATCCACACAGTCAAAGGCTTTAGTCAATGAAGCAGATGTTTTTCTGGAACTCTCTTGATTTTTCTATGATCCAGTGGATGTTGGCAATTTGATCTCTGGTTCCTCTGCCTTTTCTAAATCCATGTTGAACATCTGGAAGTTCTCTGTTCATGTACTATTGAAGTCTATCTTGGAGAATTGTGAACATTAATCTGCTAGTGTGTGAGATGAATACAGTTGTGCAGTAGTTTGAACAATCTGCAACATAGAGGAGAGAAAATTAACAGATTCTTTGAAAATATTCACTTATGAGCTGTGCTTGAGGGGATAAAATATATTGACAAGAAATGACTTCAATATTGAAAAGTAAGGAGAGAGAAAATGTCAGAGAAATTATTAACTTGTCAAAAACCCTACTTTAAAAGATAAAGTGGTGACTTTTAAACAATCTGGTATTTCATTTCTTGGGCACTATGCATTATGATTTATGAGGTTATGTTCATGTATAGGTGAGTATATGTGAGATATATTGGTTAAAATTTAGAATTTCATAGCAATTAGTATTTTTCTTTTAGTCTCTTGAAAATGTATCAGGTGTGTGAAATGTCCAGGGTGAGGTGAAGACAATTATTGTGTCCCTTTGAAGTAACTATAGATCAATTATCCAATTAGGAATTGCTTCATATAGTTGACAGAGAGCCATCTGGAATGCCAGGGAGGGGTCAAGACTGTCAATTCACAGAATTCCTGGTAATAATTGAACTTAAAGTTATGTGAGAACCATAGCTTTTCATGAACTTCCTTGTAAGTCAATGTAGAAAGGAAAGAAAACAGACTGAATATTAGTTGGTGCTATGGTGTTGTTGATGTTTAGTCACTAAGCCTTGTCTGACTCTGTTGACTCCATGAGCTATAGTCTGCCATGCTTTTCTGTCCATAGGACTTTCCAGACAAGAATACAGGAGTAGACTGACATTTCCTTCTCCAGGGGATCTTCCCAAGCATAGGCTCTGTGTTTATGATTTTCACATGACTTTCATTCTTACAAACTCTAAAGTGAGACATATTACTTTTCTCACTTCCTGTTTTACTAAATGAAACTTAAATTCAGAGGACTGAACTAGCAGCCTGTAAATCCACAGAACAGCAAGGAGAGATAAGAAAGCCTTCCTCAGTGGTCAGTGCAAAGAAATAGAGGAAAACAACAGAATGGGAAAGACTAGAGGTATCTTCAAGAAAATTAGAGATAACCAAGGGAGCTTTTCATGCAAAGATGGGCACAATAAAGGACAAAAATGATATGTACTTAACAGAAGCAGAATATATTAAGAAGAGGTAGCAAGAATACACAGAAGAACTTTAAAAAAAAGATGTTCATGACCCAGATAATCACGATGGTGTGATCACTCATCTAGAACCAGACATTCTGGAATGTGAAGTCAAATAGGCCTTAGGAAGCATCACTACGAACAAAGTTAGCGGACGTGATGGAATTCCAGTTGAGCTATTTCAAATCCTAAAAGATAATGCTGTGAAAGTGCTGCACTCAATATGCCAGCAAATTTGGAAAAGGCAGCAGTGGCCACAGAACTGGAAAAGGTCAGTTTTCATTGCAATCTCAAAGAAAGGCAATCCCAAACAAGGCTCAAATTACCACACAATTGCACTCATCTCACATGTTAGAAACGTAATGCTCAAAATCCTCCAAGCCAGGCTTCAACAGTACATGAACCATGAACTTCCAGATGTTCAAGCTGAATTTAGAAAAGGCAGAGGAACCAGAGATCAAATTGCCAACATCCCTTGGATCATCAAAAAGTAAGAGAGTTCCAGAAAAACATCTACTCCTTCTGCTTCATTGACTAAAGCCTTTGACTGTGTGGATCACAACACACTGTGGAAAATTCTTAAAGAGATAGGAATACCAGACCACCTGACCTGCCTCCTGAGAAATCTGTGTGCAGGTCAAGAAGCAATAGTTAGACCTGGACATGGCACAACAGGCTGGTTCCAATTTGGAAAGGAGTACATAAAGGCTATGTATTGTCACATTACTTATTTAACTTACATGCTGAGTACATCATATGAAATGCAAGATTGGATGAAGCACAAGCTGGAAACAAGATTGCTGGGAGAAATATCAATAACCTCAGATATGCGGATGACACCACCCTTATGGCAGAAAGTGAAGAAGGGCTAAAGAGTCTCTTGATGAAAGTGAAAGAGGAGAGTAAAAAAGCTGGCTTAAAACTCAATATTCAAAAAAGTAAGATCAAGGCATCTGGTCCCATCACTTCATGGCAAATAAATGGGGAAACAATGGAAACAGTGACAGACTTTATTTTGGAGGGCTCCAAAATCACTGCAGATGGTGACTGCAGCCATGAAATGAATACACTTTTTCCTTGGAAGAAAAGTTATGTCCAACCTAGATAGCTTTTTAAAAAGAAGAGACATTACTTTGGCAACAAATGTCCATCTAGTCAAAACTTTGGTTTTTCCAGTAGTCATGTATGGATGTGAGAGTCAGACGATAAAGAAAGCTTAGCATCAAAGCATTGATGCTTTTGAACTGTGGTGTTGGAGAAGACTCTTGAGAGTCCTTTAGACTGCCAGGAGATTAAGCTAGTGAATAACAAAGGAAATAAGTTCTGAATATTCATTGAAAGGACTGATGTTGAAGCTGAAACTCCAATCCTTTAGCTACCTGATGTGAAGAACTGACTCATTGCAAAAGACCCTGATGCTGGGAAAGATTGAAGGCAGGAGGAGAAGGGGACAACAGATAATGAGATGGTTGGATGGCATCACCAACTTGATGGGCATGAGTTTGTTTAAACTCTGGGAATTGGTGATGGACAGGGAGGCCTGGCGTGCTGCGATTCATGGGGTCACGGAGAGTCGGACACAGCTGAGCAACTGTACTGAACTGAACTGAAATCCACAGTGCTTGAAGCTCTGGATTCTGTATGATAATCTTCCAACTGATTTTAAATTTGAATCTGCAGTCCATTATTCAATGTGCAGCCTCTTTCCACTGGTGCTCTGATCTGGAGGAATTTTTTTTTTTAATTTGATTTATTAGTTTTGGCTGTGCTTGGTCTTCATTGCTGCACAGGCCCTTCTCTCACTGCAGTGAATTGCGGGGTTGTCTACTCTTCTTGCAGTGTACCTCACTGTAGTAACTCCTCTTGTTGTAGAGAATGAGCTCTATACATGTGTGGGTTTCAGTAGTCACGGCTTCCCAGTTCTAGAGCACAGATGTGGCCCACAAGCTTTGTTATACCACAGCATGTGGGATCTTCTCAGATCGGGACTCAAACTCATGCCTCCTGCATTAGCAGTCATGTTGTTTACCACTGAGCCGTGCGGGAAGCCTCAACTGGAGTTTTAACAAGTACCAAATGGATCGTTTCACTTAAGGAAAGAAAATTTTAGCCAGCCAAAAGTTTTGGAAAGCATAACTAGGTCAAAGAGAAGATAAACTGCAATCATTAACATTGGGCAGCATTTCAGATGTATGGCACCGTTGTTGATGGAAATGTAATATACAGGTAAACATGATTGAAAATATGCACACACAGACTCACAGACCTTCAAGCTACAAAGATCCTGGTTGATATGTTATCCAAATCATCACCATTTACTGACTGCATTACATTGGGCATGATATTAACCTCTCAATGTTCCAGATTCACAGCCTAACAAAATGGAGATATACCTTTTGAGAATTTAATAACTTAAATTCGTAATTGAAATCATACAAAAGACCCACAACAAATGTTATTTTATATCCGTCTACAATGCTGTTTGAAATTAAGAGATCAGTTGGAATAATTTCAATTATTTTCTAATCTATTAAGAAAGAAGTGTAAATTCATAGAGCTATTCAACCATTATCAAAACTCACACTTAGAATATCTCCGTCATTGCAAAGTGATGCCTGTGTCCATATGAAGTCAGTCTCTATTCCCATGCCAGCCCCAGGCAACCACTGACCTGGAAAGAATTGCTACCTTCATAATATTCAGTATTCAAATCCATAAAAGTAGAACATTTCTTTGCCTACTTAGATCTTTCATTTCTTTCAGCAATGTTTTGTAGATTTAATGCATATATCATATTTTAAAAAACTTTTATTTTAAAGTATTTCATCCCTTTTGGTGCAATTATGAATGCAATAATTTTCCTTAATTTTTTGATATGTTTCTGTTTCTATAGAAACAATGATATTTTATCCAAAAACCTTGCTGAGCTACTTTCTTAGAGCTAGGTTTATGTATGTGTTTGGGTATGTGTGTTTTTGTGTGTATACCTGTGTATTCCTTAGGATTTTCTACATAAAGAACTATGCTTCCAAAGCTTAGAGACAGTTTTGCTTCTTCCTTTCCAACAAGGAAAACATTTTTCTTTCCCTCTTTGCATTGTCAACACAGTGTTGAATTGTAATGGGAAAGAGCAGATCTCTCTTTCTATCTTGTCCTGATTTCATTTATTTTTTATTTTTATAAAGAGTGGCATGTTACTCATTTATTTTTGGCTGCCTTGAGTCTTAGCTGCCCAACAGCATGTGGATCTTAGTTCCCTAATCAGGGATCAAACCTATATCCCCTCTATTGGAAGGTGGATTGTTAACCACTGGACCACCAGAATGTCTCCATCTTGTCCTGATTTTAGAGGAGAGTCACCCAGTCTTACCTTTTTGCTATTTATTTTCTACTATGTCACATGATTCTTTACCTCTCTTGTCCTCTCTTTGTATATGCTTGTTATATATAGTTTCCTGTATAGTCTTCAGGTGTATTTATTTATCATTGTGGTTCTTCTCAGGGCTAAAATATGCCTATCATGCTACAAACAATCAGGAGATGTGGAAGGTCTTGGGGAGAGATAATGAGTATTAACTGTGTTAATGTCACAAAAATATGTCCATTCATTCATCAAGCTGCTACTGTTAAATCTCACCCATTCATCTCATTCTGATAAGTGGAATAAACTAGTTTTCCTATGAGTGCACCTCTGTAAGGGCATGAAATTAGAATCAAAAGATGAGCAATTTCATGGTAGCTTGGTGTTTCATGTAAATACACTGATGTCCTCTCCCTTGTTGTAGCAGAAAAATATCCATCCCTCTCAAAAATATACTACAAAATTGACTTCAAATATATCCAGACCTTGGCATGACCCCAGAGCTGAAGTGGATCCCTTGAGGACTCTGAAGACCCTGCATCCAGCTTGGCAGTAGTATCAGCAACATTTTACTGCCCTATGAAGATGAAGTGACCTAAATATCTTTTAAGATCTTTCTAAATACCAGGCACTGAGAGGGTATCTATAAGTACATTATTACCTCCTTGAGGTTGACAAAATTATTATTCTAATATTGACATAAATTAACTGCTTCCCTCCATGGAGTATTTTTCATGATTCCAGCATAAAAAGAAGAAATTTTACCACCTTATTTAAGCTTCACAGTAACCATAACTATTACCACAGCCTCAATTAATGGGGTCCTAGTCTACTCCTATTCCTACCATGCCCTCTTATAAGAAAAGAAGTCCATGGACAGAACTGCCCCCCAAAAAAGAAAACATGCCTACCAAATCTATGAGACTTTTTTTTTAATCCTGAACATTAGCAAATAAGAAAACATGCCCAAAATGGAGTGTCTTATGTCAAGCCCCATATCACCAAATCGAGACTTAATTACAGCTTCAAGTCTTCCAGAAATGGAATTTAAATCAATCAGGAATCAACTAATCAGTACTAGATAAGTCATATGCCTAATAAACTCCTACCATCCCCTAAATGAAAATGACTGCAATAACCAAGTTGCTTTTTGTCGCCAGCATAACTTCCTTATTCTCCAGTTCCTTCTGCTTATAAGCCTTTGATTTTGTACAGCTCCTGAGAACTGTTTTCTGTTAGACTGAACAGTGTCCAATTCAGATCGGTTTTTTGTTCAAGCAAAATCAAAATGTTTAAGATGCTTCAGTTTATCTTTTAACATGGATACTCCTCTGGGTACTTAAGATTATTAATATTTTTCTTTTTTTATCCTCCTGCCAAGTAAACTTTCAGAGTTTGCAAGTGCATAGTTTGGAGGTCTATTTCCTACAAGCGGGTCATAGCCTTGGTTGATCCATCATTAGACCAGAAGGTGATCAAGGGACAGCTCATATATGGGTGATTATATATGGAACCTGCATGGACTAAGATTCCCACGTGTCTGAGTCTCTTGTGGTGATTAAGTGGTCTGGGAGTGAGAACAGAAGGGAGCATGAACTATGGGGTGGAAACTGCAGGCCGGGCACAGGATTTTCATGCTCAAAACTTTGAAGAATTCGAGAATTGAACTTTTAGATTGGACTTGACATGACAATGTCAAGGTAAGAATAAGGAGCACATTTATTTGACAGTATGTTCACTTGCCCTATATCTTCTAAATATTTAGACATCTGGTATGATGGACTTTATATATACTTTTGATTTTGGCTGTGCAGTTGTCTGAGGTGAGATAGGATATTAAGACCAGTTTTGTACAAGTGATAAAAGCTGAGACTCGGAGAAGTTAAATAGTTTGGCTAAGGTCACAATGTCAGAAAGAGAACCTGGCTGCCTGGTTCCAAAGACCATGTGAAAACAACTATATTGTCCTTTGTCATATATTGTAACATCACACCACTAATATTTGGAGAAACTTAAGTCAAGGTTAACTGATCTCCAAACCTGAAATCTTTACATGATTTTATAGTACCAGGTGGCATTAGTGGTAAAGAACCCACCTCACAATGCAGAAGACGTAAGAGACACAGGTTATTTCACTAGGTTGGGAAGATCCCATCCATGGGAACCCACTCCAGTATTCTTGCCTGGAGAATCCCATGGACAGAGGACTCTGGCAGGCTACAGTCCATGGGGTCACAAAGAGTGAAGTGACTTAGCACGCACACATGCATACTACCATGGGAGCCTGAGGAATATGAAATATGTGTTTAAGGCAGGCAAAAACACTCTCTCGCTTAGTCTGTTTTCCTAGCACTGACTGCTTAGTTCCTACAAGCATATAGTAGGCACTCAATAAGCATTCATTGAGGGATGAATGAATTGAATAGTGTTGGCATTTACAGCCACACTGCATGACCTCACACATAATATATAACTATAATTCACCACTGATCTAATGTCTTGAGAATAGAGGAGAAATATAATGATGGGAAAATATCTCTAATGAACTATTCAGTCTAGGTATGAGCAAAGGATTTGCTCTCCATAGTCATTATCCCGCTGCTTTCCACAAGATGATTTATTATTAAAAGGGAAGAAACAAAAGCAAGAAAGCAATGTAAGATAATGTTGCCCGTTTCCATATAGACTTTCATCTGGGGAAGGAGAAGGAATGTGGTTTTTTTTTTTAGATCTGTGAAAGTAACTTCTAAAAACAAAACAAGAACTAAAAGCAAAATCTATCCATCAACAGATCAGCTTGCAATTCAATAGCACCTTCTCATGACAGATATTCCTGGGTGATTCAGCAAAAAGCAAAATTAGTGACTCAATTGATTATGAATTATTCAAGTAAGTGGGTCATAAACTGAGATTTACGAGTTGAAAAGAAGCCAGTGCTACAGATCGCTAAAGGGACGTGATCTGCGGTGGGAGGTGCATTGCCGAAGGAGGCTCTTACTCCAGGGAGCAAACTCCTGGAGAATGGAGCCATGAACCATGTCAGGAAAATAAATCTGAATCCTGAAAAGAGATCAGCATATCTACAGATAAGAACTTCTGTGCACACCGGGAGCAAACCTTTAGAAGAGTCAGGCTGAAGTCTGGCTCTATGGTTTGATATTGTTGTTTGTTGTTGTTTAGTTCTTAAGTCATGTCTGACTCTTTTGTGACCCCATGGTCTACAGCCTGACAGGATCCTCTGTCCATGAGTTTCTCCAGGCAAGCATACTGGAGCAGGTTGCCGTTTCCTTCTCCCGGGGATCTTTCAGACCCAGGGATCAAATCCACATCTTCTGCAACTCCTGCATTGCAGAGAGAGTCTTTACTGATGAGCCACCAGGTAAGTCCAAGGCTCTATAATTGGTGTACCCAAAATGGATAGCAAATGACACCTGAGACTGGCTTCTTCCAGTGCTGACTGAATATAGAAAGTTACACTGGTTGTGAAAGAAACTTCACTAGCATCACAACATTAATAATCCTTTGTTTTTATGCAGAAGTATTGTATTAGCTTTACTATGGGCTTAAAAATCTCCTTTAGGATTTCTGCTGCTTAAGTGTCTCTGGCTAACAGGAACTTGGTTAAATTGCTTATAAGAATAGAGGAGAGAGGTTGTAAATTGCAGACTTCCCAATTCCCAGAGCTACTCAAGGATCTTGTACAGTTGAGGGACATTAATATGTCATACAACCTTACTGCTGTCTTAAAAAATATTAGTAATAAAAAAATCCTTTCTTCCTCTCCACCACATTTTCTGCTCTATTATTTTGTCTCAAAAATATTTTCACCGGTAGTTTCTTTATAACCTTGCGGCCTTTACCTCTCTAGGCAGGATACTCTTTTATCACTCTCAGCTTTGGTTCTAACCTTTGATGACTTCTGAGCATGTTTTTTGGACAGGAAATACTTTGAGTGGCTCAAGAGTGTTCATATGCCTGCTTCTCTTCTGATAAAACAGTCTCAGCTCTCTTGACAGGCACCCAAGTATGCTAATGAGACAGCCAAGAAAACAGGTAAACCAGTGACAATCAGTCCCTGACTATTCACTGGGTTTTGAGGGATGTTATTGAAAGTCAAAAGAAAGGCCATTGTCTGGGAAAGTATGCAAATGCAAAATCGCAGGAGGCATTCTTAAGATTAAATCTCCCTTTCCATTGCCAGGGGATGGACATCTAGACTAAACAATCACCCAGGAATTGAACATGGGACTTAAACTTCAGAGAACCAGATGCTCCATACCGATGGTATTTACCAAGTAACTCTTTACTTCTAAATATCTCAGGGGAGCCAGCAGTTAACTAAAATGCATAAAGCTGGCCAGTGACTGTGGCAAGAAATACAGAATTTTGAGTAACCCAGGAAAAAGACATCAGCAGAAGGTCATCTGCTGTCTGTTTACCAGTTTCGAACATTCCTCTCCAGGCCTTTTATGTTGACATAATCTCTCACCCATTCAACATTCGTTCAACCCATTCAATATCCATTCAAATATTTATTACATGCCAACTACATGCCAGCCAATGGGTCAGGCACTTTGGAGTCAGAGAAGAGGGAATCCAGTCCCTGACCTCAGACACCGAACAGTCTAAAGGGGAAAAGAAATATTTCAGCAGAGAACACTGAGGCATGTCCAATGCTGAACAGAGGTGAGAAAAGACAAATGGGTAAGCCCCCAAGAAAGAAGTTTATGACTTTGCCCAGAATACCTAGTGGCCTTAGCACTAAATCTTGAGTGATGAATAGGACCGAAGAGGCAAGGTCATTTTAGACAGAAAGAATAACCTGTGCAAAGGCAGAGGGTAGTGTATTGGGAAAGATTCTCATGGATTACAGAAGTCAAAGCAGAAAACAACAGACTACAAGAGTAAACTAGGGCCAAATTTTTAAAAGCATTTAAGTTTCAAATAAGACATTTAGTTCTTATCCTTCTGGTAATGGGAAGCCATCAGTATTGTAAAATTCGGAGTAAATTTTTATTATAGAAAGTACATCCAGCCATACAGTGCTGGTTCTGCTGCCTCTGTGCTTTGCCCATCCTAGCTTTGCCGTGGGAACCATGAAGCTTCTGAGATCACTCGAAGGAAGAGAAGACTGTAGAATAAGACAGAATGTGTTTTAAAGGCTAAGCCCAGTTCACTTTTGGCCACATTCCATTGACCAGACTGATTGTTTCGGCCCCAGTCTACCTATCTGCCCAGAAACAATAATAGGAGGATGCATAGCACTGTCTCTGCCATGCGATGTGAAAAATGGGCTAAGGGTGAGTAAAACAAGAAGAAAAAGTGATTAAGAGCATTGCATATCCTTCCAAGGGATATTAAATACCCACACTAAGGTAGTAGAAATGGAGAGACGTGAGTGGACGCGGATGTACGTGGATGGAAATAGATGGATGCGAGTGATATTTAAGAAAAAGAGGTGGTAACATGTAGTGATGAAATAGAATCCAGTGGTAAAGAGTAAAGAAATATTCAGGATAATTTCAAGATTCTAGTTTGGAAAAGCAGGTGGAGAGTGTTCACATTAAACAAGATAAAGGAAAAGAAAGGAGCATTTTGAACAGTTTTTATGGAGACACCCAGGAAATAAGAATTGAATACAAGACAAGCTCAGTGAAATGCGCTTAGCATAAATCTTAGCAATGTATTCACTTGAGAGATAGAAAACTAGGTTAATAAGTAAAAATAAGTCAGGATTATTTAATTTAATAATAGTAATATCATAATCCTCAGAAGTTACTTCTTTTAATCTTTTTTTTTTTTTTTAATGAATGCAGAAACTTAGGCTCAAGACATAAGAATAGCAACAGTAACAAGTGAAAGTGAAGTCGCTCAGTCGTGTCCGACTCTTTGAGACCCCGTGGACTGTAGCCCACCAGGCTCCTTCATCCATGGGATTCTCCAGGCAAGAGCCCTGCAGTGGGTAACCATTTCCTTCTCCAGGGGCTCTTCCCAACCTAGGGACTGAACCCAGGTCTCCTGCATTGCAGGCAGACACTTTGCCCTCTGAGCCAACAGGGAAGTCAAAGCAAGGTATAAACTTAGTTCTCTTACCTTTTCTATACAATATGCTTTCTACTACCTGGGCATAATTATTTATTTAACATTAGTAATTGGTTATTAATCAAAAGATATTTTAATTAGATACAGAACCACTGAATTTCTCATAATAAATATTTTGTGACTAGGCAATTTAATCTCCTGACAATCTTTTTTATTACTGCTAAAAAAGCAATTGTTAAAATAGTTAAAACAAATCTAAAATAAAAAGCTTAAGAACCAAATTCAAATACTTTAAAAAATGGATGATTTCAAGTTGCATTTCCATTAGTTGATGTTAAAACTAGAATTGTGGAAGAATATTATAGAAAGTTGTATTTAAAGCTGGTTAACATTTCAGTCCATCTGAAGTTAGGTAAGTCTAGAAAATATAGGAGGCTTTATATATATAAAAAATCAGATTTACTGGTACTGTAGTCATATAAGTTATGAAGTTTGAATTGTAATGCAAACATTCTGAGATTAAGAAAGACACCACTGATGAACTATAGATATTATCTGTAATCTATGCCAATTCCATTCAAGGGATTGGCTCCTAAATTCCAATTATCTTTTGATATTCATGCTAAATTTAGAAACCAAGGGATTTAAATTATACACACTTACTAAGAATAGCAGCATGCATTTGTTGATGGTTCATATTTATCAGCTATCACTTTATATCAGTGGAGACAGGGAATAGAATTTGTAAATCAAACTGTATGACGTTAATTCCACAGATAAAATTATAAACTCTACTTTAGAATAAGTGTACAGGAAGAGATTGGTATAATTGCTTGGAGAACGTTATTAATAAACCAATGCTCGAACGATCAGAGCAACTTTGCTATTGCAAAGTTCTATGCCAAAATGCATCTGCTTATATATTTGCCAACTTAATTTTGTCCAACAGTTCACTGGGTTCGATTGCTGAGTTGTTTCATTTTATTGGAAACTTTAGAACATTGCCAACATCACAAAAATAACTAACTAAAGACATGAAGCTGGATATTAACCCCTTATAGAATATATGGTTTACACATATTTCTCCCATATGGTTGCTTTTCACAAATTGTTTTCTTTACTTTGCAGAAATCTTTTAGCTTGTTGTGGTCCACTTATTTTTGCTTTTGTTGCCTGTGTATTTGCTATCAAATCCAAAATGAGAGAAAAAAAAATACTCATTGCAAAGGCCAACATAATAGTAAAATAATGTAGCTTTCAGAACTTTGTGATGGATTCCAGAGTCAAATCTAAACTGTTTTGATTTCTTATCATTTACTACAGCAGTACTATAATTATGTATGTCTTGGAAATATTAAAAATAAATATGTTGCTAAGTACAAAACATTGCTACATCACTTGGTGAACCATAATTTAGAATACTATGTGTCTGAAGGGATCAGTAAACCTAAACTCAAAGTCCAGGTTTATAAGTTGCATACCCTTGGTGGGGGGAACCTAGATCACATATCTCTTCCTTTATTATCTTTTAAATGGCAATTGTGCTAACTGACTCATAAAATCATGATAGAAAAGTAATTCTTTGGATGGTAATTAAAGAGACACTTCCTTGCCAAATAAGACATTAGAAAAGTCCTCTGATATTTTGGCACATATCATAAACATGTTAACTGTTGCTTACATTAATTCTGTGACTTTCCTAGAATAATTGTTACTAATATTTCACAGAGCTAATCATTAATTCAACTCAAAGACTTCTTTTGCTGCCCCCCTATATAAGGGTAAAGAAAATAAAGAGGTGAAATTTTAGGGACAAAAGGATCGATATATTCTTTGACTATTCAATATTCAATAATAGTATTTGAATTTCCATTCATTTGTCTCCTTGGTAATGAGCAGAGTTGCCTAAGTTTATTCAGTATTCAAGAATATAGTTATAACGTACCCCCAATATTTCACACAGCACAATTTCCTTCACATCATTTTTTTTTTTTTTTTGGCTTTGAGGGAACATCAGATGTGAGAGCTTAAGAAAGAAAATAGGATTAAATTAGTTTGTCTGCATATAGCTGTTTTGTTTTCTTTGAAATACAGGGATTTGTTTAAGATAGTATTAAAGAAATTTATATCACACAGGAAAAAGAAATTCTTATATCATATTATATAAAATATAATACTCTTTCTGTACTAGTATGTTCACTTCTAAACCATGCTAAAAGGACTTTTGAAACAACAAAAACTGATAACCAGTTGTTTGGTGACACATAGGCAAAAATAATAAGTATGACTTTTTTTAAACGAGTAGGTATTAATCATTTGTCATGCCACGGCTCTACTCAAGGAACTATATAAAGAAACTTTTCAAAAAAATTGAATGCTTCTGAAACTTAAATTGCCTGAAAAATTAACTCAAATCAGTTAATCTGCATATAGATAGCCATGACCCCTAAATATTATGATAGTTGAATTTCAATTATGTTAAAAAATTGGACTATTTTGTCATCTCAGAAAGCAATGATTTTTTCTGTGTTTCTTGGAGGAAAACAATTTGTGAATATATTCACCACCAATTACAGTCATTTTTAAATATATAGGTCCCCTCAATCAATTAAAATTGGTACTATGGTCCTAAATTCATTTCTATTTCAAGATGAAGTGTATTTGATTATGGACATTACCTGATAATTTGCTATTTCCAAATAAAAATAGCTTGAAAATATATTACGACATTTCAGCATTGCCATCAAGGTATGTGCTGAGATATTAATGCCTGTTCATAAGTATCTTTGTGCTGAAATATTATAAAGGGTTGTGGTTAAGCTACTGTAGGCATAAAACAAATCATTGACTGTTTATTTATCCATTCAGACTCCTTTTCTCAAATGAGTGATGGCACTGCATTTGGGCATCTTTTACAACTTTTACATTAAGCTCTTCCACGAGGAGAATGCAATAAATTTGTACAAAACCCATCCAAGGTATTACTGTCCTCATAAAAACATTTCTTTATGAGTCCTGAATTATAAGTGCCCTTCTCTACCCCCACTCTGAAGTTGCCTGATGTCTTAAGTCATAAATACACACAGAAATTGAGTGCCAAAGTGAATTAATTTACAGTCCAATAACTACAAATCAGTGAGCAACATGGGAAAGTTAGACAAAAGTTGCTTTGTAGTAGACATAATTCATCCCTTCCAATGCTGTATGTCATAAAAAGATTTAATTTAGTGTAAATTAGTTTATTTAATTATCATGGGCTTCTCAGGCGGCTCAGGGGTAAAGAATCCACCTGCCAGTGCAGGAGATGCTGGAGATATGGATTCGATCCCTGGGTTGGGAAGATCCCCTGGAGAAGGAAATGGCAACCCACTCCAGGATTCTTGCCTGGGAAATCCCATGGACAAAGGAGTCTGGTGGGCTACAGTCCATGGGGTCGCAAAAGAGTCAGGTATGACTGAGCGGCTAAACAATGATAATTCATCTAATGTATGTTCTTGGGTACAGAGACCACAGTGGTAAGACAGATAGACCCATACAAAATTTTGCCTTCACATATTGTGTGTGTGTATGTGTGTGAGAGAGAGAGAAAGAGAGAGAGAGCGAGAGAGAGAGCTAGGCATTATTCTAATATCATACACACACATTTGCAAAATCATTATAATATTAGTTTTAATCACAGATGAATGTAACCTCATTAGGTCCTTTCATGGCGAAGTTTCATTTCTGCACTCTTCCTTATAAATATGTCTAAATGTCTTCTTTGTGGAGTTTACTAGTCTTGGGTAGTGTTGTTCAAAGGAAGGTAAAATAAAAAGGAAACGGACAAGATCCCTGACCTCAAGGAATATCATTGCACCCAGAAACATTGTTGGGGGCAAGTCATTAAATATATTGTTGGAGTAAGGCGCCAGCGCCAGCGCCAGCCCACCAGGATAAAGAAGCAACAGGAGCAGTTCCATGTCTTGCACCCTGTCCCCAAGTCCCTCTATCTGTCAAATAAACAACAGGTTTCCTTTGACTGGGCTTGCCTGTTGACTCAGATGGCAAAGAATCTGCCTGCGATGCAGGAGACCCAGATTCAGTATCTGGGTTGGGAAGATCCCCTGGAGAAGGGAATAGCAATTCACTCCAGTTTTCTTGCCTGGAGAACTCCATGGACAGAGAAAACTGGCGAGCTACAGTCCATGGGGTGGCAAAGAGTCAGACATGACTGACTTTTTTCCTTTGACTGAAATGGACCTACAATTTTAGGGAAACATAACTAGTTTGTCTTCTCCTTTTACAATTCAGCTCTCTAAAAGATAAGAATTTTTAGTATGAGACAGTTGTGAAGATTTGAAATACTTAGGAAAATGACTCCAGAATCAAGCTATTAAAATGACAATCACAGAAATGACGACCTTGAATAATGCTCCCAAAGTGAATTTGGAGGATGGACTTTGATCACAACCTAGCCTGAAGCTAAGACTCAGAAGACGTTGAGAAAAAGTTTTCATAGCAAGGTAATTTTGAAGTTGCCTTTTAAGATTACCAATTGACTCTGTCAAAGACAAGAGAAAAAAAAAATGTGAATCTGTTATTTTAAAAAAGGAATAATAATGCCCATTTCTATCTTGAAATGGGTTTGCCTTAAAACAGTGGTTTTTAAATTATTTTAGCAACAAAGTACTTAATTGAAGCAACATACAATCTAATACATAGACCAACAATAGACAAACTGCTTTGGTGGAAACAGAACAAATGAAATTAAATTACTGGACCAAATATCAAAAGATTTTCCTGTAAACCCTCAGGAAGATGAATTATGATTTCTTGTAACCTGTGTGTCCCATATAACGCTCTTTCTTGTTCTAGGAATATATCTGGGACTTTAATTTTACTGTCCATAATTTTCCCAATTGCCAGGCTCCTCTGTCCATGGAATTCTCCAGGCAAAATATTGGAATGGGTAGCCATTCCATTCTCCATGGGATCTTCCCAGCCCAGGGACTGAACCCAGGTCTCCTGCATTGCAGGCAGATTCTTCACTGTCTGAGCCACCAAGGAAGCCCCAATTTGTTTTTTAATTGTGGTAAAATGCTCATAACAAAATTTACTATCCTAATCATTTTAAAGCCCACAGTTTAAAAGCAGGAAGTAAATTTATCTTACGGTGCGACTGTCACCATCGTCCATCTCCGTAACTCTTTTTATCTTGTAAAACCAACACTTTATATCCATTAAATATAATTCACCATTCCTCCCTCCCTCCAGCTTGGCAGCCATCATTCCACTTTCTGTCTCTATCATTTAACTAAGTACCTAATATAATTAAAATAATACAACATTTCTCATTTTGTGGGGCTGGCTTATTTCACTTAGCATAGTGTCCTCAAGGTCTATTCATGTTGTAGCATATTGAAGAATCTTTTTTTTTAAGAGGACTGATGTTCTGTTGCATGCATATTATATTTTGTTTATCTCTTCATCTATCAGTTGGCACTTAGGTTCCTTCCATGTTTTATCTGCTGTGGTGGTTTAGTTACAAGCTGTGTCCAACTCCTTGCGACCCCCATGACCTATAGCCCCTGTCCATGGGATTTCTTAGGCAAGAATACAGAAGGGGTTGCCATTTCCCTCTCCAGGGGCTGTTCCTGACTCAGGGATCCAACCCAGGTATCCTGCACTGCAGGCAGCTTCTTTACTGACTGAGCCACCGAGGAAGCCCCCTTAGCTATTGTAAGTAGTGTTGTAAAGAACATAGGTGTAGCAATATGCTTTTTTTTTTTTTTTTTTTTTGACATATATTCAGAAACAGAATTGCTGGATCATCCCTGATAGCTCAGTTGGTAAAGAACCTGTCTACAATTCAGGAGACCCCAGTTCGATTCTTTGGTTGAGAAGATCCCCTGGAGAAGGGATAGGTTACCCACTCCAGTATTCTTCGGCTTCCCTTGTGGCTCAGCTGCTAAAGAATCCGCCTGCAATGTGGGAGACCTGGGTTCAATCCCTGGGTTGAGAAGATCCCCCTGGAGAAGGGAAAGGCTACCCACTCCAGTATTCTGGCCAGGAGAATTCCATGAACTGTAGTCCATGGGGTCTCAAAGAGTTGACATGACTTTCACTTTCACATGGTAGTTCTCTTTAATTTGTAGAAGAATTACCGTGTTTTACACAGTGGCTATACCATTTTGTATCTCCAACAATGCACAAGGACTCCAATTTCGATCTCTACGTATTCTTGTCAACACTTGTTATTTCCTTTTTTTTTTAAGATAGTAGCCATCCTGAAAACTGTGAGATAGTATCTCACTGTAATTTTGACTTACATGTCTCAAAAATTAGTAATGCTAAGCATTTTTTCATATGCCTCTTGGCCATTTGTGTATACTCTTTGGAGAAATATCTATACAAGTTATTTGTGCAAGTCTCTTGTAGACAGCATATAATTGGATCATGTGTTTTTCTTCATTCTTTTAATCTTTGTCTTTTGATTGGAGGGTTTAATCTATTTACATTTACCATAATTACTGATGAAAGCAAAAGTGTTAGCTTCTTAGTCATGTCCAACTTTTTGTGACCCCATGGACTGTAGCCTTCCAGGTTCCTCTCTCCTTGGAATTTTCCAGCCAAGAATATTGGAGTGGGTTGCCATTCCTTTCTGTAGGGGATCTTCCCAACCCAGGGATGGAACCCAGGTCTCCTGTATTGCAGGCAGATTCTTCACTGTCTGAGCCACCAGGGAATTCCAATTACTAGTAACTGCTGAAAAGGAGGGGTTAATACAAAGTGAGACAGTAATGCAAGAAATGAGGAATAACAAACCTATATGCCTTACAGCTTTTCTGTACCTTAATTCCTTACTACTGTCTTTTATGTTTAGTTGATTCTTTGTAGGGAAATATTTAACTTTTTTTCTCATTTCACTTTGTGCATATCTTTTCTTTATGTTTTCCTTTTCTTTAAGTTTACCATGAGGATTATACTTAACATCATAACACTCAAATTTGAATTTAGACCTGCTTAACTTCAGTAACCTACAAGAACCCTGCTACTTAATAGATTCATTCCCACTCCTTTTGGTTGTTAATAAAAAAAAAAAAAAAACTCTTCATACATTCTGTACTCAAATAACATAAACTAGTAGTTCTCTTTAATTATGTAGAAAGCAGCATGAAGAGTTACAAACAAAAGTTGCAATAATAGTAGATTTTAGACTAATAATTGCTTTTTTTTTTGTAATATGTTAGTCTCTTAAATTATGTGGGAAATAAAAATTGGAGTCATAAACTGTTGTTAAAATAATATTATATTTTATAATAGTTCATGTGTTTACTCCATTATGATCTTTATTTAAGGCTTCCCTGATAGCTCAGTTGGTAAAGAATCTGCCTTCAATGCAGGAGACCCCGGTTCCATTCCTGGGCTGGGAAGATCTGCTGGAGAAGGGATAGGCTACTTACTCCAGTGTTCCTGGGCTTCCCTTGTGGCTCAGCTGGTAAAGATTCTACCTGCAATGTGGGAGACCTGGGTTCGATCCTTGGGTTGGGAATATCCCCTGGAGAAAGGAAAGGCTACCCACTCCAGTATTCTGGCCTGGAGAATTCCATGGACTGTATAGTCCATGGGGTCGCAAAGAGCAAGTTACTCCCTGGTATCTTTTATTTGATCCTGTGGAACTCCCGTGAGCATTTCTTGTAGGACAAGTCTACAGAGAAGGAAATCACATAGCTTTTTATTTTAAATCTGGGAATGTCTTAGTTTCTCCCTCATTTTTGAAGGTCAGCTTTGCCAGATATAAGATTCTTTGTTAACTGGGCTATTTTTTTTTTTAACACTTTCAATACATTAGAACACTGCCTACTAGCTCCCAAAGTTTCTATTGAGAAATCTGATGAGTCTTATTCAGAAAACTTTGTATGTGATGAATCACTTCTCTATTGCTGCATTCAAAAATCTTCTGTTTTTGACATTCAAATGTTTGATTATAATGTGTCTCAGTGTGAGTCTCTCTGAGTTCATTTTAGTTGTGGTTTGCTGACCTTCTTGGATATTTATAATCAACTCTTTCATCAAATTTGTAAAGGTTTTATTTTTAAATATTATTCTCACCTCTCTTTTTCTATTCTCCTTCTGTGGCTCCCAAAATGCACATATCTATTTGATGATGTGACAAAGATCTCTTAGGCTCTTGTTACTTTTATTTTATCTTTTTTTCCTTTCTGCTCCTCAGGCTTGGCAATTTTCACTGTCCTGTCTTCAAGTTTGCTGATTCTTCTGCCTGCTCAAATCTTTAATTCTCTCCAGGGTATTTCTCATTTCAGTTATTGTACTTTTCAGTTCCAGAATTTATCACTGATTTCTTTTTAAGATTTTCTACATTTCCCTTGTGTTCATATTTTCCCCATTTCCTTCCTCCACTTCTTTCTTTAGTTCTTTTATCATCTTTAAGACAATTATTTAAAAATCTTTGCCTAGCAAACCTGTCTCAGGTCTTTTATCAGAAATCATTTCTATTGGTTTATTTTGTTCCTTCAAATGGGCATTTTTTTCTTGTTGTTCTTTTTTTTTTTTTTTTTTTTTTTTTTTGGTATACCATGTGATTAGTTGGTGGAAACTGAGCATTTGAATCTAACAATGAGCTAACTCTGGAAATCAGATCTTCTCCCTTCCCCAGTTTGCTATTTTTGCTGTTGTTACCAATACGGCTTATTGTTTTACTTTTCTCTTTGACTCTGTGTCTGTCTCTGGGTCATTGAGGTGTTTTGTGTGTGTGGTTTACCTTGGGCATGGACTCTCACTTTCTAGTTTTCTCCATATATTCAGTTGCTTTTCAATGTGCTACTCCTTAATGTCTGGCTCCCAAAACAGATACAAGAGAAAAATGAAGAGATGAAGGGTGCTGGTTCTTTAAATCCCCTGGCAATTCATTCAGCCAGAGGGGAAGGAACTTATAAAAAAGGGGAGAGGTGAAACAGTAATGGTTACCTGCCTCTTGGAAGCTAACGGATCAAAAGCAGCCATCAGCCATCGGAGCACCGGTCCTCGATGTCTGGATGATGGGATCCTTCTGATCCACAGTACTCCCTGCGAGCTGTGTGCAGGCTACACTGGAAACAGAAGCACAGCTGCCCCCAAGTGGCTGGAGCAGGGGGACTGCTTCTGCACTAAAAAGTGTCATTGACTGAGATTAATCACAATTTACCATTCAAGTTTTTCCCTGGAAGTTGCAAGTCTTCCATAGCCTGCAGAGTTCCAAAAGAGACAGATTCCACCAGTGCAATCGTTGTGTAGGTGGGGAGACAGAGTCCTGGTGCTTCCTATCCTTCTGCTTTTTGCTCTCCCTATTGTTTAGCCAAAGAATCCAACCTGGCCATTACAAGCATTTTGCTTGGCCCACATGGTGTTGAATAATTTTTAATTTAAATAATTCTAGAGAGGAAATTTATCCCCTCCTCAATTCTAATCTTACACATCTTTTATACTCATCTCTTCACTCTATAAAAGCAACCAATGAACACACTTGTGTATGAGACTCTGATAGAGATTGGCACTGCTCATTAAGATCAAGGCCCCTGTTTCTGAGTAACACTGCAGACCAACTTGCGTGATCTCTCTGCCGCATTCTTCCCTTCCCTTCACAGCCATCAATAACACCTGTTAAGATATTTCATGGCACACATGTTAAAAGCCACCAGTCTATTGAGTAGTCACCTTATTTAAAGGTGATGTTCAACTTCAACTAAGCTTGGTATAGTATCTAAATATTATTTGTCATGTAGGTAAAAGCTATCCTTTGAGTGGATTTTCTAAGATGATTTCTCCACCTTTTTAATAACGTCCTTTTACATTTAAGTCTTTGGTTTTGGTACTGTACTTTATGAGATTATGTCACTGGACATTTGATCTGGAATGAGTTAATAGAGCAATAACCTTATATTACTGTCCACAATATAACTGTAAGATGAATAAAGAAAGTTTTATGAGTACCATTTTACAGACAAAAATATTTCTTTAAACCCAAGCACATCGAAAATTTTGCCATCATAGCTTCAGCTTTTTTTCTATTTTTGAATCATTACAGTTTTGTGGTAGACACATAGTATTCATTTGAGAAAGATTTGCTGAATTAAAATTAAATCTGAGTACAAAAAATAATTTATCTGAAAGAGTGATAGATCTTTAAATCCAGCTTAATTTATTTTTGTCACTGATGAATTATGAATCCTCTGCAGCAAGGAAACAGACTAGAACAAATTCAGTAAAGGTTACTACGAGAACAAAAATAATGTGTTAATATATTGGCTGAGATTATATTGCAGACCGTACAAAGTACTATAAAGCTTCCTCGTGTATAGCACAATCATTGTGAGACAGGTGCTACTCTTATCCACACTGTATAGGTGAGACATTTAAAGATTAAGAAGTGAAATAACATGTTCTGTGTCATTCAACCTACAGACAGGAAAGCAAGGACTCTAATAGAAGGTAGCCAGTCTCCAACACCTCCCCATATCCAACGTCCTCCACAGCTCTTGCATTGTGTTTATCTCAATGTCCATGTGATAAGATTTTTTCCTGAATGAAGTTCCAATGACAATAAAGAACACAACAGAGGATTTTATCATCATTTTTCTATTTTCTCACTTGTACAAGCTCCCATTTTCCTAGGTAATGGTTTTCTGAAATTGAGAGGCATCCTGGCTAGCTGGAAGTTTCTGCATTAGTGAGATAAAGGATAATTTAGATAAGTAGCTAACAATTTGCATTTATCTTAAGGAAAATATAGCAAAGATCTTAATGCAGTTTGTATCACCTCACTGCTCAGAGACCCCTTGCTTCGATACAGTCTTTGCTGAAATAAAGAAAAGAAAAAGCACTGACTAAGAACCATAACAAAAGCAAGCACAAAACCATGAAAATCTCTCCCTTTTGTTGCCATTACTTCATTCCCTATTTAAATTATTTGATCTCTTCTTGCTGCAGCTAAATGACTCACAAAAGCTGATAGGGATTTACATGACCAATCAAATTGTTTCCAATGTTATACAAAGGTGACAAAAAATGTTCTCCAGCTGAAATAATCAAAGAGGCAGTAATGTTTTTATGTTGCCAAAGGATGAAGCTGCTTGCTTTAGCTAAACTACACGTTCATTTTATGTCAACTGAAGAAAAAAAGAAAAATCTCCTGATCTTTATCAAATTACTGTATAATTAGTTTTAGACATTTTTTGACTGACACAATATGAAACAGGAGAAGTTTTGAAATATGGTAAGAATTTCAGAACAGGATTAGAAAACATTTAATACTTTAGGAGAAACTGGGAAGTAATAATATCAGGCAGATTATATTCATATAGGGAAATGAGAAATTAGGTTTCTCAGCTGGACAATAAAGAAAAGCACAATGTTTTGGAATCCCTTTGGCAACACCTGAAGTTTATTGACAGAGAATGTTGCATAAATACATGGTCATTCATATACCCATGGAAAGAATGATAGGAAATGGCATCAATCTTTTCATCTTAGTTTAAATGCACTAAAAATGTTACAGTATATATGTATAACAGTCACTTTACACATCAAATTGGCACAACATTGCACATTTTCAATTTTTAAAAGTTACAGTAATAATGGAACATAATAATGGAGCATAAACTATTTGAGGTAATCATCTATGTTTAAAAGCCTTTATGTTAGAGATAGGGGGCTTCCCTGGGGGCTCAGCTGGTAAAGAATCTACCTGCGATGCAGAACAACCCAGTTTGATTCCTGAGTTGGGAAGATCCCCTGGAGAAGGGAATTACTACCCAGTCCAGTATTCTAGCATTCTGGCTGGAGAATTCCATGGACTGTGTAGTCCACGGGGTTGCAAAGAGTCAGATATGACTGAGCGACTTTGACTTATTCACTTATGTTATAGATAAAGCAGTTAAAACTCAAACAGAGTTGAAGTAACTTTTCCAAAGTTATATCATGAATAATCCTCATCATTAGTAGTGATCCAATTTAACTTCTTATTTTTGTAAAAAGGTAGCTTGTGAAAATCAATCTAATGGAATATAAACTTAAGTTTAAACCTCTAAGTAAAACCTTTGAGAGTCATACTGGTTGCCTGTTCTCACAAGTTCATAACCTGTTATTGCAATTTTCAACACACAGAAGAAATTCGAATTCTGCAAACTACTCGTGGCCAGGGAAGAGACTATACTTTTGGGAGAAATCCTGGACACTATAAAAGGTGAAGTAAACTACACCTCAATAGAATCTAGTCTAGTAAGTCTCAAAGTGCAGTTCCGTGAAAAGAGGCATCAGTATCAGTCGAGAGCTATAAATAGTTAGAAATGCAGATTGTTAAGTTCTAATCTAGACTTTGTGAATCAGAGTCCTGGGATAGCACCCAGCATGAAATGTTATACAATGCCCTCCAGCTGATTCTGGTGTACGACGTTTCAAAACCACTGGTCAAGGCGGGGAAAGCTACTATAATATGGAAGATAAAAGACACGGCTTGCAATCTTAATGGTACCAAGCAGTAGTACCAAGTGCTGCCTTCAGCAATTTGCTTCACTAACATTCCATCTTCTCATTTCTAAAACACATCACCTATGTTTAGAGTCCATGTGAAGTTAGAGTGAGAGAAATAGTACAGAGTAAAGAATAGAGGAATATTAAAAAAACTGACAAACTCCAAACAAGTGGTTCTCAACTCTGGGTGACTTTATACCCCTCAGAGAACATTTTGTAATGTCTGCTTATGTTTGTGATGGTCACAACTGGTAGAGGAGGTTGTTACTGATACACGGGGGTAGAGGACAGGAGTGCTACTAAGAGTGCTCCAATAGACATGACAGCCCCCACAACAAAAGTTCATCTGACCCAAATGTCAGCTCTGCTATGACCCAGAAACCACTTCCCTGGTGGGCCAGTGGCTACGACTCCATTCTCCAAACTCACGGCCTGGGGGTTCAATTTCTGGTCAGGACACTGGATCCCACATGCCACAACTAAAATATCCTATACGACTCAACTCTAGAACCCTCCATGCAATGAAGACTGAAGATCCTGAGTGCTGCAACTAAAACTTGTTGCAGCCAAATAAATACATATTTTTTTAAAATAATGAGTGATACTTTTGTTATTCAATGTCACCACTTCTGAATCTTTCTCCTTATTCACTTCCAATTTGTAAATAATCACATGGATACTAACCAAGTGCGTGTGCTCAGTTGCTAAGCTGTGTCTGACTCTTGGCAATTCCATGGATGGTAGCTCACCAGGCTCCTCTGTCCATGGGATTTTCCAGGCAAGAATACTGGAGTAGGTTGCCATTTCCTCCTCCAGGGGATCTTCATGACCCAGGGATTAAACTCACATCTCCTGCGTTGGCAGAAGGGTCCTTTACCACTGAGTCACCTGGGAAGCCCATACTAATATATATTTCTAAAATATATATAATGCTGAAAAAAGATACAGGTAAAACGTTTTCTTATGTTTTTAATCTTTAGAAGTGGTTTGCGCAAGCTTAGTCACTTCAGTCATGTCTAACTCTTTGTGACCCCATGGACTATAGCCTGTCAGGCTCCTCTGTCCATGGGACTTTTCAGGCAAGAAGACTGGAGTGGGTTGCCGTTTCTTCTTCAGGGGATCTTCCCAACTAGGAATCAAACCTGAGTCTCCTGTCTCCTGCATTGCTGATGGATTCTTTACCCACTGAGCAATTGGGAAAGGAAGAAGATAAAAATTAGTTTATTTCATCACATGTCTAAAATGTATATTTTCTTCACGTGGAAAAGAGATTAAAGTAATTTGAAGAACTTGCTTCAGTTCAGGTCACTGAGCAGTTTTCCCTTCCCTTACTTATAATAAATCACTGGCCCAAGCAGGCATAGTGAAAACAGAAACAGGAGGAGATGCCATTGTCACTTTTCCTGTATTTTTATATCATTATCTGTTTTTCCACATATTTAAGCATTATTCAAATCACTATATAATAGAGACATACAAGACAGATTAAAGTAGTAAAGGAGAGAAATATGTCATTAGGTTCTTTGTGTGTGTGTGTGTGCATGCGTGTTTGTCGCTCAGTCGTGTCAGACTCTTTGTGAACCCACGGACAGCAGCCTGCCAGGTTTCTCTGTCCATAGGATTCTCCAGGCAAGAATACTAGAGTGGATTGGCATTCCCTTCTCCAGAGGATCTTCCCGACCCAGGGATTGAACTCTGGTCTCCTGCATCGCAGGCAGATTCGTTACCATTTGAGCTACAGGAAGTCC
The DNA here is from genome assembly GCF_963930625.1 of Muntiacus reevesi. Classification (NCBI taxonomy): domain Eukaryota; kingdom Metazoa; phylum Chordata; class Mammalia; order Artiodactyla; family Cervidae; genus Muntiacus; species Muntiacus reevesi. Next base: position 21,763,944 of record NC_089257.1, on the reverse strand, counting down.
CAGGTTCTTTGTAGGTTAGGTGAAAAGAGTAACTTATTTCTCCACCCCCATTGTTCTCAACCCACACTTGGATGATAAACCCCACATGGCGACTGCAGGGGAAATGGATCATCTTAATGATGTCTTCCACCATCCTGCTAACAATTCTTACTTAAGACTAAAAAAAGCAGTGAAAGTGTATTGTCCATGACAAGGGAAAGTGAGTGACAACTGATGTTCAGAAGATATAGAACATGCATTATTTTTCTCAATTCATTTTTATATTTGTTATAGGGATTTCACTTCAGTTATAATGCACCATTTCATTCCAATGGATAAGAGTTCATTCTCAAGATGGTATCTACTGTATTAGATTTCATGCCTCTTAAGAAGGTAGCTTACAGAACAGTAGGTAATGCTCAAGTGTTAGATGATTAAGCCATTGGAAAAGTGTGGAACATTTGCCTTTTCTTCAGGGACATGAAGTGTTCAAAGGTCTAGAAAAAATACAAGTAGATATAATGGCCATTTTCATTTATTTTTTATAATAAAAGAGGTGCTGTCTTTCAACATGTGGCTTCCTATACTCCAGGTATGCTAAGGAATCTAAATCTATCATACTGTTGAATGAAGGGATGAGGTCATTATGTATTATGTCATTTCCACATTATCCAAAACATATATTGTCATTATGTATGTTTGAAACATACATTATTAGGATTTACAGAGAAGATGAACATGTTGGAAGAAGTGTACCAAGAACTTTAAACACATCTTTTGGTCAATATTGCCTCTAATAAGGAGTGTGCACAAAGCTGGAGGGATTATGACTTGGCCATCCAATGGTATTTAACCTGTGGAAGTGAGGGATAGTCACCTACTATGTGAAGGGCTGTCCCATACACACAATAAGAATTGTCCTCACATATTGGAGAACTGTTCCTGGATGTGGTCACAGGAAAATGTTGCTATGGAAAAATTATCAGAAAGTTTAATGCTTCTGACTTTAAAGGTAAATGAGCTGGGGGTTGGCCACATGCAAAGGAATGTGAGCTGCCTCCAGAAATCAAAAGGGAGGAAAAAATTCTCCCCCAGAACTTCCAGTGGAAAGCAGACACTTTTTTTTGAATCAGCAAGATCCATGTCAGATACCTAAATTGCAGAATGGTAATGTAATAGATTTGTGTTGTTTTAAGCCTTCAAGTGTTTGGAAATGTGTTACAACAGTAACAGAAAATTAATATACTTCCCAGAACACCCTATTTTGTTCATTGGTGTTCAGCTCCTGTGTCCAACTCTTTGGGACCCCATAGACTGCAGCATGACAGGCTTCCCTGTCCTTCATTATCTCTTACAGTTTGCTCAAACTCATGTCCGTTGAATTGGTGATGTCATCCAACCATCTCATCCTGTGTCATCCCCTGTAACACATTTTATAGGAGAGAAAGCAAAGAACAAAATAAGTTAAATATATTTGATGTCAAATAAAGTTGTTGGCCCCAACTTTCTAGCCAAGTATTTTTTTTTTCATTGTCATGTGACTCAAACTCCCTGACTTGAAGTGTTTTTTTTTTAAATGTAACTTTTGTATGAAGTTCTTTAAGGTTTTTTGAATCATTTCTAGATTCTAATACTCCCTCCCATATGCACAGAAGGTACAAATTTCCATTGTATAAATGTCACAGCTTACAAAGCTATATTATCTATTTCTTCATTTGAAGTGTTGTGAAGCAGGCATATCAATAAAAATTCTTAGAATCAGAAAAGTTGTAGAACTTCTTAAAGATCATAGAGTTCCAAGACCCTTTGAATTCATTTTTCCATAATACATTTTTAAAATGTCAATCAGACTTCTTAAAGACTGAAACATCAGACCCCATATTTTCCAACTCCGAGATTTATTTTAGTAATAAGGCATTGGGTCCTCATAAAAGTGCCACATATAGAATGTTTATTATGAGACAAGTGTGAAGAGTTGTGAAAAAAACAGATTTTTTTCTGTTTGAAAGCTAACAAGTCAGCATGCCAGGTACATGGATGCTGGCAGAAGACTTGAGGTCAGAAACAAAGGACTTTATTTCCCACAAAAAATAGCATCGTTGGAACATCAGCACTTTATTGGGCCTGATCCCCAAGTCCCTGTCTCCACAAGGTGACACAGAGGCCAGATAACACTAACACACTCAGTGGGTTGCTCTACAAGAAAGCAATTCTGAATTTAGGGAGCCCGAATCTTTTATAATGGGCAGTAAGCATGCCTTCCGTCTGCTACAGAGAAGAACACTATCTCTGTCTCCCCCCGGGCTGGTTATTATACAGAAGAAGATGGCTACCCACTTCAGTATTCCTGTCTGGGAAATCCCATGGACAGAGGAGTCTGGCAGACTACAGTCCATGGTGTTGCAAGAGTTAGACATAACTTAGTGACTAAACACAAACACACACCTTAAAAAGATAGTCAGGAGCAAATGTCAGTCATTACTTTGCCTGCAAATGTGAAGAGTTGTGAGAATTGTATTCTGTCAGTACACAATAGGGATTTGTGTGTATAAAGAGAGGTACAATTTGGATCTAAACTTGATTAAAATTCAGACTGTTTGATGATGTCTGATGAATTGACAGAAAAGGAACCTTTACTCAGTTCACTTAAAGAAGTAAGAACCCTTCTACTAAAAAAAAATCAAACCAAAAAAAAAAAATCTTTACTGAAAAAAAGATATATGATTCTAAGCACAGAAAACTGTCACTTAGAAATGCTACTGACCTACCTCCCAGAGACTCCTGAGCTGGCAACAAAACCTCTGATATTAAGCATTAGTATTCAGGATGGTTCCACTTTCACCTCCCTCTAGAAAAGTGGTTCATGAAAACGAAAGGGGTCTTCTTTCTGAAACCTCATCTTAGCTTTGACATTTAAAACTTTGACACCTGAATGTCAGTAGCAGTGTCATGAATAATAATTAGGCAGGCCCCAAAAATGTGGCAGAAAGGAGTGGCAACACCCATCCAAAATGAATTTCTTGAAAGATGTACATATTTCCACCAGTCTCATAGGTAACATCCATCTCTGGAACAAGAAGCACACAATAGCCAAGAAAAGAAAAGACAATTGGGGCACCAAGTTCTAGCAGACACAGCAGAAGCCAGCTGAAGTGGTGCTTATTTAAAAGTGAAGCTGAGCAAGATAAAAAGAAAGAAATTATTGGGGGCTTCCCAGATGGCTCAGACAGTGAAGAACCCACACGCAGTGCAGCAGAACTGGATTCCACCCCTGGGTCAGGAAGATCCCCTGAAGAAGGGAATGGCAACTCACTCCAGTATTCTTGCCTGGAGAATCCCATGGACAGAGGAGCCTGGCAGGCTACAGCCCATAGGGTCACAAAGAATTGGACATGACTGAGCAACTAACACTTTCACTTTCAAAGACAGAAAAGAGAGATTGAATTATATGATAGTTAAAATAGTAATAGAGAATAAGCTTCAGCAAGTGCATATGTGCTTAGCATTATATTAAGTGTTGTATCTAATCCTTACAACAACTTGTTAGCATAGGTTACAATAATCTCAGACTACACATAAGAACTCTAAGGTAAATGACTTGTTACTGACTTATTTCTCTGACTTTATTTTGAAACCTTGAAAGAAAATTCTGACTTATTTTACCATCTACTCAGCCCCATTGCCTTGGAAATGATTGCCCCTGACTTTCTATTAAAACTCTTTGCTAAGGTCAAGGACCAATTTCATCATCCATGTCAATGCCCTTTTCTCAAGGCTCCGATCTTTGACTTTTTTGTAGCAGCTGTTAGCAGTAAAGAGCTTTTACTTCTTTAAAATCTCTCTTACATCTCTCTCTTTCAGAGTCCCCATGTGAGTGAATATTTATCTTCTTTACAGCTTTGTATTCCTCTAGTTGCCCACCAATTGTATAAATTCTTAGGTTCTGAGACTACATTTTTGTGCTTCTCCTTATATGCTTCCTTTTGTCTCAAATGGAAATTTTAAGGCAGTGTCTTTTACAGGTAATTCGTTTGACCCAACATTTTCCCCTAGAGCCACAGATATAGATTTTCCATTTACATCTGGATGTTTCTACATGAATGACAGAATGATATTTCAATGTAGTCATATTAAATAATTAGCACATTAGTTTTTCTATTTGAATAAGCTAACATTTCTTGCCTCCTTTTTATATTTTTTTTATTATTTTTGATTAATGATATCATTAATGACCCATCTCTCTTAACATTCTATCAGCGTGAAGTCATTTGGATTTTTTTAATTTATGTTTTAATTGGAGGAAAATTGCTTTACAATGTTGTGTTCATTTCTGTGTACAATGCAAATAAGCCATAATTACACATATATCACCTCCCTCTTAAGCCTCCCTGCCCTTCCCCCATATCATCCCTCTAGGTTATTAAAATATACATTTTGTGACTATTAGCATCATAGATAAAGGTCCTCCAAGTGACAAGAAATAGGAAAAAAAATAGGAAAAATGATGGAGACTTGAGGTGAGAACAGCGAATAATCTGGTTTAGCTGGACTTGGTACATACTATGCAGACCAACTGAAAGGTAAAGCCCAACAAGTGTGCTAAGAAGCATATTGCAATGGCTGTGAATGGACTGCTAAAGTATTTAAACTCTAAATGCTTTAAATTTATATTTAAAGACTTTACATTCAAGTCTTTAACTTGAATTATTACTTTAACTTGAACTTCTCACACTTGAATACCAATTTGCTTGCAACTCACAGTATTTACCACATTTTATTTATATTATGTTTGCTAATGTTCAGGTTTCATTTCTTCTATTTTTAACGTCATGAAATTAGACTGTATTTCTTATGATTGTTTAGGTAACACTTGCAGTGCCGGCAAGATCTTTCAACTTATTGTGGTCTTGAAATATTTGCTCAATTGAATGGACTTGCATAGGCATAGTAGACAAAATAGAGAATGGAAAAGGTTTGGAAGTTGGTAGTCAGCTGATAGTTTACTGAATATAAGTTTGGTTAGGTTGCACTTACAGAAGGAAGATGAAATTAGCCATTGTATAATCCTTTGGTGATATTCATCTACTTCAAGATCCAATTAAGACAAATTGAGACCCAAATGTTACTTCTCTTCAATCATGCACAATTTTTAGAGACAGGTCAATGAGGAAAATGGCATCCATTCTCCAAAATCTACTTATAGACTCTTTCTTATATATTTTACTAAAATAAATTAATATATTCATAGTATTATATGGTATAGAACTCTAACTGTGATTTCAAACAACACTTCTGTCAAGGTTATACAAGAGCTAGGGAGAAAATCTTTACACTTAATCCCAATCCAACAATCCTGGCAATATTCTGAAGGTGTAGCACTGAAGAGACAAGTTGACAGCTTGGTCTGGGGCCACATATAAAGTTATAGCACTTTTTGATGATCATGGTGAAATTGAACTCATTATTTATTTCGCTGCTACTGGGACTGCCTTGTATTGTCTGAAACACTAAATAGGAATGTTTCCATTAGTTAAGAGTGCTATGTGTCAGTGTAGGCTGCAATCCAAACTAGGCTCTTCAATTCAAACCAGAAGCACACAGTGCATGGAAAGAAAGATACATGTCCCTCCTGGGAAAGCATTAGCATCATGACCTCATAAGAATTAATGGGCGAGAGGAACAACTTCAATGGACTGTGTAGAAAAACCTGCTGTTTTCTTTCAACACTTGCAAACCCCAATGAAACTTCAGTGATTAATAGTAATTGGATTCAATAATGATTAGGCAAAGCATCTGCCATGGGCAACTCTTGGGCACCCACATGACCTTCTGTGTGTTAATTAAAGACATCAGTGATCTAAACAGCTTGATCTGTAGTATATAACCCCACCACATACAAGAGACACTGTCCAGCCTAGGGAGCCATAAAGATAAACACCGAGAGAGTCTTCCTCTTAAAATCAAGTTGCAAATTTAATCCGAACCTTAAAGTGACTCTTGGGTTAACTGTACCCATGTTAGCTTTCGGTTTATAGCCACATGTAGACATTTAATTGTGTAAGCCACTTAATCTATGTACTAACTATTAGACACACACAGACACAAATATATATTTCAAGTTGCTTATTTGTGGGTTCTCCTAAAGAATAGTCAAAACTTTTGAATGCAAAGAAAGGGGCATATATACAACAGGAAACATTCTGAAGAAGCTGAGAGGATTTAGGATGAATTATTAGGCACTGATGTGGTATAGCCAATGATATAACTGCTGCTTTTAATATTTAAAAAACATTAAACAGATTTAAATTTACTTAATAACAACTGACCAATATTATTTCATGCAATGACACATATAAAAAGACCCTTAATATATTTTGGTCTGTATCGAGTTAGTAGAACTGCAAGCTGAACTGTATTTTAGCAGCATATCAGAACACAGGACAAAAGCCACTTTTTTTAACGCCTCTTTTATGGGTAAAAAAGATGGACATTACAAAACATGTACTTAGTTATGTGAGAATGATGGGAGGAGAAGAAAACACATAGGACTTGTAAATCTGTTGAAAAAACAATGCTCAAATAAACAAAGTTAAGAATAGTACAGATCATGATTGAACCAAATTCTGTTTTGTCCTGACCCAACTACAAAAGGCATAGTGACACAAATCAAAGAGAGAAAAGTCAAGAAACAGAGTTTAGGGGCTTTGGGGAAATTACTGACTTTACCAAGAAACCCTTTTCGTATACACAGCACAAGGCTAAGTGAACACTGTATTCTTTTCCAGATCTAGTCCATTGCAGTCCGTGTTTCTCAAACTTAAGCATGAATCAGAAGCTCCTAGAGAAAGTGAAGTGTCAGCCACCCAGTTGTGTCTGACTCTTTGTGACCCCATGGACTCCACTGGGTCTCCTTTGCGACCCGCCAGACTCCTCTCTCCTTGAAATTCTCCAGGCAGAAATACTGGAGTGGGTAACCATTAGCCATTCTCTTCTCCAGGGGATCTGGGCTTCCCTTGTGGCTCAGCTGGTAAAGAATCCACCTGCAATGCAGGAGACCTGGGTTCAATCCCTGGGTTGGGAAGATCCCCTAGAGAAGGGAAAGTCTACCCACTCCAGTACTCTGGCCTGGAGAATTCCACCGACTGTAGTCCATGAAGTAACAAAGATTAAGACATGACTGAGCTACTTTCACTTTCTCCAGGGGATCTACCCCACCTAAGGATTGAAGTCGGATCTCCTGCATTGCAGGTGGATTCTTTACCAGCTGAGCCACCTGGGAAGCCCCCATAGCACAAGGTTAAGTGAGCGTTATATTCTTTTTCAGTTCTAGTTCATTATAAACCATGATTCTCAAACTTGAACATGAATCAAATGCTCCTAGAAGGCTTATTAAAACTCAGAGATTCTGATACAGTGGGTTCAAGGTAGGGTCTCAAGATTGTATTTCTAACAACTTCACCAGCTGGTCATGGACTATACTTAAGAACTATTGTAACATTTATGAATGAATATACCAAGGAATTAAAACATCTAAACAAAGTCATGTTGTTTATTATATTTACAGACTATATTTAGCTGAAAGAGTTCACACAAAAAAGGTGTTTTCTACCATTCATCTCAGGAATGTAATGACATGAAAGCCATGGGATCAGAAAAAATCCTGTAAAGAGAGTCTGTAATTAGAGAAGGAGCAGCCCTCATGTTCATTTGCTTGGGCGTATTTTCTTCCAATTCTGGAATCTGGAAGTCTAAGATCAAGGTGTGGACAGAGTTGGTTTCTTCTGAGGCTTCTCTCATTGTTGCAATATTTTCCCTGTGTCTTCATATGTTATTCTTTCTGTGTATGAGTGCCCTAATTTCCTCTTTTTATGTGGACACCCAGTCAGATTGGATTAGGGGCCCATCTTAATGACCTCATTTTGATTTAATTAGCATTTTAAAGTTCTTATATGCAAATATCATCACATTCTTAGGTCCTGGGGGGTAGGACTCCATCCTGTAAATTTTGGTGGGACACAATTTCTCTATAAAACCCCCAAATCAACACTTTAAGATCAAATAAGCAAATATTTTGAAGTCAGGTAGAAGAAAGCTAAAGAAAAAGCCTTCAATATGGGTAGAAGGGAGATAATCCAGAGAGTGTGGATGCAAAGAAGCCCCTCACTATTATAAGAATTATCCAAATTTAGACAGTAAAATGGCAGAGTAACATAACTGTGATCATTTCTCCCATGACTAAGGAAATATTGAAGTTCATGTCGCAGAAAGTTCATAGCTCCTAACAAGTCTGAATGTAGTATTGTTCTCATGGCTACAATTTTCCTAATAAACTCTGAGTTCAAATTAAGTCCTCTAGACTTGATTTGAAGCATGTGTGTTCCAAAGTTCAATTTGAAATAACAGTTTTTCCAAAAATATTGTAAAAGACAGGGACAAAGTAGTGTTAGTGTCAGATTATAGAATGCTACTATAGGTAAGGAAGAAAGTCTCTTCCATCTCTGCCTGGAAAGCAGTGTGCCTTTAGCCAAAGACTCCATATGAAACAGGGTCCCTCTGGAATCTTGAGATCTCTGAACACTGTGTGGCTGCCAACTCTGTACCCGATGAGTCATGGAAAGTGGCTACTGGGATGAGCGGAATCTGCAGAGATGCCTGGGAAGAATTCATGCCCAGTGAGATTCAGCTGTAGAAGTAATGTACCTGTTCAAAATCAAGGTAACAGCAGTGAACTTCACAGGAGGAGCTAGAAGCAAGGAAGTAGAAAATTAAGAAAGTAGGGGTGGCTACTTGAATTTGGTCTTGAGCGGACATGAGATACATATATTGACTTCCTGAAATGACTAGGGGGAAGTTGCCACAAGAGTGGTTGATGGCAACAAATAGTAACACACGGACCACGTTAAAGAAAAAAGAGAAAAAAGTGAAGGTATAAATGAGAGTGAAAAGCAAAAATAATAATAATAACCTACAGGGATATCTCTTCAGTTGTACAAGAAATATGGCTTTTTGGCACCTATTTTTTTGGAAAATGAAAGGCCACAAAAACTGTGATCACCAGGCTTTCCCTGAGTTGAAAACTTATATATTTATTTTTATCAGTCGATAATGTATTAATCTACGCTACTAATTATTTTCCTTAAGCATGGATAGAGAGCTTGCTATTTGCAAGTTATTCTGATAGAGATTGGAAAACAAAGAGTGAAACATTGGCTCTTTATTTCTAACAAGCTCATCATCTAGTTAGGGATTCTTTAACAGCCCTTATCAAGCATATCTTAAGGATAGACTATGATTTTTTTAAGTGGTACTTAAAAAGTTTTAATATAAATATAAAAGAAAATGAATATTAATGGCTCTTTCTAAAGTGTTAATAGACATGAATTTTTAAATTTTATATCAGAAAAAAGTACACAGTTATAACTGGAAATAAGCATATACACATAATGTCTGCTGTTCTTGATACTTCTCTTGAATTATATCAATATAAAGTACATTTGTTGGGTCTGAAAATAGAATGTGAATTTTGTATGAGCAAGCCATTTCTATGTACTCAATGTTGTTCAGTCACTAAGTCGTGTCTGACTCTTTGTGATCCCATGGGCTGTAGCACACCGGGCTTCCCGTCCATCACTAACTCCCTGAGTTTACTCAAACTCATGTCCATCGAGTCAGTGATGACATCCAACCATCTCATCTTCTGTCATCCCCTTCTCCTCCCACCTTCAATCTTTCCTAGCATCAAGGTCTTTTCTAGAGAATCAGTTATTTGCATCAGGTGGCCAAAGTATTGGAGTTTCAAAGTTTGCTCAAATTCATGTCCATTGAGTAGATGATACCATCCAACCACCTCATTCTCTGTCATTCCCCTCTCCTCCTGCCCTCAATCTTTCCCAGCATCAGTCTTTTCCAACGAGTCATCTCTTCACATCATTACTCACTTACTACTCTTTGAAAGGAAGTATTATTTTGAAGAAAGACCTTAAGGTAATGTAGGTTAAAGAAAATGTGGTCTGAAAATGTTATTATAAACATGGAAAATCCAGATCTACTAGGCCAGAATGGCTTATTGATATATGATGATTTCAACTTAACAAATCCATAATTGGAAACCTGTAGGGTATAGCAGGAATTTTGACTATCCAATACTTTCTTCCCCTTCTGCTGACATTGAGCCTCCATTGTTATTCTTCCTCCTCTCTTCATACTATAAGTGACAGTCAAAAAAACACCCCTTTATTCTCATTGATTGATGTATAACAATCTACATCAATCAGATTCTTTCCTAAGACTTTTTATAGCGAAAATTGACAGAAAAGTGTTCTCTTTCTGTCCATGAGGCTATACTGAATAAAAACCAGAAGAAGCACATGACCATGCTCTTAGATTTGTAGGAAGAATTGGGCTAAGAGAAGTAAGTTAAAACTGAGAAAAGTAAAGATGAAAGACAAAGAAAAAACAAATAGAATGAGGCTCCTGCATCCAGTCATCAAGGAAACCAGTTTCATCTTATTTGATTTTGAAGTTTGCTTTATGTACCATTTCCACTTGTAGCTTATTGAACTAGCTTTCTATCAACTTGACTCCAAATGAGTCTTAATATGCTATTATATGTATATTCTATGTGCATTATTAAGCTATTATGAATTTACAGAATCCATTTTTCTTTTTTTGTCCCCTAAACATGATTTGCAGGATCACTGTTCCTGGACCAGGGATTGAACTCTGGGCCTCAGTAATTAAAGCAGCAAGTCCTAACTACTGAACTGCCAGTACTACCTACATTTACAGAATCTGTATGTTCCACAGTTTGTTTATAAAAATACTGCTTCTACTGACTTCTGTAAGCCTGTCAGTCAGTCAGTCAGGTCAGTCACTCAGTCATGTCCAGCTCTTTGTGACCCCATGGAATGCAGCACACCAGGACTCCCTGTCCATCACCAACACTCGGAACTTACTCAAACTCATGTCCATTGTGTCAGTGATGCCATCCACCATCTTATCCTCTGTCGTCCCCTTCTCCTCTTGCCCTCAATCTTTCTCAGCATCAGGGTTTTTTCCCATGAGTCGGTTCTTCCCATCAGGTGGCCAAAGTGTTGGAGTTTTAGTTTCAGCATCAGTCTTTCCAATGAATATTCAGGACTGATTTCCTCTAGGATGGATTGGTTGGATCCCTTTGCAATCCAAGTGACTCTGAAGAGTCTTCTCCAACACCACAGTTCAAAAGCATCAGTTCTTCAACTCTCAGCTTTCTTTATAGTCCAACTCTCACATCCATACATGACTACTGGAAAAACCATAGCTTTGACGAGACAGACCTTTGTTGGTAAAGTAATGTCTCTGCTTTTTAATATGCTGTCTAGGTTGATCATAGCATTGCTTCCAAGGAGCAAGTGTCTTTTAATTTCATGGCTGCAGTCACCATCTGCAATGATTTTGGAGCCCAAAAATATAAAGTCTCTCACTCTTCTCATTGTTTCCCTATCTATTTGCCATAAAGTGATGGGGCCGGGTGCCATGATCTTCATTTTCTGAATGTTGAGTTTTAAACCAGCTTTTCACTCTCCTCTTTCATTTTCATCAAGAGGCTCTTTAGTTCTTCGCTTTCTGCCGTAAGGGTGTTTTCATCTATGTATCTGAGGTTATTGATATTTATCCTGACAATCTTGATTCCAGCTTGTGTTTCATCCAGCTTGTCATCTCGCATGATGTACTCTGCATATATAAGCTAAATAAGCAGGGTGACAATATACAGCCTTGATGTACTCCTTTCCTGATTTATGCTAAGACTGTAGTAGAATGTAGCTGCTCAAATACTCTGTTTGTTCATTTCCTTACATTTCATTTACAGATAAAATCTAACACAAATATTGTTCTTGGAATATGAGACAAAAATAAATCACACCAAGAATTTTTATTCATTTGAGGCTATGCTTTTAAATAGATATCTGAGAAAATAAGATTTTTTGAAGGGTGTAAAAAAGTTTAATGTATTATTTTTGACATTTAAGTATCAACTTTCCTTTTTTAAGCTCTGACTTTAAATTTTATGAAAACTACCATGGGAGCAATATCAAAATCCCATGGATTTCGATGAAGAATAATTATAGCCACCTCTTTTTATGGAAAAAAAAATGTCCATTTCAAAGTGCTTTAAAGTATAACTTAACATCATCAAATGGCGAGGGAGTGAGCATGAGTATATACTATTCTTATGATTTTTACCATAGTGAGAATAGACTTGTATAAAGAAACTGGTATAAAAGGTGATAAATGGCAACTCAAAGAGGAAAATTTGGGTCCATATTTTCAAGTTGAGTGCTCACTGCAATGAATCTTAATCATGGAGTGTAAAGGAACACTTGCAGTTATTTACAAAGATGGTAATCAGTTAGGGTAATTGAAAACTGCACTGGCAATTATAGATGCTTTAAATAATAATGTCTATACATCAAGGTTCAGATCACCTGCCGTCTATACCACCTACACTGTGCATGAAACATTTCAAACCAGAGCTAAATATCAGCTACAGAAGTCATTTCAAGTTATCAATTCTTGTTTGCTGAACACAATAATATTTTGAAATAAAAGAAAGTCTGATTCACTCACATATTTATCTACTTATTTTATCAGTGACACAATGCCTATAAATAAACATTCCAAAGATTTTTTTTTTTTTTTTTTTTTTTTTTGGCTGTGCTGGGTCTTGGTTGCTGCACAGAGTTTTTCTCTGGACTTCCCCATTGGCCCAACAGTAAGGAATCTGCCTGTAATGCAGGAGCCACAGGAGATGCAGATTCAATCCCTGGGTCAGGATGATCCCCTGAAGAATGGCATGGAAACCCACTCCAGCATTCATGCCTGGAAAATCCCACAGACAGAGGAGCCTGGTGGGCTACAGTCCGTAGAACTGCAGAGTCGGACATGACTGAAGTGACTTCACATGCACAGGATTTTTCTCTGGTCATGGTGAGTGAGGGCAGTGTGAAGGCTTCTCACTGTGATGGTTTCTCTTGTTGCAGAACACAGGCTAGGCAGCGAGGGCTTCAGTATTTATCACGGCTCCAGGCTCTAAAGCACAGGCTCAGTAGCTGCCTCACACCAGCTTACTTGCTCTGAGGCGTGCGGGGTCCTCCCAGATCAGAAATTGAACTCGTGTTTCCTGCCTTGGGAAGTCCCGGAGAATTTTGATGTAGTAGAAATGTTAGAACCCCAGCTGAGCTATTTAATAACTGTATAACCCAGGTATGATTATAATATATACTGTAAAAGAAAAAATTACATTGGACATATTAAGAATGGCAAGACTTTATTCAAGATAATTGCAATGGATGTCAAGACTATTGCAATGGAGAGAGAGGGTGAGGTCAAATCAGAAGAAAAAAAAACTGGAGCATTTTTAAATGCTAGAGTGAGTTAAGTGGAAAGTACTGAAGAACTTTATGAGAAGAGCTTGGTCAATATGATTATGACATCTGTATTTGTCAGTTGTCCATTATCAAAGTTATGCTCCTATCCTCTCCTAGAGATGAGAAGACAGGGATCTATCTCTGTAGATAATTATGCCTGCAGGGTCCTTTAGAAAACTAGTCTTGAATTATAGATAATGTATCACATATTTGTTAGTAGAAAATTAAGGAAAGATATTATGCATTTCTTAACAAATAGAAGTATGAATATAAATCTAATAATGTTAATATCCTATAACAATGAAAAGTATTGTAATGTAGAAGTAGGGTGTGAAACAACAAAATTTGTTCTATGTTCTCATTTTTTAATCCAGTAGGCTATCTTTAGATTCTTGAAATTTCATTATGTCTCCATTGTAAATATGTAAGAGGAAAAAAAAAAGGATATACTTATAAATTAGATGGAAATAGGTCTGAATTTTATTTTTTCATTTATTAGCAACTTTACACAAACACATTAATTTTTTAAGCTTCATTTTACATGTGGGTTATGTAGGGCAGCAAAAATTTTTACATTTTAGAGCAAATCATATAGCAGATATGAAACAGCAATCATGTAGGAGACAAACAATATGCCTTATTATATTCTTATGGTTTTTATAAGTTCTGTTCTTCTTGAGATTCCTTTCCCTACCCAGTTTACCTAGCTGTACCTTCCAGATCTTCATAAGTTTAGTGTTACCTCCTCATCAAAGCCATCCCTACCTCACTGCCCACCCTCTGATTTATTTATACACCCCATACATACCTCAATCCTGACACTGCATTATAAATAGACTAATAATTCTGGCAAACAATAAACAAATTTTTAAAAAAGTACTGCTTAAGTGTTCCCAGTTCAAAATGATTTTATAGGCAAGTTTTCTTTTCAAATATTTAAGAACTAATAATTCACATGGAAAGTAAAAATGATGAAAATTTTTCTAATTCATGCTATAATACTGGCATAATCCTGAAAATTAAATAAGAAAAATAAAAGGACTTCCTTGGTGGACCTCTGGCTAAGACTTTGGACTTTCAACAAGAGGGGCCTATATACTTTGTGCAGACACATAAATGAATAAATATTTTCTAAAAAGAAAAAATAAGAGCAGGAAATTCAAGAAAGAAAAACTATTAAATATTCCTGTTCCTTATAGCTAGATATAACATTTTTAAATAAAATAACTTATAACTGAAATAAAGAATTAATGTAGGAGGCTTAAAAATGGTTCATTTTGTAAGTCCTAGACTGAGAAATATTTAAGCAATTATGTAAATATATCAAGGTAGCATAAAAGACATAAACTTTACAAAAAATAGAAAGCATTCGATGATTCTTTTTTTTTTTTTTTTTTCTAGGGCTTCCCTGGTGGCTTAGGTCATAAAAAAATCTGCCTGCAATGCAGGAGACCTGGGTTCAATCCCTGAGTTGGGAAGATCCCTTGGAGAAGGAAATGGCAAGCCACTCCAGTATTCTTGCCTGGAGAACTCCATGAACAGATAAACCTGATGGGCTGCTATCCATGGGGCCACAAGAGTCAGACATGACTTAGAGACAAGAGCAATTGTCAATAATTGTCAGAAATTGACAATAGCAATTTCTTTTTTTAATTCTTAAAATTTCTAGCTAAAGTAGGAATAATGAACATGTCCTATATATGATGTATGACAAGTTGATCTAGCCCAAAATGACTACCAAAACTGGTTGACTATAATATTTATAGGAAACATATTAGAAAAGAAGAAAAGGTCATCCACCATTACTGTCATTAATTAATGTCAGTATTGATTCTCTATTGATAAGTAACAAACTGTGCATGCCCACTTGCTTCAGTCATACTCTTTGCGACCCTATGGACTGTAACCAGCCAAGTTCCTCTGTCCACAGGATTCTCTAGGCAAGAATACTGAAGTGGACTGCCATGCCCTCCTCCAGAGGATATCTTCCTGACCCAGGGATCAGACTCATGTCTCTTATACATTCTGCACTGAAGGTGGATTCTTTACCACTGAGCCACCAGGGAAGCATATAAGTAACAAATCACCGCAAATTTAATGGCCTAAAACAATATCCAGCTCTGTAGTTCAGAAGTCTGGATAGGTTTAGACAGGCTTCATTGGTGAGGGTCTCACAAGGCTAAAATCCAAAATGTCAAGATAACTGGATACTTATCTATAGACTGTGAGGAAAGATCTGCTTCTAAGTTCATCCAGATTATTGGCTGTATTCAGTTCCTTGAGGTTGGAGAGCTAAGGTCCCAAGTTCCTTGGTTCCCAGTTGGTTCTTGAATGGGGAATGTTCTCCTTTCTATGTTCTGCTTTGCCTGGTCCCTGCATAAGGCCCCCTGGAAATAAAAAGTTTAAAATAAGATACAATTGGGGAAGATGTTTTTCTTTTTCACTGTTATGCTGGACAAAGGCTAACAGAGTATTGCCAAGAGAATGCACTGGTCATAGCAAACACCCTCTTATAACAACACCAGAGAAGACTCTACACATGGACATCACCGGATGGTCAATACCAAAATCAGACTGATTATACTCTTTGCAGCCAAAGATAGAAAAGCTCCTTAGAGTTAGCAAAAACAAAACCAGGAGTTGACAGTGGCTCTGATCATGAACTCCTTATTGCCAAATTCAGACTTAAATTGAAGAAAGTAGGGAAAATCACAAGACCATTCAGTTATAATCTAAATCAAATCCTTTACAATTACACAGTGGAAGTGAGAAATAGATTCAAGGGATTAGATCTGATGGACAGAGTTCCTGAAGAACTATGGACGGAGGTTCATGACATTGTACATGAGGCAGGGATCAAGACCATCCCCAAGAAAAAGAAAGGTAAAAGGGTTGTCTGACGAGGCCTTACAAATAGCTGTGAATAGAAGAGAACTAAAGGCAAAGTAGAAAAGGAAAGATATACTGTTTTGAATGCAATGTTTTAAAGAATAGCAAGGAGAAATTAGAAAGCCTTCCTCAGTGATCAATGCAAAGAAATAGAGGAAAACAATAGAATGGGAAAGACCAGAGATCTCTTCAAGAAAATTACAGATACCAAGGGGACATTTCATGCAAAGATGGGCTCAATAAGGGATAGAAGTGGTATGGACCTAACAGAAGCAGAAGATATTAAGAAGAGGTGGCAAGAATACACAGAACTGTACAGAAAAGATCTTTACAACCCAGATAATCACAACGGTGTGATCACTCATCTAGAGCCAGACATCCTGGAATTCAAGGTCAAGTGGGCCCTAGGAAGCATCACTACAAACAAAGCTAGTGGAGGTGATGGAATTCCCGTTGAGCTATTTCAAATCCTAAAGGATGATGCTGTGAAAGTGCTGCATTCAATATGCCAGCGAATTTGGAAAACTCAGCAGTGGCTACAGGACTGGAAAAGTCAGTTTTCATTCCAATCGCAAAGAAAGGTAATGCCAAAGATTGCTCAAGCTACCACACAGTTGCACTCACACACTAGCAAAGTAATGCTCAAAATTCTCCAAACCAGGCTTCAACAGCATGTGAACCGTAAACTTCCAGATATTCAAACTGGTTTTAGAAATGGCAGAAGAACCAGAGATCAAATTGCCAACATCCGCTGGATCATCAAAAAAGCAAGAGAGTTCCAGAAAAACATCTATTTCTGCTTTATTGACTATGCCAAAGCCTTTGACTGTGTGGATCACAATAAACTGTGGAAAATTCTTAAAGAGATGGGAATACTAGACCACCTGACCTATCTCTTGAGTAAACTATATGCTGGAAGTAACAGTTAGAAGTGGACATGGAACAACAGTCTGGTTCCAAATAGGGACAGGAATATATCAAGACTGTATGTTGTCACTCTGCTTGTCTAACTTGTATGCAAAGTACATCAAGAGAAACGCTGGGCTGGATGAAGCACAAGCTGGAATCAAGATTGCCGAGAGAAATAGCAATAATCTCAGGTATGCAGAAGACATCCCCCTCATGGCAGAAAGTGAAGAGAAACTAAAGAGCCTCTTGATGAAAGTGAAAGAGGAGAGTGAAAAAGTTAGCTTAAAACTCAACATTCAGAAAACTAAAATCATGATATCTGGTCCCATCACTTCATGGCAAATAGATCAGGAAGCAATGGAAACAGTGACAGACTCTATTTTGGGGGGCTCCAAAATCACTGCAGGTGGTGGCTGTGGCCATGAAATTAAAAGACCCTTTCTCCTTTGAAGAAAAGTTATGACCAACCTAGACAACATACTAAAAAGCAGAGACATTACTTTGCCAACAAAGGTCCGTCTTGTCAAAGCTATGGTTTTTCCAGTAGTCATGTATGGATGTGAGAGTTGGACCACAAAGAAAGCTGAGTGCCAAAGAACTGATGCTTTTGAACTGTGGTGTTAGAGAAGACTCTTGAGAGTCCCTTAGACAGCAAGGAGATCCAATCAGTCTATCATAAAGGAAACCAGTCCTGAATATTCATTGGAAGGACTGATGTTGAAGCTGAAACTCCAATACTTTGGCCCCCCGATGTGAAGCACTGACTCATTGGAAAAGATCCTGATGCTGGGAAAGATTGAAGGTGGGAGGAGAAGGGGATGACAGAGGATGAGATGTTTGATGGTATCACCTACTCAATGGACATGAATTTGAGTAAACTCCGGGAGTTGGTGACGGACAGGAAGGCCTTGTGCTCTGCAGTCCATGGGGTCGCAAAGAGTCAGACACGATTGAGCAACTGAACAGAAAACTGAACTGTTGCAGCTTTAATTTCCTATTTTCTCCACTGATAGAATTTTCCAGAAACTTGGTCATCCTCCTTCTGATTCAAAGAGGAATATACCTTTTAAAATGGAGATTTCCCTAAGTGTAAATATTTCTTACAAAGTGTAACTTCTACTGGTTTTCAGAGCTGCTTCATGTGCAATTTCTTTTTATTTTTCTTTATATTTATTTTTAAGTGGACAATTGCTTTACAATCTTGTGTTGATTTCTGCCATACAACAGTGTGACTCAGACAGAAGTATATATATGTCCCTTCCTCTTGAATCTCCCTCCCATCCCAAATCCATCCCAACCCTCTAGGTTGTTAGAGAACATTGAGTTTACCTCCTTGTTTATGCAGCAACTTCTCACTAGTTATCTCCTTTACGTATGGTAAAAAATTTATATATTTCAATACTACTCTCTCTAGTAGCCCCACCCCTTTCTTTGGGGAAGATAGTTTTTAATATAAATAGCTTACACTTAACAAACTAACAAATATTTAGTATAAAAATATTCACAAATGAGAAGTTTTCATTTTTTTAAGAGTATATAACAGGGAAATCATCACAGGATTCACTAACAATAAGAAAGAAAAAGAAAACATCTTATTTTCAAACCAATAAAAAACAATATAAAAGAACAATTTGGCTATGTTTCAGAGTCCTTAAAATTGTTTATAATATTTGCCCTAGAAATTCCATCTCTAGATACTGATCCTAAGGAAATGATTGCATATTATATGAAAATCTATCTACAATAATGTTCAGCCCAGCATTGTTTATAATAGCAAGACTTTTTAATAATATTAAAATCTCTAATACTTAAAAATACTAAAGTAAATTTAAAATATCCATATATATGAATAACATAAAAGCTGGTGACATAGAAGTACACTCTTTGATAAATGAAAAGTAAGTTTAAAAAGCAAGCAATAACAAATTTTGGATACTATATTCCTACTAGGGGAAACTACTTATTGGAAAAGACCCTGATGCTGGGAGGGATTGGGGGCAGGAGGAGAAGGGGACGACAGAGGATGAGATGGCTGGATGGCATCACCGACTCAATGGGCATGAGTTTGAGTAAGCTCCGGGAGTTGGTGATGGACAGGGAGGACTGGCGTGCTGCGATTCATGGGGTAGTAAAGAGTCGGACACAACTGAGCAAGTGAACTGAACTGAACTAAGGGAAACATATATACATAATTACATAGAAAGATTATGAAAATATATACTCAAGCATATTAACAGTAAATACATTTATGCCATAATTAGTGGTGTTTTGAGAAGGGCATGGCAACCCACTCCAGTAGTCTTGCCTGGTGAATCCCATGGACAGAGGCACCTGGCAGGCTACTGTCCACAGTGTTGCAAAGAGTCAGACATCACTGAAGCGACTTAGCCCAGTGATGTTTACTTTCTTTATTTTATTATTTTATAAATCAACAGTATGAACTGGCTATTGAACTAAAGTTCTCTCCCAAGAGTGATTTAAAGAAAGGGCTTGAATCTTATTCAGAAACCTCCTACCAGGCTTGGTTCTGTGAAATAAGAAAATACCCTTTGAAATAAGAAAAATTAATCCTACCTGATTCCTAGGTCCTTTATCCTCAAATCTCTGGCCATTTTGGAGGAAAACAGCTCATCTTTTCAAGTGTGAAAAGGGACATCTTAGGCTACACTGAAGTAAAAATGTATAAGGTACTTCTCTTCAGCCTGCTAGGCAGAAATAAAATGAAAGAGAAATATATGATGACACTTTTTATTCTGCAAGGTTCTAAAAACAGTGTTTGACCTAAATACTAGGAAACTCAAGTTACATTAGAATTCAAGTTGATTTTAAATCTTTCTTTTTAAATTGGAGGACAATTGCTTTACAATATTGAGTTGGTTTCTGCTATACATTGACACGAATTGTCCACATGTTTACATATGTGCCCTTCATCCTGAATCCCTCTCCCATCTCCCAGCCCATCCCACCCGTCTAAGTTGTCTCAGGGCACTGGGTTGAGCTCCCTGTGTCACACGGCATATTCCCACTTGCTATCTCTTTTGCATATGCTAGTATATATGTTTCAATAACATTATCTCAGTTTGTCCCCCTCTCTCCTTCCCCTACTGTGTCTACGAGTCTCTTCTCTATGTCTGTGTCTCCATTAGAACACAAACTGATTTGATGCTGTGGAATGATTTTGGGATTTACTATGTTTGGAAAGGAGTTGAAATGGGACCATTTTTTTCCCTTCAATTTTCAAGCAACACTAAATAAGTGTTTTGGAATGAACCCTATTCACCTTGCTACTCATTTAGCTTATTTTGTTTGAAAACATTTACATAGTGAAAAGCTGTTAATGGCATCCTGATAACCCTGAAGCTATGAGTAAAGAGATTGCTGCTTTGTGCTAAATGTACATTTTACCCTCATCTTCTAAATACTTCTAGCGCTAATGACTTTCTTCCTCCTGAAATTCATATTCCTAAGTAATCGGCAAAAGTAGGTAGTCATGGAGGTACAATCTTTATTAAAATGAGCTGTCTTCCTCAATCAGCAAATGAAGAGAATTTCATTCAGAGGAAAACACAGTTCTACTAAAGGAAATTGAACTAGAAGTTTTCATTGCCTGCTGGGGCATTGTCTTAGAGGTGATCTACAGGACAGTTGATTCATCAAACTCCCTGTTTTTTTCTTTTATCAATGTTCATCGAATTGGCAATTTTTCAATGGACACTAACTGAAAAAAATGCAGAGAGAGGCTAGATGTAAATATTACTTAAAATTAATGTGTAAACTTAATGTGGATATAGAACATGGTTCTAATATATAGCAAAACTTGGTCAAATTAAAATTCAGTCTGTTTTTTTTCTACTGTGGTTTATTCTAGTGTACATACTGGGTACTGATTGCAATTTGTGAAAGGATTTTTTTTAGGTATGCATGTCCCAGAAATTGATGTATAGAGTATGGCTGCTATAGAAATATTTTTTCTTCCTTGAAATCCACTGAGACGTGCCACACTGGACTGGGTCTACTTATGGGCTGATGTCTATGACTGAAATCTGAAGCCCCATTCTCATCTCTGGTTGCTTGATCTATTTCTCTCTTCAGAGAGCGAGGTATACTTCTTTTCTGTTCTTATTTCTCAATTTTTTTAAGTTTTCTTTAACTTTTTTTTAAATTTTGGTCTAAAATTAAGTGAGGAGAACTGTCCATCCTTTAAAAGGTATTTATAGTAATGACCAAATCCATGTTTCTAAATGTGAAATAGTCCTCAGGATTTTGCCCTAACAATGAGAATAAAGGGTTTCTCCTAGCATGACCTGTAAAACAGTAGTGGTTTCTGATGGGCTGTAAAGTATTAAAGTAGTCTGTAGAATGTGTGTGCATAAATACATATATATATATGTATATATATATATACATAAATCATATATAAATGAATCATAGATAAAGAGTCGTGTCCCAACTCTTAGCGACCCCATTGACTGTAGCCTACCAGGCTCCTCCATCCATGGGATTTTCCAGGCAAGAATACTGAAGTGGGTTGCCATTTCCTTCTCCAGGAGATCTTTCCTACCCAGGGATTAAGCCCGGGTCTCCCACATTTTGGCAGACACTTTACCATCTGAGCCACCATGGAAGTTTTTATATTATCTATGTTTTACATATATATATATATATATGTACATATAATACATAGTATAATACTTGGTGGTGGTAGTTCTTAGTCGTGTCCAACTCTGTGATCCCATGGACTGTAGCCCATCAGATTTCTCTATACAAGAAAACTCCAGGCAAGAATACTGGAGTGAGTTGCCATTTTGTTACACAGGCTCTTCCTGACCCAGGAATCGAACCTGTGTCTCCCGAGTTCCTTGGATTGGCAGGCAGATTCTTCACCACTGAGGCACCTAGGAAGCCCAGTATAATACTTAAATAATAATAAATATACAATTTAATATATACATACTAAATTTTATGTATATACTATGAAAATGAAAAGTGAAATTGTTAGTCACTCAATCATGTCCAACTCTTTGTGACCTTCCAGGCTCCTCTGTCCATGGAATTCTTCAGGCAAGAATATTAGATTGGGTAGCATTTCCTTCTTTGGGGAATCTTCCTGGCCCAGGGATCGAACTCTGATCTCCTGCATTGCAGACAAATTCTTTACTGTCTGAGCCAACAGGGAAGCCATGTATATACTATATATGCATATACAAAATTTTCCAAAAAATCTGAAAAAAAAATATTTTCTTTGATGAATTTTCCCCCCAGATGTTCCATTATAGTTTTCATAAATTTCAACTTTTTAAGTGCTATTCACATATGATAAGTACTTTTCTGGATAGGTCATCTCACCTGAGATGCATTTAACAGAGGAGTGGGTTTTTTCCTTCATATTTCAATTTATTTTACATGTTTCTCTGCACTAATATGTATTTTACTTGTGTTTGTTATAAATACTGTAACTTGAATGTTCTCTATCAGCTTCATCAGTTATATGAACTCTATCTTTTAAATTTTTAAAGTGAAAACATATATGTTCAGTTTTGCTTAAAAACTTGATTGAGGTATACTGTTTTGTTTAAAAATTTTACCTAAATTTGAAAGCTTTACCCACTATTACACAAAATTTTATAATTAGAAAATTAGCCTAGGCTCAAGATTTTTAAGACGCACAATTCTGTAAGACCAAACTCTTCATTTATTTATTCAGAAGCAGTGGTAGTAGCAAGGAACACATTTTTGACCAGATTTAGGGTTTATAGTTTAGCTCAGTCATGCAGTCACGTTTCATTCTTTGTTACCCAATAGACCAGCCCACCAGGCTTCTCTGTCCATGGGATTTTTCATGCAAGAATACTGGCGTGGGTTGCCATTTCCTCCTCCAGGGTATCTTTCCAACCCAGGGACTGAACCCAGGTCTCCTGCATTGGCAGGCAGATTCTTTACCACTGAGCCACCTGGGAAGCCCTTATTTATTCAACAAATATTATTTTGAGCACCTATGATGTGGCAAAACTAATGCTTGGGATGAGTATAAAAAGTACATGTATTATGTAGTCAATTGGAAAGAGATCAATGTTGTGGTTAAAAAAAAAAGTGGGGGACAAACAAGTTAATAGTGATTGAAAGTGAAGACTTAGGAACATATATAACTTTATCAAAGCAGACCTCATTGAAAAGATGACAATTGGGGGAGGGGGAAACTTGAAAAATTCAGTCATACAGTTATCTAAGGAAGACTACTCTATGCTAAGAAACCAATCAAAGCAAAGAGTAAAATGAGAGCCTCTCTGATATATTTGAGAACAAGCAAGAATATAGCTAAAGCATATGAAGCAAACAGAGGGTAGTAGAAGGTAAGAACGATTATGTGCGTTACTCGGTAACTGACACATCACATAGAGACTTATGGACCATTATAAAAACTATATGAAATGGGAGCTATTACAGAGTTTTGTTAAAAAAAAAGAAAAAGAAACATGATCAACCTTATATTTTAAGTGTTGCTCTGGCTGCTACGTTGAGAATTATTTGGAAGTGGGAGAGAGAAGATATAAAATCAGGGAGGCCGTTAGGAAACTATTGTAATAATTCAGTGAGAAATGATGGTAACTTCAAACTTGGACCAGAATGGTAGTAAATTGATGGTCAAAAGTAATCAGACTTTGAATATATTCTGTCATTCGTGCTAGATTGGATGTAGGGTCAGAAAAGAAGCAATCAGAGATCATGCCAAGATTTTTGGCCTAATCAAGTGGAAAGATGGAGTAATCATCAGTTCGGTTCTGTGGGTAGAGCAGATTTGGGGGACAGCCATATTTAGTGCAGAAACATGGATGATACTCTTAAAATTGGATTTCAGACAATATTTGGAATATACTTATACTAAGAAAAAACCAAAGTGATATTTTTTTCTCAAATTCAAGTTTAACTTGGTGTCTTATCTGGCAACCCTAAGTGATTAGATAATTAGAAGTTTGGTTTTGAATATAATAAATTTAAGATTGCTATTAACTACCCCATGGGAGATACTAGTTGGCAGTTGAATATATGAGTACAGAGATAGCTGAAGATATAAGCTTGGCCTATTCAAAGCTATGAGATTGAATGAAATCAATGGTGAAGTGAGTGAAGAGAGAGAATAGAGAGAAGAAATGAGAACAAGGATCCTGAAAATTAAATTGCAAGGATAGAAAAGGAGAAGTTAGTAAATGATCCTGTTAAAAAACAACGAGCAGTAAAGGGCATTACCAGGAGGAAAGCAAGAAGGTACAGCTGTATCTCGGAAGCCAAGTGAAGAAAGAGCATCAAGGAGACATCAACCTTGACTTCTCTGATGGCCCAATGGTTAAGAATATGCCTTGCATTGCAGGGAAGGTAAGTTTGACCCCTCATTGGGGAAACAGGGTCCCATATGCTGTGGGGCAGTCTGCATGCCACAACAAAAGGTCCCACAAAATGCGATGAAGATCTTGCATGTTGCAGTTACAACCTTGTGCAGCCAAATAAATATATTCTTTAAATCTTTTGAAAAAAGAGTCACCAACTATGCCAGGAGCTGCTGACTGGCCAAATAAGATGAGAATTTGATGTTGTTCTTTGGATTTAACCTGGTAGAGGTGAGGGAAGACATTGATAAGACACATTTTGGCTCTTTGCAGGGATGAAGTTCTCGATGGAGTAAATTTGAGAGAAAGTGGAAGAACAGAAGTTGGAAACAGCATGTCAAGTAGCTTTTTATGAGATGTTTTGCTACAAAAAAAGAAAAAAAAAGAAGAAATGAGTCAATAGCAGATGAAGTGGGATCATGAAGGTGTCATTTATTCATTCACTCACTCACTCATTTGTTCATTCATTTTAGCTTAGGGAAATCACACCATGTATGTCTACTGATTGTAACGATCTGGAAAGGAAAGGGGCAAGTTGGTGGAACTATGCTCTAGAGTAGGAGAGAGAACATGGGATATGATTGTCATATGGAAAGGGCTAACTCTACGTAAATGGATGAGCCATTCATTTACCATAACAGATGGATAAGTAGAGGATAAATGTGCAGATGTTGATGGGAGGTGAGAGGGTGGGAGACTGTGCTGGTTCTCTTAGGACTGTTTATTTTAGTCTTCATTGTGTAGTTGCTTTATAATGTTGTATTGATTTCTACTGTACAATGAAGTGAGTCAGCCACATGTATACTTATATCCCCTCCCTCTTAAGCCTCCCTCCACCCCCTGCCTCTATCCCACCATCTAGGTCATCACAGAGCACCAAGCTGAGCTCCCTGTACTATATGGCAGGTCCCCACTGGCTATTTTGCACATGTTTATATGTGTGTATATATATATACATACTGCATATGTATATATGTAATATACATATGTCAGTCCAATCTCCCAACCCATCCTATCACCTCTTTCCCTCCTCTTGTCCACAAGTCCATTCTCTACATCTGTGCCTCTGTTCCTGCCCTGAAAATAGGTTCATCTGTACCATTTTTCTAGATTACATATATGTGTTAACATACAGTATTTGGTAAGATTAAGAAGTAAGCTTATCAACTAAGAATAAAGATGGAGGAGATGGTGTTGGAGTTTGAAGAGAAGGTGTGAAACATATATAGGAGAATGGGAGAAGGACCGGTCTAAGGAGTTATGATGGCCTGACAGGATTAATGTACTACTTGAAGTTTGAGTTCATGCCTGTAAAATATGGCCAAGCAGCATGATTACATGATTTCCCTCAACAGAATCATGTATAGAGGTGCAAGAATAGGAGATATGAATTTAACTATTGCTGTGGCTTTGCTATGGGAAAATCACAAAAGCAAGGAACGAGGGAAGATATTGAGGAAATATGCAAAGTTGTATTAACACTTCGAACTAGAAGTATTAGGAGTCTATTCAGTTACTTGAAAAACTGAAACATCCACACTTCCAATTTTTGAGTGTGACTGTACAGTTGACTTAGTAGCTGGAAGAGTAATGTGAATGGTCTTAAGGAGGAAACTGTCCCTCATTTCTTAGACTAAGGTTTACATAATTTTTCAGAATGATTCAGTAGGGCCATGTCACTGTTTCTGACAATATGCTATTTTGAAATTGAATTTTCTAATTAATAGAATTGAAAGCCAATTTGAAAAAAGGCTGGATGTAAAATTAGAACCTAGATGTCTAGATGTAAAGTCTTGATGTAAAATTCCATGGTTTAAGCTTTCCATCATTTAACAAAATGTAATAGGCTGCTAAATAATTGCAAACAGTAGTTTCTCTAAGGTAAATGAAATATAATAATGATGCTTATCATTTAACATTGTATTATTGTTTTATATTTCGCATTATTGTTTTACTTTAAAATATTGTTTTATTTATTTTAAATTTTATTTATTTTATTTTATTTATTTTAAATTTTTTAATTTATTTTAAATTCTGATGAATTTTTCTATAAAGTTTTATGAAAATTCAATGAGGTGCATGTGTAATGAATGCCTATTTTACTGTCCATGGATGCAAATTTTTGTAATATATTACTTTATATATTTTTTTAATATTTATTCATCTGGCTGCCTCAGGTTTCTGTTGCATCATGCAAGATCTTTCATCACAGAGTGCAGACTCTCCAGTTGTGGCCCACGGGCTCTCTAGGTGTGACTCATAGGCTTAGCTGCCTCATAGCATGCGGAATCTCAGTTCTCTGACCAGGGATCGAACCCATGTCCCCTGCATTGCAAGGCAGATTCCTAACCACTGGACCCCCAGGGAAGTCCCTGTAATATACTACTTTATGCATGCCTCATAGACAGTATTATTCACTTCCATAAGTTTAATTTCTGTTTGTCTATAATTCCTACATCCATATGGTCAGCCCAGGTGTTTCTCGTGAACTTCAATCCCATCTATTTAAGTACTCCCTTGACTCCATTTGGTTGCCTCATGGGTTTCTCTCATTATGTCCAGACTTGATCATTGGATTGCTTCCATCATCCACCAAGTGTTAGTCATGTCCAGCTCTTTGCAACCCCATGGACCATAGACCACCAGGCTCTTCTGTCTGTGGGAGTCTCCAGGCAAGAATACTAGAGTAGTTTGCCATTCCTTTCTCCAGGAGATCTTGCCAATCCAGGTTTGATCCCTACACTGCACGCAGATTCTTTACCATCTGAGCCACCAGGGAAACCCAAAGAGAGAGGAATACTTTTGGCAGAGGACAAAATGTCATTTAACCAAATGTTATTTTAGAAATATTTTATCAGAATATAAGCTCACTTTGCAAATTTACTGCTCAGCCTCCGAGGGTATAATTGATGGCTATTCAAAACCCCAATTGGTCAGGGAAAAGACTTGAGATAGCTCCTTTTCTCCAAATTCACATTCAATGTATCAGTTATTCTTATCAATTCTAACTCAGAAAAATCTCTAAATTAATCACTCTCTCCCCATTAGAAATGCCAATTGTCCAAGCTAGAGCTCTCACTCTCTTTTTTTAATATTTATTTAGATACAACAGGTCTTAGTTGTAGCATGCAAGATCTTTAGTTGCAAGATCTTTAGTTGCAGCATGTGAACTCTTAATTATGGCATGCAAGATCTAGTTCCCTGATCAGGGATCGAACCTGGGCCTTCAGCATTGGGAGCAAGGAATCTTAGCCCCTGGACCACCAGGGAAGTCCCCTGGAGTATATCTTAACAGAACAACTGAGATAGTTTTCTTACTAGAGTCCTAAACACTTGTCCTTTTCTAAATGCTCTCTGTACAGAAGCTTAAGCAATTACTTTAAAACAATTCAACAAGGTGATCATGCCCATTCCCCCAGAAAAATTTTAAAAAAAATTTGTTTTCTCCCTCTTATTATAAAATTTCAATATGCCCCCAATTTTTTAATATAGACTTTGCCTACTTTTTGATGTTGTTCTCATAACAGTCATGTTCTGCACCTCAACCAAATCATCCTTTTCTTCAAACTCCTCAAACATAGCTGGCTTATTCCTATATTAGCACATGCTCTTTCCTCTAGTACTTATTTTACCCCATCACATCTCCAGTTTCAAAAGGTACCTACTGTAAAAGACATTTCCTGAGCCCCAAACTAAGCTAGCTCACCCCGTTATACTCATGCATAGCTTTCTGGAATTTTGCTTTATGATCATTATAATTACACATTTATTTCTGTGTTACATATCTGTAATGCTTGTCTCTCCATTGTATTTTTAACTCCATAAGGAAAAGGATCATGTCGATCTTACCTGGCACTTTATCTTCAGCAACTAAAATAGTACCCTATAAAATTGATTGCACGAAGAAACAAGCTTGTAGCAACTTTTACTTTCTAGTTTCAGAATTTTGATAAGCTGAGGGAGTCTAGAATGGTCTCTCATGATTGATTCTCTTCATTCAAACTCTACCTGTCTTCCTTTAATGTATTATTTATGCTATCAAATTAGACTCAATTTGAGTCTTAAATTTTACCACTAATTACTTTAACTTGGATTAAAAATATATATACACAATGCATTCCATTGGTGGTTTTGACTGCCTCCTCTTTTGTAAGTTATGTTGTATTATGAAAATGCTATCATTTTCAAGCATCATTCTAAATTTGATAGTTGGGGAAAAGATTTATGTTTCTCTTCTGTTCTTCTAGTTAACCTAAAACTGTTAAAGAATCTCATTCAAAAATTTAATAACGTACTTGTTCTGATCTATTATCAAGTTATGTATTTTAAAGTTACACACATTATTTACACAATTGAAATTAATCATTATGCAATTAATCATTTTCTTAATTAGCAACCATCAGAATACTGCCTAGAAGTCAGGGAGAGTATCAAATCAAAACTCAACATCACTACTTTCAAATTGAGAGGTTTGTGGGGATGGATTCATGTCTGTTTAATGGAACCCTGATTTTAAAAAAAAAAAGAAGGCTAAAAGTACTGTGCTTAATTTTGTATTGAAAGTTATGTAGGTTCAGAAGGGTATTTGAGTAAGCTAAAACTCAGCCAACTTAGACTATAAATAGGTTTCCAGAACATTTTCCCCCCATATATTTGTTTCTTACTCTTTCAGTTTTTACATTTTAAGATTGGTGAATGTATTTCTAAAAAATAGATATACATATAAGTTCCTAAAATATTATAGAGGAAGACCATAGAAAATTATGTGTTAAAATTTATGATATGGACACATAAGTATGAAATCATCTGGGAAAATGCTACAAGCATACACAGAATCAAAAACACAGAGCTGACAGCAAAGAATTCACTTGAGATTAAAAGTTCCATATGTCTGTTCTTGACAAGATCACCCTTATTGTAGCAATCACAGCATAGGTTATTTAATGGAATAAAAAGAGAATCATTTTAATAACCTTATTTTCCAACATTTATTTTTTTAAAAAAGTTATTGTATCTGACTTAAACAACAGGAAAACCAACTGAGATATTTCACGGACATTATTAGCTAATGTTACTATTCTCCTAACTCAAGTGGCAAACCCTCAACTTCCTCTACTAAATCATTTCCAGTTTTTAAAAGACAATTAACTGCTAAATATCTTAAACAGACATTTGTGTCAAACTAACAAGCAGGCAATTTATTTGATTTCTTCAATAATAAGTAGGAGAAACTGTAATTGCCTTTTGTGCAGGTGAAAAAGGTATTAAGAGAACACCCTGTCTACACAGGCAAGCCACCCAGTCTATTGCTTGGCCTTAGGAGGATAATACATAAAATTTCACCATAACTCACAGCTAAACACAGTAAATGCCATATAAATTTTAGCTCTTAAATTTTCTCAAGGAAAATAGCATTGATTCTAAGAAATGTGGTGCACTAAATGTCCTAAAGTTATTTAAGCCCTGTTAAATTTCATGCTGAAATATACTTGTAAGATTTAAAACTTAAATGTTAGTGGTTTCATTTATTAAAATTGCTAAAGGTAACAGGGGAAAAAAGGTATTGTAGTTAATATAATAGGTTATAAATACCTTAAGAGTCACAAGTCCTTGTTGTTCTTTGGAATTTTATTAATAAGACATTTGTGCTATATCATCATCATCATCATTATCATCATCATCACCATCATCATCATAATTCAATGTCAACCAGGGGCTCAGAATTACTTGGCACTTTGAAGTCCCTCAAAGAAATGACCCACATGCCATTCACAAAGCTGAAACAGAGACAATTATTTAGAGTTCAATCTATAGACTAGTTTCACAAAAGGGAAGATCTAAATCTTCTTTTTATTTGTAACCTCATAAAACTGATGCACCTCTTCAAGGTAATTAAACTCAAATCATAAAAAAGATTTGGCCACAGGTCTCAAGGGATCTGGTAATAAGATATTCAGCCTTTTATCTCCATGCAGTTGGTTTGAGAGTGTCTTGAGCTGATAATGGATAAAAGCAGCAAATGTACGCCAATGAATTCACAGTTTCTGTCAGTCAAGTTCATGATTCCCTCTCTGTTTTCAAGTTTAACCTATGAACTGGTTTCTAATTTATCATTTGAAGGGCAGAATCATGCTATTAAACGCTTCCCTACTTTTAACATTTGATGTCCTTTGAAGTTAAGTTTGTGTTTATCCTCACTATCACCCTTTAGAACAGTCAGATGTTATCCCCAACGGCTTCACAGATCAATGACACATCCAAGGACACATAAATAATTGTTGACTAAATCAGTGCTTGACCGAAAAGTGATTTTAAATCACCCAATATGATTAGTTGCAGCGTGTGAAAGCTATTCTGACAAAAATTCCAACATTAATTTTTATTTTCCCAGTTATAAGATTGTAAAAAAAAGGAGGAAAGGGGTTGCAGGTAAAAGAAAAAAAATTATATTCATTGGTGCCTACCATGCAACAAGCATTTAGTAAAATTTCTTAAATAGCTTTTCTTTCATTCTCACAACCTGCAACCAAAGAAACTACTATGTTCATTTTATAAATGGCTGAAATCCAGAAGGATGAAAATGCACTTCTCTGTTGCGTGGAGTCGTTCCAGACCTTTTAACAAATATTAGGATACTGTGTCTGTTAATTTTGTGGCTTCCCAGGTGGCACAATGGTAAAGAATCTGCCTGGCAATGCAGGAGATGTGGGTTTGATTCCTGGGTCAGGAAGATCCCTGGAGTAGGAAATGGCAACCCACCCCACTATTCTACCTACCCCTGGGAAACCCCAAACCTGGTGGGCTACAGTCCATGGGGTTGCAAAGAGTCGGACACGACTAAACACAGCATATCTCTTAATTTACAAGTGATTTTTAAAAATTTGTATTTAATTAATTATTTTTGACTGTGTTGGGTCATCACTGCCGCACAGGCTCTTCCCTAGTTGCAGCGAATGGGGGCTGTGCTTCATGGCCATACGTGGGCTTCTCCTGGCAGTGATTTCTCCTGTTGCGGAGCACAGGTTCCAGGGCTCGTGGGTGGGCTTCAGTAGCTGTGGATCCCAGGCTCAATAGCTGCGGCTCACAGGCTTAGCTGCCCCGAGGCATGTGGGATCTTCCTGGCCCAGGAATCTAACCCAAGTCTCCTGTATTGGTAGGTGCACTCTTTACCACTGAGCCAACTAGGAATGCCGTTTCTATGACTCAATGACATCCTAAAAAACGTCAAGATAAACTCTGAGAGCAATATGGCATTGTATTAAGTTGAAGAGGCTAAGTTGGCATGGCATGCAGCTTTACATACTCAGTCAAGAAAATACGAAGGAAATGCTTATTAAAATACTTTTACTATAAAATTCATCATCTTCATGAAACTTTTAATTGGACATAGAGCAATATGCCAAAGTATTAAATTATGTGAACATGTCCTATTCACTCACCCTTTTCAGCCATGCACAATCCTTTATTCCTACTCTCTAACTTCTGAGTGGCTGGGTCCCCTGATGCCATATAATTATTTAATGCCATATAAAGTTGCTGGGAGAAATATCAATAACCTCAGATATGCAGATGACACCACCCTTATGGCAGAAAGTGAAGAAGAACTAAAAAGCCTCTTCATGAAAGTAAAAGAGGAGAGTGAAAAAGCTGGCTTAAAACTCAACATTCAGAAAACTAAGATCATGGCATCTTGTCACATCACTTCATGGCAGATAGATGGGGAAACAGTGGCTGACTTTATTTTTCTGGGCTCCAAAATCACTGCAGATGGTGATTGCAGCCATAAAAGTAAAACACACTTACTCCTTGGAAGGAAAGTTATGACCAACCTAGACAGCATATTAAAAAGCAGAGACATTACTTTGCCAACAAAGGTCCATCTAGTCAAGGGTATGGTTTTTCCAGTGGTCATGTGTGGATGTGAGAGTTGGACTATAAAGAAAGTTGAGCGCTGAAGAATTGATGCTGGTGAACTGTGATGTTGGAGAAGACTCTTGAGAGTCCCTTGCACTGCAAGGAGATCCAACCAGTCCATCCTAAAGGAGATCAGTCCTGGGTGTTCAGTGGAAGGACTGATGTTGAAGCAGAAACTCCAATACTTTGGCCACCTGATGCGAGGAGCTTACTCATTGGAAAAGACCCTGATGCTGGGAGGGATTGGGGGCAGGAGGAAAAGGGAACAACAGAGGATGAGACGGTTGGATGGCATCATCGACTCAATGGACATGGGTTTGGGTGGACTCTGGGAGTTGGTGATGGACAGGGAGGCCTGGCGTGTTGCAGTTCATGGGGTTGCAAAGAGTCAGACACGACTGAGCAACTGAACTGAACTGAATTATTAAACAGACGTTACTCACTATGTGAAGATTGTGTCTCAGTATTTCCTGAATGCTGCTGTCTCATATTTTCTTCCTGCCATGGCTGGATACCATCTTATCTCGAAGAAGCTTCAGTAATCAGAGGAGGCTCAAATATCATCATGACTTCCTTTCTCTCTGCTTTATCCCTAGACCTAATGCCTAGGTACACTACTTCTGCTTGTCCACTTAGATATTCATCCATCCATTCAAAAATAAACAAATAAATAACACTCATCATGGAATTCCTATTGGTCCAGTGGTTAGGACTCTGAGCATTCGCTGCTGAGTGTCCAGGTTCAATCCCTAGAGGGGAAACTAAGATACCTGAAGCCACGTGGCATGGCAAAAAAAAAAAAAAAAAAATGCACTGGACACCTTCCTAAGAACCAAGCACCATGTAAAGGATTGAAGACACAACATCAGTTTATAGAGGAGTATTGCCCACAGAGATTTTATCATCTCAGTAAGAACACAGGCACATAAGTATGCCATCAAAATGCAATATGGGAAGATCTATGATAGAGTCATGTGAGAAGCACAGGAGAAGGCAGAGGTGCATGGGATAAATAGCAGAGGTGATGCTGAAGATAAGTGAAGAACTCTAATCATTTTTTCAGTGTATGAGCTAAGCTCTCATTTCTCACCCCCATTATTCTAAAAGTGTTTCTTCTCACCTCTATATGGATTTCTATTTTTCTTAATAGCTATTACTTGGGGATTTCTTTTCTGGATATAACTTTACTATACATGCCCTACTTTTTGCAATCCTTCTGTCTTAGTATTCTTTATGAATGGCCATGAGATCACTTTTCATGGCTGTTTTTTTCTTCTTTGTTCATTAATTTGCCAATATGCAGACC
Organism: Muntiacus reevesi; assembly: GCF_963930625.1. Taxonomy (NCBI): domain Eukaryota; kingdom Metazoa; phylum Chordata; class Mammalia; order Artiodactyla; family Cervidae; genus Muntiacus; species Muntiacus reevesi. Next base: position 21,730,159 of record NC_089257.1, on the reverse strand, counting down.
TAAACCAGGGCTTCCCAGGTGGCACTAGCAGTGAAGCAGCCACCTGCTCGTGCAGGAGACATGAGAGAAATAGCGTCAGTCTCTGGGTCAGGAAGGTCCCCTAGAGGAGGGCATGGCCATCCACTGCAGTATTCTTGCCTAGAGAATCCCATGGACTGAGGAGACTTTGGGCTACAGTCCATAGGTTTCAAAGAGTCAGACACAACTGAAGTGACTTAGCATGCATGCACACAGACTTCAGCCACATTTAGCATAAACCTTAATTTTAATTTCCTGGTGCTAAGATGGCAGATATATTTAAAATTTGCATCCTGACAAAAACGAGCTTGTGCTCAGCTACCTCCACCTCTCTGTTTTAAGCACAGTTGGCATTCTATTAATAAATGTAAAGCATTATTTTAGCTACTTTCCTGAGCATAGACACTGACACATCTTGCATTCACATTTGGTGCTGAAGCACTCTGCATCCTCATAGTGCAAAGATTCAGGAGAAAGAAATAATCTAACTGGAGCTCCCCAGGTGGTCCAGTACTTAAAACTCTGTTTCCAGTGCAGGGGACCCAGGTTAGATCCCTGGGCGGGGAACTAGGAGCCCACATAATGTGTGGCATGGCCAAGATTTTTTTTAATTGTCTAGTTTTTTTTCCCTTTAGGAATTCTCCAAGCAAGAATCCTGGAGTGGGTTGCCATTTCCTTCTCCAGGGTATCTTCCCAAACCAGGGATTGAACCCAAGCCTCCTGCACTGCAGGCAGATTCTCCACTATCTGAGTCACCAGGGAAGCCCCTTGTTTTAATACATAACTGCATTTTTTAAACTCTGAAAACCTAGATGCTATTCTACCATTAAAAAAAGTTTTTTAAAAATGAGAGGATCAATGAGGTACCATTACACGCCAGTCAGAATGGCTGCTATCCAAAAGTCTACAAGCAATAAATGCTGGAGAGGGTGTGGAGAAAAGGGAACCCTCTTACACTGTTGGTGGGAATGCAAACTAGTACAGCCACTATGGAGAACAGTGTGGAGATTTCTTAAAAAACTGAAAATAAAACTGCCATATGACCCAGCAATCCCACTCCTGGGCATACATACCAAGGAAACCAGATCTGAAAGATACACGTGCACCCAAATGTTCATCGCAGGACTGTTTATAATAGCCAGGACATGGAAGACATTCGTCTGCCCAGACGAATGGATAAGAAAGCTGTGGTACATATACACCATGGAATATTACTCAGCCATTAAAAAGAATACATTTGAATCAGTTCTAATGAGATGGATGAAACTGGAGCCCATTATAGAGAGTGAAGTAAGCCAGAAAGAAAAACACCAATACAGTATACTAATGCATATATATGAAATTTAGAAAGATGGTAATGATAACCCTGTATGTGAGACAGCAAGAGAGACACAGATGTATTGAGCAGACTTTTGGACTCTATGGGAGAAGGTGAGGGTGGGATGATTTGAGAGAATAGCATCGAAACATGTATATTATCAAGTGTGAAACAGATCGCCAGTCCAGGTTCGATGCATGAGACAGGGTGCTCGGGGCTGGTGCACTGGGATGACCCAGAGGGATGGGATGGGGAGGGAGGTGGGAGGGGGGTTCAGGATTGGGAACACATGTACACCCGTGGCGGATTCAAGTCAATGTATGGCTAAACCAATACAATGTTGTAAAGTAAAATAAATAAATAAATAAATATTTTAAAAAGGGAAAAAAATAAAACAAAAAGATATTACTTAAATCCAGAGTCATAATCCAAACCATATTAAATTGAAATTTTACTAAAGCTAGCTAATGTGTGCATTTGTGAAATATTTGCATCAACTTCTTATCTCAAATGACATTGTATTATAAAATCAAAGCAACAAATTAATGGTGAGTTATACTTAAATCTTTCAGGTGAAGAGTGGGTGAAAAGTCTTCCTTTGCGTGTATTATATCTATTTATAAGCTTATATCTGATGTAGGTCTAATAGAAGAAAAAATTTTAAATATACACAAGATAAGTTCCATGGTCTATATCTTTGTTCAGTTGTTCCAAATGTGTAATTATATCTGAAGACTTCAATTGGTATAAAGACCACCGAATAGACACAGATTTCTAGAGAATAAGCAATAAATTTTGCCTAACAAATTAATCTATAAAGTATTTTTGATTGTGAGAGTATAGTGAATTAGGCACATCTACTGTTACAAGAATGCTGTCCCCCAAAAGACACCCACAAAAGTGGATTGCAACAAGGAGCATGTATTTTTGCTCTCTATGTGTTATCTGGGCACTTCTGATAACATCTTGGCTCCTTCATGCAATGGCAAGGCAAGGAAGCAGTTATGCTGAACTGAGGCTGGGCTCTCTTTCACATTTTACTTTGGCTGGCTCTAGGCTAGGGTATGATGAACTCAGAGGGAGATAATGAGTCTACTTGGCCCATCATCCTCCAATCAGCCGAACAGACCATCACACTGGAGACAGGATTTTAACAGTGGGATGTGGCAGACTTAAAACCATGCTTCAGAACAAACACATGATCATTTCTTTCACCTTCCATTGACCATAGCAAGTCACAGTGAAAAGTGAAAGTCAAAGTCGCTCCGTCATGTCCAACTCTGCAACCCCATGGACTATCCAGTCCATGGAATTCTCCAGGCCAGAATACTGGAGTGGGCAGCCTTTCCCTTCTCCAGGGGATCTTCCTGACCTAGGAATCGAACCAGGGTCTCCTGCATTGCAGGCAGATTATTTACCAACTGAGCTACCAGGAGAGCCCATAGCAAGCCCATAGCAAGTCCCAAGATAAGCTCAGTTTCAATGAGTGGGGAAGTGAAAGGGAAAGCCACTCAGTTATGTCCGACTCTCTGTGATCCCATGGGGTATACAGTCCATGGAATTCTCCAGGGCAGAATACTGGAGTGGGTAGTGTTCCCTTCTTCAGGGGAGTCTTCCCCACCCAGGGATCGAATCCAGGTCTCCTGCATTGCAGGCGGATTCTTTACCAGCTGAGCCACAAGGGAAGCCCTAATGAGTGGGGAAATAGAGCTTAATTTTTGCTGGGAGGAGCTTCAGATCATACTGCAAGGGGAATTGGAGCATTGGAGTCTTTTTCTAAAACCAATCTACCACAAACACTGACATATTTATGGTGAAAGCATATATCTTAAAAATGATTCTATGAGGCTAGTTTGACCACAATGGGCTGAGTTTTTTACAGTCATTGTTTACAATCATCAGACTGCTGATATAATTTATGTAACACAATTGATCAAAAGACAAAAAAATAGGTACTATATTTTATGTGAAAATAGTATCTCATAATTGCTTCTGTTATTTAAAAACAAAAAATGATTGAATAATGAACAATACAAAACTGATTAGTCTAACTGATGACATCCACTTTAGAAGATGCATTTCTTAAATAGTTATGAACTTTGTATGTGTGCATATGTGTGTGCATGTGTGTGGTCAGTTATGCCTGACTCTTTGTGACCTCATGGACTGTAGCCTGCCAGGCTCTTCTGTTCATAGGATTTCTCAAACAAGAGTGGTGGAGTCAGTTGCCATTTCTTTCTCCAGGGAATCTTCTCAATCCAGAGATCAAGCTACCATTTCTTATGTCTCCTGCATTGGCAGGCAGATTCTTTATCACTAGTGCCACCTGAGAAGCCCTGTTATGAAGTTTATGGAGTAACATAGAAAACATATCTATAAATGTAAAGTAACATTCACAATTAATTAAGTATAGGGTGTCTTACAATAATGCAGAACAACACGCAATATTCCCTGTAATGATGATTAAGTTACCTTGACAAAATTTTTTATTGACGTATATCTCAACTTCTTTGGAATATCTTTCAAAAACTCTCGCTAGTGTCATATTCTTTTTTTAAATTTTTAAGATTTTTTTTTCTTCTTTAAACATTCAAATTTGTTTTTATTTAAAAAACAAAAAATGGGAATTTTTTGCCTTAATATTAAGAAAACATTGCAGAAAATACAATTTATTGATTTATGATTAACAATTAATTAATAATCAATTTTAAAAAGACACCCATTCGTATGCACAGATTAAATAATATCAGAGTATGTATAATAATTCCTTGTCAAAATTTTTTAACTTTTATGTATTTAAATACCTTTTAAATTTTTCTATAAATATCTATAATAATTGTTTCCCAATCACATGTGGCCTTTACAGAAAATTCTGGCATATACATATTTCTATGATACCCACACAAGGAAAAGAATTTAAGGGCACAAACTTGGAAACCATATTGTGCTGTGAAAATGTTTTGAAATTAGGAAAGTTGACATAAGGATAGGATCCAAGAAAAGCTACTGGCATTTGATCACTGTAAATTATGGAAAAGAGGAAGTAATGATGAAATAGATCTGACAGCGATGCCAAAGAAAGGGATGCTAGAACACCAGATATAATAATCTCCAAATGTTTGGATCAGGGTGACTTATCAGACTACTATAACTTTTTTACATTATCTAGTTCCTCTGCCTGATTCATCTTCGACCAATCATACTGCTGAGCTGAAACTAGTTTACAAAAATATATTACTGTTTCATATGGCATTAAGTAAACTAGGCAGATAAGTGGTTGATGTTTGATGATTTGCTTCTGGTTTGGTAATCCCTACAATGATGACATTGGCATTTAGTTATAAAGCTTTCTCTGGTGAGTTTTAATATGTGAAAATACTGTGATTGTGTATCATAAATTTTCAAAACTTTGTTTTCCTAATGGCACCACAAACAAGCTGTGAGCATCCTGCTCAGGTGACCAGGTGCACCGGGATGATAAGGATAATTCCTGCCACAAGTTCTTCTTGACCTCTCCTGAGTGTGACCTCGTGACATTCAAATGCACCAATGAAATCCCCTTGTACCCTCTGTTGCGTACTCTATCCTGATTCGCAAGGAAGGCACTTCTCTCAAGCTGGTCTTTTCTCTCTCTCTCTCTCTCTGTTCCCTACCTGCTTAAATGGGCCTGCTCCCTTGAAACTCCTTCCATATATCCCCTTGTGTGATATACCTCTGTACGTCCCTCCTCTAGGAAGTGGGGGATAAAAAGTCTATTTCATGTCATATATCTCTCCAAGGTGTTATTCTTTGTCTGTACCAGACTTGTCTTCAAAAATACCCATTTTTCAATATTGTAATTATTCCAACAACACAGATCAGTGATGCAGAATCTGGCCACTGAGTTTTCAGTCCTCCTAAACTAAGAACCCAGATCAGTAATATGCTAGTTCCAGGGTATATCAGAGCACGTCTTCACCACCACTTCACAGGCAAAGAGGTCAGGGTCATAGGGCTAACACTGGATTTAGTAATGGTAGATTCAGAAATATAAGTAGATCTATGATATTTTTTTCTAAGTGTGCATAGCTAGTTGTAAGTGTTATCAAGTCTAATGGTTAATTTCATGCATCACCTTGGCTAGTCCATGGTACCCAATTTTTGGTTAAAGACCAGGATAGATGTCATTGTGAAGGTGTATTTTAATGAGATTACATTTAATGGGCAGATTGAGTACATCTCATTATCTTCCATAATGTGAGTGAGCCTCACCAATCAGTTGAAGGCCTTAAGAGAAAATGGGGTCCTTTGAGGAAGAGAGGGGGAATGTTGTGCCCAGACTCACGCTGCAACATCATTTCTTCCTTGAATCACTGGCCTGCCCTGCAGAGAGTTCAAACTCTCCTGGGTCATGTATAAAAGTGGACATTTGAACCAAACTAAGGCTACATCAACAGTGTAGGCCAAACTCAAGGTCGCTAACACTAACTTTTGACATTGTGCTCTGGACCTATTAAGAGGTCACTATCTAAACTCAGCTGAAGAGTCCTGATCAAATCCCACCTTTTCTCCAGGTGAATATTATAAAAATAACTTTCAGAACAATATTACTATGTAGGATAACACAAGCAGGGTAGAGCATGAATGTTCTGAGACTTGAGGCATACCTTAATTCTTAAAAAGTTTCTTTTGTTTTTTTTCCTATTAACATAGTGGTACCATGGTAAAGAATCTATCTGCTGATGCAGGAGACACAAGAGACTTGGGCTCAATCCCTGGGTCAGGAAGATCCCCTAGAGACAAAAATGGCATCCCATTCTAGTATTCTTGTCTGCAAATTTCACGGAAGTCATAAATAAAGTCAGGCACAACTGATCACCTGCATGCACATACACAAGCTGTTATTGATTCTTCTGGGTTTTAAATAGGGGGACAAGGCCAATCCTTGGAATAAATTCTCCAAAGGAAAATAAAAAGTAATAAGCTGATATGCAAAAATGTTTCAGTGGGAATTAAACAACAAAATGTATTAATTTCATCATTAGACAATACATTTCACGGCACATGTTTGACTATAACTCTAACACCAAAAAAAAACCAGCCAAAATGTTCAGGCAGGTCAGGGGAAACAGTTTGAGAAAGAGATGGGAAAGACATGGAAGAAATAAAGGAACAACCTGAATGACAAAATGCTGTCATACCTCATAAAAAAAAAATTAGTATTTCTATTGCATGTCAGCCTAGAACCACATAATCTTTGCTCAAACAGATTAACCCAATTTATACCAATTAACCCAATGCAAATCCAGGTTTTTGTATGCTTAACAGAAGCACACACAAAATAATAAAACACACCATAATTTAACCAGAGTCATTATAATTTTATCTTATTGAGTAAGTAGCATAACAGCAATAAAACATAACCCACTCTGTTGCTGAGTATATATAAAATGCCATTTCATACAAGTACATAGTGTAACATTAGGCCCCACAATCTTGGCTTTACTTGCATGGTATTCTACGGGAAGCTTGATGTCAAGTGAAAAGTGTTGACTTGGTTAGGGATTTAGGATTTCCAATTTTAAAAATCTGTCAATTATTACCTTTGTGATCTCAGGTAATTCACTTAAACTTCCTTACGTTCTGTTCCTTTATCTAGACAATAACATCATGAATATATTCCCGTAAAATTCCAAAAGCTGTGTGAAGTAAACATCACTTCAAGGTCAGACAAGAGAGTTGATGCAAATTATCAGTGACATACTACACTGATCAAACATGTCAATTTTGAATAACTGCTTGTTCATTAAGATATTATACTTCTTATTTAGCATTTAACAGCTCTGAAGATTCATTGCCTTGTTAGCGTTCAGTTGCTAGACATGGAGATACAACTCCTATACTCAGGGTAGCCCAGACAAGGCTAAAGTCACAGCAAATTTCATTTCCTACCTGAACCACTATTTTATTCAGGTATGATTGACAAAGTTTATGTACATTCAAAGGGTACAGTGTGATGTCTTGATATACATATGCATTGTGAAATGATCACTTTAATCAAACTAATTAATATATTCATCACCTTATATATTTAGCTTTCTATATTTGGTGCGAACACTTAAGATCTATTGTCTTAGCAAATTTCAAGTATACAATACAGTGTTATTAACTATAATTACTGCACTATACATTATTTCTCCAGAACTACTTATTCCACCCTGCATATCTGAAAACTTTGTACTCTCTAACCCCTCAATGTTTGGCAACCACTATTCTACTCTGTGTATTTATGAAGATGCGTGTGTGTGTGTGTGTGTGTGTGTGTGAAGTGTGGCAGGGCTTCCTCGGTGGCTTAGCAGTAAAGAATCAACCCTATTTTATGTATTTTCAAATGCATAAAAGAATGTATTTATTCACTACTGACAGACGTAGTACCATACTGGGCACACAAAATTAGTCTTCTACTTAAGAAAAAAAAAATGTTACATGTATTATTTATTGGTCTCTGTCAGTTCTGCTCAGAATGTGGCCCCTCAGACCAGGCATTGGCATTACTGGGATTTGTTTTAAAACTTACATGTGTGGGTCTTATTAAGACACATAATATCAGAATACATCAGGGTTGGGACCAGGCAATCTTGATTAAGAAAATCTCCAGGTAATTTGTACAGTGACTAAAGCTTGAGAGGTCCTAGTTCAGAAAAAGTGTTATTTATTCAGAGATTTTATTTTTAAACACTAAAAGTATAATGCCATTTAACAGGAGCATTATTATAATTAAATACATAAAAAGGTACAAGTGGATACTCAGCTCGTGACACATAAAATCTTTTGTATCCATAGTCTATATCTAATATTTTCATATTTACACAATTAAGTGGTCACTTGATTATGTTAATGGTAATAATGAGTTTCAATTGAGTATGTAATGAGTTAGAAACTTAGCATGTATCTAAAAGAGATAGAATGCTTGCCTTATGTTAGTCAAGACATGTGATGAGTATGCCATAAAAGAAAAAAATTACTATTCTGAAGAACTAAACTGAGTAGACAGGGAATATGATGACAGTTTAGGATTATTGCTAATACTGAGGAAACCTTTCAGAAGACAGCACAGCCTGCAGTTTTCTTCAGTAGAACAGAAATGTTTTATTATGAAGAAAAAGAAGCACTCTCTGTACGTAGCCAACAACTTTGTAAAAGTTAAAAAAAAAAAAAAAAGCACATTTGGAAAGTCACAGGGCAGAAACATTGACCAGAAGGGAAAGTGTAGATTGAAACGTGGTGAAAAGTAAGAACAGAAAAAATATATAAAATAAAATAAACTAGAGATGGGAGTAGATGGAGACAAATTCAGAAACAGAAAAAAAAAGAGCAAAAACATCATTAATAAAGCTGTGAGGTGTTAGCTGAGGATATGTGAATTCATAAATATGAAAACCCCTCCATAAGGACCTCAGAATTGCTTAAACACACAGATGAAATGTATGTGAACATAGTCACATGTTTCTTCCCCCTGCTTTGTAGCTAAAGACAACACTAGAAGGTTGAGGATTGAGTTTGGAGCTTTTTTCTAATGGTATTTTTGTCCTGGTGTGTAGGAAGTGTTGGAAACAATAAGGTTATTCTGAAGATATCATTCCTTGCTTTCTATGGAGAATATCATATCTAGTGTAAGATAGCAATCTCTCCTCAGGAGAATTCAAAACCCTATCCAGAAGGAACACAGTATTGAAATCATCAAGAAGTACCATATTATTATAAAAATTGCCTTATTTTTCAAAATTCAGAAAGAATAGCACATTCTGTAAATTTTACTATTTTAACAAGCATCACTACAAAAGCAGGTTGCTTTGTTTTGTCAACTTAAAAAAAAATCTGTTATTGTTTAGAACAATATAAACCAAGCTAGAGTTAATAAGGAGAGAGAAAACCAGTCAGTTTTCATCTGCTGTAACTACACTCTGTTGACATTATTATGCGGTCACGTTTATGTGCATGTGAATTTTAGAAATAAGCTCACAGTCTGCACCAATTTTTAGTGCCAATTCACCAAGTAGCTACAATCATTGCTATTTTAATAACTGTATTCATTTCAAAGAAACCCAAGTAATGCAGCTTCCTGCAAAAGCCTTGAAACTGACTAAGTCCTCGGGGCATCAGCATTTTTAAAGGAAAGAGGTTCACAGTTTACTATGCTATTTATAAGCATATTGAAAGAGAAAGATTAAAAACAGCATTGTAAGTGTCTCCCTACATTTTATGCCTGCCAACTCGCTACTCATACTGTAAAAAAGAAGAAAGAAAAGAGTATAAACTAAGAGGATATAATCTACTCATACCTTGGTTAAAATAAAGCAGAAAACTCCCTCATTTGTGTATCATTCTGGAGAAATGCTTTTGGAGGCTATCTGAGGAAGGCAGCCATTCTGTAAAAGCCCTCACATTTGTGGAGGTTCCATCATATAACCTTCTAGTGACTACCTCTAGGAAGCCTCAGAGATGAGTCCAGTTCTCTACTGATCACTTTCCTGCTCCTAACATCAGATTAAATGCTCAAGTAACATGTATAAACCTTGATGTGAGCTGATGCTCTCCATCTAGATCCAACTAGATTATATGATCTTTTCTTTTCTTTTTTTTTTTTTTTTTTTTGCCACGTCCCATGGCTTACAGGATATTACTTCCCTCACCAGGGTTCAGACTTGTGCCCCTTGCAATGGAAACACAGTCTTAATCACTGGACCACAAAGGAAGTCACTAGATCATACAAACTTGAAGAAGCTTCCTTTGCAGCCCACCTAGGACAGAAAGCAGTGTTTTTGCACATTTAAATGATGCTAAATATTTCAGTTCAAGTGTGAGTCATCATGCTTAATATATTTACCAGGGATTCCGTATTTGTCACATAAGGACATTTGAGTCAGCCAGAACTGTAACCATGTATAATTTGTTTAGGAGCTGAGTATTTTTATAATGGTTGCTGAGTATAATGAATCCAAGCCAAATTCAAAGCTTATATTTTGTAATTATTACAAAATTTTCTAAATTGAGAAAAAATGATATCCATGCTTTTTATATTCAACATTACCAAAGAAAATCTTTGAGGAAAATTCTTTCAGGTTTGAGGAGAAATGAGAAAAAGAAAAACACATTTGTAAAACTAACTTGCCTTACTCAATCCTTCAAGACTAGAGGATTTATTTGGGGATTCAATGGATCATGGGTGCATTGACTATGATCACCAAGTCCAGAAATCCAGAAGTGGTTTGTTGAAGTAATACTTGCCATAAATAAGACTGTTGGAAAATCTGGAATAGTAGTCAAAGACAGACTTTTAATGTCTCATTTATCTGGATTTAGGAAACATTCCTGTATAGGTTCCAAGATTTCAAACTAGCCAAAGAAAGTTTAGTGGAAAAACTTATTTTTGTTCCCCATGCTGTGTAGCGCACGGGATCTTAGTTATCTAATCAGGGATCAAACCCACACCCCCTGCAGGCGAAGCTCAGAGTCTTAACCACTGGGCTCCCAGGGAAGGCCAGGAAAAACCTTTTTATGCTCTTCTGAAAAGGAACTCAAGCTTTATCTTCAAGCTGTCATCTAAGAGCATAATTATTGGGAACATACTTAACTAGTTGTGTAGAAGACTTCAATGTCTATATTTATTCAGTTTTTCTCGGAAAATTGTAGAACTCCAATTCCTATTTGCTTGCTTGTCACAGCCTGTGATTCTTAAAGGGCATGAAGCAGCCCTTGTTGTGGTCTTCTCTGAAAACAGCGCCTCATCCTGCATCTAGGTGCCACGTGAAACTTCCTTCAGTGGGCAACGTCTTGCATTGCTTCTGAAACATCTGAAATATTTCTCAAAAAGATGAGCTTATCTCTCCAACATTCCCGAGCAAATGCCTTAGCATAAATTCAAGACACACACAAAGTTTAGCTTTTCAAGCAGTATAAGATGTTATTGTGATCGGAAAAAGACTGGGCACCAGCCGCCTTGGTTTCTAATCTCACCTATGAAATAACCTTGGAAATAAGCCTCTTTTCCTCTCCTGGACTGAGCTAAATAATTTATACTGTCTTGACCTGCTTTACCAATTCTAATATTATGTAATATGAGGAACATGGAAATATTTCTATTCTTTCTTGACTATTAACATGATAACAAAAATTGTCAATAAATGTATGTAACAGTCTCCTTTTCCTTCTTCTACATAAAATATTATATATTTACCCAGTCAGATATATAACCTAGACATTGAGAAAATGACCCTGTATCAATGATGATTCTTCTGGTTGGAAGTAATAAAATTTTATTCAAATTCATAAAAGAACAAGGCAGAATTTTTTATAAGGATGGCCTGAATATCCAGAATCTAGAATATCCAGTAAAGCCATGCTGGAACATTCAAAGAAATGTGTTCTAGCAATCTAATTTAATTATTAATAATAATTTAAAAAAAAGAAAACCCCAGTCTTTACTGAAGTCTCTCAAATGAATTAAAAGAGATATGATTTATAATTCATTGAGGTATTTCATAAAATCTTCCACTTTCAAGCCTTTCTCAACAGTTCTCTCATACTGAGGCCAGTTTTGAGCCCCTCTTCCAATCCTTCAGCATTCACTCCTAGTCAATTCTTCTCCATTTCTACCCTCTACCTTTTTTCCAAATTCTCATAGTCTTGTCTATTTTTAGTACCCATTCCAATGTAAAGTAAAAGTCTCTTTAATCTTTCAGGTTTACCTATCAGTCACTCAGATTCAATAATACAAAGTTAAATAACTTCTGAAAAACTTGAAAACTGCTTTAGAAAGCAAAGAAAAAAGAGGGGGAAAATATTATTTCAATGGGTATATTAAAAAGGAAAAAGTTTGAAAACTTTTATAACTTCCCATATTTTCTTTTGTTTTCTAAATTTTAACATATAGCGGGAGGAGTCCTTTGACATTCCAAATGAACAACCTATCTGGATCTGTGGAATAAACTAGAAACTGTAGTATTATTGCAGGTAAGAAAGTGGGATATGAGAGAATGGTCATACCCCAGTTCTCAGGTGAGTCCATAGGATGGCAGCCAAGTGTGGCTTATTGGTTTTGCACAGGAAAGAATTTAGGAGTGAGACACAGTGAAGCAAAAGAAGGTTTATTCAGGGAGATGCACACTCCATAGACAGGGTGTGGGCCATTTCAGAAGAGGAGAGGCCTCATGGGGTTGTCAGTTTTATGAGAGTAGGTAATTTCATAGGCTAAGGTGTGGGCCTTAAAAATAGCTGAGAAAAGAAGAGAAGGGAAAGGCAAAGGACGAAGGGAAAGATATGCCCAATGGAATGCAGAGTTCCAGAGAATAGCATGGAGAAATAAGAGAGCCTTCTTAAGTGAACAATCCAAAGAAATAGAGGAAAACAATAGAATGGGAATGACTAGAGATCTTTTCAAGAAAATTGGAGATACCAAGAGAATATTTCATGCAAAGATCTGCCCAATAAAGGACAGAAATGGCAAAAACTACACAGAAGCAGAAGAGATTAAGAGGAGGTGTTAAGAATGCACGGAAGTGCTATGCAGAAAAGGTCTTAATGATCTAAATAACCATGATAGTGCAGACACTCACTTAAAGCCAGACATCCTAGTGTGAAATAAAGCAGGCCTTAGGACATATTGATTGTAGCACTTTAGCAGCATTACTACAAACAAAGCTAGTAGAGGTGATGGAATTACAACTGAGCTTTATCAAATCCTAACAGATGCTATTAAAGTACTGCACTCAATATTCTAGCAAATTTAGAAAACTCAGCAGTGACCACAGGACTTGAAAAGGTCACTTTCATTCCAATCCCAAAGAAAGGCAATGCCAAAGAATGTTCAAACTATTATACAATTGTGTTTATTTCATATGCTAGCAAGGTAATGCTGAAAATCCTTTAAGTTAGGCTTCAACAGTAGGTGAATCAAGAACTTCCAGATGTATAAGCTGGATTTAGAAAAGGCAGAGGAACCAGTGATCAAATTGCCAATGTCCACTGGATCATAGAAAAAGTAAGGGAATTCCAGAAAAAAAAAAAAAAATCTACTTCTGCTTCATTGACTATGCCAAAGCCTGTTACTGTGAGGATCACAACAAACTTGTGGAAAATTCTTAAAGAGCTGGGACTACCAGGCCACCATACCTGTCTCCTGAGAAACCTGAATGCAAGTCAAGAAGCAATAGCTAGAACCAGACATGAAACAACAGACTGGTTCAAAATTGGGAAAGGAGCTCATCAAGGCTGTATCTTGTCGCCATGCTTATTTAACTATGCAGAGTGCACGTGTGCTAAATCATTTCAGTTGTGTCCGGCTCTTTGCAACTCCATGGACTGTGACCCACCAGGCTCATCTGTCCGTGGGATTTTCCAATGAGAATACTGGAGTGGGTTGCCACACTCTCCTCCAGCCAGGGGATGTTCCAGACTCAGGGATCAAACCCACTCCTCTTTAGGTCTCCTGCATTGGCAGGCAGATTGCTTACCACTAGCACCACCTGGGAAGTCTGAGTACCTCAAGCAAATTGCTGGGCTGGTTGAATTACAAGCTAGAATCTAGATTGCTGAGAGAAATATCAACAGCCTCAGATATGAAGATTATACCACTCTAATGGCAGAAAGTGCAGAGGAACTAAAGAGCTTCTTGAAGAGTGTGACAGAGGAGAGTGGAAAAAGTTGGCTTAAAACTCAACATGCAAAAGACTAAGATCATGGCATCCGGTTCCATCACTTCATGGCAAATAGATGTGGCAAAAAGGAAAACAGTGGCAGATGCTGGGAAAGATTGAAGGCAGGAGGAGAAGGGGGAGACAGAGGATGAAATGGTTGGGTGGTATCACAGACTCAATGGACATAAATTGGAGCAAACACCGGGAAATGGTGAAGGACAGGGAAGCCTGGGGTGCTGCAGTCCATTGAGTTGCCAAGAGTCAGATAGGACTTAGTGACTGAACAAGAGCAATGCAGTTCCAGGATACTGTTACGTGTATCCCTGGAATGGAGAACAAGAGCCCTGCCCCCAAAGCTACACTATTATTTTTACTATTCCTTCTTTATCTCTTATGCAGTTCATGGGGTTCTCACTGTAAGTATATTGGGGTGGTTTGCTATTCTCTGCTCCAGTGGATCACATTTTGTCAGAACTCTCCACCAGGACCTATCCATCTTGGGTGGGTGTACATTGATGTGATAAACATGAACTTGGGCAAACTCTGGGAGACAGTGAGGGTCAGAACTGCCTGAGTGCTAAAGCCCATGGGGTCTTAAAGAATTGGACAGGACTGGATGAAGGGACAGCAACAACTGATAAGCTACTATTTGAATCTGCACTTTGGAACTCAGGGCTTCCCTGGTAGCTCAGCTGGTAAAGAATCTCCCTGCGATGCAGGAGAACCCAGTTTGATTCCTGGGTCGGGAAGTTCTAGATAGGCTACCCACTCAAGTATTCTTGAGCTTCCCTGGTGGGTCACACGATAAAGAATCTACCTGCAGTGTGGGATACCTGGATTTGATCCCTGGGTTGGGACACAGGAAGTCCTTTGTACCCAGGAGCCCCACAGGATCCTGCTTAGCTTCACTATCGGTGGAACCTTTTTGTAGTAGGAAGGGAATATTATTCAATTTATATCTCATGCCCATTTAATACCTAATTAAAAATGGCTAAGTTGACGCGTTTGTACTTTACTAAATACACATGGACATGAGTACAAGAAGGATTTCTTAAAACACAGTGGGGTTATGATCTGAGAACACAACACTTTTGGCATCAACTATAAAGCCAGTCATAAATTCTGACTGTATGTGTATAATTCCTGCTGATTTAGAAAGGCTTAGAATATCCTCAAGCTCCTCTTTGTCATTGTTATTTCAGTCGTATTTTATACTATGGTTTCAATGATATATTCCTTGTTGTTGGGAGAGACACGTTAAAAATATTTTTCTAGAGATAAAGTGCTTTGTTTGTTATTCATTATATTTCTTTGTACAATATTGTCACATGATCTAGTTTTCCTAGTGAAACCTATCAGATTTTTATTTTTACCTGAAGTCTTGCTTTCAGATGAGTAAGGTATTTAAAAATTTCAATATTCTCATTGTGCAGATGATGGGACTGAGAGAATTATCTAATAACATAGTCATAGCTGGTAAGAGAAAGGCACAGCATTTTAGCTCTGCTTTACTGCTCATTTAGTTTCATACTTGGGCCAATTTAGTGTCAGTAAACCTGTTCTACGCATTAGAGGAAGAGAAGCTTTGGGTTCTTGGTAGATTAGCATATATAATTTTCAAAAGAAAACTAAATATAGAACCAACAACTTTGCAATTTTATGCAACTTAATGTACTAGTTGCATTTATTGTTAAGCTAGGTCCAAAGTAATATGACCCAGGACATACATAAAATTGTGGTCTTTCTTTGTAGCTTAGTAACTAGAGTAATAGTGACTTCTTTCAAGGTTTTAACATGACCTTCAGTTAAATATCTACATTCCAGGTGTTCAGGAGGAATTCATTTAGAGTGTAAAATTGGATTTGAAATTTCCTTTAGTCAAACATATTCACAGATTTGGCATTTCTACATGTTACATCAAAAAAGAGGGGAACAAAGAAGGAAGAGATCATGCTACATAATGTGATCAAGGTAAGGGGACAAATAGGGCGGGAAGAAGAAGCAAAGGTGAGACCTGAGGAATTAACTCATTGGCTATTCTGTGCTGTGCTTAGTCGCTCAGTCGTGTCTGACTCTTTGAGACCCCATGGACTGTAACCCACCAGGCTCCTCTGGCCATGGGAATTCTCCAGGGGTGAATACTAGAGTGGATTGCCATGCCTTCTTCCAGGGGATCTTCTCAACCCAGGGATCGAACTCAGGTCTCCTACATTGCAGGTGGATTCTTTACCATCTGAGTCACCAAGGAAGCCCACATTGACTATAGAGACCAGCACAATTATAAGGCAAAAACAAACGATCTGCAAAAGTTTTCTCCATGTTCAAGTTGTATAAGTCGCAACAAGACAGCTGGAAAACTGAAAGATCCAGACTGAGCAAGTCTCCACTCAAGGCCAAATTCACACAGATATGTGCACATTAAAACGTGGGAGGTAGGTAGGATAGAGTTTGGTGTAAGTGGTTGAAGGAGTAACTGTTCTTACGCCCAATGCACAGTGAGATCAAACAAACTGAAAGTCAGAGTTTGGAGCAGAGAAAATTTTTTTGCAGGACTATGCAGGGGAAACAGGTGGCTCAAGCTCTACAAAGCTCCGAACTCCCTAAGTGTTTTGGCAAAGTATTTTTAAAGGGCAAGTCGGGGTAGGATTCCATGGTCTGTGATCCGCTCACACACGTCTCCTTTGACATGGTGAGGCAGCAGAGCAGTGTCCCGGAGATCAAAGTTACCAGCCCTTAGGCTCTTGGAGGCCTGGGGCTGTGTGCACTCCCTATTATCAATTAGTTCCTCCATTTTTGGGGCGGATCACATCTCCAAAACAACTCAGGAAATTTGCATCAAATACTATTATCTAGGTACTTTGGAGAGGAGCTGAAACAGAGGATATGGGAAAACGCCTTTCCCAGGGAGTCCTTTTGGGATTCTGCTTGGTTACTGAACCAAGTGGCAAGTCAGAGGAATCCACAGATTACTTGGCCAAGGCTAAAACCACACTTGGGGAATTCAGTAGATGCAACGGTTAATTTTATGCGTCAACTTGACTGGGCTAAGGGAAACCCAGATAGCTAGTAAACCTTACTTCAGGGTATATATTCTCTTTCTGGTTTTTAATAATTTTAGTTAGTTATTTGTTTATTTTTGACTGTGCTGAGTCTTCCTGGCTGTGCTTGGTTTTTTCTCTAGTTGCAGCGAGATGGGTTACTCTCTGCTTGCAGTGTGCGGGCTTCTCCTGGCCGTGGTTCATCTCGTGGAGCCCAGGTTCTACAGCACAGGCTTCAGTAGCTGTGGTGCCCGGGCTTATCTCCTCTGCGGTCTGTCCTATTTTCTGGGATCAACGATGGGGTCTGTGTCTCCTGCGTTGGCAAGCGGATTCTTTACCACTGAGCCACCAGGGAAACCACTCTTTCTCTCTTCTTTAAGTTGGGCTAGTCAATCTTATTCTTCCCCCAGACATCAAAGCTCCTGGTTCTCCTGGTTCGAACTCAAATTGAATTATACCACCAGCTTTCCGAGTTCTTCAGGTTATAAGTGGTGTTATCATGGCGTCTATCAACCTACATAACTGCATGGGCCAATTCTTATAATAAATTTATTATAATAAAAATTATATATATTATAATAAAAATTCTTATAATATATATATTATTATAATAAAAATTCTTATAACAAATATACAAAATTCTTTTGTATATTTATACATACATCTGATTAGTTCTGTTGCCATGGAGATCACTGACTAATATGGTCCTAGAGAGAAGTCATTCTAAAAGTATTTTGGCTCACAAAGGGCCTTTTAAAGAAGTAGAATGACTTCTTTGTCTCAGTCGTTTAAATTACTAGATGCCCGGAGCTGTTCCTGGTAGCAGTGATTAACAATTATAGATTATAAAGTTATCTGGAGTTCTGAGACTAGCCTGGTTAGTGTTGAGTAGGTTTGACCTATAACACCACAGTGACTACGATGCACCATTTTAGAATAACTACAGTTTTCATTTTTTGATTCAGGAAGGTAGTGTTGTCATAAATATATATTCTTAAATGCATGAAAATTTCTTAAGAGATGGTTTCTACTTGGAATAGACATTCTTAGCTTCTGAAACCTTAACAACAAATGCTGCTCTTCTTTTGCCCAATCCATCAAGTTTCAAATTAGTTTGAAAAGGCTCTCTTTCATGCTGTTTCTTCTAAATGTCTCTTTAGAATTTGACTTTCTTGTTAAAATAGAAATGGTAAGAATACACTAAAACAGACTTGCTGTGGCATAGCCAATATGCACACCCTCTGTGATTTTCCCAGTCTGAGTTCGAAAAGATCTCTGGTTCCCTCCACCCTCCCAAGCTCACTCAGAATGTTCACTTTCGTCTTGTTTATTCATGTTCAGCCTGGATATTAGAATGAAATTCACACTGACTTAAAGGATTCCTGATGAGTGGTAAATGCAAAATTAAGTTTCTTAAAATTTCAAGATTTATATCAATGAAAAGAAGAACTGAAGAAGAAAAAATTAAAGGCCCTAGGCGGGTTCTTCCTTTAGATCTGTCTAAATGGTATATATTAATATATCTTCAAAAACAGCATAGATATAAAAATGTATAGCTTATAAGCTGTATGAGTAACAAGCGACATTCCTAATTTTCTTATCTGCAAAACAGTGAAGATATTAACTCTCTTCAAGGGTGATTATGAATGAAAAAAAAATATTGTGTTGTCAAAAATGCAATGCATGCCATTATTATAATAACTGATGTAAAGCTGTATCTGGATTGGTCATCAAACAAAAGGTCACCAAATGCTAGATAGATGGCATAGAGATGATCACAGTAATTACTCATATTTAGACGTTGAAAAAATATAATTCATAGGGCCTACCCCAGACCTGCTGAATCAAAATTTCTGCAGATGAATTTGAATTTATTTTAAAAGTTCCTCTGGTAATTTTGATAACTGGCCAAATTTGAGTCTTACTGAATAAACTCATGTTAAAAACTGCTATTATTAATACCAGTTTTAACAGTTCATTTTTACCGTGTGATTATGGTTTGCTTGGCAGTTTAGTGCATGTGATACATGATACATTCATGTAACCATCATAGAAAAGAAGAGCCATGGGTTAATATCATTTGACAGATTAGGAAACAGGAATAGAGGTGAAGTAACTCACTGAAGTTGACAGAGCAGGATGATGGCAAAGTTGGGGTTGAAGCCTAGGTCTTCCTGGAAACTTAGGTTTCCCTAACTCCAGAACTAGCCTGGCAATCTTCAGCAGTACCCTATTCTACCCATGCTAAAACACTACCCAAACACCCCTCTATTTTTGGTCCTATTGTGTTTGGTAGCTTCACAACAACTAAAACCATTTGAGCACACTTTTTTTATTGGGTTTTGAGCAATGGGTAGGAATATGTCCCCAATTTTGAAAATCCATATGAAATTATGAGTAGATTCCCCTCAGTTCTTCCTTCTGTTCTTTTTATAGTTTCAACACATTTGTAGCTTTTAGAATTATCTACACATTTTAGAGCTAATTAGAAAGCTTCTAGAAAATGATAAAATATTCACAAAACCTTTCTGTCTTGTTTTCTTTCTTTCTAAACACGAACAAGAGCAAATACCCTTTTTCTTTTAGAAAGCTACTCATCAACAAAAGAATCTAATGCTTCTAAGCACCAATTTTTTTTTCTTCTTTTTTTTTAAATCTTTATTTGTTGGCTTCCATTTTAACTGACTTGTTAGTTTCTAGACATGAATATGGATCTGTGTATTATATGGACTTAGAATTATATGTGAAGGATCAGTTATAGTTACTAATGTGAATTGCTAACTTTGTATTAGTAAGGATGCTTACCATACCTCTGCAATGAGAGGTCCAAAAACAGAGCATCTTATATAATACACACATTTATTTTATTTTACATGCTCATTTAGGGCTGTTATAGAGGGTAAAAGAGATCGAGCATCCAGGGGTCTTTTATCTTTTGGTCTTGACCTTCCTCCATGTGTGATACACAGATCATGGTTTAAGGATAGGACTGACCAGGACTTGCAGTAAAACCAGTATGAAAAGATAAAGAGGGGAAGAGTAGTGCACCTCTTTCATGTATTTTCATGACCACAAAGCTGCTCACTTCTCTTTTCTGCCTAATCCATTGCAAAGATCTGAGTCACATGGCTACACCTAGATGCCTGGGAGACTATACAACATGGCTAGATGTGCAGACAGGCACTCAGGTGGGACTTACACTTCTGTATAAGAGGAAAATGGATGTAGAGGAGAAGGCAACTGGCAACCTCTGCCACCATCTTAAAGATCCCACTTTAGGAGGTAAACATTTATGAGTGTTTAGAAGAGGTACAGTTCTATTTTTTTCACCTTGGTGCTGTGTCTTGACCTAGTTCACCTAATCCATAGTTAGAACTTAATAAAGAAAGCCTATTTAAGACAAAACTTAGAATAGACACCTATAGCATCAGTAAACACTTCTTCTTTTTTGACTATGCCTTCTCTCCAGGTACTAATGAGGTCCTGATGGTTGAGAAACTTACAATAAATACTAAAAATTTTTTTAAAGAAAATATTTTCTATTAATGTAGTGCAGCTTCAGCGCCTTCTCTCAAATTAAGCACATCTTCTGCTACTGAACGCAGCATAAAAAACAGAAAGGACATTTAACATTCAACAAATGTCAGGAAACATTCATCCTACTCTTGAGTCTACAGGTGACTAACTGAATGGCCTTTGGCAAGATATATTGTGACCTTTAAAGGACTGTGGTCTAAATAATGGTCCTCCAAAGACTTCCAGGTCCTAATCCTCAGAACCTGTGAATAGGACATACGGGAATTCAATCAGCAGATGGAATAAAAGCACCTAATCAGCTGACCTTGAGATGGTGAATTTTACTGTATAACCCTTGTGGCTCCACTATGATCACAAGGGTTTTGTTTTAAATTGTTATATCTGTGGTAATTGTTATATCAATCTTAGAAGATGAATATTCAATTGTATTTATTTATTTTTAAAAGATTTTTTGAAAGATTATTTTAAAAGATTTTTTTTTGAGGTGGACCATTTTTAAAAGATTTTGCCAAATTTATTACACTACTGCTTTTGTTTTATGCTTCCCTGGCTCTGAAGGTGGCGTCTTAACCATTGGACCACCAGGGAAGTCCCTATATTATATTTAGATTCAAGAGTTTACTACATGATTCAAATCATCTCTGGAATGGCACATTAAATACACCATCTTGGTTAATCCTTTTGACTCTATGAAGTGGTAATAAAGGAGACCCAGTAACAAGGAAGTTAAGTAACTTTCTCAAAGTCACAAAGAAATTGCTTTAGACTTTATGATCTCTTATTTAAGACATTGTCTTTAAGAATCTTAGAGGGGTTCTGATGCATTAATTTTAGGTTATAATGAATATCACAGAATAGGAACTGACAAACTTTTCTATAAATAGCCATACAAAAAATGTTTTAGGCTTTGGAGGTCAAATATTCTCTGTTCATCTTCAGTTCCACCATGGTGTCATGAGAGCAGTCACAGACAGTATGTCCAACACAACTTAATTTATACAAATTTACAAAAATAAACAGTGAGCCAAAATTAGCCCATGAATATTGCTTGCCAACTACTTCTCTAGAATAAGAGAGTTTAAATATAGGGAAATCTATAAAATTGTTCTCCTCAATGGAGATTATCCACTATGTGTTGGTAAAAACTTAATAGAAGGTGTAATTAATGATGAATTGGACTTTATACTAGTACTTCCCTAAATAAAATTCCTTATGATAATATCAGGGAAGTGAAAAATAGATTTAAAGAATTAGATCTGGTAAACAGAATGGCTGAAGACTGTGGATGGGGATTTGTAACATCGTAAAGGAGGCAGTGACCAAAATCATCCCAAAGAAAAAGAAATGCAAGAAGGCAAAGTAGTTGTCTGAGGAACTGAACGCAATTTCAGAGAATAGCAAGGAGAGATAGGAAGACCTTTTTAAATGAACAGTGCAAAGAAATAGAGGAAAACAATAGAATGGGAAAGACGAGATCTCTTCAAGAAAATTGGAGATATCAAGGGAATATTTCATGCAAGTATGGGCACAATAAATGACAGAAACTGTAAAGACCTAACAGAAACAGAAGTGCTTAAGAAGAAGTGGCAAGAATACACAGAAGAAGTACACAAGAAAGTTCTTAATGACCTGGATAACCACAAGGTGTGGTAACTCAGAGCCAGACATACTGAGTGTGAAGTCAAGCAGGCCTTAGGAAGCTTCACTACCAGCAAAGCTAGTGGAGGGGATAGAATTTCAGCTGAGCTATTTCAAATCCTAAAAGATGATGCTGTTAAAGTGCTGCACTCAATATGCCAGCAAATTTAGAAAACTCATCAGTGACCACAGGACTGGAAAAGGTCAGTATTCATTCCAATCCCAAAGAAAGGCAATGCCAAAGAATGATTAAACTACTGCACAGTTCCAGTCATCTCACATGCCAGCAAAGTAACGCTCAGAATTTTCCCAGCTAGGCTTCAGCAGTAGGTGAATTGAGAATTCCAAATGTTCAAGCTGGGTTTAGAACAGATAGAGGAACCAGAGATCAAATTTCCAAATCCATTGAACCATGGAAAAAGCAAAGGAATTCCAGGAAAAAAAAAAAAAAAACCCATCTACTCCTGCTTCATTGACTATGGTAAGCCTTTAACTGTGTGAATCACAATAAACTGGAAAATTCTTACAGAGATGGGAACACCAGACCACCTTACCTGTGTCCTGAGAAACTTGTATGCAGGTCAAGAAGCAATAGCTAGAATGGGACATGGAACAACAGACTGATTCAAAATTGGGAAAGGAGTATGACAAGACCGTACATTGTCACCCTACTTCTTTATCTTCTATGCAGAGTACATCGTGAAAAATGCCAGGCTGGATGAATCACAAGCTGGAATCAAGATTGCCAGGTAAATAAATAAATAAATATCAACAACCTCATATGTGCAGATGATACCACTCTAATGGCAGAAAGTGAAGAGGAATTAAAGAGCCTCTTGAAGAGTGTGAAAGAGGAGAGTTAAAAAGCTGACTTTAATCTCAACTTTGAAAAAACTAAGCTCATAGCATCTGGTCCCATCACTTCATGGCAAATAAATTAGGGAAAAGTGACAGATTTTATTTTGGGGGGTTCCAAAATCACTTCAGAAGAATTGATGTGTTTGAACAGTGGAGTTGGAGAAGATTCTTGAGAGTTCCTTGGATTGCAAGATCAAACCAGTCAATCCTAGAGGAAATTAACCCTGAATACTCATTGAAAGGACTGATGCTGAAGCTGAAACTATAATAATTTGGCCACCTTATACAAGGAGTTGACACATTGGAAAAGATCCTGATGCTAGGGAAGATTGAAGGCAAAATGAGAAGGGAGCCTCAGAGGATGAGATGGTTAGACAGCATCACTGGACCAATGAACTTGAATTTGAGCAAACTCTGGGAGATAGTGGAGGACCCAGGAGCCCGGTGTGCCACAGTCCATGGAGTCTCAAAAAGTTGGACATGACTTAGGGACTGAGAAACAACTAGTTCTTTCCAGAAGCTACTTCCTTCCTGATTTGCATCCCTCCTTCCCTTCCAAGTCCCATATCTACACAGCTAACTCTTCTCCTCTTGCTCTATCATCTAATCTCTTCTTCTCTTATACCTACTTTGATCAAACCGTTAAAAATGGCAACATTTTTGCCATTATGGTGTGATAGATCCTATTTTCCTTGTTTTACATATTTTCTTCTAAGATATTCCTTAGCTTTTAATACATAAAATATTTATATATTTTATCCATAATTTAGTGCCTATTTTCTCCTAATAAAAATGACCTTTGCCTGGTTTATTTGCTGATATATCACAAGTACCTAATATAGTGCCTGGTACATAGCACACTCTCAATAAGTATTTGTTGACACTTATTGTTTGTGATATCTTATTTGTATTTTTTTGATCAGTCCAGATTTGTAAACTATTAATTTCCCACACTTTTAGTGCATAAGTGGCCACAAGATTTCATTTAATAATAAATATTATTTTCCATTCAGACATTGCACATCTTCACTGCCTGGTTAAACATAAACCTGATTTCATCTAACCTACTGAATCTTCCCGCAATTCAAATGGAGATGAGATTTTCTATTCCTAACTCAAAATTCACCTTCCAATGCAGTTTTGAATGTTTGTAGCTTTTCTCTCCAGAGAGTCTCACATCAGTGGTCATAAAGCACTTTGAAAATATTTCAGAAACAAGTGGCTATTTAAATGCAAGCTCCAATATGATAATGAAGGAAAGGAAAGACATTGCAAGACACAAGTGAAAGATAGAGCATGCGTGTGTTTATCCTAGAGCTGTATTGGGATTCCTATCATGATTAATGATGCAATAATATAATAAGAACTCAGTGGCCATGAGGCAGTGGCATTTGCAAATAAAGAATGAGATCGGAAAGTAATCAGCAGCAAGTCTGAACTTAGTTAAGGTTCCAAGTTATGCACCATTTTTTATATCATGTTAGTTCATTTCCTTTCATATTACTACCCTAAATCATTTTGCTCTAAGGAAGAAAGAACAGCTGAGTGGAGTATGAAGATTAACAGGCAGTATATCTATTTCTGTTTGCTACGATGAACACCTAAAGTTTAGAAAGCAAATCAAAACTTCTTGATTTGCAAATTGGATGGGAAAATTGCCTGAGAACAGATTTCCTGCTGAACATACTCTCTAAACCTGGTCCTACTGGAATAATGGAATGTTGGTCCTTGTTAAACCACATTCGAGCTGTGAAGAGACCACAAATATATAGGCTAGCAATCACAGTAAATAGAAAAAAAACAAGTTTTCACAACACTTTAATCAAGTTGAAAGTCTGATGATCTGAATGGGGACTATTTATTAATTCAAAGTCTATGTCTCTGGAATTTTGCATTTCTTTCTTGATAAAATTTTGGGAACTCAGGCTTTATTTTTTCTCTCTCCCAAATTTCCCTCCCATCCAGGTTGCCACATAACATTGAGCAGAGTTCCCTGTGCTATACAGTAGGACCTTGTTGGTTAGGTTATCCATTTTAAATATAGCATGTCTATATGTCAATTCCAAAGTCCCTAACTGTCCATTCATCTCACCCTTCTCTTGGCAACCATAATTCTGTTCTCTAAATCTGTTAGTCTGTTTCTCTTTTGTAAATAAGCTCATTTGTATCATTTCCTTTTAGATTACACATATAAAGGATGCCATACAATATTTCTCATTCTCTGTCTGACTTACTTCACTCATTATGAGAATATCTAGGTCCATCCATGTTGCTACAAATGGCATTAAATCACTCTTTATAATGGCTGAGCAATATTCCATGGTACATATCTATCACATTACTTCACTTCTAATTGACTGCTTGACTTCTCCATCTAGAAATTTTGCCTAAGTCCATTGACACTATAAATCCATCATCCTCATGTGGAATTTGTTACCTTCCCTTAAAATGCCTTTTTATAGCACTAGTCGGGCTTCCCTTTTAGCTCAGCTAGTAGAAAAATCCACCTGCAATGCAGGAGACCCTGGTTCAATTTGTAGATTGGAAAGATGTCCTGGAAAAGGGACAGGTTACATGCTCCAGTATTCATGGGCTTCCCTGGTGACTCAGACTGTAAAGAATCTGCCAGCAATGCAGGAGACCTGTATTCCATCCCTGGGTCGGGAAGATCCCCTGGAGGAGGGCATGGCAACCCACTCCAGTATTCTTGCCTGGAGAATCCCATAGACAGAAGAGCCTGGTGGGCCACAATCCATGGGGTCGCAAAGAGTCAGACATGACTGATCGACTAAGCATAGCACAGCACCAGTCACGCAGATTTGATTCCTCCTGTACTTTTACTATTTAATCACTTATTAAAATCATATAAATCTTACAGGGCACCCCCGTCCTGCAGTTTTGCTTTCTGCAGTTTCAGTTACCTGTGATCATTTACAGTCTGAAAATGTTAAATGGGAAATTCCATAAATTAGCAATTCATGTTTTAAAGTGGGTGAGTGCTGTTCTAAGTAGCATGATGGAATCTGGCACCATCCTGATCCAACCTGCCCAGGACAAGAATTATCCCTTTGTCCAACATATCCTGCCTGTTAGTCACTGAATAGCTGGCTTAATTTTCAGATTAATTGCTGCAGTATCACAGTACTTATATTCAAGTAATCATTATTTCCCTTGATAATGGCCCCAAAGCACAATAATAGTGATGCTGGCAACTCAGATATTCTATAGAGAAGCTGTAAAATGCTTCCTTTAAGTGAAAAGGTGAAAGCTTTCAACTTAATAAACAGAAAAGGAGTTGTATGCTGAGGTTGCTAAGATCTATGGTAAGAATGAATTGTCTATTTGTGAAATTGTGAAGGAAAACCAAATTCATTCTAGCTTTCCTCTTGCACCACAAACTGTACAAGTTATGGTCACCTTGTGAGATACACATTTAGTTAAGAAGGAAATAGCATTACATTTATAGACTAAAATATTCACATAATTTTTATTACAGTGAATTACTATAATTGCTGTCTGTTGATAAAGTAGAGCTATTACTTGACTGACAAAAGTCCATCTAGTCAAAGCTATGACTTCTCCAGTATTCACATAAAGATGTGAGAGTTGGACTATAAAGAAAGCTGAGCACCAAAGAATTGATGCTTTTAAACTGTGGTGTTGGAGAAGGCTCTTGAGAGTTCCTTGGACTGCAAGGAAATCCAACCAGTCCATCCTAAAGAAAGTAAGTCCTGAATATTCATTGGAAGGACTGATGCTGAAGCTGAAGCTCCAATAATTTGCCCACCTGATGTGAAGAACTGACTCATTGGAAAAGACCCTGATGCTGGGAAAGATTGAAGGCGGGAGGAGAAGGGGATGACAGAGGATGAGAGGGTTGGATGTCATCACTGACTCAACAGACATAAGTTTAAGCAAACTCTGGGAGTTGATGATGGACAGGGAAACCTAGGGTGCTGCAATACAAGGGGTTGCAAAGAGTCAGGCACAACTGAGCAACTGAACTGAACTGATCAATATTTCATCATTAATTGCTGTCATTCATCTCTTATTAT
This sequence comes from Muntiacus reevesi, assembly GCF_963930625.1. Classification (NCBI taxonomy): domain Eukaryota; kingdom Metazoa; phylum Chordata; class Mammalia; order Artiodactyla; family Cervidae; genus Muntiacus; species Muntiacus reevesi. The sequence goes on along the minus strand of NC_089257.1, from coordinate 21,703,023 downwards.
GCCTAACTTGTAAATTAAATTTTATCATAGGTAAGTATGTATAGGAAAAAATACAGTGCATATAATGTGAGGCTGTGTGTGCCTCACTCAGTCATGTCCGGCTCTTTGAGAACCCATGGACTGTAGCCCATCAGGCTCCTCTGCCCATGAGATTATTCCAGCAAGAATTCTGGACTGGGTTGCCATTTCCTCCTCCAGGGAATCTTCCCAACCCAATGATCAAACTCACAGTTCCTGTGCCTCCCACATCAGCTGTCAAATTCCTTACCAGTAGTGGCACCTGGGAAGCCCATAGGGTTCAGAACTGGCCACAGTTTCAGGCATCCCCTGTGGATCTTGGAATACATCCTTTTCAAGTAAGGAGGTCTATTGCATATTCTCAGTGTCCTTCGTATTGTGCTCATTTTCACCTATATTACACTAAATCAGGCCTTTATAACATTTCTACTTTGTCATTATAATAGTCTTCTCACTGGTCTATTGCTTTCTCCCTCTTCAAGGCAACATTCTGCAGCAAGATTAATCTTCCTAAATTATAACTCTGACAAGAACCTCCTCACACTCTCACCAACTCTTCAGCACCTCCCAAATTAAAGAGGTACTTCTCTTTGCAGTCTGTTCCTCTGAGATATTATTGAACTACTCTACAGAAGCATCTCCAAAATGCCGCCAAACACAGAGACCAAACTGTGGCAAAAACCTCCAACGTTAGTGCTTTTTCTCATAATATACTCTCTATCTAGAATGTCCTCCCTTAACTCTCCTGCCTGTGACAATTCTAAATGTAAATTTCACATGTGAATCTCTTTGTTAACATATTCCTATTTTTTCCTTAAAATGCTGTATCCTACTTCTGTTGAATACGTGTGATCCTTTGTTAGTATTGTTTATATCCTCAAGCCACTCCAATCAGGGCAAGAAGAACGGTGCTTCATCCACATTTGTATCTTTCTTGGCTTCTTGCACAGGCATCATAGTGAATAAGCTCTGATTACATGCATGTGGGGGCTTACAAAGTAGCAATAGTGGTAAAGAATCCACCTGCCAACACGGGAGACCCAAAAGACAGAGGTTCGACTGTTGGGTCAGGAAGATCCCCTGTAGTAGGAAGCAATAACCACCCTAGTATTATTTCCTAGAAAATTCAACAGACAGAGGAGCCTGGTAGACTACAGTCCATGGGGGCGCAAAGAGTCAAACATGACTGAGCACAAATGTGCATGTGGAAAAAAAGTAAGCTGAAGCCAGGAATATGAACAAGAAAATGCCTAAAGATTTCTAGAAGCTAGTGATTTTCAATCTTTTAAAATTACCCTATTCTGAAATTTTTGAATAATGCAATTCTTTTTCACAAGGGAGATCTATGTATTGGTATTCAGTTAATCAAGTATTTGGAACAGTCTAAGTTTATTAGGGCCTAGAAAAATCTAAGTTTCTTCATAAGCACTTTACATAGCAAGATTTAACAACACATTTGACCTAGAAACAAGACATTTGAAGTATTGATGAGTGTAAATGTTTTGGAGAGATGTCTACAACTAATATAATGGTCTATAAAAATATCTACTAATTAAATAATTGACAAATCTCAGGTGTCACTAAGATTTCTGTGATTTATCATTAAAGTTATACATAATAAATTAGGTTTGTTGCCTATACTGAGAACTAAAAGTGTAAAGAAATATTTCAGTTAAAACTTAATGAAAAAAAGCACAGTATTCTCAACCTTCTAACTCTGCTATTGCATCTCTATTTCATCATGGTAAAGTAATCTCAAAGCACATTTATATATTTTAAAGAATCTTAGTTTTTTTTCTTTGCGATGCCCACTGAGATACCATGCATCATTCTAGAATGCCTCAAAGCAATAGATTTGCCTCAATATCCAAAAATCTACAAATAATGACTCCCAAGAAAATTCCATAATAATTATTTTACAACTGCAAAGACCCTATTCCAAATAAGGTCATATTCTGGGTTCTGGGTCAGCCTTTTATTTAGAGTACATTATTCAGGCTACTGTGCTGGTTGCTCAGTCGCACAGTCATGTCCAACTCTTTGCGACCCCATAGACTCTAGCCTGCCAGGCTCCTCTGTCCATGGGGATTCTCCAGGCAAGAATACTGGAGTGGGTTGCCATGCCCTCCTCCAGGGGATCTTCCCAACCCAGGTCGTCCACTTTGGAGGTGGATTCTTTACCACCGAGCCACAAGGGAAGCCCAAGTCAGCCTACTACAATTACTAAAACAGAAATAGTTTCCATTACTTTGACATCACTTTTCCAGCAAAGGTCCGTCTAGTCAAGGCCATGGTTATCCAGTAGTCATGTATGGATGTGAGAGTTGGACTATAAAGAAAGCTGAGTGCCAAAGAATTGATGCTTTTGAACTGTGGTGTTGGAGAAGACTCTTGAGAGTCCCTTGGACAGCAAGGAGATCCAACCAGTCCATCCTAAAGAAGATCAGTCCGGAATATTCATTGGAAGGACTGATGTTGAAGCTGAAACTCCAATACTTTGGCCACCTGATGTGGAGAACTGACTCATTGGAAAAGACCCTGATGGTGGGAAGAATTGAAGTTGGGAGGAGAAGGAGATGAAAGAGGATGAGATGGTTGGATGGCATCACTGACTCGATGGACATGAGTTTGAATAAGCTCCGGGAGCTGGTGATGGACAGGGAGGTCTGGCATGCTGCAGTCCATGGGGTCGCAAAGAGTCGGACACGACTGAGTGACTGAACTGAACTGAGTCAATATTTTGGGCTTGCCTGGTGGCTCAGACTGTAAAGAATCTGCCTGCAATGCAGGATACCCGGGTTCAATCCCTTGGTCTGGAAAATTCCCTGGAGAAGGTAATTGCAGCCCACTCTAGTGTTCTTGCCTGGAGAATTCCATGAACAGAGCAGCCTGGTGGGCTACAGTCCATGGGATCACAAAGAGTTGGATACAACTGAATAATTAACACACACATACACACACACACACACACACACACACACACACACAAAAGCCATGTTACATTAGCTATTCACATCCTCACCCCGAACCTCAGAGGTTTAAACCATCAAAGATTTCTGTTTCACTCATCCTACATGCCTGTTTCAGAACAGTTGGTAGCTCTGTCCCACACCTACCCCATTCAGGGGCCCAGACTGATCTCATATCTACCATCTCCATGGCAAGAGAGTGAGGAATCTTCCTCTAAGAAATGATACCTTTTCTCACTTGCCATTGGCTAAAGTTATATCCAACTCTGTGTGTGCAGAAAAGTGCAATTTTACTATGTGCCTAAAAGCAAAAAATAAATTGCTTAGTGAACATTCCTTCTAACTGCCATAGTGTATCTTGTACCGACCCATGCATTTTACTGGGCAAGTGCAATATGAGCATTTTCTCTTCTCCATAGAATAAAGATGCCTGATACCCCCAGGCATCTTTATCTAGTTCCCCACTTCCACAGGGGGAGTTCTGTAGTTTTGTCTATCAACTGAGCCTTTGCCTGAGAGAGTAGCTCAACTCAGGAGAGAGAGGACTCAAGTTTAAATTCTATTATATTAATCCAGCTTTACAAATAATAAAGCATATGGTTTAATCCCTATGTAACTCCAAATTCTATTTCTCCACTTAAAAAATATCTGAAAGTAAAGAGAATAATCAATCATTATTAATAAATGGATTCATCAGAAACCTCAACGTTTAAAGACACACATCATCCTGCAGTATGTGTTTGCCAAAAATTCATAACTTTAATTTACTCCTGAAAACACATCAAACTCAAATGGGAGCATTTTACAAAATTGTTGGCCAATTAAAACTATAAAGATCATGAAGACAAAGAAAGATAGGAATTCTTCTATATGAAAAGAGAGATTAGGGAGATGTGAAAACTAAATGAAATGTGGGATCCTGCATTGGATTCACTTTAAAGAGGAATAAAAATGAAAATACTGAGATACTTGACACAATTTGGAACAGAATTGCAGAAATGCTAATTTCATGTCTTTGATTGTTGTGTTTACATAAAATACTACCATTTAGGTGTGTGTGTGCTTAGTCACTTCTGACTCTTTGGGACTCCATGGACTGTAGCCTGCCAGGCTTCTCTGTCCCTGGAATGCTCCCGGCAAAAATGCTGGAGTAGATTGCCATTTCCTTCTCCAGGTGATCATCACGACTCAGGGATCGAACCTGCATCTCCTCAGTTGGCAGGGAGATTCTTTACCACTGAGCTACCTGGGGAAAAGGCAGATGAGAATGCCTTGGTCTAATTTTTATAATATTTTATATAAAATTATTTCAAAATCAGAAGTTTAAAAGGAAAGAATAAAGTTTAAAGAAAGAGCACAACAATTTTGAGAAGCAAAAACCTGGGCCGAAGCCCTTTCAATTTCTTTGCCCAAATCTTTGTCTTCCTGGAATCTCCATTTTCAGTTAATTCAAAGTATTAACCATTCCCCTACCATTGTTGTTGGTGGTGGTGTTGTTAAGTTCCTCAGTCATGTAGGACTCTTTGCAACTCCACAGACTGCAGCAGCACCCCAGACTTCCCTGACCGTCACCATCTCCCAGAGTTTGCTCATACTCCTGTCCATTGAGTTGTTGATGCCGTCCAGCCATCTCATCCTCTGTCATCCCCTTCTCCTCTTGCCTTCAATCTTACCCAGCATCAGGGTCTTTTCTAATGAGTCTGCCCTTTGCACAAGATGCCCAAAGTATTGGAGCTTCATCTTCAGCATCAGTCCTTGCAATGAATATTCAGTGTTGATTCTCATAGTACCAAGTCTACTGATCTTAAGCATATTTTGTGGTTGGCCCTGTTGGATTATCTTTATCTCTTTTCTTTCTTACTAGTTGCCCTGGGAATTGAGCGATGTCTCTGAGACTCCTATTTAGAACAAGTCACTTGTATACTTCTGGAATTTATTTGCTTATAGGAAAAAAGAGATTTCATGTAAAGAAAAAGTGAATCTTGTGCATCACAATATAATTTAAAATGCAATTTTGCCTTTGTGAACTCAAGGAAAATGTAATTATTAATTATTATGATGCTGTTTAATCATTATATTTGCAATATTTGCTTCAAACCTAGTGACAAGTTCTGTTTTGAAAACAGACCACTTTTGATGAGACACTCAATAATTAGAAAACCAATATTCAGTGAACTTACTCAGACACTTGAACCATCAAAAGAGGACACAAACTAGACCCAATCTTTCTAAGGAAAACTATGCCTCAATGCAACTACTTACTTCCACTTACATAACCTGGCTGCTAAATAGGGTTTTTCTTTCCCTCTTACACGCATGCACAGTCTCTCAGTCGTGTCCAGCTCTTTGTGACTCCATGGACTGTAATCTACCAGACCCCTCTGTCCATGGAATTTCCCAGGCAAAAATACTGAAGTGTGTTGCCATTCCCTTCTCCTAAGGATCTTCCGGACTCAGGGATCAAATCGGCGTCTCCTGCATCTCCTGTATTGCAGGCGGATTCTTTACCATTAAGCCATCTGGTTCGCCATCCCACTTGCTTATTACTTTCCAAAACAAATATATGCATTTATTCAAAGGCAGGAGATTTCAAAGCTAGTGTCTCTACACCATGTCCCATAACCACTAAATTTAGAGTCTTTAATATCCTGTGCCTAAAATTTGTCATTATTTGCCTTTTTGCCTCACAAGCATGAGCTGAGACCCACAACACTACATATCACCCAAACTTCACACACTCACAAACTGCAAATCTATCATATACATGCCAAACAAACAAATAAGCAAATGCCACCAATTCATAAAGGAAAATGGTCCAAAACTCTTATTGCTGATTTCAAAGTTCTGTATCACCTGGTCCCTCTCCAGTCCCCTGCTTTGTTACCACACAGTAAAAATACTCTCCCTTGATATGCCTCTGCCTGGGATGGGTCTCCGGGCCTGAAATCTCATCCACTCCAGTGACATCAATTAGTAACATTATGTTGGAGAATTTCTCCATCCTGTTAGTATCGCAGTTTTCCCTGCTGAACTCCAAACCACATTTTCAGATATTTATTGGTCTTCTTCAGTTTCATGTCTTACAGTTCCTCAAATTCAAAGAGACCCTAAAGAATCACCACCTTATCTACCACCCAAACCTATTTCTTCTTATTTGTTCTCTATATCCAGGAATGAAACTATATTGCAGCAATGACCTCAAGTTAGGAATTAACCATTTTTTTTCTCTCTTGTATACCTTATGCATTTGTTGTTGTTGAGTTGCTAAGTTGTGTCTGAGTCTTTGTGACACCGTGGTCTGTAGCACACCAGTCTTCCTTATCTTTCACTATCCCCTGAAGTCTGCTCAAATTCATGTTCTTCAAGTAGGTAATGCTATCCAGTCATCTCACACTCTGCCACCCTCTTCTCTTGCTTTCAATCTCTCCAGCATCAGGGAAATCCAGTGAGTCAGCTCTTCTCATCAGGTGACCGAAGTAGTGGAGCTTCAGCTTCAGCATCAGTCCCTTCAGTGAGTATTCAGGGTTGATTTCCTTGAGAACTGACTGGTTTGATCCCCTTGCAGTCCAAGGGACTCTCAAGACTCCTCTGCACCACAATTCGAAAGCATCAATTCTTCAGTTCTCAGCCTTGCTTATGTTCCAACTCTCACATCCACACATGACTGAAACATACCCAAAGCTATATCTTGTTAAAGACCTAACAATATCTTGAATCCATCCCCTTCTTTCCATTCCCACTTCAGCGCTCTAAATGGACACCATCTTATCTCTAACTGTGATTCTTTAACTATTTTCTCTAGTCTCTTCATCTGTCCTCCTAAGTATGAGGAGACTTTCCTGTGTATTTTTTCTAATATAGATATCAGCCTCCCCAACTAGACTGCATCTCTATTTTTTACAATTGTAAAAATTTTGGATGTCTTGTATAGCCTATAGTGTATATTCAGTTTTTGTCATTATTGTTAAAAATGTATAAAGTAATGGTGAAAACTAAAAGTGATTATTTTGTTAGCCACAACAGAATGAATAGAAGAGAGCTGTATGATACAGAAAAAAAAAGACTATTTTACAAGGAATAGATCTAGAACCAATTTCTTAAGAGCTGATTTGTGCTGATAACAATTTGAGAATATTCAATAGGAACTGGAGTCTTGATTTGTATATGTATGTAGTTTCCAGTTCCCTAAAATCATTTTGTTCTTCACCTTCACAAAGCTAAAGCTAGACTTCTTGATTTTTAAGACAGTCTCCCATTCTGAACACTTGGCACATCAAAAGATCTGAGGGTCACTTACATCAAAGGATCCTTGATGATAAAAGAGATTTTTCACCTAGCTAAAACCTAAAAGTCTCCATGGGATATTGATTTATTATTGGACCCTTGTTCTAAGATCAAACATGTCCCAACTCAGTCAGATATCAATCTATACAAGGTATCAATTGATTAAAAAGTGAGAAGCTAGAAGATGAAACCAATCAAATGCCAGGGTTTGTATACTTTCATTCTTGATCACTGAAGTTCTTGAAGAATGTTCCATTCACATCCTTGTAAAAATGGAGGCAGCCTCTTCATTTAAGTTACCCACTGAGAATCATGCAGGGAGGTGTGAGTCAAGTTTTATAGTCAATCAAATCAAATCAAAACAGAAAATTAAAGTCACTAGTGTCAAGAATTAATAAATCCATTGACAAATCTATTAAAAGTCAGAGTACCACTCCTGTTTCCTTGTCCTAAACATTTGACCCTAGGTCTTTGGATTTGTAACAGAATAACTAACATGTCCTCAGTCTTTTAAAAATAAATATTTTACTATTTCTGTTTTGCAAATAAGTTCATCTGTACCATTTTTCTAGACTCCACATATAAGCATTGTGTGCATTCATACTTAGCTGCTCAGTCTTGTGTCCAACTCTTTGTGACCCCGTGGACTGTAGTCTGCCAGGCTCCTCTGCCCATGGGCTTTTTCAAGCAAGAATACTGAAATGGGTTGCCATTTCCTCCTTCAGTGGATCTTCCTGACCCAGGGATTGAACCTGGGTCTCCTACATTGACAGGCAACTTCTTTTCTGCTGAGCCATCAGGGAAGCCCCACATATAAGCATTAATATACAATATTTGTTTTTCTCATTCTGACATAGAGAACAAACATACAGCTACCAAGGCGGTGGGGTGGGATGGATTTAAAGATCGGGATTGATGTATTTGCACTACTATATTGAAGCAGATGGCTGGTGAGTGCCTACTCCATGGCAAAAGGAAAAATAAAGAAGGTACAGTCTGTTTGTGGGACATATATTAAGTTAACTAAAATATTTCATTCCAATATACATTGGGTACAGACAAATACTGTTTGATTATACTTATACAAGGTACCCAGAATAGTCAAATTCATAGAATCAGAAACTGCATTGGTAGATGTTAGTGGCCAGGGAATAGGAGGCTGGGGAGGGGGGATGGGAATTAGTGTTTAATTGGGACAGAGATTCAGTTTAGGAAAGTGAAATATCTGAGAGATTGGGTGATGGTGAGAGTTGCACAACAATGTGAATGTTCTCAGTGTCTCTGAACTATACAGTTAAATGTGTTAAAATAGCATGTTTTATATTACGTGACTTTTACCACATCAAAAACATTTAAAAATTATAAATAGATAAATAAATAATTCCCTCCATGAACACAGGCAGTTAATTCAAATCTGTATCATTTTCCTACTTGTTCAGTGTTCACAAGCCTCTTCCAACAACTTTAGGATATGTGGAAGCAGATTCAATGCTTTTTTTTTTTTTTTTTTTTTTTTGCTGATGCTCAATTTCAAGCACCAGGCCTGGCACTTAGTAAACAGCTAAGTGTTAATGAAGAGACTCACTGATCATATCTGGGAAATTTTGGTTCTTTAACTTCATTCTACCTGATATCTAACCATCCTCAGGAGAGACATTTTTCCTACCAAGAGCTCTCAACCTTGGATGTAAAATTAAAATCACCTAGGAATCAATTTTTTAAAAATTCAGATTGCTTCATCCCCTACACCAATTAAATCAGACAAAGACTAAGGGGTCCAGAATGAGTACATCTAAGAATTATTTTGGAGTGCTTATTAAAATTCAGATTCCTGGGCCACACAGTCAGAGAATTTGAGTCATTCTACTTAGGCGGGGCCTTGGAGTCTGCCTTTTAAGAAGTACCCCCTAGGTTGTGATCCTTTGTGTTCACGTTAAAATGGCAGCGCTAGATTTAGTATTTTCTATAATGTGTTTGTGTACAGCTCAGCCCGGATTCAACTCTTGAAAGGTTAACAGAGTTTGCTGCTGTGCTCACAGTTTATTTTGTTCAATGGAGACTAAGTCATGTCTGAGTCTTTGCAGCACACCAGTCTTCCGTCCTTCACCATCTCCCGGAGTTTGCTCAAATTCCTGTCCATTAAGTCGGCAATGCTATCCAACCTTCTCATCCTCTGTTGCCTCCTTCTCCTCCTACCCACGATCTTTCCCAGCATGAGGGTCTTTTGCAATGAGTCAGCTCTTCACATCAAGTGGACAAAGTATTGGAGCTCAGCCTCAGCATCAGTCCTTCCAATGAATATTCCGGTTGATTTCCTTTAAGATTGGCTGGTTGGATCTCCTTATAGTCCAAGGGACTCTCAAGAGTCTTCTCCAGCACAGAGTTCAAAAGCATCAGTTCTTCAGTGCTCAGCCTTCTTTACAGTCTAACTCTAAAATCTATACATCATTGCTGGAAAAACCATAGCGTTTGCTATATGGACCTTTACTGGCAAAATGATGTCTCTGCTTTTTAATATGCTGTCTAGGTTTGTTATAGCTTTTCCTCCAAGGAGCAAGCATGTTTTAATTTTACAGTGTTCACAATAGCCATGGACTAATTATACTGGAAGAAGAATCCCTTCCAGAAAATCTATATTTCAAATTGAAAATAATGCCTTCTGAGAAAGCTTTATTGTCATCACATGCTAATAATTGATAGCTGGGTTTTGCTGTAGTAAATTTAATTCTTAATTGTTGAATGCTCTCTTGCTGATTTGTTTTATGTTAGTTCTACTCTGCCAAACTCCTTGAGGTTATGAATGGTTATAATGATAGAATATGGAGTCAAACCTGGATTTTAGTCCCAGCTCTATTACTTTCTAACTAAATCATATGTCCACACAGTCTACTCCTCTGTAAAATGAATACAAATTCATTAATTCATAGGGTTGATTTGCCATCATTTAAATGAAATGCTTAGCTCAGCACACAGCAAACACTGCATTTTTTTAAAGCTACAAACTTCTTCTTTATAATATTTTGTATACTTTCTTGCACCAGGAACAGCCTTGGCCTTTCACAGGTATTTACTAAATATTTTCAATTGCACAATAGTAAAAGGGACTCACACCTTTAAAATGTCTACTGGACGTACCTTACTGGGCTAATGCTTTGCATTCGTTTTCTCACAACGTCACAGGAAAGTTGACAGGTAGAAAACCACATTCAGGGAGTGTGGGTAATTTAATTAGAGTCAGAATGTGAATGAGAAGCAGCAGTGATATTGGAAGCTACAGGTGACTTCAATGCCAACAGTCTTTCCATTGCACTACACGGAACCAACCTTGAGAGGGGCATATGCCAGGGTTCTCTGCATTCAGGTGGCCCACTCTGGCTGACGGACTCTGCTTTCCTATGGAGTAAAGACATTACCGGGAAAACGTTCAAGACAGCATGCCCACTAATGTTTGCACCCACATTCTGATCCATACGTCAGCTGCCCAGGACCCCAGATTTCTCTACCCAAATACACCTTGGCCAACTGAAGGCAGGCTATGACATGCTTCAGATCCAGAGGGAAGGCCAGCGTGGTAGACCTGGGAAGTTTATTGTCTTCGTGATCCCTGGAAGAGCTGAATGAAACTGGGTTGGGAGAAGAGGAGATGGGGTGTCAGCATGAATCTCCCCCTGAAATCACCACGTTCTGGTGGTCCAAGAAAGTCAAATGCTCCTCTGCCTTCCATTCTGGTATAAAGGCAGATTTGTCAATGTATTTTGTTTTCCAGTTTGTTAGCTTAATGTTGGAGTCAGACACAAATAGCTGTCTCCATGGGATCACAGAATCAGACACAAATGAGCACGTGTTGTGAGGCCTAAGTTATAACTTTAATGATTTAGTATGTAAATATGGTGTGTGGCTTTCCCTTCATAGCCCTTCCCAGAACTCCATGAATGCTATGGCTGAGTGCTAGGCTGCTTCAGGTGGGTCTGACTCTTTGCGACCCTATGGACTGTAGCCTGCCAGGCTTCTCTGTCCGTGGGATTCTCCAGGCAAGAATACTGGAGTGGGTTGCCATGCCCTCCTCCAGGGGATCTTCCAAACCCAGGGATCAAACTTTCATCTCTATGTCTGCTGCACTGACAGGCAGGTTCTTCACTACTAGTGCTACCTGAGAAGCTGTGGTGTGAACATCTGTAAATAAATACACATTTCTTATTTGGTTTAGGTGAGAAAATTATTCTTTAACTCTGATATGTCTCAGAAGCAAGTTATTATAAGCATGTTTTTTTTAAATATATTTAGCAATTACAGTTAGCTTACTGACTTCAAAAAATGATTTGAAGCGATTTATATTAAAAGACAAAAAGAAATAAAATAATCAAAGGAGAAAATTTTTCACCTACATAATCAAAGGGGAAAAGAAATACAAACATGGAGATTGATAGATTTTATAAATAGCAATAAAAGGCACATCAAATTAAACAGGCTCTATTATATTTGTATTGGGGATCTGGAAAGTGCTAGCTTTAAGTCAACCGGTTTTTATGTCCAGAAAACTATGTTAAGAAATCTTTCCACACTGTGAACTCCTCACAGAGTGAAGCCAGGGAGCCTCCTCTGTGGTCTAATGTGCCTCCTCGTTAGCATAACCAGATATCTGATATCCCTGACCTGAAACTTTCCAACAAAAGGAGAAACCAGCCAAAGACATAGGCTCTCAGGTAAACCCCTGCTTAAGCTTTTCAGCTCTTTAAAATCATCTTTTATGCAATATCCACATGAAGACATACACATTGGATGACACCAAATAGAAGGACATTCTTCCTCTAGAAGCAACAAAAAAATAATTTCCTGTTATTACATATACTATGTTTCTGAAATGGTTTTGAACAATTTGTATTTTTAAAATCTGACTATTTTAAAAAATTGTTTTTCCTCTGTTGGTAAAGTTTTAAATAATTGTTTTTAAGAACTCTAATGACAAATGTTGTCTCTATTGAAAATTGGTGCAACTGAGGTTTAGGAGTAAAGTGAAGAATATGTTAACACATTTATTAATTGATTCATCTACCAAATAGTCAGTGAGTGAGTGTCTATCACTGTGCCAGGCAGAGAGAGAGGTGCTGAGTAGGTAATAGTCTATATACGATATTTGGCCCCCCATTCTTGGAACTTCTAATACTGCACAGGACCAGCAAACTAAATAGTAAATATTTTGGTCTTTGTGGGCCAAGAGGCAAAACAGAGGCCGTTAGCTTCCCAGATGGCACTAGTGGTAAAGAATCCACCTGCCAATGCAGGAGACACAGGAGCCGTGGTTTCGATCCCTGGGTCAGGAAGATCCCCTGGAGGAGGAAATGACAACCCACTTAAGTTTTCTTGCCAAAAGAATCCCATGGACAGAAGAGCCTGACGGACTAAAGATAGTAAGGTTGCAAAGAGTCAGACATGACTGAGCATGAAAGCACACATGAAGGTATTGAGATATTCGGGCAGAAAACAAACTTCTATCAATTTGATATTGACATGAGAAATTCAAAACCAGGGTGGAAGGGATGGATTTGAGCCACTGCTTTAGTTTGATAACTCCTTGCATAGTGTATAAATAATCTTATTTCACTAGTAATTCAAGGCATAGTGTGAACTAGCAGCTCAGCTTTGACTTCATTTTATACAGATGTTTTCAACCATCCATTGATTCATTCACTCACTCATCAAATATCTCTTATACCCTTACATTGTGCCAGCTTGATATAAAGGTCAATCTTAGTGCATCCTCCTTCTCCATTTCTTTTTAATAAAACTACCCAGTTAATAATAATTATTTGGGAAAATACTTTTTCACACACACATTTTTTTCAAGTATTCCATGTACCATATCACTGAAGAAATATAAGCCAGCCCCAATTAGGAGATATGAAAACTTAGAGCCAATATAAGAGTATAAATTTGAAACCACTACAAGAATGAGAATTTCTTTTTAATACTTAGGTTATTTATTTATTTGGCTGTGCTGGGTCTTACTTGTGGCATGGAGGAGCTTTACACAGAGTTTTTAGTTGTGGCATGTGGCATCTAGTTCCCTGACCAGGGGTAGAATTTGGGCCCCTTGCATTGGGATTGCAGAGTCTAGCCACTGGACCACCAGGGAATTCCAATAATGAGAATTTCTTAGAGACATTTGGACCGACCCCAAAGACATGCTTGTTTAAGCAAAATCATCTGTGCACTTTCTTGGATTTTTGTTTGTGTTTTCCAGTAGAAAGCAGAAGTGTAAGGGGGAGGGCCATGCCTTATATTCATACACCCAATCATCCATCTGTCCATTCATCCATTCCTTCATGTTTGTTGAGAACCTTTTTCATATTTGTTGTTTTTGTTCAGCTGCTCAGCCATGTCTGGCTCTTTGCAACCCCATGGACTGCATCATACCAGGTTTCCCTGTCTTTCACCATCTTCTGGAGTTTGCTCAAACTAATGCCCATTGAGTCAATAAAGACATAAAACCATCTTGTCCTCTGTCCTCTGTCCCCTTCTCCTCCTGCCTTCAATCTTACCCAGTATCAGGATCTTTTCCAATGAGTTGGCTCTTCGCATTAGGTAGTCCGAGTATTGGAGCCTCAGCCTCAACATCAGCCCTTCCAATGATTATTTAGAATTGATTTCCTTTAGGATTGATAGTTTGATATTATTGCTCTCCAAGGGACTCTCAAGAGTCTTCTATAATACCACAGTTGAAAGGCAGCTAATCTTCAGTGTTCAACCTTCTCTATGGTCCAACTCACATCCAGACTTGACTACTGGAAAAACCATAGCTTTGATTATATGGACCTTTGTCTGCAAAGTAATGTCTCTGCTTTTTAATATATTGTCTAGGTTTGTCATAGCTTTTCTTCTGAGGAGCAAGTGTCTTTTAATTTCATGGCTTCAGTCATCATCTGCAGTGATTTTGGAGCCCAAGAAAATAAAGTCTGTCACTGTTTCTATTGTTTCCCCATTTATTTGCCATGAAGTGATGTGACTGGATGCCATGATCTTAGTTTTTGGAATGTTGAGTTTTAAGCCAGCTTTTCACTCTCCCCTTTCACCTTCATCAAGAGGCTCTTTAGTTATTGAGGATAAGATATACACCTAGCTACATGAAACAGACTAACTAACTTTAACATAGAATGCCTCTCTCTCTCCTGAAGGGTAAATTATAAGCTTATCTCAGGAAAGGGCTTAAGAAAATAAAAAAGATTATTGCTTTCTCACTGGATCTCTTATTTACTCAGGTAAACTACTAGCCTGACCTCATCCACCCCTAGACAACCCCTTCCATACAAACAAAACATCTGAAAAATAGTCATTGAATAATTTCATCGGTACCAATATCTATCCTTGATTTGAATCTTATTCCGTATGGAATGATTTTAAAATACAGTCACATCCAACTTAGGTCAAACAATTCCCTGAAATAAATCTGTGACAGCTCTGGTCCCCCTTGGCTTCTAGTGGGGTCTTGCTGTAGGCTGTCCTAACCTAGGACACTGGAAAATATCTCTTGCCTAGATTGGAGAAAAACAACTTATAAATTTTCTGTTTTTCTAAAATACATAAGTTCTTCATTCTAATAGTTGACCAGTTATAAAAATTCTATTTTATTGGCAATTGTCTAGTGGCAGAGGCCACGCTAATACTTTACTTAAGATATATTACCTCCCATAAACCCTCATAACTACTTCATGGTGTCATAAGATTATTATTCCATTTTATAGATGAATAAACTGAGGCTTCAGAGCTTAAATTGTTTCATTTCTCATGAATGGTGGAGTTGAGATTCAAATAGATATTCTGAATCCAAGGACTTGGTCTTTTAAGGACTTTACTATAGAGTTGTTTACTTAGTTGTTGCTATAAGAAATATACTTTCTCCTGCAGAAAACTCATATATAACATTATACAACAAAATGCAGTATTTTATTATATAGATATATATATATTTCCTAGCAATAGCTTAGGCAGACTAATCATGGGAAAGATAAGAAAGATTAGACTTTTAGGTTGGTTCCCTAGCACACACGAGTAGTAAGTGTCACCTTCACATATTTTTCTTTTTTATTGGTTCTTCTGTTAAAAACAGTATATATTATCATTTTGCTGTACATCTGAAGCTATCACAATATTGCTAATCAACTATGCTCCAATATAAAATAAAAAGTTAAAAATAAAAATAGTATACATTGATTTGTAGCTTAAAATTAAAATAAAGAATAAAAATTTTTTAAAAGATGAAGAAAGGAAAAAAAATAGTAACATGATTAATCACATAGGAAATATCAACTCTGATAGTGAAATAAACATTTTGAGATAAAACACAACATTTTAAAAAGAGCTATAGATGGAATATTTTTATCATAAATAGAACAATGTAATATTGGGGTGTTAGAATTCATTTAAGTACATTTGTGAAGAAATAAGGGCTCAGATGGTAAAGAATCTGCCTGCAATGTAGGAGACTGGGGTTCGATCCTGGGTTGGGAAGGTCCTAAAGTTATTTTGAAGTGTCTTTATTTTCATCCTCTAACCTGTGATCTCTTAAGAGGTTATTTTCAGCATAGGCTTCAGTATAAATATCCAGAAGCAGAATCACAAACTTCCACCATATTGCTAAATCTGGAGGTAAAGCTCTTCATTCTTCCCCCTCCATTTATCTTTCTCTGTCTGAGGAGAAATACATGAAAGGAGGAAACCTTGACCACAAAATTTACTTACAAATTTATCTGTAAAATTCAGCTTCTTGTTTTCTGAGAAGTTTCTATCTTTCTTATCCTATAAAAGGCCTGTGATTGTTACATCCATAAAGATGTCCTCTGGTGGAAAATCACAACCTTTTTTTCCTACACCGCAGGTCCCATCTATACACACAATCTGAAAAATATAAACTCCTTTGAGCCTCAAGGACTTTCTTGGTCATTTAAACTCATCATAAAAGTACACAGTTGGCAACTAAGACTATACTTTGCACAAGTAGCCAGTTTATATGGATATACATTTAGGATCATCTAGCTGTCATCAAGTATTGTTGTGGTTGTTCAGTTGCTAAGTCGTGTCTGACTCTTTGCAACCCCATGGACTGCAGCACCAAGGGCAGACTTCCCTGTCCATCACTATCTCCTGGAGTTTGCTCAAGCTCATGTCCATTGAATCAGTGATGCCATCCAACAGTCTCATCCTGTCACCCTCTTCTCCTCCTACACTCAGTCTTTCCCAGCATTAGGGGCTTTTCCAACGAGTCAGCTCTTTGTATCAGGTGGTCAAAGTGTTAAAGCTTCAGCTTCAGCATCAGCCCTTCTAAGTCTATTTTAACTTCCAATGGAAGCTTTATGCTTTGCTTCTACGGATACTCTGTTGGGTTTGCCAGTGTGTGTATGTGTGCCGTCATGTACGACTCTTTGTGGCCCCATAGGCTGTAGCCCTCTAGGCTCCTCTGTCCACGCCATTTTCCAGACAAGAATACTGGAGCAGGTTGCCATTTCCTACTCCAGGGGATTTTCCTGACCCAGGATTCGAACTTGTGTCTCTTATATCTCCTGCATTGGCAGTCAGATTCTTTACCACTAGCACCACCATTACATATGATTAATCTGCGTATGGCTACTAAAGCATCTAGATTGGCAGTTTTCACCTCTAGCTTATACCAGAACTGTAAGCTGATCTTTAAAAAATTGCTGCGCTTTAGCTCCATCATAGACCAGTTCAATCAGAATCTCTGAAACACACATGGAACATGAATATCACAATTTTGAAAAATCTTCCAATGTGCCTCTAATCTAGAGTCAGAATTGAGAAAGGCTGAGTAGGAACAGTTAAGTGGGAAGCAGAGGCTATGTATAGAATCTTTATGGGAAAATAATCTGGGTAGGAGCTTTTCTTTTCTAGGATTACCAGGCAAAGAAAATTTCCTTATTACTCATTATTCCAAATGGAGATTTGGAACTTGTTTCAAAGCACTTGGAAGATAGATTGAAAGTTGAAATATATGTCAAGTCAGAATCCTCAAAATATTAGATATTAGATTTACTGAATTTTGGGCACATTTCAACTGGCCTGCCAACTTTCAAACGCTCTGCAATTATTAACCAAAATGTACTTGAAACCAGCTTAATTTATTCTTTTATCTTCTCTTTGATGTAACTATAGATGGAAGTAGAACGCAATGTAATTGTGTTATTTCAGACAATAAAACAAATCATCTACCACAGGGAAGTAATCAAGCCATTTAAATTTATCATGGTTGCCTGAACACCTGTCTTTTTTTATTTTTAGGCCTAACTATATTCCCCTAATAATTCTAGTTGAAAACGAATCATCAACCCAGCAAAGTAAATATTTCTTCAGGAAAACAGCATGTAACTGAATCATCTACTCAATGTATAAGCTCAGCATAAAATAATGTGAAGGTTTCTAGAGAATACTAGCATTTTAGAGGCATTGATTTTATTTCTTTTTTTTTTTTTTTATAAAAGGAAAATCTTCTTGATTAAAACCTGTGGGCTGGTTTTCTTTTGATAATGAAATTCTTGTTAATTTGCTTTGATGTAATGAAAAACATTGAAGGTGGTAATAAATTCTGCAACCAATGAAGCACTAAAGGCATTTCAAAGACCTATTTTAAGTCATGGGCAAGTGTCCAGTGCAAAATTTTACTTATGCATAAATAGCACACTGTTTCAATATCTGTAATACTAATGGGCAGTATATAAATGGGAAAGTGAGGAAAAGGTGCTTCTAAAGAATGCAAATATGGGACTGAGTCAAACTATTACAAATTTTTAATCCATATAAGCTACTGTTTGACTGCTTATGATCATAGAGACTAATTAATTTCTTCCTAAACCAGGGGTTTAGAGACTATCTATGAAATGTCAAATAATAAATATTTTAGACTTTTTGTCATGTTGCCCCAACTGCAACTAAACCCTGTCATTATAGTATGAGCACAATCATAAACAATAAGTATATAAGCTAATGGGCTTTGCTGTGTTCCAATAAAATTTTATTTACTACTGGTACTTATTGACAGGTAGGGAGTAGTTTGCTGACCCTGATTCAACTAATCTTTTTTTGAAAGTGAAATTCTGCCTCTTGGACCCACATCACTAATCTGGAGATTGTCTATATAGTTTGCAAGATTTTTGATGTATCTGCTGCTTTCTGGTCAGTTGATTTGAGATTTCAAAAACTTTTTGCTAGCATACTTTAGAAAAATCAAGGGATTGGATAAGTCTAAAGGAAATTTGACAGAAAAGAAACCACATTTAAAGTAAGTCTGGGGCTTTAAGCCTTCTGACCCATTAAATAACTAAGAGTAGGGAGATTAATTGGGTAAAAATAACCACAACCTGTATAAAAGTTTGAAAACTTGAAATTTTTTAAAAAAGCTGTTTTGTAAAGGTTTCCTTGAAAATTAACTGACATACTTCTATGGTGTTTGGTAGCTTTCATATGCATTTTACTTTAAAATTCATTGTATCTTCCTATGTGACACCTTTGTGCTTCAGTATAACTGTAACCAAGAGTTCTATTTCCCAAGCTCCCCCCAACCACTGGATTTAGAGAAAAGCAAATGAACTCAAAATTCTAGAACTGCATCATGTAGACATTTTCTAAAAGTCTTCAGACTTAAAACACAGTGCTTGGGAGAAATATTGAGGCCAGGAGGTGACATCCCAAGGGCCAATATTAACTCAGCTCTGTTGAGGAAGCTAGTCCTTAGAAGTATTAAGAAGAGAGACAGACTCGGCATGATCTTTGCAAAATCATAAACTCTGCTTTTCAGGATGATTTCTTTTACATCCCTAATGGATTTCTTCAGGGCCACATTTCAAAGTCTTGGGTTTCAGGTCACTGAAAGGATTCTGTAATGCTGAAACACATTTCTAAGACACAGAAATGGTTTAGGACCCGAGTTTTTGTGTATGATTAACCTTTGTGGGGCACGTTCCCTTTTACGGATCTGTAAAAGAGAGGCTTAGTGAAATTAAATTATATTATTAGCTTCTTTCTTCAGTTCTTTCTTTGAGGAACTTATTTATCAAACAGGATTTAATAAAGCAGTCTTTATATGTAAGCAACAAATATAGTAGAGTTCCTGTTTCCTGAGAATAGGAATTATAAGAAGAGGAATAAAAAAGATATGCAATTCTGGCCCAAATTTTCTCTCTCTGGGATAGACTCTCTAAATTCATTCTTTATTCTTCTCTCTCTCTCACATACAAAAAGATATCACATAGTCTTAATGATGGGGACAACTGGGAAACTTGAGGAATATAGAAACAATTTCATGAACCTAAGAGTGGTCTGAACTGTTAATTCAATAAATGTCATCTATTAAAAATTTAACAAAAGTGAAATAATATTAATTAACTTTATCAATAATGTAGATACACAAATGACATACTGGGAAAAAACTTTTTCTCAGATGGAAAAGAAAAATCAAAATGTGTAAAAATGATCTGGCTTTAAAGTCAAAACCATTTTGCTTTCACTATTTTGAATTTGTCTGAAGTCAGTGCTTCCCTGGTGGCTCAAATAATAGAGAATCTGCCAGAAATGCGGGAGACCTGGGTTTGATCCTTGGGTCAGGAGGATCACTTGAAGAAGGCAATGATAACCCAATCCCATATTCTTGCCTGGAGAATCCCATGGACAGAGGAGCCTGGAGGGCTACAGTCCATGGTGTCACACAGAGTCAGGCATGACTGATCGACTTTCACTTCCAGTGCACAAATTGATAAAAAGCAAAAGCACACTATTCGGCTTTCTCCTCTGCTGAATTTAAGCTATTAAACTGCTAGAAGAGATAAACTACTCTTCTATGCATTCACTAAAAACATGTGTCCCTTTTTGCACCAAAAGAAAGAAGAATATGAGCATGGGAAAGAACCACATGTTTTTATAGCCTACCCCCACACCCCACTCCTCCTCCACCTCACACACACAACTGTTATAGTCTTGAAATTTCAAAGAAGTAAAAAATGTATGGGAATTTGGAACCTTAAAAATAAGAGCTAAAGTGTAATAACCAGCAATTGGGTGGCTACTATGAAAATAAAAATATTTGAAATTGAAAATCTGAATAGTTGGGATTAGAACAGATGCAATGGTTTGATGATATTTTGCCCTTTTCCTTTAGGCTATTTCTATTCCAAAAATTTATGATTGGAACTCAATAACAAGTGGATCAATCTAATAGATATGACTTGATCCAAGGAAAGTTTAGCTAAATAACAATATTTGTGCCAAATGCTGAAAGAAAGCTTATAAGGCAAATATTTTAAAAGATAGGACATTTTCCATAGCCATAGAATAGCCAGACAAAGATTTCCAGGTGTCAGATGAGATAAGGAATGATAAAAATCATGTGTTTTGCAAATATGTTTATGGTCACACTTTCGTAACCAAATGAATAAAAAGATAAAGAGTAAAAAGAAAAACTCAATACATGTATTTCTTTCATTGGATATAGAGTTTAAATGCTTAGTGAACTTTCAGTAACCAATTAAAATATGGAAATTAAAGATCATCAACCCCAGGCCGAAAAAATCTATCTAAATTCTACACTAAATTTTCCATTTTGTAACACACTTAGAAGGCATGAAATGAAATGATGATGGACTTCCATGGATGCATGCTGCTAAGCAACCAATCAAAGAACCATAAAGAAACTAATGGAAAATTCAAACCACTAGTATTACATTTACAGACTGGGATTGTAATTTCTCTAAAGATCCTATGTTTGATTAAGAACTCCTCTCCTTGCCTCTATTGTGTCCCCAATTCTAACAATTATTATCTCAATTCAGGTGATGTTACCTGCTCAGCATCCTTGATTTTTTCACTTAATAGCATAGAAAGGAGAAAAGGGCAGTAGAGCTTAAGATGGTTAGGTATCATCACAGACTCAATGGACATGAATCTGAGAAAATTCCTAGGAGATAGTGGAAGACAGAGGAACAGAAATATTTCACTCTGATCTCCATTCCAAGCATGGCAAATCCAGTCATCATGACTCAGCAAAGATGATCCAAGTCCCCTTTTATAAATGTTGCTTATTAATACAAAGTCAATTATTGTGTGATAAATACATATCTTACTATATATTGCTGTCAACAGGAACAGATAGCTTGATGATAAAGTTTTATTGAAAAATAAATTAAAAATCATTGTCCTTTACTTACCTAGTTAACTTTTCTCTTGGAACAAGTACCAGAAGTTTTGAAAAGCTTTCAAATCTTTATATTAATTCTACATGTGATATAATTAAACATTAACTGAGAGGCCTTTGAGATGGAAGAGATGTATTTTAATGCTTCTCGTCTGTCTTGGTGTTCACATCTTGCGATAGTTATCTGCAATCTGGTTACCTGCAATCTGGTGCCTAGAGATTTTATTCAATTCATATTGGAGTTTTCACTACCTTTTTTTTTTAAACATTATCCTCTAAGTTATAGTCACAATTATGCTGTGCTGTGCTTAGTAGTCAGTTGTGTCTGACTCTTTGGGACCCCATGGATTATAGTGCACCAGGCTCCTCTGTCCGTGGGGATTCTCCAGGCAAGAATATTAGGGTGGGTTACCATGACCTCCTCCAGGGGATCTTCCCAAACCAGGGATCAAACCCAGGTCTTCCTCATTGCCGGTGGATTCTTTACTGTCTGAGCCACCAAGAAAGCCCTCCCACAACTATGAAAGCCTTCGTTTCTCCCATTCACAACAGTTCTTATCCCACTACATTGGAAAATGGCAACTGTGCTTTTTTGCTCTGAGCTACCATGACATCAATTAATGAGTTATTTAATAGGTGGCGATAGTGGTAAAGAACCTGCCTGCCCATTCAGGAGTAATAAAAGATGTGGGTTTGATCCCTGGGTCAGGGAAGATGGAAAAGGATACAGCAACCCACTCCAGTATTCTTACCTGGCAAATCCCATGGACAAACAAGCCTGGTGGGTTACAGTCTATGGGGTTGCAAAGAGTCAGACACAACTGAAGTTACTTATCACACACACACACAAAATCTAATTTCATTCCCATAATGGCCTCCCTAATATTTTGAATTTCATGTTCCATTAGTATTCCATTAAATGCAAATTTTATTACTCCATTGTATATAAAAAGATGAAAGAACCTCCTAAAATGGATTCTTTTGTTATTCAGGGAACTTATCAAAAATATCTGTTTCTTATTCTCTTGAAATGTTGGATATAGAGATCATGAACCACTAATAGTGGTTCACCCATGTCATATAGATAAGAGAATACAGTTAATTTTTTTAAGTCTAGGGCATTTTTTCTGTCATTTTTTCAAGCCTAGAAAGATTGAGATTGACAACTTCATTGACCATTGCATTTTCATAAATTAACCATTCTGATATAAATGTTTGTCCACGTGTATTTTTCTTTTCCATGGCTCCTTTATTACCTATGGAATTAAGTCTAAATTCTTTAGACTAGCAGTTAGCTTCCCTTGACCTCTGTCTGCTTCTTATTTTAGTTAATATCAGCTCCCACGAATCTCTCTACTTCCACTTTTCATTTCAAATTCAAAGTAGTCTATCTCATTGACGCCACTTATGCCCTGTCAATTAATTTCCTCTCTCCATGGTAATGTAGTTTCCTTTCCCCTTCTCACTCACTCACATCAACATATACAGTCATTTACTAAAACTGTTCTTGCTAAAGCCATCACTAACTTCCGGATTGGCAATTCAGCAGCTATTTTTAAATTTCTTATGATTGTATTTATGCCCTTTGTAAAACTCTATTTGTCTGGTTCTTGTAAATCTCTTGGCTCTCCTCTTCATTTTTTTCTCCTTTGTCTCCTTGTTCATCTGCTTCTTTAAGTCTCAGGAACTTAGCCCATGTCAGTTTCTGTTTCATAAGGCTCTCCCGTTATCTCTCTTTGTTTCACTCCTCTTTGCCTGGCAGCAATTCATTTCTTCTCTTTTCCCTTTAAAAGTCAAATAATCCCATGAACAGAGATGCCTGTCAGGCTACAGTCCACGGGGTTGCAAAGAGTCGGACGTGACTTAGTGACAGAGCACGCATGCGTGCGTTAAAGAAACCTCCTAGACTAAAAAAAATTCCCTTGTTTTACACCCTCAATTTTCTGATCCTAAAATTGTACTTGATGGCACTTATCACAACTGTAATTAAACAATTATCTGTCTTCTGGCTTCCCTTTTTACCCTGAGACTTTTCTTCAGAGTAATAGGATGGAGGTTTAGCATAGAGCCTGGCATGTAGTAACGACTCTAGGAATATTTCTTTAATGGATTTCAAATAAAATTTCTCTTCCTTGCCACACCTACCAAATGTTGCTATTTCTCACTGTCCTATCCTTTACCCACTGTGTACTGTTTGGTGCCACTCTCTCATCTTGATGACAGCAAGATAAATATCACTAGTCCAAAAATACTTCCTGCTGGACCACTCTACTTGGATTACCCATCAGCATTGTAGAACCAAATTAAAAGGAAGTCACTTATGTCAGGGACAAAATGGAGACAGTCAAGCACATGCATAAACAAAACTTAACCTAACCTAACTGAAATGTATGGCTCTGTTCTAAGAAGTCAGCAGAGATTACCAGTCAGTCTCCAAACATTAAGTCTGTCACCCCGTCTCTGAACTTGTTCACATAACTCAGTGACTGATTCAAATAGGTAAGAATAGTAGTCAACCCATCAGCTAAAAAAGCCAGGTAGCTTTTGCATTTACCCCATAAACATCCCCAAGTCTGTGAGCAACTCAGAACTTGAGTTTCCTAGCTTGCAAGTTGAAAGCCTTGCAATAAACTCATCTTTCTCCTTTGTATTACTCAGTGTGAAGATTTTGGTTTTTGACAGTATTCAAACTTTGTATATCTAACATTTAGTGAAGATAAAACCTTGCTTCCCCAGCCACCACCCTGAACAGCATACTCTACTTGAATTGAATAAACATTTTCTACTCTTGATGCTCGGAAACACTGAGGGCAGGAGGGAAAGGAGGTGATAGAGGATGAGATGGTTGGATGGCATCATCAACTCAAGGGACGTGAGTTTGAGCAAACTCTGGGATATAGTGAAAGGAAGGGAAGAGAAGAAAGCCTGGCGTGCTGCAGACTATGGGGTTGCAGGGTCAGACACACCTGAGCAACTAAACAACAACTCCTTACTTGTCTCTGTATTTCTACTAGTTAAACAAATCTAAGAAATTGTTTCTCCCCTCTCCTGTCCCCCACCGTCCAATGAGACACCAAGCCAGTCAACTCAGCTTGATTTTTTGTTTGTTTTTTAACTGGATCCTTCAGCACATCCCACCTGTAATTTCCATTAATCATCTCTTTATGCTTGTAGTGAAACACGTTCCTTGAAATTTTCTTCTTCTGGTATATAGGCAGCCTATCTAAAGCTCACATGTGAGGAGCCCACTCCATTGCTTAGATAATGTTGATAGTTCATCATCATCAATAAGCTAAATTCTATAGATTGACATATTCTACAAGGTATTTAATCATTGTCTTAGCTTATCTTTAGCCATCTCCAAATTGCGTATTTTCTCCACCAAAACCACTTGCAATTCCGTCATATGTGATGCTGCTTATTTCTTGACCTTGCTGTCCATTGTGATGGAAAAGTTGATGAATGCCCTCCTTTTACCTGACTAATTCCTAGACATCCATTAGGACTCAATGCAGGCTTCATTTCATAGAAGAGGCAAACCTAATTTCCCCTCGCTTAATCACACAGTCCAGATATTGCCCTTCTTTCTGCTTGCATTGTATGTACTGTCTCTTCCACCCAATGCATCATATTATATTTGTAATACTGTAGTACAGAACTCCTTGAATGCAAAGTCTGTCCTTATTCTTTGTATTTCTGACAAATGTACTCATTGTAGGCCCTCAATGAATGTTTCATGAATAAACAAATAAGTGTATTTAGCGATGAAAAGATGTTAAAAAGTGTCAAAGATTTAAAACCAACCACTCATGTCATATTAAAACGTCTACAACCAGAGCCCTATTCTCAAGTCTATCACTCATGCCTACATGTGGATAGAAAACTTTCCACTATACTTCATTGCTGGTCCATATTTACCATTAGTTCTCTCAGGTACCCATCTATTTTTTTCTTACATATTCACTTTGGCTGCATTCCTCATGAATCAAAAGTAATGCTTTTACTAAGTATGAAAAACAACAAATGAGCATTGATATATAGATGCTTAAATGTGTCAGGAATACTTGGTTGGTTATTTTTTTAAAATTCAGAATTGTCCCTTTGACTTTCTAGTTTTCAAAAGTTAAGCTCTGGACTTTGGGGGTTTGCTCTATGTTTTTTCTCTCTTTGAACTACTAAAAAATTGCCTAGTGTTTACTTCTTAAGTTGTTTAGATAGCTTTAGTATGTTGTAGCCTAAGAAAGGTAAATATTGACTTCTTAAAAACAGATTATATGTTTTCATATAAGGAGTTTAGTGTGTGTATTCTAACGAAGATAAATATTGACTTCACGAAAGCAGTTTATACATTTTCATGTAAACATAACAATTAAGATCATTAAAGGGATGCTTTTTTAGTGGAAAGGAATTGGAACATAATTTTTTAGTTACTATGTTATTCATAAATGTATCCATCAGTGACCTTTGGTTAGAATGTAAATCATTATAGAACTTTAAAAATAAAATACCTAAACCTCATTGATTATGATAAAATTAGTTTCACTGATTCATTTTTATCTTTGAATGCTAGCTGATATATAATGTTTCCCATTTGAAGTGTTTCTGTGAAATTCAATATTGGTCAATATTCAAAACACTGCCATGTTAACTAATCCAGTTATTCAAAGGAATTGGCCTACCTAGTTCATCAGTACATTTGAAGGAAAAAATAAGGCTAATACTCAATTACCAATTGTACCCCCAAAGAGAGGGGCTTCCCTGGTGGCTCAGATGGTAAAGAATCTGCCTGCAATGCAGGAGACCAGGGTTCAATCCCTGGATTGGGAAGATTCCCTAGAGGGGGGAATGGCTATGCACTCCAGTATTCTTGCCTGGAGAATTCCATAGACAGTCCATGGGGTTGCAGAGAGTCGGATATAACTGAGCGACTAACACACACACTAACATCCCCAAGGAGAAGGCTGTTTTCTAGAACATAATCTAGTAGATTGTAAGAGATAAGTATTCTGAGGAGACTGTTAACAACTTCTATTCTGAATAATAAATGCCATTGCTAAATCACCAATATTCTTCTTTCAATCTTAATTTTCTATATAATTTTTGAGCCTTGGAAAGAGTTTACTCTAATGCTTTCATCTCTAAAGTGGAGATAATGTCTACCTTACAGAGCTTTATAAGGACTGGAGATAATGAGTGTAGATAACGTACTATAATAATATGATCCTTGTCAATCCTTGACTGTAATTCTTCCTACAGGGCATTGTACTTCTGTACTTCTGCTGCATCTACAGAGAACAATCTAGAAACTTCTGTACAGAGTTTGACATTACAAGCATTTGCGTTTATGACCTTGCCCAACTTAGAAACAAACATTCTGGCCACTGCATACTAGTGGCCAATGTTATCTTGCATTGCCAATAACAATGACATAAGAACATCAATATGATTAATAGAATCAAGGTAATAACCAAATGATAAGGTTTGTATGACAAACCTAGACAGCATATTAAGAAGCAGACATATTACTTTGCCAAAAACATCCATCTAGTCAAAGCTATGGTTTTTCCAGCAGTCATGTACAGATGTGAGAGTTGGACCATAAAGAAAGCTGAGCACCAAAGAACTGATGCTTTTGAACTATGGTGTTGGAAAAGACTTTTGAGAATCCCTTGGACTGTAAGGAGATCAAACCAGTCAATCCTAAAAGAAATCAACCCTAAATATTCAATGGAAGGACTGATGCTGAAGCTGAAGTTCCAATACTTTGACCAACTGATGCAAAGAGCCAACGCATTTCCCTGATGCTGGGAAATATTGAAGGCAGGAGGAGAAGGGGATGACAGTGGACGAGATGGTTGGATGGCATCACTGACTCAATGGGCGTGAGTTTGAGCAAAGTCTGGAAGATGGTGAAGGACAGGGAAGCCTGGCATGCTGCAGTTCACAGGATCACAAAGAGTCAGACAAAACTGAGGGACTAAATAACAACAAAAGGTTTGTAAAGGTGGCGAAGTGGTAAAGAATCCATCTGCCAATGCAGGAGATGCAGGATTGATCTCTGAATCGGGAAGTTCCCCAGGAGTAGGGAATTGCTCCAGTATTCTTTCCTGGAAAATTCCATGGACAGAAGAGACTGGTGGGCTACAGTCCATGGGGTCCCAGAGTTGGACATGACTAAGCAACTGAGCACACACATACACACACACACACAAGCTTTGTAAGTGGTTTGACCAGCCATCCTGGTTTGCCTTGAGCTAAATGGTTTCCGGGATAGAGGACATCCAGTAGTGAAAGAAGGAAAGTCTAGGCAAACCAAAGTGAATTGGTCACTGAATCACCTACGGCTGACTTTGTTTTGCTCACTGTTGTATAACCAGAGTCTTGGACAGTGCTTAGAATTAAATAAGTTTCTCAATTCCTATTCATTATGTGCATGAATTCATTCTAATACAAAAATAATCTAACCATGTTGTATACTTTACCATTTACTTTTTTCCCCCAATGATTTATTTTCTTTCTGTCTATATTTATGGATTCAAAATATTAATACTTTTACATAAAGACAAACGTACTATTCGGGGAAAATTTGATACATTAATTAAAATGCACTTACATACTATTCTTCCATGGCTTAACACACGAGAAAACAGGTGAAAGCACTTTCTGAGCTATAAAGCACAGAATTTTTATTTTTGTATTATCCTATGAATACCTAATGGCATCCCACTAAATTCCGTAAGCCCAGTTCACCTTTGACATTAATCTAATTGTAGATTTTCACTCCTGAACATCAGAGCTTTCTCTGATTACTAATATGGTTTTTAAATAACTATCACAAATCACTCTCAGGATTTATTAGAAAATGAATTTTATAAAAGTTTAATGATGTCAATAAATTGAAACCATGTTGACTAATAAATGAGATTTTTATCTTGGTTGCATTTATTGTCTGATGAATAATCTATATTGGCATTTGTCTTCAATAGGAAGTATGGTAAACAAGTTTATGTTCATAAAATTACATATATATATGTATATATACACACATATATTCTGCATATGTATTTTTCAGTATTGTGAATGTCCTGCTTTCTTCCTTTGTCTTGAAGGTAGAAGATATATTAATCATAATAAAAAAATGAGATCTCTAAAGTGGAGTTCAAGAATAGAAATAAAAAGAGGCATTACTCTGAAAGTGCCTAGGAAATAATTTATTCACCTCTATAAGTTGTCCCCAATATTGATAGGGTTGAACTCCAGATTGAATAACTAAATGTTGTGTAGAAATGACAGAATCTCATTTTATAGTACTTATAGAAAATTTGAAAACATTCTGAGGAAAGAAAACAAAGGATAAAATATACTTCAACATAAAGGTATATCCTAAAAAAACAAAATGCAATTGAACCCATAAAGGCTAACATTAACTTTTTAAGAGTGACTTATTTGCAAGACTCTCGAAAAAAATGTAGGGGGAAATACATAGCTACATGACATTTTTATGGTCACCATTAACTAAAGTTCATTTTTTAGCATCCATTTATGTTAAGAAATATCTTTACAAGCATGTGTTAATCTGCTTGGGGGCTGCTGGAAAGAGAAACTTTATTACTTCTCCCTTCATTTTGTAAAACTTTATTTTTAAAAATAGAACTAGCCATAGGACCAGGAAGTCCAATTCAACATTTGAGTTTTGAGGCATTTTACAAATTTTGCTATAGTTAAATTTTTTCATAATGATTCCATTAGTAAAGAAACCCATGATTTCCGTAGTGTTAACAAATTACTTGATTTAAAGTTTTATAGTATCTACCATAAAAAACATATATACCAGAAAATACATCATAATTACTCTTGTGTAGGCTTTAATATATTTAGTTCAGTTGAAGCTTCATTTATTTCTCTCAGAGAATTAGACGCTTTACAGAACTACCAACTGTATTAAAATGGAAATTAAATTCCATTTTAATTTACCACTTTTAATGTGGGACTAAGGACTGAAAAGAAAGAATTACTAATTGTCATTCAGAAGCCTTAGTGATACATAGACATGGTAGAGGGGAGGAATTCCCATAATGGATGGATTTTTGTCAGGATCTCCTAGGGCTGAGCTAGGTGGGTGTTCTGCCAAGTTCTCAGGGTCGGAGGACATAAATCAAAATGGGCGCTGCTGCCTCCACAGAGACCAGCCTCTCTCTGTCAAATAATATTGAATCTTCTCTTTGATCCAAGTAAAAAGCTATATATTAACTACTTCTGCCAAACAGATAAGGACAGGACTGATACCATTTGGACAAATTCAAATTCAGCCATTCAGCATCAAATATATAATACAGTATAGCATTAATAACCTGGAAAATTAAATTACTGGACCAAATATTGAAAGAAAATCTTCATGGTCTGGAGTCTTGTAGAGCTTTGTTTTCTCTATTTTGCCCAGATGATGTATGAGTATCCTCATTTACTGTGCATTAACAAAATTTATAAAATAGAAGGATTTTCCAGTAACATGTGCTTTCATTAAAATAGCTTAATGCATCACCTATCTTTGCAGCAACACTTCATTCTCTCTTTCTCTCTCTCTCTTTTTTTATTTATTCTGGACTAAGGCAAAAAAAAAAATGGAGTTTTCTCACTGCTGCTAGGCACTTGTTATACAATTTAATTATATAATTTATATGTAATTTTTATATTTTCTCAATTTAAGAAAAATTGAAATCTCAGAAGTTTGGTTAGCAGCACTTAAAGACACAAAATGACAGGAACTG
This sequence comes from Muntiacus reevesi, assembly GCF_963930625.1. Classification (NCBI taxonomy): domain Eukaryota; kingdom Metazoa; phylum Chordata; class Mammalia; order Artiodactyla; family Cervidae; genus Muntiacus; species Muntiacus reevesi. The sequence continues at coordinate 21,672,793 of NC_089257.1, read as the reverse complement.
ATTTTTAAATGTGTTTCAAGAATGCTTCTTTGAGCTTCTACATTTGGATCTTAATTGACAGTGTACTAACAGTAATTCTAGGGGACTTCTTTTTTCTCTCCTAGAACCAGATATATCTTATTTTATATCCTGGAAAGACAATGGCATCACAGCTGGCTTTTATCTAATGCAAAGTATGTAAGAATTCATATTTCTTCTTATGGCAGAAGAGAAAAAATAGAAGGTAATTTGATGTTTTAAGGCAACAGCTTGACTTATTTTTATCTGGTTGCTTTTGTACAGAAATCATATTCTAATCAAATATAAGAATGTGTGTATAATTTGGGGAGAGATTTTTTTAAAAAATAGATTTGACTCTGTGAATAAATATTTTATGAAAAACAGACACCTGGCTTCCTAGAAAACCATGACTCCTCACTCAAGCATTCATGTATTATACCCGTGATATTTAGTGATACAACTGTCTTCAATATCCTTATTAATCCCAGTAAGCTGAAGCACCAAATAAACAATTTAAAACATTATTTAAAAATTACATTGTTCTAAAGCACCATACTATCCATAAGCACACGTCTGACTCTGACTTGTCTAAGTATTTTGAAGATTATGCCAAGAGGAGAAAATGTTTGCTTGTTTTTTCACCTTGATCAATATTTACTTTGGAAATGTTGAGTAGCTTGGTGCCATCCACCTGATACTTTCCTCATGTTTCAGTAAATCTTTTTCTATAAACGTCTCTTCCTTTTCTTTCTCCCATATAAATAACCCTTCCATTGTCAAGTTATTTATCAACCGATCTAAATTCAGAATTTCAGAGTATGCAGGTCTCAAAGAATGTCCTGATTTTTGACTCTTTGATTATAAAGCCTAAAAGCAATTATAGCAATTAAGCAATTCCTCAAAGAAAGAATTGAACAATGTTCCAATCGTTAACCAATGGTCCAAAATTCTAGTTACCTACTCTAATCTTTGGGAAAGATGACATTTGATTCCAGAATGTTCAGAATATGAGGAAAAATGACTAAAGCTATATCAGGTCCTATGTATGTGAATTGTACCAAATCCTTCTCATATTTTGCCACCATAAATGTGTTTGGACACATGCAAAAGAATTTAGGAGTTTGAAGTAATAGCCAGTTATAAAAGAGCAGGAGTCCAGAATAGGAAAAAAAATAAAATATTAGAGAAGATACCTTCTAAAGCATTCTTTGATATTTTCCCAAAGTCAGCTGCATATCTTTAGTAGGAAAAATAAATATACAAACTAAAATTATCATTACATTATTTTAACTTGGTTAATTGTGAATGACATATTTTTGATGCACATGAGTATTTAAGCATACTGCCACTTGATTACCTTTGGATAGAATAAAAACAGTAACAGACATAAGAGGTGTGTTTTGCTACAAGGATAAACCAGATATTTAAACAGTGAGATGGACTTTCTGCTGAACCAAGGAAGTTCGTTTTGAGTGATGAACTCTGGTTAGTACAGCTACCTTATTGAAGCTCCCAAAACCAGTGCTCAATGCAGAGCAAATACAGACACTGTTAATCATAAAATCATAGAATTCATTTTAGTGTACTTTAAATAATACATTTATAGCACTATGCCCTTCATCCCTAAAACCTGCAGCGAGGAACTTTTGTCAAAAGTATTTCTAAATTGACTGGAAAAATCAAGTGTGGCTTAACAAATCTTTCATCAATATATGTAGATTTTTGTTTAAATTTCTAATATGTATTCATTAGGGCAACTGTAATCTCTTATGGCACTGAATTGTATTCTTGACTTTCTTACCTAAATTTTTAGTGTAGATTCACCTTTTATTCTAGTAGAATTTATCTAACTACTCAGTCACCCCTCACAGCTCAGTTCAGTTCAGTCGCTCAGTAGTGTCCAACTCTTTTTGATCCCATGGACTGCAGCACACCAGGCTTCCCTGTCCAATCCCAACTCCCAGAGTTCACTCAAGAGGAATTGCATGCTGGAACTAACTTCTTAAGAATTAAAAGCTCAAATGTAAGAAAGTTTATAATCAACAAAGATAGAGCTCAGAGACCAGAAACCAAGTAGAGAAGACAAGATTCTTTTCCTTCTGGGTTTATATCAGTCTTCTTTGTATTAGCACTTGCTATTCCTCGGTGAGTTGTTTGGTTAGTTTCTAAGCTGATCTGCAGCTTAGAAATATGAAGCACATTCAATACTGAATCACTTGACAAATGGCAGCCAACATGTGTTTTCCCTTGAGTCTTCTGCACAGTCAAAGCTAATGTGAATTGTATTCCTGATAAAGAAAGGTAGGATACGAGGGAGAAAAAGCCACTAAAGAAGTGGTGCTAAAAAATAGAGGTGAGTTCCTTACGTGGTCTCATTTGTCTGCTATCTCTTCCTCCCAGCTCTCTGACCCATTTTGCTAGTAATAATTGGTTTTTCATTCCTGTAGATCACAAAACCCTGGTGTGATGTCCAGCCTGTAGAGTTATGTGTGAGTATCCAAACTGCTCATTCATTAGGAGCTGCAGTTTTCTCCAGCTTACCTCTAGTTTTCTCTAGTTTAACATTTATCTCACCAATGATATGGCAGATTTCAAGGGCCAGCAATAAGAGGTGTATATTTGGAAAGATCCCCTGGAGAAGGGAATGACTACCCACTCTGGTATTCTTGCCTGGATAATTCCATGGACAGAGGAGCCTGGCAGGCTGCAGTCCATGGGGGGTGCAAAGAGTCTGACATGACTGAGCAACTAACACACTGGTATACTACTGTTTTCACTAAGCTTCACATAGATAAAGACAAAAGTCAGACATATACTATATTAAAATATCAGGAGGGTGCTGAGGTACCAGTGACTAGAGTTCCTTTTTAACTTGCAAGATAATGTATATTCTTATACCAAAAATATCTTGTTCCTTGAAGTACCTTTAGTGAATTGTTGGTGTGTTAGCATTGCTATCTCTTGGTAAACATCCATCGGCTGTAGCAAATCCATCGGCTGTACAGCAAATCAGCTGTACACTTGTTTACCACTCTACAATCTGCATTTGGAAGAACAGAATCAGCTCTTCCAGAAGAATGGAAAAAAATCATGAGGAGATTTTGGTCATAACAGTAAACTGATTATTTCAAAACTCTAGGATCCTGCTACCTGCCACCTAACAGGAAGATTAGAGCTGGCCCTTGGTAATCAACTGATGTTTCTTTAATGATATTACATATAGGTCATGAGTGATTCAAGTGCAGAATCCAGGTCTTACTAATAATGTGTCCACAACACCAACATCAGTGTTTAACACATAGTAGGACTTGAACAGTTAGTGTTGAACTGAACTGAGCTTGTTGACACTCAGCACTTTGGATAATTTAGCATTCTGTGATTGTACTTCATCTACACAGCAGAATTTTATTTAGGAGCCAGGGAATAAATTATACTGAAACTTTCTTTCAAGTGGAATTGAATTTACTTCACAAAAATCTAAAAATGTGAGCATTCTACAAAGGGCAACACTAACGAGAAGAAAAAAAGACCACAGCATCCTTGAATATAGATCAGAAACTCACATCATCTAATGAAACAGGACCCTGTAGAGACTGGTGTTGTGACTGAAGATTACTGTAATATTACCTTTCTCAGAAATCAGGAAATCTAGTTACCTCCAAGTCTCTCACATTTGCACCAAACTACAAATGAGTTGTATCCAGGTACAGAAAAACCAACAATATTTTATTTATAATCTTATTTTTAGTTTTTGAACTACAAATTGGAGTCTAGATTTGTTTAAAAGATCATGGGTTTTATAGATGCTCATATGTAAATTAATCTGTTGCGTGTTCCTTTTTTTTCTTTCCCATTGAATGGTCCTCCTCATAAATACAGAACAGGTCATTACATGAAAAATATAAGATCTTGCATTTTTTCCTTGTTCTCTCTTAAAAATCTATTTCTAATATTGCATTCCCCATTGGACTACTTCATAAGGGCATGAGGGGGAGGAAAGAAGAGAGAGATAAAGAAAAAAAAAAGAAAGACAAAATAGACTGGATCTCACCACTAGAATTCACCATAAAAATCTCAATGTATAACAGAATTCTTACAAAATTTCCTAGACCGGTTCTTTAGGGAATTGAGATCTCCTATGAAAAATATGGCGATAGGGAAGGCAAGGACGAGATGTGGGAAATAGTAAATAAGTGCAGCAAAAACAGGTTCTGAGGAATACACATAATTTTGTCTGCTTTAGATCACAATAGAATTTTTAATAAATAAATCTTTTCTTTTTTGTTTTTTTTTTTGTAAAGACACTTTTTTGAAACAGTAGATTTAGCCCAGTCATTTGTGTCATTTTTAATAAACTGTCTTTTTTTTTTTTTTTTGATTGTTTGTTTTCCGTAACTGTCAGTGTTTTAGATTTGAGTCTCTTGGACATTGTCTTTCGAGTTCATCCGGATCAATAACGGTTCATGCACTGAACTGTGTATTGAATTTATTGTGTTAACTGTTGTTGTGTGGTTGAAAGGAGATTTGTAAGAGTTATAGTGATTGAGGTGCTCATGCTCAATCGCAGGCATGGGCAGGTGGCTTTCCATGGGTGTGTCTCCTGTAATCTCATCATCCACATTAATGATTTCAACAGTCCTCGTTGGGGCGTGATGATTTTGCCGATGATGCTGCTTCCTCATCTTGTAGAAAATGACCAGCATCACTGCCGCCATGAGTGTGATGGCCACGAAACAGCCAATGATGATTTTGGTAGTCTTCATGACCTCATCAATTCCCGGGATCCCACTGTTGATATCAGTCACAGGGATGGTGAATGTCTTTTCTGTTGACCTTGTGCTCTGTGGCGTGAGGGAGGTGGTCACATTAGTGGTCTCCCAGTCGATCACTGGAGTGGGACCCACATTGTTATCTGTGGTCCGCGCCTCATCCTGAGAAGGTTCCATCGTCTCTACCGTGACGGTTGAGAAGTAAGAGAACGGGGTAGTGGTTGCTGCAGTAACATTCAGGGTGGCTGAAGCGGTGGTATTTCCCACGGAATTACTCACCATACATGTGTACATGCCTGTATCTTGCACGGTTACATTCGTGAAGTTTAACGTGCCGTCGCTGAGCACGGCTATCCGCACTTTGTACGCCCCATGTGTCATGACTGTTCCGTTTGGAGTAATCCAAGATACGGAGGTTAGGGACGTGGAGGCCCGACATTTCAGCTCAGCTGCCATGCCCTCAGTGACATTGAGGTCTGCCGGGGGTTCCACAATGACAGGAGCATAGCATGTGAAATAATTCTGGTCAAGCTCCCCAATGTACCTCCCTTTCAGGTTGGGAGGGGTGTTACACCGGGCACAGCAAGCCGTATTGGAGGGGGCCATGTCTTTTATCCACCAGCTGAGCCACAGGATATCACAGTTACAGTTCCAGGGGTTGTGATGCAAGTGTATCCGCTCTAGGTGATGCAAGGGTGTGAAGAGGTCATGAGGCAGCAGTGTCAGATTGTTGTGTGCCAGGTTGATCTCCACCAGTGACTGAAGGTTATCAAAGGCATTCCGTTCAATCACCTGAATCTGGGACTGTATCATCCACAGTTTCTGAAGGTGCATCAGCCCCTGGAAGGAGCCAGGTCTGATGGCAGACAGATGATTCCCAGAAAGATCCAGCTCATCTAGTTTTATGAGCGGCGTGAGGTTAGGGATTTCCCGGAGGTTGCACATGGCAAGGTTCAAATACCTCAAGTTAGACAGACCTTCAAAGGCACCTTCTGAGATGTATGAAAGCCTTTTCAATTCCCCCAAGTCTAGCCGGCGCAAAGAAGGGATTCTGTTAAAAGCATAAGAGGGGATGCTTTCGATGGGGTTGTTTCGCAACCAGAGCTCCTTCAGTTTAGACAAATATACAAAAGCTCCATTCGGGATGGTCGTAAGACGATTGTCAAAGAGTTCCAGGGTGTTGAGGTTTGCCAGACCATTGAAGGCCCCGATTTCAATTGTTCTGATATGATTCCTACTCAACTGTAGGATTTCCAGGTGCCTCAAGTGTTTGAAGCTGTTCACTTTGATGATCTGGATTTGGTTCTCGTGGAGGTTCAGCAGCCGGGTGTTGGTGGAGATGCCATCTGGAACGTCACGTAGGTTTTTCCGAACACAAATCACCTTGCTGAACTGGTTGCTGCAGGAGCAGACGGAAGGGCAGGTTTGAGCCCGCACCAGACCAGCCACCACAAGAAGTTGAAGAGCCAGCAGCACCACAAGCAGGGGGTCAAATAAGGCCCTGTTAAACCTAGGACCTATCATTATCTGCTGTGGATGTAAGGTCATCTTGTTCAACATTCATAATTTATCTGGTGTTGGTCCTTCTGGAGTTCAAATAATCTGCAATGCAATAAGAACAAACAAGAGTGTTAGATCTCCTCCAAATGTCTTTCTCAAGTCATTGTCAGTGAGACAGTGTATCAGTTCATGCCTTCATTTCTCAAACTAAGATAACAATAAATCTAATCCCATGTACTGAGCAATGGGGCTCATATTTATTGAGAAGTGTTTCCAAACTTTGAGTTATTGGCCAGTCACAGCCCATATTCCATCATTTGTGCAATCACAGAGAAATGGAAGAACGAGGTAGAGGGTTTTACTGTAATGTTTATCAACCAAGGGTGACCTGAACGCATGAGGACACACGAAATGTACCCCCATCATTAGGTTCAATGTCCAGACTAGATTAGAAAAGTTCAGAAAATAAAATTGGGGGACTATACCAATAAGCTAAAAACTCCCTTGCAAAATTATCAATAGCTCACAATTTATCGAGGAATAGTCTGTATGCCATAGGCTATAGACTTCACAAACAATCCAAAAATGGCTACACAACTTGCAGGGCTCAAGGCAAAATGCAAACATGGGATGTCTTGTCAAAAATTATTAAGAATTTCAAGGGGTTCCCTGATAGTCCAGTGGTTAAGACTTTGCTTTCCAATATAGGGGGTGTGGGTTCAGTCCGTGGTTGGGGAGCTAAGATCCTACATGCCTCTTGGCCAAAAAGCCAAAACATAAAACAGAACACAATAGACTTTAAAAGTGGCCCACATCAAAAAGAAGTCTTAAAAATGTTATTAAGAATTTCAAATCAGTCATAATAGAACATTTAGTCAAGCATGGGCCCTTCTGAATACGGAGTCCTTTGTAACTGCACAGGCTGCATGCACTGATCCTTTCTTTTCCTTGCTGCACTTCTCTGAGGAAGGAATTGTTATAGCCTCCATTTTCAAGATGAAGATATTTAATTGTAGGGGAAGTAGCGTGCATATAGTCACACGGTTAACAAGTAGAGAATCAGGATTCAGATATCCATCTCACTGGTCCAGGAGAATACGATCTCAAACATTCCATGAAAGAAGTTTCTGCAAGAATGATGGCAAAAGCAAAATATTTTTCACAGTTATTTTTGTTAAAATACCTTTCCTTTGGGGGTCACCTCAGCTGGAAACACTGGCAACTTAATGTACGGTACCTGTGAAAATACACTGAAATAATGACATGCACAAATATGTGTAAATTTCTAGAGATTTTCATATATAAAACTCACAATAACAGAGCCAACTGCTACCTATAGGTAGACATACTACCAATTAAATCACATCTCATGAAATATAATGTTTACGTACAGAAAAAATGATAGTATTAAATATAACAGGATTGTATATGTATTATGTCTTATTGATACTACTGATATTGATACTACTCTCATTGATTTCTTGGAAGGGAAATAAAACTTACTTTCTGCATTTCTTACAGCACAAAGAGGAATTCCCAAGCTTGTGTTACCTAGTATACACCCCATTCAGCTGGCTTATCATGAATTGGGCACCTGTATGATGACTTCTCCCAAATTCCTCAATAAACCATGCCTTTTCTAAGAATCTCTTGTGAAGGAAAAAAAAATGTGGAGACATCATAACCAGTTCACAAAGGCACTAAGACAGTAATTTAGTATTTACTATGTGTCACCTTGGGCGGGTGACTTATCCTCTCCACAGTTCAATCTCATTTGCACAATGGGGATGATATTATTATGTAACCCTAAGTGTTATTGTCAGAAAACAATTAATATCATAAAGAGCTTAGAATAGCGCCTTCATAATGAAGGAACTCAATAGACATTGCTTTTACTACTACTACTGTTTTATTTCCCTTAGTTAGACACTTTGCTAAGTGCTGAGCATACAAAAGTGAAGAATGTAACCCTCACCCTGGAGGGAACTCTAATTCAGAAGATAAGACAGATAGGCAAAGAGATGAAACACAATAATATATGGTCATTGCTATGAGACCAAGCCACACTGGCCCATGGGCACTAAAGTCAGAGCAACTCAATCTGTGATGCTATAATAAGTCGGGGGATTTTGAAAGAGGAGAGTCATCTGATCTAGATTTTGTAGAAGTTGATAAAGAAAAGAAAGAAGAGCAGAGGGACCAGCCTGAACCAAGACAAGGAAACAAGAAAGTACTAGAACAACCAAGAAATCATAAAATCTCCTATAGCAGGAGACTGGAAGGTCCAGAAAAGAGAATGGGAAAGAAGTTGAGATCGGATCAAGGCTCAAGGTAAGCATTCCCGTTTATCCTGCAAGTGACTATTCAATATTCTGTTTATAGAAAGAAATGCTGTCATCAGCTTTGCTTTCAAGAATGGTAATTCTACATTAATATAGAAGACAGAAAAGCTCTAGGAGAAACCCTCAGCAAGGAGAAAGATTAGTAAAATCTTTCACTTGCTCAAAATGAACCTTGGAGAGAAGTCAATGCTGGAGATACTTGGAATTTCTTGGCCACTTCTATGCATACCATCCAAGGTCTTGAGAGATTGGCTATATCCTCTTTAGGATGTAATCCTTCTACCAGTAGTAAGATTCTCAGCATCCACTGAATTTACTCATATCACAACAGTGTGGCTGGCAGGCTTCCCACTCTGAGTTAGATTACGAGGTCTCTTTCATTGTAAATTGAAACACGACCTTGAAAACCCTTGTAGATTTCCATTTTAAATAGGATGCTATATAAGTTGCCAGTAATCATAACCATTGAAAAATTTTCATTCCTGTGATTCAGTTTTTCATTCATATGTTCCCCTCTTCTCAAAACACACTTCTGAAAGTAACTGGGAATTTGAAAGAAAGAAAGAGAAGGAAAAAGGGAAGGAAGGAAGGGAAAGGATAAAGAATATCACCTAAACTCTAATATATTAACTGATTGATGCTTTTCGGATGGGGTTCCTAGGGCCCTACTTTTCTACCCCTCCTCCCATCTCCCAGCCCATGACTCTCCCTAGAGTCCTAGGGTCTCTGGCACTAGAGGTCAAAATAACTGGTGGACTGGAAATAGCACAAAGTGAAAAAAGTAAATCCTTACTCTGCCATTTGCTACTGAATGACTTCACTTTCACTTTTCACTTTTCATGCATTGGAGAAGGAAATGGCAACCCACTCCAGCGTTCTTGCCTGGAGAATCCCAGGGACGGGGGAGCCTGGTGGGCTGCCGTCTATGGGGTTGCACAGAGTCAGACACGACTGAAGCGACTTAGCAGCAGCAGCAACATCCTTTTAAAATATGAAGTAATAAAGACAACCAAGTCCAATGGGCAAGAGAAGAGGCTTATGATGAATTCTTGAATTCATATGCCTGCTTGAACACCCACAACCCTATTAATGGGAAAGTTACTTCATCTATCTATAATTTACTCTCCCCATCTGTAAAAGTAGCAGAGCTACTTAATCAATAGGCTCTTGTTAGTATTGTCATATAATATATACAAAGTTACTGACTCAAATTAAGTAATATATAATACTGAATAAATATTTAATACATATTAAAATAAAGTGATGTAAGCTTCTTCCTCTTAGATAAGATAGGAATAACACTAATACCTATTATTCAAAGTTGTGGCAAGAATGAACTGGAATGACCAGAAACACACTATCAGTAAAACGTATCCAACTATATGATGCATTGCTCTGAATTGTAGAGTATATGTGTCTCCCTTGTTTCAGTCTCTGCGTTGTTTTATATTCTACTTCTTCCTTACTTCAAGGTCTTTTTGCTATTGCAATTAACGAGATTGCCTGTAAATCAGTCATAGGTAATGATTTATGAATTATAGCTGGTTCAAAGCTAATTTATAACCTGCAGCAAATAAAGTTTGGTACACACCCAGAATCGAATAAACTACTATCAACAAAAGGTTCCTATTTTAAAATCTAAATTATGTTACTTTATATCAAAAGCCAGGTTTCAACATCTCTTTCAGAAGATGTTTTTATCACATCAAAAGGAAATTAATTTAAAGGTGCGCACTATCCATTACGATGTCATCTCACAGCACTTATTTACAAATGGATCTGTGTGGGTTTTGAATTAAACTATAATACTCTTAGCCTTGTCCCAGAGGATATCCTGACTTTGTCAAGAGACCTTTCTTCTTTCCTTACCCATTCTTCAGTGCACTGAGAGACACAGAAGGGACTCAGGAGGAAGTGTAGCTAATGGGGATGCTTTATTTAGCACAGTATCATTGCTAAGTCAGCATAGACTGCTGTCTAGATGTTGGAACTAGTTTGCAAGCAAGGTGGGAGAAACATAAATTTAGTTAACCACAATCAGTCCTCATATCTCAGTAGACCACACATTCACTGTCAAATATACGTGCAACAGAACTCTGTAAACATTGAGAAGCCAAACCATTAACCCCCATACTCAGAATGGACACTGAGACCTCCAGACCATACCTTATCATCAACATCTACTTGACTTAGCTCTTCCATGATTTCTATTAGCAAATCTATCCTCTTCTGAAACTCTCCTGCCAAAGCACACAGTTTCATGGTCCTTACCGAACCTTGCCCAAAGATCCTTCAACCCTTTCATGGAAAGCATTAACTGGGCTCTAAGATTCTTTGGATCTTTTGCCTCACGTTGGTGTTTTCTCCAATCCTGGATCTTTGTATCATGGTTCTTACTTGATCCTCATTAAGTTCCCATATTGAAAAATCCTCCTAAAAATTAAACTTCTAATTCTCAATAAATTCTGGCTTAATCATCACCATTCCATTCAGACTCTCCTGGACTTCTGTAGGGTCTTAGTAAGGAAAAAGACTCAGGTCTGTCTTACCAACCATTCTTGCTGGTAACATTTTCAGAATCAACTGCTTTATGAAACTAAGTTGTGTTATTCACTTGAAATATGCTTGGACTTCAATCTCTCTGTCTTCTTCTTCTATGAATTTGTTGTATACCCAATATCCTACTCCCATACTCTTTCATTACAAAATTTTGTTCAGAAAGATTCGGTCTCTTCCTAAAAAACAAAGAAAACAAAAACAAAAACAAAATCCACAGGATTACATTATCTGCTTTGGGAGAAGGTTATCCAGCCTTGATGTATTAATAGAATCTGGCTTAAGTTAGGACTAAGCAAACTTTTTCTGTGAAGGGCCAGATAGCAAAATAGTTTAGCTTTTTAGACCATATGGTCTCTAGTTGCTACTGCTCTGCTCTGCCACTGAAGCTTGAAAATAGCTCTGGCCAAAAAGTCAATGAATGTGCCTGGCTATCGTCCAGTTAAACTACACATTCAAATGTCTCAAATATTCTTAATATTTTTTCAACCATTTTAAAATTTCTAAATACTCTTAGTTCACAGAGCATACAAAAGCAGATGGTGAGCTAACCTTTGGACTATTGTTTGCTGAGTTCTTGTCTAAACAAACATTGATTGTTCCCGTCCTATTGCCAGAGACTGGTTGGTTCTGGACATGTGACACCATCTGGCCAATAAGAGGCAAAGAGAGGTCAGCTGAGGGGATTCTGGGAATTTTTATTTTTCTCCCCCAATAGGAAGAAAGACAGGGGAAGGAGTAGTTCTTTATTCTGTTTCTGAATGTTGTTGCGGGTATAAGATACTGAGAATTGCTACAGACAATTTGTAGCCAAGAAAGCAGGCAGCCTGAGGACAAAGCTGTTGTGCTAAGGAAGGAAAAAATGGAAAGAGGGAAGAATTTGCATTCTTGATATTGTGACAAGCAGCTACATTAACGAATCCTGTAACTGTTTTTCCTATTTTATTACTATATGCAATAATCAGTTCCATACATCATAAACTTCATTATTTTTCTGGTTACATGTAGTCAAACCTACCTGATATTTTCATATTTGTTCTCCTCTCTCCCTCTCTTTTTATCTGTCTCTCACTATTCCTGCTTCTCAAACCAAGAGCAAAGAAAAGGCAAAAGAAAAAAATCTAATTTCTTAAACCACTATATATCTGAGGCCTATCAGAAAGAACAAAGTAAGCTGAGGTGACATGATTTGCTTGTATGAAAGGAAGTAAGGCTCATCCTCATCTTCCTAAGAAAGCTTTCCATTATAATCATTTCTCAAGATAGCTCTTTAAATTTTTAAGAGTGCTATAATACACAGGAAAAGGGAAAACGGCAAATTAAATAACACCATTATCAAAGGTAGCTCACCCCTCCAAATCAAATTTATTTTACAAATATTTCCTAATACAGTTCAACTTTTTCCCATCTGAAACCCAATTTTGCAAATCTGTTCAGCTTTCCAACCCTCATGGAGGAATATATGGTTCTGCAGATTTTCAGGGAAAGAAAATTTTTGTAAATATGCTCAGGGCTGACCCTCAAGGCAAATGTAATCGAAATGATGCAAGGTTTAAATGGCTATAACCCAGGTATTCAACCTGTCAAGTCAACAAGAGGCTCTTTAGCTATATACACTGACCTTGCAATGTTTCTAGAAAATGTTGGGACTTAAAAAAAGTTGATATTTAAGGAAAGAAAAACCACCTAGGTCTGCATTTCACTCTTCTAGAAGACTTGCTCAATTTACAGTAAAAAACAAAAAACAACTACATGTGTTTAGTGTTTAGAGGTGACAAGATTACAACATCATTAGATAAGAAGCAGCAGAGTGGAAAATACTGCATATATATATATATATTTTTTTTTTTTTAATAAGTAAGAAAAAACATAATAAAAGATGTGGCCAATATGGTGCTATGTTCTGTTGAGTATAAAAAGGGATATAAAAGAGTCTAAGGTGACCATACCTTTTAGAACTTTACAAACTTACTGGAGCTATAATACAAAAACATCAGTTCAGTTCAGTTCAGTCGCTCAGTCGTGTCCGACTCTTTGCAACCCCATGAATTGCAGCACGCCAGGCCTCCCTCTCCACCACCAACTCCCGGAGTTTACTCAAACTCATGCCCATTGAGTCAGTGATGCCATCTAGCCATCTCATCTTCTGTTTTCCCCTATACAAAAGATGTCTGTCTATACAACGTTGTCTGTCTATACAAAAGCATAGATACCTATCATAAATAAAAAGCACACATGTGTATCTAGGAACTAATGTAAATCAGCGTAGTCAATATTCAAATCCCATAAAACATTGTCAGATGTCATAGATAACCTGAGAAAGTTTTAAGAGGGTTTGAGATTTTGTGTAGGTCCTTTAAGGGAATATAATTTTGTATTGAGGCAGGTGGTAGAGGAGATAATGGATGACTTGTAAAAGCAGAGGGTCTTACCACATGGCTCAGTGGTAAAGAATCCACCTGTCAATGCAGAAGATACGGATTTAATTCCTGAATCAGGAAGATTCCCTGGAGAAGGAAATGTGACTCACTCCAGTATTCTTGTCTGGGAAATCCCATGAAGAGGAGCCTGGTGGGCTACAGTTCACAGAGTTGCAAGAGACTCAGACAGGACTCAGCAACTAAATAACAGCGACTGTAACAAAAGCAGCAGAGTAGGAGCGTGAAATAAAAGAAAATGACTTAATGGAAGTAGGTGATTTATACAACAGAATTAGATTGTTAAGTTGGTCCAACTGAGGGGCACGGCATGTCTGGTAGGAGAGTTTGGATTTGCTTCAGTGATGAAACTTAGGAGGAAACTCCAGGCTCTTAACCAGGAGGGGTGAGGGCATTATTTTAGGGAGGCTCTACCCTTATGCATAAAAGAAACTGGAGAGAAGAGGAGTTGATGGAAAAGTCAAATGACTTCAATGATCGACATCCTTAGCATTACTTTAGAGCTGAATGGAGCAGATCTTCAATCCGATTATCTGTTGATATAGATATCAATCCAATATCTATACATTATGAGACATGTATAGCCGTAAACTAATCAGTCCTGCTTGAAATCCTGTAGAGGGTGAAATACCAATGAAGGCAAAATTAGCTTCTGTATGCAGTCACATTAAAAACTATCAGGTTACACAGAGGCAGCAGTCTATCACTTTGAAACTCTGATGCACGAATAAGGGAAGATACAATTTTTTTAAATCTCTAATGTGGTTCATGTCCACACTGTAAATTACATACAGAGAATGATTAAATATACATTCAGCTTTTGTTCTTTGATGATATCATGTATTTCAACTTTATCTTGAAATATAGAAAGACATCCAATCTATATTAGCAAAACCCAGTGGGACAAAAAGCCAGATTTAGAGTGAAATCAGGTGGGTTAGAGGGTTGGCCAAGTATTACTAATCATTCTTTGGTAAACTGGCTTTCTCTGAGCTGCACCTTCCTAAGTGGAAGTGATGATAACATTAATAGACATTGAGAGGATCATATGAATTATATACATCTACTGAAAGAAAATTCCCAAACCTGCCCTATACCTTCATAAATGCCACTACCACACACCCAAATACTCAAGGCAAAAATGTGAGAATCTTCCTTGACTGTTCCTTCTCTTTATTTACATTCAGCATACCCCTACTCATTAAAACATTGACTTCACTATTAAAATATAAGTGTACTCCTCATTGTCCCTTCCTAGATAAAATCATCTTCATTTCCAACTTGGACCACTGAAGTACCCTCTTATCAGTTTCTCTAATTTTGCAAATGCTGTACCACAGTTAATTCTTTATACAGCAGTTAGTGGAGAAGGAAATAGCAACCCAATCCAGTATTCTTGCCTGGGATATCCCATGGTCAGCGGAGCCTGGTAGGCTATAGCCCATGGGGTCACAAAGATTCTGACATGACTGGGACTGAGCATTCACACACAGCATTTAGACTGAAGTTTGGATACCCCTGGTGGCTCAGATGGTAAAGTGTCTACCCGCCGGGAGACCCAGGTTCGATCCCTGGGTCGGGAAGATCCCCTGGAGAAGGAAATGGCAATTCCAGTACTCTTGCCTGGACAATCCCATGGATAGAGGAGCCTGGCGGGCTACAGTCCGTGGGGTCACAAAGAGTTGGACATGACTGAGTGACTTCACTTTCACTTTAGAAATAAAAATATGTTCATGCCATTCTTCGGTTGAAAATGTTCCTATTAGCTTCATATCCTTTTGGAGCAAAATGTAAACTTTTTCGCCTCTAATATATGATTATCTGCTACTTGCCTAACCCTTGTCTTTAAACTCCTCTCATTTCCCTCTCACTTCAACCGTATTGAATTTCCTTCATTCCTCAAGTGTCCCAGGTCTTTTCCTCCCTCAGGACCTTTGCCCTGTCTCCCTCTGCCTGCAACACCCGCCCTTTGGTTTCTGCATGATTGATATCCCTTGTCATTCAAGACTCCCTTTAAATTTTACTTTCTCAGAAAAATCTTTCTTGATTACTCAGCCTAAAGCAGATCTTCTATCACTATCAATCAGGTTACCATTTTCATTTTATTTGTATATTTTAAATTTTTTTTGCCTGTTCCATGTGACACATGAAATATTAGTTCCCTGACTAGGGATTGAACCCATGCGTCCTGCATTGGAAGCATAGGGTCTTAACCACTGGACCATAAAGATAATCCCCAGATTACCATTTTTAATTTTCATTAGAGTACTTCTAATTTGATACTTTCCTCATACACTTCAATGTTTATTTTCTTTATTTTCTTTTTTTGTTTCAGTGTTTATTTTCTTACTGCCTGCCTCATCTGAGTAGAATGCTAAATTCCTTGGAGAAACATCTTATCTACCATAGTGATATTCTTTGGATATTCTTCCAAAAAACACCCATCAAACATTTGTTAAATGCAGGGAAGAATGCATAAGTGTCCAAGCAGACAGAAACAGTGTGTAGATAGTTAAGACTATCCACTCACTGAGAACCTAAATAATGTCATATTCACTATTTGATCCTTAGCATCTAGTAGAGTCCAATTCACACAACGGGGCTTCTCAGGTGGCTGAGTAGTAAAGAATCTGCCTGCCAAGCAGGAGATGCAGATTCAATCCCTGTATCAGAAAGATCTCTCGGAGGAAGAAATGGCAACTCATTCCAGTATACTTGCCTGGGAAATCTGGAGGAGCCTGGCAGACTACAGTCCTTGGGGTCAGACATGACTTAATGACTAAACAACAACAACAAGCTCACATAATAGAAATTTCATTAATTTCTGGAATGATCCTTGTTCAGTTTTTAGTAAATAACTAAAGAAGTCTTCCTACAAAGAAAAGCTGAAGAGAACAAAGCAATATAAAGGTCATTCCACTGTCTCCTTGCCCTCTTTGTTTATTTATTTATTTATTTTGCAGGAAAAGCCTTCTCTATTTCTTCATCTATTCTTGTCAAGAGCAGTCCTGTTTTAAGTCTGGCCAGACAATGCCCTCTGCTGTATGTGCCTAAAATAGCATGAGTGCCTTGAAAATTCCAACTAGATGATGCAATGAAGCCTTTTCCTTAATTTGGTTCATGCGGCACCCAGATGCACTGCAGATCTAGGGAGGTTTGACTCAGCTTTCAGGCCTTCCATTAGGCAGACCACTTAGAGCCGAAAACAAGAGTTCTTATCGGCAGAAAGTCAACATATCTTCTTTCGAATGGAAAAGTATCTTGATCATTACACCCCTGCTTCTAGAACACATCTGAAGCAATAATTAGAAAATCCTTGTGTGAAAAAGATCTAAATCTTCTGTCACAATCGAAAAGAACAAGATGGATTAGGCAAGGTATTGGGGAAGGCAGTGACAGTTCCAACTTTGCCTTAGCAACAAAAAGTCAAATCTATTTCATGTTAGGAAAGCAGACCTAGAAATACAGCCAAAGACTTAGCAAGGCTAAAAATAAAATTAATTTGTTTTTTCCCTGTTTTTTTAGCCTCACATGATACAGGAGAGCTAAAGTGTGCCTAGTATGAAGCTTTTGAGTATTTATGCATCCTTTGGATCATATTCACTTTCTGAGCTTGATTATTTATGAAGAAATGAAATATAGATGATTCCCTGTTTCTCGAATTAAAGGGTGGGATTTGAGGTGTTCAGGGCTGTGTTTGCCTTTTTATGATAGTTGTCGACTGTGTTGGTTTAGTGAAATGCCTCACCAAGGAAAAAAGCTTAAAACCTCAAGCATCATATACTGCTTGATATGTCAATCTTCAGGAAATGAAATCAGACCATTCCAATGATCAGAAATGTTGCCTGCCTGTTACAATGCCTGCATTCACTTGTGCACTATTATTTTTTTTTAAGTCTGGAGCCTTCTCCACACAGGAAAACTTCAGTTGTCCCCCTTTCCTATCTGTTCTTTCTTTTTACTCCGATTCAAGGTTAACCAATTGATTCATACGTGCTGTTCCTTATCTCCAACATTAGTCTTTTCTTTTCATACTGTTCTTGAGGGAGATTTGCAAAGTATGCTTTGCACACTTTGTCTAAGAACACACCTGGACCTCGGCAAATAACTGTCCAAGAAAACATAACTCAGCAATAGTTCCCCAGTGCTTACAGAATAAAAACTAAGTCTCTTACATCCTCTATCCCCTGGATGCCAGGAGCACCCCCAGTTGTGACCATCTGCAGAGCCTCCAGATATTGCCAGTGGCCTCTGTGGGGGGAAATGTGACCTCTTGAAAACTGCTGCCTTAGTGTGACACGTAAGACACTCCACGATGCTCAGCCATGCTGTTTCCCCATCTCCTCCCCTACTGTTATCCATCCTACAGTCTAGGCTACAGTCTGTTTCTGAGTCTAAAAATACACTCCCGACTTTTCTTCTTCGGAGCCTTGCTCCTGTTTTTCCCATGCCCTGGGAAGTCCTACCTGGATTTTTCTTTCAAAATTGCACCCCAGAGATAATTTACAGTGACCATTTCTAGTAGATCTTCCTTGGTTTTACTGGCCAGTATTAATTCATCTTTCCCCTAAGGATCTACAATACCAAAACTGCAACATTTATCAAATGTGTGCTTGAATGCAAATGTTTGGGAATGCATTCAATCTAGCTAATCATAAGCCTCTTAAAGGCAGGAATTGGATGATGTCTAGGCACTCAGTAAATATCTGCTGAATTGCATTATGGAATGTAGTCCACATTTAAATTCACAGTCAGGAGCCAGGTTTATTAGGTAATTTTATCAAGGTTTACTGATGAGACTCATATGTAAAACAAAGCAAAAAATTTAAAACGGCACACAACTTAGTACAAATGGTAAAGAGGGGTCTCATTAAAAACTTCTTTTCTTCCTACCCCCCATAAAAACTTGTAAATACAATAACTTTGAGAAGTAGATTATCAAAAATCAGCATGTATGTGGGTGATTAAAAACAATTGATTAGGATAAGAAATAAAAATCTATCCTTATCAGCAATAAACTATATCCTAAAGACCATATCTGAGTTCCTGGCACGTGGTATATACTAAATATCTGTGTATTGAGAGAGAGACAGAGAGAGAGAAGAAAGGAGGGAAGAAAAGGAGAAAGGAAGGAAGAATTAATGGGCTCAGGAAAAAACTGGTTGGTGCAGATTATCAACTACTTACATAACTAAGTGAATACTAATGGAATATAGAAATTTGTTAAAAAATAAGAGATTGAAATATGTGGAGTACTTGTCTATAAAACTGCCTATAGGTTGGATATAATACTTTGATTTATATACTCCATTTGTGAGCATACATGAGTTAATATATAAAGAAGGATTTAGAACAGCGTCTGGTACACGGTCAATACTGTATGAATGTTCGTTGCTGTTTTTCTTGTTATTTGTCTAATCCTGGTGACAGTTGAAATCCAATTGTGGAGAATGATTGATGCATCAGGCTATCATAATCAGATGCTAAAGCAATCCAAATCATACAATCACATTTTCTTATTTTGATTTCTTATCAGCCACCTTATTTAATTATGATTTGCTTTTCCATGAAAATTCATAGTTCAATCCCTGGATTCCTAAGACATTCATGAACGGATTTCAAACCATTTGTAAATATCTTGAAATCATATGTAAATTTTCATATAAATATGATTGTGTATTTTTATAGGAAGATTATTCATTGGCTTTGTCATCACATTTTCAAAGAGATTTATGATTCAAAAAGTTTAAATTGTACGGAAAAAGATTTGACAGACTAAAGTATTTGAAGGTTCTAGTTATAATTTAGCAAATTAGCATTCTGTTCTCTATTCTATATTTCCTATGTGTTTAGTAAGTGTGACTACACCCTTCTCATGATGAGCTACCAAAACCAAATTTCTGAAATGAAGAAACTAAAGACTTGATTGAGGTCTTGAGTAAATTCTTCCAGACAAGTGTCCATTGGGAAAAGTTTTGGAATACAGTCTTCTCTGGTGATGATGTGACCTGTCATATACCTTATACATTGGTACTCAGGGATAATTTGTCACTCCATGTCATTTCTTTAAAAAATTCGTGTCAGCATAAGATTCAGAATGATGCACAATGAAATAGGATCCAGAATTTCCTCCACAGAAAAGAAACAAGAACTTCTCTGCTCTAGAACTTTCCTTCATTTTGCTAGCTGAATTGCTATGTTTATCTATCTCAGAATAATTTTGGATAATCATGACTAATGCCAAAGGAGAAAATTATTATTATTATTAGTGAAGGTCAATTGTATAACAGGGATGAGAAAAAATAATATTCCATTAAAACAAACACAACTAAACCCTAATGAGAAACACCCTCTCCACCGAAAAAGAAAAAATCTAATGTTTAATGAGGTTGAATTGCAAAAACTGGACACATGTTTTAGCCTACCAGGATGCACAATACAATGATTCTCTCTAATCTTTCAATTTGAAAAAAGGAATAAAAGAAACAAATAAAAGAGGGTGAGAGTTTCCAATTATATTTATAATTATGTTTAATCAAAATATGAAAACTTAATTTTCACATTTCCCTGTGGGTCCACAGAAGCTAATATTTATTCTTCTGTCTTTTTACATATATTTGTATATTAACATAAATAGTTTTATACATTTTCTGTCTGGGATAATGAAAGGGCAAGTAACTAAAGAAGCTTTTGAAAATCTAACAAGCCCATCCTAAGCATAAGTCCTTGGCAAGGTAGGTATAGAAGGATTTGATTTTTGAAAGTTGGTCATACAGTTAATGACATATATTCCCATTCTTCCTTTGGACTTAGCTGAGAGGAGCTGATAGCCATTAACACCCAACTGATCAAGAATCCTTAGGAAATGCACTGTGCCAAGGTCATCATTGCCTTTTTAGGTTGAAAATAAACCAACTAACAATAGCAACCAAAAGACATATGGATTTTTAAAATTATTTTTAAAGCAATTTAAACTGCCATGCAAAGAATCTGAAGAGAATAAATGCCACATATACAAAGAAATCCAGATTTTTAAATCACCTTCTAATACTTTGTCAAGTACTTTCTTCCCTGTTTATTATTAAACTGTACAAAGCTGTAATTTTCTAGATTGCGATCACACACACACACACACACAAACACATACACGCACAAACATACATACGGGTGTACTCAGTCAGTCTGTCAGGTCTGACTTTTTGTGACCCCTTGGACTATAACCTACCAGGCTCCTCTGTCCATTGACTTTCCCAAGCAAGAATACTAGAGCTGGGTGTCCATTTCCTACTCCAGGGAAACTTCCTGACCCAGACCCAGGGATTGAACCCACATCTCCTGCATCTCTTGCATTAGCAGGCATATTCTTTACCACTGAGCCACCAGGGAAGCCCTATATGTATGCATGCATATATGCATGAAAGTGAAAGTGAAGTCATTCAGTCATGTCTGACTCTTAGTGACAATAAATATATACATATATACCTGGGTTTCCCAGGTGGTACTAGTGGCAAAGAACCCACCCGCCCATGCACATAAGATGTAAGAGACCTGAGTTTGATCCCTGAGTCAGGAAGATCCCCTGGAAAAGGGAATGGCAACCCACTCCACTATTCTTGCCTGGCGAATCCCGTGGACAGAGAAGCCTAGTGGGCTACAGTCCACAGGATCGCACAGAGTCGGACATGACTGAAGCGACTTCATAGCAGCAGCAGCATATATGTGTAAATATATACATACATACCTACATGTAAATGTAAAGATGTCTGGGATTCATTTCATAGCAGGATGCTGGGAAAGAGAATCTCCAAAAGTCATTTCAACTCCAATAATATATGATTCTAAGTAAGTTCACCAGCACTGTATGAATTTACGTCTGAGGGAACTCCTCCCACTCTGTAATGGCCTGACATTTGATCACTTGAAGCAGTGTGCTAAGATATCCCTAACATAAACAACAGTCATGAACCAATGCCATTGTGTATCCTGAGCGTATATGTGACTGTGTGGATAATTACAAGGAGGCTGGTGTTCAGAGAGAACCAGTAAGATATAAACAGTCAGTGACAGCTATGTAGACATGAGATTTAGTAGGATATGTACATTTGGATAAGCAAAAGAGAGAGAGAAAAAAACATAGGCATTTGTTCCTTCAGTAATATTTGCTGAGTGCTTCCCAAGTGTCAAGCAGCATGGGCCAAGTGTCACTCACCCATCAAGAATCTTAGAGTTTGCAGACTTCCCTGGTTAGGAAAAGGAGTACGTCAAGGCTGTATATTGTCACCCTGCTTATTTAACTTATATGCAGAGTACATCATGAGAAACGCTGGGCTGGAAGAAGCACAGGCTGGAATCAAGATTGCCAGGAGAACTATCAATAACCTCAGATATGCAGAGGACACCACCCTTATGGCAGAAAGTGAAGAACTAAAGATCCTCTTGATGAAAGTGAAAGAGGAGAGTGAAAAAGTTGGCTTAAAGCTCAACATTCAGAAAACTAAGATCATGGCATCTGGTCCCATCGCCTCATGGGAAATAGATGGGGTGACAGTGGAAACAGTGTCAGACTTTATTTTTTGGTGCTCCAAAATCACTGCAGATGGTGATTGCAACCATGAAAGTAAAACACACTTACTCCTTGGAAGGAAAGTTATGACCAGTCTAGATAGCATATTAAAAAGCAGAGACATTACTTTGTCAACAAAGGTCAGTCTAGTTAAGGCTATTGTTTTTCCAGTGGTCATGTATGGATGTGAGAGTTGGACTATAAAGAAAACTGAGCGCCGAAGAATCGATGCTTTTGAACTGTGGTGTTGGAGAAGATTCTTGAGAGTCCCTTGGACTGCAAGGAGATCCAACCAGTCCATCCTAAAGGAGATCAGTCCTGGGTGTTCATTGGAAGGACTGATGTTGAAGCTGAAACTCCAATACTTTGGCCACCTGATGCAAAGAGCTGACTCATTTGAAAAGACCCTGATGCTGGGAAAGATTGAGGGCAGGAAGAGAAGGGGACGACAGAGAATGAGATGACTGGATGGCATCACCGACTCAATGGACATGAGTTTGGGTGAACTCCGGGAGTTTGTGATGGACAGGGAGGCCTGGCGTGCTGTGATTCATGGGGTCGCAAAGAATTGGACACGACTGAGCAACTGAACTGAATTGAAAACATCAGAACAAGTCCTGTACATTTGGTCCTGGCTCCTACTGAAGATCTCAGGGCCGTCCCCTTCCAGTTTTCAGCATGACTTAAGAATTTAATAAATTCACCCAAATGACCCAGAAAAACCTGATAAGGAAACTCTTTAATTGAGTCTGTTTATGAGATGCGAGCAAGGGGAGGAAACAGAATAGACTCTTTCTGTGATTTCCAGGCAATGTTGTTTATTCAGAGTACAGATAGCAGGGGATGGCCTCCTAATTGAACCTGGAACTGGTTTCATGTAACCTCAAAACTGTTCACATTGCATAATGAGGAAACCTGGGTGATGACATGCCAGATAATGGAAGTGACTATCATCAGTGATTTCTTTGTTTCCCCTTAATGACCACAAAAGAGGGAATTATATGGCACATGCAGGCATTTGGAAATAGGATTCTTATTTATTTACTCAAAGCAGTCCTTATTTTGCTCCCTGCTGTGTTAACCAGAGGTCATGCATTATCGAAAACAAGTCCTCTTTTTTTGCACAGTTCTTTTATAACAGATTTGCTCTCAGTTACCATGGAACCTTGCAAAATGAGGACTCGGTTCCAGTATGCACAAGTTTCAGTTAACACAGTCCTGCACAAAGCCAGAACTCCCTGTTATTCATTTGCCTACAATGCATCATTTCCAAAAATATATCATGGAAAAAACTCAAGAATATACATGAAAAGCAAGAAAGAACTGGGTATCCATGGAATCCTAATGGGGTAAGAAAGTAAAGTCTGTGTATGTCTCTACTTAAGCCATTAATTAACTACTTTCTTCATGATTTAGATAATGAAAATTACTTTTTGGTTATCTCTCCCACCATCTTTATTCCCTAGAGAATGCACTTTAGAAAGAATAATCCAATTGAAGAAACACAATGGGGACAGTCATATCCCAATACAGATATTATAGTTGTGGAGTGACACCTCTAATACAAGCCACTTAAATTTTCTATACCCTTCTAAAAAGTGAAGACAGACTACCTATATCTTCCTATGCCAAAGGAATACTGAAAGGATAAAATTTATTCAAAAATAAGTATAACAAAGAGTAAGACCCACAAAATGAGGGTAATTATGATATGGTTGTCACCACACACTTCCCAGTTTTGTCTTTTAAGCTGTAGTTGCCACATGAACAGAAACACAAGATGGATGGAGATGTAGGCAAAAAACAAACAAACAAAAAAAAAAAAACCTCCAAAATCAGTAGCACTACCCACAGGCAAAATTTGGCCCACTATTTGTTTTTGTCAATAGAGTTTTATTGGAACACTGCTACACCAATTATATCTGTATTTCCTATGGCTGCTTTCATATTAATGTGCCAAATTGTGTAGTTGTGCTAAACTATATGGCTTGCAAAAAAAAAATAAATAAACCTATACAGCTTCAAAACACTTACTCTCTGACCCTCCATAGAAAGTTTGCTAATCCTGCTCTAGAGCACGTGGAGGAGTTCCTTTTCTTACACATTTTCCTCGACTCTAAAACTAACAGGATGATCTATTAGGGCATAAAAGAAAACTATTAAACTTTCTATTTATCACTCACTGTTATGTAAGAGTGAAGTCGCTAAGTCATGTCTGACTCTTTGCGACCCCATGGACTGTAGCCTACCAGGCTCTTCTGTCCATGGGATTCTCCAGGCAAGAATACTGGAGTGGGCTGCCATTTCCTTCTCCAGGGGATCTTCCCGACCCAGAGATCGAACCCAGGTCTCCAGCATTGCAGACAGATGCTTTACTGTCTGAGCCACCAGGAAGAAAGAAATTAAATGCCACTAATTTGGCAACAGTACCATGTGTCATGTAACTTTTGTGAGGAATCCTGAGCAGGAGAGGGAGTTCCACAACTCAGAGGAATTTTCTATAGTCATTCTTTGTCCCTGTGGTTTTAGTACATCGTGATGGACTGCTATCTCCATGTATCTAGCTAAGTGACTTTGTGAATTATTTTATTTAGTTTTAATTAAACTAACACAAAATGGAGAAAGGGGCTTAAAGAAATTCCTCCAAAGACAACATAAAATGAATATTCTGGTCATAAGGCAAGCAGAAGCACAGAACAAATAAAAATGGCAGAGCTAACATTTTTACCTCCTGCTAGAAGCTCTCTGGAGCCATACAATGGTTATATTTCAAAGAAATATTTGTTCTGTTTAGTCTTGAATATGCATGTGTGCATGTGGGCCTATGTGAAGGGTAGGAGAAGGAACAATCACTCTCTCCAAAAATCCTGTCCCATCACTCTCTTGTCCTAGCTGTATACTCTTTTCTGAACTCACTAGGTACCTATCCACATCTCTGAGAGATACCTGGCTTCTTTAGCATTTTTTCTCTCCCTGCCCTTTTTAAACCAGCAACATTAAGACATATTGCCCTACAAAATCAATGCCTCATTTGTACCTGGAGTTGAAGATTATATTTTTGTATCCCCCTTTGGATCCTGGGAGAATGACCTAAAGACAGTCTGCAAGAGACAGACTTTGCAGTTACCACCTCCTCACTTCCTCACCTTCCTTTCTTCTTTCCTGCTAAAATGTTCTCTCTCTCAACACTGATTAGACACGCGTGTGTGTGTGTGTGTGTGTGTGTGTGTGTGTGTGTGTGTGTGTGTGTTCAGTCATGTCCTACTCTTTTGCAATCCCAGGAACTACAGACCACCAGGCTCCTCTGTCCATGGAATTTTCCAATCAAGAATACTGGAATGAGTTGTCATTTCTTTCTCCAGGGGATCTTCCCAGCCCAGGGACTGAACCTGAGTCTCTTGCATCTCCTCCATTGAAGGTGGATTCTTTACCATTGAGCCACCTGGGAAGCCCACTGATTAGATAGGTAAGCTAGAATTAGCTGAATTTAGGCTTTAAAGTTCATGAACTTGGACCCAAATTAAGAATAATAGACTTTGAGAGTTTAATTAAAAAAGAAACGCTAGGGAACAAAGTCCAAACTCCCATTTCCTCATTCACTATATGGAAACCTTGTGAATAACAACTCTGAATTTCACTTTTCCCAACTTATAAATGGATGTGATCTTATCTGCTTTTCCTTTCTCATTGTTTTCAGGATAGCTTGAGACAGTCTATGAATTATGAAATAATTTAAAACTAGATGTATTACACAGAGTTAGGAGACCGATCATTTTTCTTTTTCACTTTGTGTCCATACAAACAAAAAAAATCAGAAAGTTGGGAGGGAGAGAAAAAGCAAAACACATTGCACATGGATTTCTACATGGCTGACTCTCTATGTACTTTACATGCACAGTTTTATTTAATCCGCATAACAACTGTATGAAACAGATAATCTGCTGATTTCTCACTTACCCCAAACTTCACAATTAGTGACTGACTTCAGGTCTAAGCTCTCTCCTTTTCATCACTGCAACGGACAAATCCACTTTCTACTAGCTGCGCAACTTTTGGACACCTGACTCACATTTTTGGCTGCCCATTTTCATCATTTATAAAGTGATGAAGACAAGGACTGCTACTAAGGTATGCTATCTGTATTAGCATGTCTCATGCTAATAAAACTCCATTTCTTAAAAATGCTCATATTCATTCTGTCTTTGAAAAACTGAGACAGAATATTAGATATTATTTATCTATTTTATTTTAAACGTTTTACTTAATATTGGAGTAAGGTTTCCCTGATGGCTCAGACCATAAAGAATCTACCTGCAATGCAGGAGACCTGGGTGGGTTCAATCACTGATTGGAAAGATCCCCTGGAGAAGGGAAAGGCTAACCACTAGAGTATTCTTTCCTGGAGAATTCCATGGACAGAGGAGCCTGGCGGGCTACAGTCTACGGGGTCAGAGAGTTGGAGGCAACTGAGCCACTAACAAACAAACAATCAATTAGCAATTTTTGATGGTTTTAGGTGGACAGCAAAGGGACTCAGCCGTACACATCCATGTGTCCATTCTCTTCCGAACTCCCCTCCCATCCAGGCTGCCACACCCCACTGAGGAGAGTTCCCTGCTCTCTACAGGAGGGCCTTATTTGTTATCCATTTTAAATGCATGTGTACATACCAATCCCAAACTTCCTAACAATCCCTTCTTCACATCCTTCCCCACTGATAATCATGAGTTCATTCTCTAAGTCCGTGAGTCTGTTTCTGAGACAGAGAACTGAAGCACTGTACCCAAGGTTTAGATCCAGGCTGTGATAAAGCCTAAATTTCAACCACCAGCTCCAGTTCCATATTCCTTTCAGTCCACAGCCTGGCTATACATTTTGTGGCATTAACTAAGACAAGCTAAAGGAAAGTACCTAGTAAACTGTCTGGCACAGTTACACAGTATATAGTATGTTTTTGTCTTTCTAAGTAAACTCCTCCTTTCTCTTGGAACATGATCAGCACAATGATTATATGTTCCATTTAGAAGAGTGAAAATTAGGACGGAAGAGAAACATCAGTCTGGGGTAACTAAATCAAGGAAAACCATCGCTGGGGTATGAATGTGGACTGTGATATGTCGCCTGCAGACTTTCAACTGGCAGCTAAAGCTTTCTTCTCATAAGCATGCGCCACTTCAGTAAACTTCACTCTCAATTCTTTTGTTTTTGAAGAAAAACATTTCCAGCTAATAACACAATTACACTTAAGTATCAGAGCTCATTTTAGTATTATTGCATTTGTTAAATCTAACTGAGTCCAAATTACTTCCTCATTGCTAATAAGAGAAAGGGGAGAGTGAGGTGGAGCGGGGGAGGGGACCATGAGGGGAAGAGATGGTTGTGAAGGTTAAAGGAAAAGAAAGACATATACACAGAGGGGCAGAGAGAAACACAGAGCGCTGTCAACGCTACATATAGCCTCAAGTCCAATAAATGTCAGTTAAATTCGCGGCCCATGGTTTCTATGGAAACCCTCTTAAGTTAAGAGTGGAACACAGACATTTTTTGGACTGCAATTCATAAGCTGTTTATTTAATTATGATGAAACATGAAACTGTAAGAGACAATACCATTATCATCCTCACAGTATTTAGAATTCAATGCATAAGCACGGTTAAATTTAAAAAGTTGTGTTTTTTTAAAATCATTAGCTTCATAGGAATTGCATGCAAATAAAATGCATCTCGTTTTCCCGGGACTTCACACATTATTTCCTCCAGGCGAACCCCAAATTAGCCAAATGACATTCCTTAACAGGGAGTTCTTTGGAGGTCTCCTGCCAATTACCCCCTCCCCCATATCCAGCGAACAAAACCAAGGTCACAGCATATTTTCAATTAAACCCAGGATGGCATCAAAGTGCAGCACAGCTGGAAGAGCAAGCACATTATTACCCCATAGATCATTTGTGAGCAATGAATGGGTCTCTGGTGTTTTTCTGTTTTACAGGCATTTGAATATAAAAATAAAGAAAATAGCTTCAGATTAGTTTCTGCTTTCCAAAATAAACAACCACTTTGAGGGCATTATTCCTGGTGGTCTGGCAAATAATGACTAGAAGCCATGACTTTTCTGTCTCTGATGATTGGAAGAGGTTTGCTGAGGCTTTGAATAGGCTGCAGGGAACCATACTATTGACGGACTCATTCATATCTTCGTTCCTTCAGTGAACAAGCACCTGATGTCTACCTACTATGTGTCAGGCCCTGTGGCTGGAACAAGAGAAGCGAGAAGATTAAACTCAAGCTTCATTATGGATTTTTATGAAGGAAATACATTAGTTTTGTTGATAAATATTTGTAGAGGGTCAACTATGGCTCATAGGCATTTGACTAAGTAGAAAAATAAACCCAAGATCCTGCTTTATAGGAGATCACAATATAATGAAGACAAAAAGACACATGATCCTAAGTCTTAAAGCAAGGAGGCAGTATTTCTGCCTCCTGCCTTCTGATCTTCTCTCTCTATTAGGTAGAAATACCATCCACAGATGCCGTGGACCAGTAGAAAGTAACTGTCTTTATGTGAATGGCATCACTGGCTGGTGGAGAGTGGAGAAGGGAGGGGGAGGTTCAGGAATATTTCCAGAAGAGAACCACATTTCCAGCTCTGTCTATGCGCCATGGCCCTGAGATCATGTTTAGCCCATAAAATATAACTGAAAGGAGAGGTGCTCACAAGAAAAAGGAATCCTAAGGAGAGCCATCTCTGGTGTCAAGCTAGGACCATGAAGGCCATTTCTAAAGTGACAAAGAGAAATTTGCAAATGTGACTCAGTTACTCTGTCTTTTCTACTCTCTTGAAGCCTGTTGTTGTTGTTGTTGTTTTTCTTTTTTATTTGCAATTCAGTAGTGGTTTGCAGTAGCTAGGCTTCCCACAATTTGCTCCTGCTGCAGCAAAGCCAGTCTTTGGCTGTTATTGGATTTGACAGTGTATAATGAGCCACTTCACATTAGCTGCTGCTGTAGTGTTCAGCATATTGTGGCAAAGATTTAGCATGAATCATCACCCACCTAGCTCTCCACTGTGGTCTCTATGCTATAAACAGGCAGTGTGTTTGCCAATCTAAGAGGGGGAAAAAGCATCCATTAGAATAATTCAGCACATTTCTCAATCTGCTGTTCCCCCCATCACCACAGACAACACTGGTGACAATATTTATTAAATTGCCACTGTATTTTTACACTCTTCTGGGCATAAAGCCAAGGCAGCTATTTTAACCACTGGCCATTTTGAACAATGCATTGTTTAATGCCAAAAAAAAAAAAAAAACCACATTTAGAGTTGGAAGATCTATTGTCTATACTTGGTTCTGACTTCTTAGATGTATGACCTGAAGCAAGTCACATTTTCTCTCTGATCCTCCATCCTGTTCAGAACCACCTCTTCAGATCCAATGAGATCATGTCTTTTGAAGATGGACAGGAAATAGTTAAAGAAATACTCTGAAATGTTAAAATCAAATGGGCTGTTAAGAGTTTGACATAGGCAACTGCTGCAAACTCTAACTGGGATATTTTCTACATCCCAAGCGAGAGAGATACTAACATTTCTTCCTCCTATACACCACTATTCCTTTCCCAACACTCCTGTGACAATGGTAGATCAAAAATTAGAATCAAAGATAGAGGGCCACACAGGATTGGAGCAAAGAAACACAAAGGAAGAGAGCTGGCATTTTGTGAAGTATAATGAAGTAAACTAAATGATTTCTAATGCCAACAAATCACAAAGCTTTCTAGCCCAAACTTCACCATGCAGTTGGTACAAGCAGGAAACCACTAGCAAATGCAGATGGAAGCAACCCATGAAATTAGCAATCAAGATCAATCATGACACGAATATTGAAATCACCAAGAATTATCATATCAGGAGGAGGGCTGAAGAGAGCATCAGGGAGGCAGATGTTAAAATCATCAAGGAATAAAGAGGAGGGAAGACCGGGTTTGTGGTTGACTCCAACAAGGAGGCGTTAGCAGGTGTTTGGTCTGATGGTGTAAGCTTCAAAGCTGGGCATTTTGCTGTGTTAGAGAGTTTTGTTTGGAACAGATAATGTAAGTGAAAGGGCTTCTCAAACTTCTCAAATAGTATTTTTACTGTATAAGTAAAATTGAATACGGTTAACATTTATTTCAGAGATTATATTTGGATTTTACATCATTGGTTTTGAAAAACATGTAATGGCAACCCACTCCAATGTTCTTGCCTGGAGAATCCCAGGGACGGGGGAGCCTGGTGGGCTGCGTCTATGAGATCGCACAGGGTCAGACACGACTGAAGCGACTTGGCAGCAGCAGCAGCAACTTACAGGACTTACAGGAAGTTTCCCTAAATCCCATGGTTTCAAGAACCATTAACAACCCTTCAATAGGAAATATGAAATTTGAGTTAGAAGGTAACATGTCTGGTATTTATAATAATGTGAGAGTAAGGCAGTGGGTAGGGATGAGTGTGTGTAGAGAGGGAAATAACGAGTTGGGAGTGGAAGCCGTGCTTATTATTAAATCCAGTGGCTGACTGTCAGTTTTCAGCTAGGTGAAAATTAGCAACATTTGACATAAGTGACTCTTCTGTCCTTCCTGAAACACGCTCTGCACTTGACTCCTAGGAAACTGCTCTCTCTCTCCCCCAATTCTTTGTTTACTCTGCCTAACTCCATCGCTAGATCTGGGGCTTCTAAACGCTGGAGTGTGTACCAGGGCTCAGGTAGTGGGTCTCTCCTTTGTCTAAGTGATTCTCTACAGTGAGTTTAGAAATCATCTACAAACTGAACACTGCCAAACATTTATCTCCAGCTGGCAATGCAGGCTTGTAGTACATGTATATAACTGCTAATGCAAGACTTCCACTTGAAGGTAGTGAAAATCAACCTGTCCAAAAATAAAACTCTTGATTCCAATTCAACCTCCATCCTTGACAAAGACTTTTCTAACAGCAACTCCATTCACTCATTCCTTCAAAAAAAAATTTTAACCTCTTACCTGTGCCAAACAATGGTTCCAGGGACCATCCTTGTAAGAGTTCAGGACAAAGTCCGCTTGATACTTTATTTTTTGGTCTCATCCCTAATTTTGTATCCTTTTATTTCTATATCTTTTTACCTTTAAGGCCTATTACCTATACAAAGGAAATTCTGGTTATCAAGAGCCTTGGCACTTCTCACCTCCACTACTACATATTCAGTTCAGTTCAGTCGCTCAGTTGTGTCCGACTCTTTGCGACCCCATGAATCGCAGCACGCCAGGCCTCCCTGTTCATCACCAACTCCCAGAGTTTACTCATACTCATGCCCATCGAGTCAGTGATGCCATCCAGCCATCTCATCCTCTGTCATCCCCTTCTCCTCCTGCCCCCAATCCCTCCCAGCATCAGGGTCTTTTCCAATGAGTCAAGTCTTCGCATGAGGTGCCCAAAGTACTGGAGTTTCAGCTTCAACATCAGTCCTTCCAATAAACACCCAGGACAGATCTCCTTTAGGATGGACTGGTTGGATCTCCTTGCAGTCCAAGGGACTCTCAAGAGTCTTCTCCAACACCACAGCTCAAAAGCATCAATTTTTCGGCACTCAGTTTTCTTCACAGTCCAACTCTCACATCCATACATGACCACTGGAAAAACCATAGCCTTGACCAGATGGACCTTTGTTGGCAAAGTAATGTCTCTGCTTTTTAATATGCTATCTAGGTTGGTCATAACTTTCCTTCCAAGGAGTAAGCGTTTTTTAATTTCATGACTGCAATCACAATCTCCAATGATTTTGGAGCCCAAAAAAATAAAGTCTGGCACTGTTTTCACTGACTCCCCATCTATTTCCCATGAGATGATGGGACCAGATGCCATGATCTTAGTTTTCTGAATGTTAAGCTTTAAGCCAACTTTTTCACTCTTCTCTTTCACTTTCATCAAGAGGCTTTTTAGTTCCTCTTCACTTTCTGCCATAAGGGTGGTGTCATCTGCATACCTGAGGTTATTAATATTTCTCCCAGCAATCTTGATTCCAGTTTGTGCTTCTTTCAATCAGCGTTTCTCATGATGTACTCTGCATATAAGTTAAATAAGCAGGGTGACAATATACAGATTTGACGTACTCCTTTTCCTATTTG
Organism: Muntiacus reevesi; assembly: GCF_963930625.1. NCBI lineage: Eukaryota > Metazoa > Chordata > Mammalia > Artiodactyla > Cervidae > Muntiacus > Muntiacus reevesi. The sequence continues at coordinate 21,640,483 of NC_089257.1, read as the reverse complement.
GAACCAGTCTGTCGTTCCATGTCCAGTTCTAACTGTTGCTTCCTGACCTGCATACAGGTTTCTCAAGAGGCAGGTCAGGTGGTCTGGTATTCCCATCTCTTTCATATTAGTCCATTATAATTGGATGATTTCAACAACCTGTTTCAATATTTGCTATCTTTGCTTCTCTTCTTGCCCCTCTTCGGTCTTTTTTCCACACTGTAGAGGGATCCTATCAAAATGAAAGTCAGGTCACATTCAGTCTTCTGTTCAGTACTCAGTGACTTCTGATGTCACTTAAAATAATATTACAGGGCTTCCAGTGGCCTAGGAAGCCATTTAGAGTTTTCTTCTGCATCTCTCCTTCTTTAATCCTATCTTGCTACCACTATCACTTTATTCATTTCACTCTGGACACACAGCTTCCTTTTTTTGCTGTTGTTGTTGGTGGTGGTGGTGGTCATGCCCGATGTCCCATGGGCTGTAGCCCACTCCCAGGCTATTCGGTCCATGGGATTTCCCAGGCAAGAATATTGGAGTGGGTTGTCATTTCCTTCTCCCAGGGAAACTCCTGACCCAGAGATCAAACCCATGTCTCCTGCATTGGATTTTTTTTTTTTTTTTTTTAATTTTTCAGTGGGTTTTGTCATACATTGATCTGAATCAGTCATAGAGTTACACGTATTCCCCATCCCGGTCCCCCATCCCACCTCCCTCTCCACCCGATTCCTCTGGGTTTTCCCAGCCCACCAGGCCCGAGCACTTGACTCATGCATCCAACCTGGGCTGGTGGTCTGTTTCACCACAGATAATATACATGCTGTTCTTTCGAAACATCCCACCCTCCCCTTCTCCCACAGAGTTCAAAAGTCTGTTCTGTACTTCTGCGTCTCTTCTTCTGCCCTGCATATAGGGCCATTGTTACCATCTTTCTAAATTCCGTATATATGTGTTAGTATACTGTAATGTTCTTTATCTTTCTGGCTTACTTCACTCTGTATAATGGGCTCCAGTTTCATCCATCTCAATAGAACTGATTCAAATGAATTCTTTTTAACGGCTGAGTAATATTCCATGGTGTATATGTACCACAGCTTCCTTATCCATTCATCTGCTGATGGGCATCTAGGTTGCTTCCATGTCCTGGCTATTATAAACAGTGCTGCGATGAACATTGGGGTGCACGTGTCTCTTTCAGATCTGGATTCCTCAGTGTGTATGCCCAGAAGTGGTATTGCTGGGTCATATGGAAGTTCTATTTCCAGTTTTTTAAGAAATCTCCACACTGTTTCCATAGTGGCTGTACTAGTTTGCATTCCCACCAACAGTGTAAGAGGGTTCCCTTTTCTTCACACCCTCTCCAGCATTTATTGCTTGTAGACTTTTGGATAGCAGCCATCCTGACTGGCGTATAATGGTACCTCATTGTGGTTTTGATTTGCATTTCTCTGATAATGAGTGATGTTGAGCATCTTTTCATGTGTTTGTTAGCCATCTGTATGCCTTCTTTGGAGAAATGTCTGTTTAGTTCTTTGGCCCATTTTTTGATTGGGTCATTTATTTTTCTGGAATTGAGCTTCAGGAGTTCCTTGTATATTTTTGAGATTAATCCTTTGTCTGTTTCCTCATTTGCTATTATTTTCTCCCAATCTGAGGGCTGTCTTTTCACCTTACTTATAGTTTCCTTTGTTGTGCAAAAGCTTTTAATTTTCATTAGGTCCCATTTGTTTAGTTTTGCTTTTATTTCCAATATTCTGGGAGGTGGGTCATAGAAGATCTTGCTGTGATTTATGTCGGAGAGTGTTTTGCCTATGTTCTCCTCTAGGAGTTTTATAGTTTCTGGTCTTACATTTAGCTCTTTAATCCATTTTGAGTTTATTTTTGTGTATGGTGTTAGAAAGTGTTCTCATTTCATTCTTTTACAAGTGGTTGACCAGTTTTCCCAGCACCACTTGTTAAAGAGATTGTCTTTTTTCCATTGTATATCCTTGCCTCCTTTGTCAAAGATAAGGTGTCCATAGGTTCGTGGATTTATCTCTGGGCTTTCTATTCTGTTCCATTGATTTATATTTCTGTCTTTGTGCCAGTACCATACTGTCTTGATGACTGTGGCTTTGTAGTAGAGTCTGAAGTCAGGCAGGTTGCTTCCTCTACATAGAAAACCCTAAAGACTCTTCCAGAAAATTAATAGAGCTAATCAATGAATATAGTAAGATTGCAGGATATAAAATTAACACACAGAAATCCCTTGCATTCCTATATACTAACAATGAAAAAACAGAAAGAGAAATTAAGGAAATAATACCATTCACCATTGCAACAAAAAGAATAAAATTCTTAGGAGTATATCTACCTAAAGAAACAAAAGACCTATACATAGAAAACTATAAAACATTGATGAAAGAAATCAAAGAGGACACAAACAGATGGAGAAACATACCGTGTTCATGGATTGGAAGAATCAATATTGTCAAAATGGTTATTCTACCCAAAGCAATCTATAGATTCAATGCAATCCCTATCGAGTTACCAACGGTATTTTTCACAGAACTAGAACAAATAATTTCACAATTTGTATGGAAATACAAAAAACCTCGAATAGCCAAAGTAATCTTGAGAAAGAAGAATGGAACTGGAGGAATCAACCTGCATTGAATTCTTTACCACTAAGCCATCTGGGAAGCCCACAGCTTCCTTGCTGCTCCTCCGATATACCAAGAACACTTCTTTCTCAGGAACCTTACACTTTCTCTTCTTTCTGCCTGGAATGATCTTCACTCAGAGAAACCTGAAACTGTGCATACACATGATACCGGTGGTTCCACCTTTCATTCAGATACTTTTATGTCTTGCTTCTTTGCTTCCTCCAGGTCATCTGATCAGAGAGGCCTCCTTTCCTTGAAGATGCTACCTACAGTATAACTGCCCCTTTCCCCACCTTTCTTTATCCCTGCATTTTTCTTTATTTCTCTTCATAGCATTTTTCACAACCAGAGAAAATACACATGTAGGTATGTATTTATCTGTATGTATGTTATTTACTTTCTGTTTCCTCCAACAATCTAAGGACACAGAGTTTGTATGATTTGTTTATTGATGGAGCCCCATAGTAGTCTTATTTTATATAAATGAGGAAACTAAAGCTTCAGAAAAGATGAATGACTCTCAAGTAATTCTCTGGAGAAAAAAGGGAATTATCAAGCAAGAAGGAGAGGACAAAGATGGAAATGCTGATGAATTCTAAACCAGGGCACGTGATAGGTGACAGAAATTAAGTTGATCAATTCTGTCAATAGATGTAATAACTTTGTAACTTGGGCAAATCCCATAGTCTGCCAAGACTTTAGTTTCCTCATTTGTAAAGTGAGGGTGATAATACTACCACTAAATTCAGAAGGTTTTTTTTTTTGGGGGGGGGTGGGCAGGCCTGTGACTGGTGGGACCTTTTCCCCCAAGCATCAATCAAACCTGCACCCCGCTGCAATGGAAGACAGAGTCTTAACCACTGGACAGCCAGAGAGATCCCTCAGAAGGTTGTTCTGAATATGAAATGAGGTGCTGACCATAAACTACTAAACCTGGAAAACCATAAGCTCTCAGATGATAAGAATGATTGTTAATATTATCTCAGAGGTTTTCACTCATTATTTACTAAGTACTGCTCTAAATACTTGCATGCTGAGTTACTTCAGTCATGTCCGACTCTCTGTGACCCTGTGGACTGTAACCCTCCAGGCTCCTCTGTCCTTGGAATTCTCCAGGCAAGAATACTGGAATGGGTTGCCATGCCCTCCTCCAGGGAGTCTTCCCCACCCAGGGATCGAACCTACATCTCTGATGTCTCCTGCATTGGCAGACAGCTTCTTTACTACTAGTGCTACCTCTAAACACTTGGAGAGTGGCTACAAATTTACCCACTTTTATGAAATTATTATCTGGTGTTGAATGTGGTGCACATCCCCAAATATGTGATCATGCCTGAACATGGAAAATAGAAATCAAGATGGTAAACCATTGACTTTTTACATATCACCATGGAAACAAGATTGTAAATAAGAAAGATGGTGATAAGAATGGTAACTTTTGTTCCTATTATTGATCACAGATTAGAACATTTCCTCACATACATTAACATATCAGACCTTCATAATTATGGAAAGTATGCAGAAGTGATTACACTTTGTTTTTCATTTTTCAGGTGAGATGTTAAAATTTAAGGAAGTTAAATAATGTTATCAAGTTTCTAAAGCTAACATATAATAGCTATTAATACAGGAAGTTAAATCTTTGGAGCCCTAGACTAGTGCTCTGCCCAATATATGTTTTTAACATGAATATATTAAGGGAGGGAAGAAGCCACTTATGCTGTGAGTTCTTCCAATGTTCTCAAAATTTGTAGGAAACTGCTATTTTTGTTCCTTGAGGAGATTTCACTATTACTTCCATATGAGGAAAATGAAAAGAACATTTATTGAGCAATTATCAACTATTGTGTTAGTCATCCACATTGTACTTACATATCTTTCTGCATCATTAGACTACATGTCCTATTGCGACAGGCACTATATTCCATTTTATGTGCAGGCATAGCCCAGTTACTGCCACATAGTATGCATTCAGTAAGTATTTCCTAAATAAGTGGATGAAACAGCTTATTTGGTTATATACAGAAAGAAACAGTGGTGAAAGTACATCCTGAATCTAAATCATTTAATCAATCAGTACAATTAGAGCAAACCTCAAAAAGTTGCTATTTCCTCATCAAAACCTGTTGACATCAACGATTTTATATAGTCCAAGCTAATAGACAGTTTCCTAAGATGAACAATGATTTTGGAAATAGTCAATTTCCCAATCAATTTTCTGAAATTTATGGAAATCCTGTTCAGTTTACTTCTCATCATAAAAACGTTTATGTACCAAAAAAGAGCCAATGTTTTGATTTCAGTGGAAAGTTTTCTAGCTTAAAACATTCAATTTGTGAATGGGTAATTAAAATAAAACCAGAGTAAGCACATTCAGTTTTGAGATATAAAGAGGTCATGTCTATTGATTACCCATATCAGGTCCACAAGCATAGTGCAGAAAAGTTAACCACTTTCTCTGCCACAACCTTAAATCCAATGGTACAGACATTGGTACATCAAGGTATTCATGCTATTTTCTCTTAATAGAGCTGCTCAAATATTACAACTTCTCACAGTTCTATTGTGACTTCCTCCTTTGTTATTTGACTTTCCCAGGGAAAGAATTAACGATTTGCTCATCATTTTTTCCCCATAGTATTCTCTTCATTATACCACCTGTAACCTTGGGGAAATCAAGACCATCTTCTATTAACTAGTACATGGCCACTACAAAACACTGTTCTGGGCATGCACAGGAGATAACTCTTACTCAGAATGAAGTACCTGAAGGGTATACATGGATGTGAATCTATATGCTACATAAATATTCTTTTGGCATCTAGTGGTATCCTCAATTCACTTTGGAGATCAAGATGTGGGGGAGTAGAAAATGGTACATACTAAATGTCCTTGATTTTCAAATCACAGCCTTCTGCTCTAACTGATCTAAATTCCTGGTCGGAAAGGACACAGGATAGTTGTGGTCTGCGTAAATGTGGCATTTATCTTCATGAGTGCAGTAATGAAGAATGGACCAGGATTGATACAGTCATGAGTGACTTATCCCATTTCCCCTCACAAATGAAGATAAATGGCACAAAACATCAGTCCCCATGCATTCTATATATTTCCCCACATTCATGCCTACAGAATCAAACATAGAGAAGGTCTTTTCAAAGCCTGAGTTTTTTAAATTTTATTTTTAAAATATGCAGCTAACAAGAACAATGGAGAACTTGTGGGAAAGTCATAGGGGATGAAAAATGCTGAACTCACTTCTATGGGATAAGTTATGCCCCTGAAGGGGACACCTCAACAGACTTTATCTCTGGAAGCTCTATAATGACTATAAGTCTCAAAATAGGATTTCCATGGGTCTCTGAATGCTGTCATTAAGATAATGCTATGAGAAAGTCACAAAGCCCCCCCCCCCCCGCAAGAATACTGCACTAGAGCACTCACTAACCTGCAGAAAATTCACAAGGATGTTGGTTCCAACAGAGTGACTTCCAAGACCTCCTGTATGTATAACAGACAGTGATACTGGTTTACTTTATTCTCATAGGACATTCATTATCCTCAGAAGGTATGCATTCCTTAATTTCTGAATTGTACTAGGATATCCTCATTGAGCTTTTTAACTGCTGGTAAGATGGACAGGGTACAGAAGGCTGAATAATGGCATCATTCCGGATCTTCTCTGTGCCTAACCCCATAGCCAGATAATGTGGGGATTTAGTGTGAGCCCTGCCCTGAGGGGTAAGGGGTTTTCTACATAACCATGCTGTAGCACCATTGAGAGCATATTGGATCATTTTAAGTTCTTGCATTCAAATGTAAGCATATATTAAAGGAAATTTAAACCTAATCAGAATCTCTCCCTGTTAGAAAGAATCTAGTTCCCTAGAGTTGGTTCACTAGAAAATTACTATTCCCAACTAATCAGAAGGCCAAGTCTCTTCTCTGCCAAAGCAGTTGGGAGTGGTAGTTTTACCTCTGGTTACCCATATCTAACTTATTTCCAATGTTGTTAGTCTTTAGGACCATTTAATGGTAGGTGGTGGATCTCCACCAACAGGCAGAACAGATCCAAGCCATCTTCTCCAGTTTAATTCTCGTACTTGGCCTGATTACATCATTTTTTCAAATTCATCTCTGATCCTATGCTCCAGAAGATTACACTCTATTCTCAAATTACTTTGGGAAATGTTACCAATTTTATCCCAAGTCCATTCCTCCATATTTATTTGCAACCTATTACAGGGACTCTTGTCTTTGTTATTATAAAATATTCAAGAACTGAGGCCCTCAGTGACTAAGGGCCTGGCTTGATCTTTAAATTTCTATATACTCCAAATTACCAACTTAATCCCCTCCATTACTGATAGGCTTTCTGTTAGTTATCTCATTCAACATTAATTGAATGCTTCCTAAATACCAGGGATGATTCTAGACACTTAAGGATTCTGCAGTGAGTCAGAAAGTGACAAAAATCTCACTTCACAGAGCTTGCTTTTGAGGGTTTAGACAGATAATATAAGCAAACCAGAAAAGATCAGATAAAGATGAATATTGAGATGAAAATATAAGAGTGATGAGTCAGGGAATGACTGATAGGAAATATTACATAGATTTGGTCTAGGAAGACCCCTCTGAAAAAGAGACATTAAGCTTTAAGAATGACAAGAAAGAACTCAGACATAAAAACATATATATAGGAGAAAATATTCCAGGCAAAGAGAACAGCTAACATAAATTCTCCAAGTTTGAGGAAGTGCTATAGTCTAAATGTTTGTGTCCACCCCTCACCCAAATTCATATGTTGAATCCTAATAACCAAGGTGATGATATTAGGACATGGAACCTTTGGGAGGTGATTAGGCCACAAGGATGAGGCCTTCATGAATGGGATTAGTGCCCTTATAAAAGAGGCTCCAGAGAGATCCCTAGCTCTTTATTGCATCTGAGGATACAATGAGGAGTCTAAAACTAGGAAGAGGGCCTTTACCTGACCACACTGGAATACCATCCCTGTCTCTGACTTCTGGTCTCCAGAAGTATGAGAAATATGTTCTGATGCTTATAAGATATCCAATCTGTGGTATTTTGTTATAGCAGTCCAAAGAGACAAGACAAGAAGCATGTTTTACTTAAAACATAATAAGGGGAAATATAGGCTACTCTAGTAGGAATAAAGTGAGAAAGTAAAAGAGTAAGAGATGTGAATGAGGAATATAATAGTTTCCTTTGGTTTCCATAATAATTATCACAAAAATGATGATATAAAACAACGGAAATTGATTATTTCCCAGCAATTGAGTTCAGAAGTCTGAAATGAAGAAATCAGCAGGATTCTCCTAAAACTTTAGGGGAGAATTGTTCTTTGCCTCTCCCAGCTCTGGTGGCTCCAGACATTTCTTGGTCTATGGCTACACAACTCCAACCACTGCCTCAGTTTTCACAGGGCCTGCTTGTCTTCTCCATGTGTCTCTTGTACGAGTATCTCTTATAAACACACTGGTCATTGTATTTAGGCCCACCTGGATAGTCCAGGATGATCTCATTGCGAGATACTCAAATTACATATGCAAAGATTATTTTTTTTCAAATAAGGTCACATCTGCAGGTTCTGAGGCTTAAGACGTGAGCACATCTTTTAGGGAGCCAACATTTAGTTCATTATAGAATATTAGGACTGGGAAAGAGTCCACCTGCAATGCAGGAGACCCCAGATCCCAACCCAATTCCTGGGTTAGGAAGATCCCCTGGAGAAGGGATAGGCTACTCAATCCAGTATTCTTGGGCTTCCCTGGTGACTCAGATGGTAAAGAATCCACCTGCAATATGGAAGACCTGGATTCGATCCCTGGGTTGGAAAGATCCCCCTGGAGAAGGAAATGGCTACCCACTCCAGTATTCTTGCCTAGAGAAGTCCATGGACAGAAGAACCTAGTAATCTACAGTCCATGGGATCACAAAGAGTAAAACACAACTGAGCGACTAACACTTTCACTTGGTAAGCCTGGTAGGTCAAGGAAAGCAATTTCTTTGTATACTCTATGCAGTGGTAAGCTCTTGCAGAGTTCCACATTGGAAAATAATACAGCTTTATTTGACTTTTAAACTATCACACATCTAGCATGAGAACAGATTGAAGTCACAAGTAGTAAGTCAGTAGTACATGTGAGAGATGGCTTGTGGTAGCAGAATGGAGAGAATTATATAATTAAGGATTTTTCCTGGAAGGTAATATCAAGAATATTTGTCTAGGGATATGGGGATGACAGGAAAAGAAACCAAAAATTTGCCTTCTGCCACCTTCCAATGTAGCAGTCCAAATAGCAGATGTTCTGATCTCCCTGCCACCATGTTCCACAGGCTTGCAAGACCATTTGTGTCAAGAAAGCACTTCTACTTCCCTAGCTATTCTTAGACCTTTGAACATATTATCATCTTTGCTAGTCTGGCCCTTGTCCTAGTCCTTATGGCTGGTTGGGCCTCATCTCATTTTACTTCAAGCATCTGTCCTGCCCAGTGACCAGTCTTGCTTTATTTATTTATGTGTCTATTTATATATGTATTTTATTTATTTATTTAGACCAATCTTGTGTCAGAACAAGACTGTTCCAGTTCTTTCCCATTTCAATTCCCTGGGCATCCAAGAACTTTGGTGATTTGATTATAACCTTAAAATAGTATACCATTCAGGTTATGTCCAAGAATGTCAGAGATTCTGCATTTTCTTCAGGTTAAGCTGGCACTCTGGGTACAAGTCTAACAAAGTTTCAGAACCTAACTACAACAGTTACCACCTCATGTATTCTATCACCTGCATGCATTCCATACTTAAACTTCTACAGAACTATAGTTTCCAGATTATCTTTTTACTTTGAAGACCTCTTCTGAATACACAAAGAGATTGGCTTAGTCAAAATAATACCCATTTTTACGGTAATGTCTTTCGAAGAAAGGATAATTTCAATCAAGTATGACATCTCCCTAGTTAGGTTGAAGTTCTGATAGATGACTGAAACATAGGGTATCTGAGTAGTTCAATGAAGACAGAGAAAGAAGGTGGCAATGTGCTATGGTTCATAAAGTGAAGTCCCTGGATAAAGACCACATTTTCACATTGAGTGAGGCATGTGATGGAATGTAGATAGAAGCCTAGAATATTCTCTTGGATTCTGAGGGAGAAACAAAGAAACATGAAATCCTTGTCCTTATTCTATATATGTAGCTGTTCCAATATAAGGTGTTCCTAGAAGCTATTCCAGAGCATCTTCTAATATTGTTTCTGGTAAGTGCCTCTTCAAGCTTATTGCTAAATAAGTTCCATTTTTCAGAATGATTTCAACATCAAAAGCTACATGCACCTGAAACTAAATTTTCAATTTATCAATTACAGTTTGTGATCTATTCTTTTGTCTCTTAAGAGCAAATGAAAATTTAGGATTTGGTATTCCAACACTAACAGTAGTTAGAAATAACCTTATTAGACCAAGCTTAAAACCTACCAAGAAAATATATTCTCTGGCATGTGATATCTGGCAGCAATGAAAAGGAACTGCTGCTGTCAGGCTCTGAATTAGAACATTTGTGCATCTGAGAAATCTTTCCTGTGATCCATCAAAGTGGCAATTGTTTAGAATTACAGGTCACCAAGGACTTCCCTCATGGTCCAGTGGCTAAGAATCTGCCTTGCGGTGCAGGACATGTAGGTTCAATTCCTGATAGGGAAACTAAGATCCCACATGAGGCAGAACAACTAAGCCCATACACCACAGCTAGAGAGCCCATGTGCCAAAACTGCTGAGCCTGAGCTTTAAAACTAGAGAGCCCCGTATGCTGCAATAGAAGATTCTGTGTGCTGCAGCTGGGACCCAATGCAGCAAAATACATAAAATACTTTCAAAAAAAAAAGAAGAAGTACAGGTTACCAACTTAATACCTATCAGCATGTGGAAAAATGTAGATTCAGTCCTATTCTTATGTTGGATCTATTTAAATGAGGGCTGCTGTTTTCATCATGAAACCTGTATCAATAATTGTGGGTTAAGAGAAGGAAAAGAATACAAGAAAAAAAAATTTCTAGATGAATATTCATCTCTTTGCTCAGTTATCTACTCATTAACTAATTATTTTGTTACCTTTAAGTCACCTAAACCTTATTGAGTTTGAAATGATTAACTGAGAATTGGGCAGAGACAGTGGAGTTAGGGTGGATCTTAATTATGCTACACTGCAAGAGAGTGAAGTCCATAATTCCACATAAAGGAAAAAGATCCCCTTAAAGATGGAAATTGATCATTGATTTTTTTTTTTTCCTTCTTCTTCACACTCAAGAGTCAAATCCTCTTCCCATTGTTATTGTTTGGAGACTCCTGATCAGGACAGAAGTCTCAGATGTCAGAGAAAATGTTCAAATTGGAGTTAGAGAAGCCATTCCGAGGTTAATGAGCACAGAGCAGCCGGCATTTAGGAGAGTTTATTTGGAGAAAAGAAACGTTTGCAGAAATCAAGTGATTAAGATGTGATACTCAAAGCGAACTCTGAGCGATCTCATTAGCGGAGACTAAGAATAGTCAACAAATGTAATAAGATCCCTGATACAAGGTCACAAACACCCCAGTACAGGCCAGATGTGTGGGACTCACTGAAGAGGAAGACAGGGAACCCGACTGGATCAGATCTCGAAGTCTTCCCTAGATGACGTGAGTTTTTTCCCAAGACCTAAGGGAGGAAGAACCAGAAAGTTTTGTACAAGTTTTATTCATAGTTCTCCAGATGTACGTATCTTTATTAAAATAGGCTTCCCTGGTGGCTCAGTGGTAAAGAATCTGCCTGCAATGCAGGAGACCGCAGTGATCCCTGGGTCAGGAAGATCCCCTGGAGAAGGGACTGGCTACCCACTCCAGTATTCTTGCCTGGGAAATCCCACGGACAGAGGAACCTGCAGGCTACAGTCCATGGGGTCACAAAGCATTGGACAGGACTGAGCAACTAACACTTTCTCTTCAATTTTTCATATTAAAATGCATTCCACAATTTATTATTTATTGTTCCACAACATGTGTGCTAAGCCACTTCAGTCATGTCTGACTCTTTGTGAGTCTGTAGGCTGTAGCCTGCCAGGCTCCTCCGTGCATGGAGATTCTCCAGGCAAGAATACTGGAGTGGGCTGCCATGCCCTACTCCAGGGGATCTTCCCAACCCAGGGATCGATCCCAGGTCTCGCACATTGCAGATAGATTCTTTACCATCTGAGCCACCATGAAAGCCCCATTCCACAGTGTAGGTTCTATCATTCTCAACTACTTTGAATAGCTCCTGTACAAATGTCACTTTCTCACAGATTTTCCTTCACACATGTTCCTCAAAGGATCCCCTACTGATCTGCACATAGCTACTCATATTCTTGCTCTGAAATTACATTTTTTAAATCTATTTTTTTCTTAAAAAAAAGTTTGGCTGTGCTGGGTCTTTGTTGTGGCATGTGTGGGCTCCTCTAGTTGTAACACGAAGGTTTAGTTGCACCACAGCGTATGGGAACTTAGTTCCCCAATTAGCGATTGAACCTTTGTCTCCTGCATTGGGAGGCAGAGTCTTAACCAGTGGACCACCAGGGAAGTCCCTCTTTCTATCTTTTTAAAGCTATTCAGAAGAATAGAAGTTTCATGAGTATCTGTGTGTTAGTCACTCAGTCATGTTTGATTCTTTGCGACCCCACGGACTGTAGCCCACCAGGCTTCTCTGTCCATGGGATTCTTCAGGCAAGAATACTAGAGTGGATTGTCATCCCCTTCTCCAGGGGATCGTCCCGGCCCAGGGATCGAACCCTGGTCTCCTTCAGTGCATTCAGACTCTTAACCACTTGAGCTGTAGGGAAGACCCTTGTAAGCATAGGGACATTATGTAGCTTTTCCACCATCTTATTTCCTGAGCCTAGGATAATGTTTGGACAGGATAAGTCATTCAAATGATTATTAAATTTAAAAAAAAAAGAATGCTTTTTTATGCCTTTGTAAAATCACTACCTAAATTACACCTTTATGTCTTACTATATAAATGAAAGAATATTGAAATGGAGGTTTCAGCCAAGGAACCAAGATACAGTAGATGATACATTCTAAGGAGACAATGGTGACTTACAATGGAGACAGTCATAAGTGCCCTCACAGCTCATAACCTCTTATACAGAGCAGATATATCAATGGGCCAGAGAAAGCTCATAAAGAAGATCTCTTTGGAGAGAGCTATCCTATGCCTCCCAGTCCTCAGGGAAAGGGAGGGTAGTCTTTCATCCTGTTGTTATTCAGTCGCTAATTCATGTCTGACTCTTTGTGATCCCATGGGCTTCAGCATATCAGGGTTCCCTGTCTTTCACCATCTCCGAGAGTTTGCTCCAATTCATGTCCATTGATTCAGTGATGTCATCCAGTCAACTCAATCTTCTGTCACCCTCTTCTCCATCTGCCTTCAATCTTTCCCAGCATCAGGGTCTCTTCCAGTGAGTCAGTTCTTTGCATTAGGTGGCCAAAGTATTGGAGCTTCAGCACCAGTCTTCCCAATGAATATTCAGGACTGATTTCCTTTAGGATTGACTGGTTTGATCTCCTTGCTGTCCAAAGGACTCTCAAGAGTTTTGTCCAGCACCATAGTTTGAAAGCATCAGTTCAGTGTTCAGCCTTCATTATGGTCCAACTCTCACATCCATACATGACTACTGGACAAACCATAACTTTCACTATATGGATCTTTGTGGGTAAAGTGACGCCTTTGCTTTCTAACACATGATCCAGGTTTGTCATAGCTTTCTTTCCAAGAAGCAAGCATCTTATAATTTCATGGCCACAATCATCATCTGCAGTGATTATGGAGCCAAAGAAAATAAAATCTGTCACTGCTTCTACTTTTCCTCTTCTATTTGCCATGAAATGATGGGACCAGATACCATGATCTTAGTTTTTTGAATGTTGACTTTTAAGCCAGCTTTTTCGCTCTCCTCTTTTACCCTCATCAAGAGGCTCTTTAGTTCCTCTTCACTTTCTGGCATTAGAGTGATGTCATCTGCCTATATGAGGTTGCTGATATTTCTCCTGGCAATCTTGATTCCAGCTTGTGAGACATTCAGTCTGGCACTTCACATTATGTATTCTGCATATAAATTAAATAAGCAGGGTGACAATATACACCCTTGGCATCATCCTTGCCCAATTTTGAACCAGTCAGTTGTTCCATTTAAGGTTCTAACTGTTGTTTCTTGACCTGCATGCAGGTTTCTCAGGACACAGGTAAGGTGGCCTGATATTCCCATCTCTTTAAGAATTTTTCACAGTTTGTTTGGGTCCACACAGTCAAAGGCTTTCTCACAGCCACTGAAGCATGAGTAGATGTTTTTCTGGAATTCCCTTGCTTTCTATGTGATCCAGCACAAATGTGTTGACAATTTAGTCTCTGGTTCCTCTGCATTTTCTAAACCAAGCTTGCTCTCAGTACACATACTGCTGAAGCCTAGCTCTAAGGTCTTGCAGCCCAACCCTCCATCTAGTAAAGAGGGGTTCTAAGAAGATTATTAGAGGAAACTTTTTGAGTAAATTATCAGTGGGCCATCACTTACCATCATCAGTGTGAAAGAAAAGATTGTAGAAGAATCCCATCCCTCATCTCAAGACTAAAGATAGGACTGTGATGGCAGAGTAGAGAAGATCCAAGGGGGTTCTGTCTAAATCCCGCCTGAAAAATCTCAAAGGCAAGAGACCAAATGTTGCTCACACATTTGGGGGAGTTGATGAGAGAGTCTTGGAGATATTTTAGATTCTATGCAAGAGGTTTGCTTGCAAGAAGTAAATAGCTTACCAGAAGGAATTTGCAAGTATTTCTGGATGCCCAGAGGCTGACGAAGGAGTCAGTGATGTTTCAGAGAACAGATCCTCACTCTCAGCAACACAAATTTGGGGGGAGTGAGAATGGAGGGTGGGTCACCAAAGAACACATGCATGTGGCAAGTCACCGAAAGAAAGTCAGTTTCAAATGTCTGGCAAACCCAAAAGTATCAATGTCAACTCAAGATAGTACCAAGCAAGAAATAGCTATCCTGGCCCCCTCTAACCTGATTGCCTAACCGTGATCCAACAAGAGAGAGTGGGCAGAGTTGGCAGATGGAAGAGGAGGAGGAGGAGAAGAAGAGAACTAGGTGACAATAAAGAGAAGAAAACAGTCTTGTCTAGACCCTAGAATGTGATGTGAAGCTTCCTACTCAAAGCCAGGCCTATGCTAGAGAAGGCAGGACTCTCAATGCGAAAACAAGTTCACAGTTTTAAGCATTAATATAATTTGAATATGTCAATTACTTGCCACAGGCCCTTATAATTACATAAATATTTCCAGAAAGTTGTCATCTAGCAGCAGAAGCAAATCTAGTTCCAATAGGATAAATTTTAATTGGGAGAGAAAAATGAAATCATCTAATGATTCCATCTATAGTTTGTATCTATTCAATATAATAGTTACTATAATTTTACTAATAATAACATCATGGGATTTAGAGTTTGAAATTCCAGGTATAATGCTCTCAAATTTCAAATTTTAATCTTATTTCTCCCTGACTATGTTTCACGTTTTGCTAATGATTGGTAATGAAGAAAATGGCAGTTAAATAAACCATTAACTTGGGAATAGGGTTTCCAAATTGATACATATAAATCATTTTTTAATCAGCAACAAGCAATTTCCAATGTTTAAATATTTCACTAGTATCTGGTATTTCTAAAAGAACTCATGAAAGGACAGTACATTCAGGAATTATTTGAAAATTAAAGGTAATACATCCTGTCATATATTCAAACTTTGCTGAACAGTGTAAAGAATCTGGAAGAAAGAGATAAAATAATTATGTGTGGAAGGGATGGGATATATGATAAGACACAAAGGTTAGGAAAATACAAAACAGTAAATATTTTGGTGAAAAAATAAGGCACTGAAAGGGATTTCTTCCATTTCAGTAGAGTACTACTAGTTGACCTCAATGAATCTTTCTGAGTTCTCATGCATTTTATACAATATTTGACCACAAAAATACATGATTTTACCAAATGCAGGGTTCATATGGCTACTTTGGCCTGTTTGGTTGTTCAGTTTTATTGTGTGCCCCATATTTTCTCTTTCTTGACTGCTTTTATGGGAGTACTTGAAACATCCATTCCATATAGTAAAGAGTAGTCAGCTGATCTGACTGATTGAAAGGCTGAAAAACAGCCACTTTGCATGTTTATCCCAACTTAATGTTTGTCACAGATAAAGGCTCTTGGTCGCATTTAAAAGTTGGCAAGCTAAGAGAAATGCAATTCTGGAGCATTATTAAAAGGCAGATATTAATTATTTAAGTTATGAGAACAAACTTATCTTGATAAGAAGTCTTTTGTTTCAACACATCAATTGATTTGACAATATTGTCACATATTAAATGCTCTGTTCTGAGCTATAGGGAAAATAGAAGCAATGGAGACTGAGACACACACAAAGGTTTTGTCCTTTTCCTCATTATTGCAATCCTAGAAACCATTGCTGACCGGAAGGAAAGAAAGGGAAGGTAGATGCAGAAAAGGTAGTATTGTTTCCCAAACATTTTATCCCTCGAGACTAGAAAAAATTTACAAAGACTCTAGTTTGGTTAAGAACACAGTACTTTATTCATGAATGAGTGCAAGTGAACAATGGATCATATTCATAGTTCCAATGATTTTACTTCTTACTCATCATCATCATCTATTTTATTGTCTGGAAAACTGGTTCCAGAAAAAAAGAAAAAACAGAGAGTCTGACCATTTGACCATCTTTATCCCAGATGTCAGTTCCAAGTCCCAGTTCTGTTGTCTGTTCCTCAGAGACTTAGTCTGTCTGACCTTCATTAGCTCATAAGCATCCTATTTGCAAACTTTCTTCACCTTTGCTTCCTTTTTGCCATTTTCCTTTGGTCCAAAGGTTAAAAGAAAATGAATTCTAATAATTTGGGGTACAAAATTAGAGGAAGAGGCATAGATGGAATTAATGAAGAAAATGCTTCTTGGACTTGCTTGGTGGTCCAGTGGTTAAGAATCCACCTTTCAGTGGAGGGTTTGGTCCCTGGTCTGGGAAGATCCCACATGCTGCAGAGCAACTAAGTACATGCCCCACAGCCACCAAGCCTATGTGCCCTAGAGTCTGTGCTCCACAAGAGCAGCCACCACAATGCAAAGACCACACACCCCATCAAAGAGTAGCCCCAATTCACCACAACTAGAGAAAGCCTGCACAGCAAGGAAGATCCAGCACAGGCAAAAATAAATTAGAAAAAAAAAATTTAAGAAATTGTTTCCTTTAGTTTCAGGGTAAGAGAGACAACAAGGAATCGCCTGTTTGATTACCTGGGGTCTCTACTGCAGGCTGAGACTTGTTGCATCTCTTCTCTTGAATGAGTTAGGACATTGCTCTGGAATTATTCTTCTGCCCGAGTAGCAAAACCCCTCACCCCATCTGTAGTGAGCTCCTTGAAGAAATATGCAAGGGTTTTGTCATCTTTTTAGCTACAAGTTCTTCTGCTTGTTCCCTTGTTTTTTCGTTGTGTCTATTAGGGTCAAGTACTAAAATAAACGCTGTATGTAAGGCATGTCATTTCCATCCACTTCAATGGTAAGGAAATAGTGACATAATAAGGTTATTTAGGGGCTTCCCCGATGGCTCACACGGAAAAGAATCTGCCTATGATGAAGAGGCCTGGGCTCAATCCCTGTGCCGGGAAGGTCCCCAGAAGAAAATGGCAACTCACTCCAGTATTCTTGTCTGGAGAATCCCATGGACAGAGGAGTCTGGCAGGCTACAGTCCATGGGATCGCAAAGAGTCAGACACGACCAAGAAATTAACACACACACACACACACACACACACACACACATACACACACATACACACACCAGGTTATTTCATCAAAGCTGGTGATCAGCAGAGCCAGGTTTCCAGAAGTCCAGGCTGTCCAAAATCAAAGATAAGGCACTTTAACTTATAGTTCTAAGCACCTAGTACTCAGAAGGAAAGGATATGGTGGCCTTTACTGCAGTCATTTTCATGAAATAGGATTTAATTTAATTCCCAACTTACCCTTAGCCTTTCTGGATGAGAGGGTCTCATTTGCCATCTCACCTCATCTGCAGGCTCCATTATCCCTCTAATCACGTCCACTACCTATCTCTTTTATCTTGTGTCGTCTATGGTCATTTTGTTAAAGGGCAGCAGCAATATTGCACCCCATCTTGATCAAGCAGGCATGCTATTTGTCAAGGAGCCAAGCAAGAAAGTCTTTAGAGTGGTCCCCTTAAGCCAGTGCTTGGCCTATTTCCCAGAAAGCCTGGTGCATCTTATCCATACCCAAACCACTGTACCACACGCAGGTACATCTATATCCATGAAAAGTTTCAGAACTATTTTGAACCAAATTTGATAAAACAGCCTAGAGAGAAGGACAGCTTCACAGCATCTTGAAGGCTTGATTTTAATGAGGATTGGCTGTCTTTCAGAGGGTTTAGAACAAAGTGTGCTGCATTTCAAAAGGAGTTACCACCTCCTTTGATGTTCTCAATATCTTCTTATTCATATTGAAGGTGAGAGTAAGGTAACATAAACTCTCTCTTAAAGAAATCACTGAGTGAAATATTTCCATTCTAAAGATATCTGGTGCCCAGGTATCAAGTGTACAGATTGAACTGTGGCTGATTCCAGTCCTCTGTTATGATGTGAAATTGAAAGGAATTATACATATATTTTACTTTCTATATATGCATGAATATGTGTATATTGTGAAATTCAATATGTTGTTATGTAGCAACTGGACAGTAAGTTGTTTCTACAGTCAATATGTCCTGTGAATAGATATTGATTATAAGAGCATAATAGCAATTATGGTTACTTGGTGGTAAGTACCACATAAAAGAAAATTTTAAAGCCCATTGTGGTAGGCACAATTCTAAGATGACCTTGAGTCATACCACTGTATACTCTCTCCACTCTTTTGAGTATGAGCAGCACTAGTAATCAGCTTCTAACCATAGAATATGACAAAAGTGGTGGGATAGTTACTGTCCTGATTATGGTACATTATACAGCAAAGGTGATGGACGGTCACTGCCGTGATTGTGTGTGTGTGTGTAGTGGTCATTCAGTTGTGTCTGATTCTTTGCAAGCCCGTAGTCTGTAACCCACCAGGCTGCCCTGTCCATGGAATTCTCCAGAAAAGAATACTAGAGTAAGTTTCCAGTCCCTTTTCCAGGGGAACTTTTCTACCCAGGAATGGAACCCAGGTCTCCTGCATTGCAGAAAGATTCTTTACGATCTGAGCCCCCAGAGAATCCCCTGATGCAGTGATTACATAATGTTAAAGAAGGCTGGGGGCCAAAGGATAGATGCTTTTGAACTGCGGTGGTGTAGAAGACTCTTGAGAGTCCCTTGGACTGCAAGGAGATAAAACACCTCAATCCTAACAGAAATCAACCCTGAATATTCACTGAAAGGACTGATGCTGAAGCTGAATCTCTAATACTTTGGCCAATTGATGCTAAGTTCAGTTCAGTCACTCAGTCATGTCCAACTCTTGCCACCAAATGGACTGCAGCACAACAGGCTTCCCTGTCCATCACCAACTCTCCAGAGCTTGCTCAAACTTATGTCCATTGAGTCAGTGATGCCATCCAACAGTCTCATCCTTTGTCATCCCCTTCTCCTGTCTTCAATATTTCCCAGCATCAGGGTTTTTTCTCAAATGAATCAGTTCTTTGCATCAGGTGGCCAAAGTATTGGAGTTTCAGTTTTAGCATCAGTCCTTCCAATGAATATTCAGTTTGATTTCCTTAAGGATAGACTTGTTTGATCTCCTTGCACTCCAAGGGACTCCTAAGAGTCTTCTCCAACATGAAAGTTCAAAAGCATCAATTCTTTAGTGCTCAGCCTTCTTTATAGTCCAACTCTCACATCCATACATGACTACTGGAAAAACCAAAGCTTTGACTAGACATACCTTTGTCAGAAAAGTGTCTCTGCTTTTTAACATGCTGTTCAGGTTTGTCATAGCTATTCTTCCAAGGAGCAAGTGTCTTTTAATTTCATGGCTGCTGTCACCATCTGCAATGATTTTGGCGCCCAAGAAAATAAAGTCTCTCACTGTTTCCTTTGTTTTCCCATCTATTTGTCATGAAGTGATGCGACCAGATGGCATGATCTTAGTTTTCTGAATGTTGAGTTTTAAGTCAGCTTTTTCACTCTCCTCTTCCACATTCATCAAGAGGCTCTTTAATTCCTCTTCAGTTTCTGCCATTAAGAGGCTCTTTAGTTCCTCTTCACTTTCTGCCATAAAGGTGGAGTCATCTGCGTACCTGAAGTTATTGCTATTTCTCCCGGCAATCTTGATTCCAGCTTGTGCTTCATCCAACGAGGCGTTTTGCATGATGTGCTCTGCATAAAAGTTAAATAAGCAGGTGACAACACACAACTTTGCCATAGTCCTTTCTCAATTTGGAACCAATCTGTTGTTCCATGTCCAGTTCTAACTGTTGTTTCTTGATCTGGATACACAGATTTCTCAGGAGGCAGGTAAGGTGGTCTGGTATTCACATCTCCTTAAGAATTTTCCACTATTTGTTGTGATCCACACAAAGGCTTTCTCATGGTCAATGAAGCAGAAATGGATTTTTTTCTGGAATTCTCTTGCTTTTCTCTATGATCAAACAGATGTCTGCAATTTGATCTCTGGTTCCTCTGCCTGTTCTAAATCCAGCTTGAACATTTGGAATTTCTTGGTTCATAAACTATTGAAGCCTAACTTCAAGAGTTTTGAGCATTACTTTGCTAGTATGTGAGTTGAGTACAATTGTGAGTTAGTTTGAACATTCTTTGGCATTGACTTTCTTTGGGACTGAAATGAAAACTGACCTTTTTGAATCCTATGGCCACTCCTGAGTTTTCCAAATTTGCTGGCACATTGAGTGCAACACTTTAACAACATCATCTTTTAGGACTTTGAAATAGCTCAGCCAGAATTCCATTACCTCCACTAATTTTGTCTGTAGTGATGCTTCCTGAGGCTCACTTGACTTCACATTCCAGGGTGTCTGGCTCTAGGTGAGTGATTACACCTTCGTGGTTATCTGGGTCATGAAGATCTATTTTGTATAGTTCTGTGTATTTTTCCCACCTCTTCTTAATATCATCTGCTTCTGTTAGATCCATAATTTTTTGTCATTTATTCCACCCATCTTTGCATGAAATATTCCCTTGATATCTCTAATTTTCTTGAATAGGTCTCTAGTCTTTTCCATTCTGTTGTTTTCCTCTATTTCTTTGCATTGATCACTGAGGAAGGCTTTCTTATCCCTCCTAAATATTCTTTGGAACTCTGCATTTACATGGGTATATCTTTCCTGTTTCCTTTGCCTTTTGCTTCTCTTCTTTTCTCAGCTCTTTGTAAGGCCTCCTGGGACAATCATTTCACTTTTTTGCATTTACTTTTCTTGGGGATGGTTTTGATCACCACCTTCTGTACAATGTCATGAAACTCTGTTCATAGTTCTTCAGGCATTCTATCAGATCTAATCCCTTAAATCTGTCACTTTCATTGTATAATCATGAGAGATTTGCTTTAGGCCATACCTAAATAGTCTAGTGGTTTTCCCTACTTTCTTCAATTTAAGTCTGAATTTGGCAATGAGGAATTCATGATCTGAGCCACAGTCAGCTCCCGGTCTTGTATTTCCTGACTGTACAGAACTTCTCCATCTTCAGCTGCAAAGAATGGAATCAGTCTAGTTTCAGCATTGACCATCTGGTGATGCCCATGTGTAGAGTCTTCTCTTGTGTTGTCGGAAGAGGGTGTTTGCTATGACCAGTACATTCTCTTGGCAAAACTCTGTTAGCCTTTGCCCTGCTTCATTTTGTATTCCAAAGTCAAACTTGCCTGTTACTCCAGGTGTTTCTTGACTTCCTACTTTTGTATTCCAGTCCCCTATGATGAAAAGGAAGTCCTAAAGGAAATCAACCTGAATATTTATCAGAAGGACCGATGCTGAATCCAACATTTTTGCCACCTGATGGGAAAAGCTGACTCACTGGAAAAGACCCTGATGCTGGGAAAGAAAAGGCAGGAGGATATGAGGACAACCGAGGGTGAGATGGTTGGATGGCATCACCGACTCAATGGATCTGATTTTGAGCAAGTTCCGAAGATTGTGAAGGACAGGGAAGCCTGGCGTGCTGCAGTCTATGGGGTTGCAATGAGTCAGATGTGACTGAGTGACAGAAAAACAACAATATAAGATCTGCCTGAGGAGATTGTAGCAAGAGAGTCCTCTACTGGCCTCCTAGAACTAAGCCGCCGGTTGTTGTTAAAGGGTGATGTGACAAAGAATCACATGTGGCCTCTAGGAAATAAGCACGTCACCCAGCTGAGAGCCAGCAAGAAAGCCAACACTTAAGTTCTAAGCTCCAAGGAACTGAATTCTGCCAATAATTACTTAAGCTTATAAAAGAACCCCCAGCTCTACCTAGAGTCTGACAGATACCATGACTGCAGACTTTTGAAACCCTGAGCTGAGAATCTAGTCAAAAACTGTGCCAGAATCCTGTCCCCAAAACTGGGATGACCACTGTATGCTTTTTTAAAAAAAGATTTTCTTGGAGTATAGTTGATTTCCAATGTCACATTAGTTTCTGCCGTACAGCAAAGTAAACCAGTTACACATCCACATATTCACTCTTTTTAAGATTGCTTTCCCATATAAGCCACTACAGAGTATTGAGAGGAGTTCGCTGTGTTCCAGTAGGTCCTTATTCATTATCAATTTTATATACAGTAGCATGTACATGTCAATGCTCCCACAATTTACCCTCCCCTCCTTCTCCTGGTAACCTTATATTCTGCATTTGTGACTCTATTTCTGTTTTGTAAATAAGTTCATTTATACCATTTTTAAGATTCCAAAGATAAGCAACATCATATGATATTTGCCTTTCTCTGTCTGAATTACTTCACTCTATGACAATTTCTAGGTCCATCTATGTCACTGAAAGTAACATTATTTTATTCTTTGTAATGGCTGAGTAATAGTCCACTGATATATGTACCACATCTTTATTCATTCCTCTGCTCATCAGCATTTAGGTTGCTTCCAGATCCTAGCTATTGTAAATAATGCTGCAATGAATACTGCAGTGCATGTATCTTTTTGAATTAAGCTTTTATCAGAATACATGTCAGGAGCAGGCTTTCTGTTTCATATGATAGCTCTTTTTCATTTTTTAGTACCTGTACCAATTTACATTCCCACCAACGGTGTAAGAGGGCTTTTTCTCCATACCCTTTCCATCACTTAATGTTTGTAGACTTTTTGACAATGGCCATTATGACCAGCATAAGATGATCTCTTACTGTAGTTTTGATTTGCATTTCTCTAATAACTAGTGGTGTTGAGCATCTTTTCATAAGATATGCTGTTTTAATCTAGTACATTTGTAGTAACTTATTACACAGCAATAGAAAACTAAACATATATATAATAGAAACTAAATAGATATGTACAAATATATTTACATATATTAGTATGTATATATACATATTAAGGTTTCTATACATGCTGATCTCCAAATTGTAAGATCAACATTTCAGTCATTGACAAAGATATCTCCTCTACATAGATCAGCAGAACATGAATACAAAAGTGTTCCTCAGGGGGACAATAAACCCCTACATTAGATATTATAGCTTATGAATTAAGTGAACATCAGCATGTCCAGTAGATACTGAATGAACAAGTTTGATACCAATCTAGTAGTTTAGCTCAGGGCATGTTACCACAGTAGAGTATAAATGCAAAATCCAGAAAACTTAAAACTGTAAAAATAAAATCACTGTAAAACTAAGTTATTTTATGCACATGTGTTTACTAAGAATCCATGCCTCATACAAATATAATCTTAAAGAACATATTCTTTTGTTGGCCAAAGAATGAAATAGGAAAAAATATGGTATATAACCAAGTACGCCAAAGTACTTGTGTGTGTATCTTGTGTGTCTGTGTTTCTGTATCCCTATATGTATCTGCGTGTGTCTCCATGTTCACAGTTGTATGTGTATGTGTAGGTCTATCTGTGCATCTGTAAGTATCTGCGTCTAAACATGCCTGTGCGTATCTGGGTGTATGGATCTGTGTGTATTCCTCTGTGCTTGTGTCTCTGTGTGTTGTGGGAGGCTATGTGTATATCTACATGGAGGAAAGTGTGTGTATGTGTCCGTGTGTCCATGCATGTGAGAGGACTTGGCGAAGATGAAAAATGGACAAATGACCTTTCTAAAGACCTCCATAAGTGTTAATAAGGAACAGAGAGGAAAAAACACACAAAGCCATTGACTTTGACTCTGCAATTCAATATTAGTTCTAATCCTGTAATATATTAGCTCTGTGACTTTGGTAACCTGCCTCAGTCCTAAGCCTTGTTTTTCCTGTGTAGAAAATGAATTGCTTCATAAGAATTAAAAGCATCTCACTGCTGGTAGGAGCATAAACTAGTTCAACCACTTTAGAAAATTGGTTGTTTTTAATAAGGCTGAACATAGTCATGCCCTATGATGCAATAATTCCTATCCCAGGTATCTACAGCCAATATAGATATGTATACAGGTTTACCAAAGGCACACATTAGAATGATTACAGCAGGACTCTTTAGTCCTTATAGGCCAAAACCATAACCGTCCCAATGCCCATCATCCCATGAATGGATAAGTTGTGTATATGCATACAGAGGAATAAGATATAGAAATGAGAATGAACAATCTCACATTTAATAGTCTCACAAAAATATAAATGAATCTCACAAATATAATGTGAACAAAAAAGCCAGATACAAAAGAGTATCATATGATTTATATAAAGCAAAAAAACATGTGAATATAACCTAAATAGGCAAACTCCATCCAGGCCCTTAGAAATCAGGACAGTCAGCATCCTTGGGGAACATCCCAAGGGGACATCTGCGGTGGGGACTTTTGCTAGCTTCCTGTCGTAGGTGCTGGTACCCTAAGTGTGTTCAGCTTGTGAAATGTCAAGAACATGAATGCTTCTGATATGTGTACTTTTCTTGTTAAAACATGAAATATCGGTATTCAAAATGCTTCAAGACTCTCATAGCATCAGGCAGCTGTGATGAGCACACAGGATAATGCATAGGCAAGTGGTGGGAACAAGCTGCAGCATTGCAGCCCTGTAAGAAAATGGTTTTCAAACTGGGTAATGACCATTCGTTGGTCATGAAATCGACTGATGGCTTATGACCTGCTTTAAATAAAATAAAAGAGGATATCAGAGGGCATTGTATATTGGAAATTGTTTTGTGATATATGTGTGTTTATAACAGGGTTATAAATATGTGTTTATAACTGGGTTGAGATGTAAAATGTACTTTTATAATGGGTCGCATTCAAAAAGAGTCGAAGTTACCACTACAGTGGGCACACAATGTAAGTTCATCCAGGAGCATCCGTGGCTCACTGAATGCTCCTCCCCATCCTGTCCCTGCGTGACGACCCCTTGGGGAGAGACTTCCGGGAATCCCACATCAATCAAGTGAACAGGCATTTCAACAGGGGCACCCAGGAGTGCAATTAAAGCATGCCCACTTTATATTCCTCAGTAATACCAACTATTGACCTTCTCACTCTTGGTCGTTTGTCAGAAGACCTAGGACTTTCCACCCAGTATATGACCTAGAATTCTGCAAATTGCTCCCACAACGGGGAAAATTGCTCTCTTCCAAATCAGAGGTTTTCCTTGAAAGAACACAGGCTCTGTTTCAACCACTTTTCTCCATGAGACTGTAGCAGATGTAGAAAGTGGTGGCACTGTGTACCAGCGAAGATGTGGAATGGAAAATATTGCTCATTTGCATACCCTCAAAATAATGGGATGAAGATAATAATTAATAGCTATTTTTACAGCTCTTGATTTAATTAATTCCAGCTTAGATGTTTGTAAACATGCGACGTTATGTTTGGATAAATGTGTCAACGTGAAAATTAGTCACTAATACAAGGCATTAAGGAAAAAAGAAAAAGCCACAAGCAGAAGGCGGGCCTAGGTGGTTCCACATTTTCTAGTTTAGGACATGTTTACCCACAGAAATCACTAGTGGTGATATTCTATACAGAAAGGGCTCTGGAGAAAAGCTGGGGAAGCAGTATGGAAAGAAAAAAGAATGAATAATGGGATAAGGTGTGGATTGAATAGAGACACAGACATAGAAAATGGACATGTGGACACACATGGAAGGCCAGGGAGGGAGAGTAAGATCGACATGTATACACGATGGTGTGTAAAACAGATGGAGCCTGCTGTCCAGCCCTGGGAGCTCAGCGTGGTACCCTGTTACGGCCTAGAGGTGTGGGGTGGGGAGTGGGAGGGAGGGGAGTCCAAGAGGGAGGGTTATTGTTGAGTCACTTCATTGTACAGCACAAACTAACACAATATTGCAAACCAAACACACTCCCATAAAAATGAAATAAAATATTGGATCCCTGTTCAAATATCTATTAAAGCAGAGTAGAAAATGTGGGGTGGGGGCCCTTTCACTCCCAACCTACTTATGCACAGTATGTTTTCCTGAAGAAAGGGGATTTGAAATCAGGAAACAAAAAAGGGACCTCACTGAAGAAGAAATTTGTTTCACTGAGAGGCAGAGGTTATTCCGAGGTTCTTGGCAAAATCAAATGGGAGGGGGGCTCAGGATGGGGAACACATGTAGATCCATGGCTGATTCATGTCAATGCATGGCAAAAACCACTACAATATTGTAAAGTAATTAACCTCCAACTAATAAAAGTAAATGAAAAAAAAATCAAATGGGGACCAACCAGTGTTAGAAGGACCATTTACAGTCACAGTGATATAATATGCAAGTTCACGGAAAAATTAAAATTTGTGGAAGGCTCATTTGGTTTAGAGTCATGTGGCAAAGAGTGAAAAAAAAGGGGGGCTCTGGGTAGGGATGCACAGTGGACAAAGTAGCAGAGTGATCTGGGGATGATCAAGAGGGGCTCTTTCAGATTGGCCCTGGCTTGGATCCAAACACGATATGATGCTCCGAATCAACGAACCCGCTCCAAGTCTGTGTGGATTGGTAGCATCCCAGGGAGGGAAAGGACCCTGACCATTTCCACAGTATGAAGGGGGCTTCCTTGGAGTTTATTAAAGCTGGGAGCACAGAGGACAAAAAGGTTCCCGTCCTTCAAGTCTGCCAAATGCTCCTGCTCTGTGCAGGGTCAGATGGGGAAGAGAAACCTCATATCAGAGTTAATGATCATAGTCCCGCTTTGCTAATTAATGCCACTGACTCATGTGGTGTGGAAAGGCAACTTAAAAGCCTCCACACCAGCTGAGAAGTGGGAGCTGGAAGAGGAAAAGCACAGGACTCCTTTACGTAACTAGGAATGAAGGAGAATCTTTAATTTTCTGTTAATTACATCTTTTCAATCTATAATTTCTGAGCAGGACAGGCAGGCAAAATCAAATCACTGCTGCCGTGACACAGCGGTTCCATATTAATTAAAAGCCACCACCTTCGTATCACCTCACAGAAGAGCACAGGCTGGAGTTACCCTGGGTCTCATATTTATTTTAGTTTTTCTCCTTTAATTTTTGCATGAGCAATTCTAACCCTTGACTTTCACAAAATAACATTTCAATGGAGCCTTTTAATTCATAATAGCTATAGAAGCTAAACAGTATGCACACCCGTGGACTTATATACACTTATATACAGTTACATATGAGACCATAAGGTCCAAATAATAATATGATATTGCATTTTATGTTTCATGGGCATAGTGAGCTCCAAGTGGGAGGACCCTGGAATCTTGAAAAGGTTTATGTTCTGTTAACTATTAATAGCTCACTTGCCAGTCACTTGGTGGACAATTCTTTCCAGACAGTTTTAGTATTATATAAAAATCAAATTCTTGCACAGGAAAAGATATAGATATCAATACATATATACATTATTTTAGACCTCTGATTAGGGAATCAATTCTTACACAAGATAGAGGGTTTTTTTAAAGATGTTTTGATGTGGGCCAATTTTATGATTTGCTTTCTTTTGTTTTTTTTTGCTACTAGGCATATGGGATCTTAGCTTCCTAACCAGGGATCAAGTCAGTACCACCTGCATTAGAAGGCAGAGTCTTAACCACTGGATCACCAGGGAAGTCTTACAAGATGGACTTTTAATGTATAACTATTTGAGAAGGGGGGAGTCAATCCTAAGGTATGAAATTACCTGAGATAAATTTATTTAATTACCATTTTCACCATTGAGGTGTGCACATTTTGAATTTTAGTAGGTATATGAAAAATATGTGTATCTATAGTACATATAAATGCATACTTTGATTTAATAAAATCTGTTTAATGTGTATGCTTATTTTGAGGGAAAAAAAACTGGTTTGTCAGTTGCAACAAGTTTACTTTTCTGTTGTATAATCTGTTATCTACTATTAATCACGGGCTTCCCTGGTGACTCAGATGGTAAACAGTCTGCCTGCAATGCAGCAGACTCAGGTTTGACTATTGGGCCAGGAAGATTCCATGGAGAAGGAAATGGCAACCCACTCCAGTATGCTTGGCTGGGAGATCCCATGGACAGAGGAGCATAGCAGCCTACAGTCTGTGGAGTCGCAAAAGAATTGAGCATGACTGAGTGATTATGAATCACACCCTCTACTTCTTGATCAACTCTAGTCTCCCACGTTAAAAAAAAAAAAAAAATATATATATATATATATATATATATATATATATATATATATAAACTGCAACATCACTGGTAAAATTCATATTTCATACCATTTCTTTATAGGCACTAATTATATATAAAGACAGGTCATTTTGTTTCAAACAAACCCCTGACTAGCACTGATTCCTGCTATATTATTAGAATGTTAATTTGGAAACTTTCTAATTACTCTTCCCTTTGGAGACACAAGCTAATGTTAGACTTTAGTTATGAGACACATTTAATTTCTTTTGTGCAAGAAGATAAGCTCGTAATGTTTGCCTGGCTCTACAATAATATAATACAGAGAGTGGTGCCAGAAAATCTGCATGGGAGGTATTATTGAACAGAGTCTCATTCTGACCATGCATGATAATATTGCTAAAACTCTACCTGAAGGGGGTGGGATGGGTGAGTGGGCTTCTGCTTGTGAATATTTGTTTATCTTCTCCTCTAACGCAAGACACACACAGGAATTGTTCAAAGCAAGTAGCAACTGTTTACCCAGTGAGTCATCACACAATCCCTGCTTTGTGCCCTGCAGTCAGAGCTGCACATTAATTTGGATGGAAACTCTGTTCCAGTGGTAAATACAAAAGCAGAGCACCTCATGCACCCAAGGAGATGCTTGAAAGGGCTCACTTAGTGAAAACATCTGCAGAGTCTATTTTAAATCGAAGCCTCAAAATTATATCCTCAGTGAAAGTAAGCTGCTCATTGCACAGGGAACTAAAGGGGCATAGGCCTCAAGTAAAGCTACACGAAGAGAAGAGAGAAGAAAAAGTAGAAAAAAACTAGAGAGGAAAGGCAAAGAGGATAGAGGGAAAAGTGAGATAAGAGGACTTTCCAGAATTATCTCTGGGGTGCAACAAAAGCTACTAACCTTCATGTCTCCAAGGTTAGAGAGATGCTCTGAGAAATCCAAGGGCTGCCATGAGGACGTTCTGGGGTTAAGACATTGGAGATCCAAGGTATGGGAAAAGAAACAATCAAACTGGCTGCCAAGTGTGAGTTGACCAGAGAGCTGACACTTTTGCCTCTGGAATTTTCAGGCTCGCTTTATCTTCCTAAAGCATGAGTAAGAAATAAAACACGGGTGTTTTTGTTCACAACGGAATAGATAGGATTGAAAGAGGATGTCTGTGATTACAAACTTTTGGGAGACTGTGTGTTAAAATAAAAGCAAACCCCTTTCTTATGCGACTTCTCAGAGCCTGCTACATGCTAATACACTTTTTCCAAGGTCAAGGAGGAAGTGTGTAATATATAGTGAGAAAGCGGACCAAGGGCTCCCTTTATCCAGATCATTGACATTTATATTTGTTCCCCATAGCTCATTTTCGGAAAAGGTTTTAAATTAAGATGGGGTTCCCAGGTGGCTCAGTGGTAAAACACCGGCGTACCAATGCAGGAGACTCCTGTTGCATCTTTGGGTCAGGAAGACCCTCTGGAGGAGGGAATGGCAACCCACTCCAGTATTCTTGCCTGGGAAATCCCATGGACAGAGAAGTCTGGTGGGTTACAGTCCATGGGGTCTCAAAAAGTTGGACACTACTGAGCGACTGAGCACAGAACATATTTCAATTAAGATATCTAACAATATCTTAAGATATTTGTAAAAGCTATTAAAAAATATGAAAAAGTTTCTTTTTTTCATTTATTTTTATTAGTTGGAGGCTAATTACTTTACAATATTGTAGTGGTTTTTGCCATACATTGACATGAATCAGCCATGGATTTACATGTGTTCCCCATCCCTCCTCCCACCTCCCTCTCCACCCCATCCCTCTGGGTCTTCCCAGTGCACCAGGCCCGAGCACTTGTCTCATGCATCCAACCTGGGCTGGTGATCTGTTTCACCCTTGATAATATATATGTTTCGATGCTAAAAGTTTCTTTTTTAAATTGAAGTAGAGTTGGCTTAAAATGTACTAGACTCTGCTTTATAGCAAAGTGATTCAGTTTTTCACATATATATATATATACATATATATATATATGTATATTTATTTTATATTCCTTTCCATTATAGTTTATTATAAGATACGGAATAAGGTATGTGAGGCACACAAACCAAATGGTATAAAATCCATTCTTAGCTCACACATGAATGAAATGCTGTAGGTGCACAATGTAAACCTGCTTTCTTCTCTTGGCCTTGACTACTTAACCTAGGTTTCACTGATTTAAATAAAAGTGAAGACCAGGAATCACTTTCACATGGAGAAGCCATATCCCCAGGGTTACTGTTTAATCCCCAACTAAATGGATGATTTTAAAATCCTCCAGAACAGGAGATATCGCTTTTCAAAACTGTCACCAGAGTCTGTTAGATGGCTAAGAACATCTACAATTCATGATGAATCTGAAGGAGGTACTGTTGCCAGCAACTCTGGGTGTGTGTGCTATATTTTTTAAATTTTTTCCTGCCTGAAACCATATTTATAAAGTAGCCATAGAAAATTCCCATGTGTGTTTTTAAAGTCTTCTTCCCATGCTACAAGCAGAACTGCAGTCTAGTATTTATCCATATAACATTGCCATTCACAGAGACAAAGGAAAAAGTGCAAGAGTCATAATAATAACCAATGGATATTTTATTGCATTATAGTAAAGTATTTTCCTACTCATTAGCTTACTTGATTCTCCCAGGGGACAGGTCAAAGAATTTATAAGGAATATTTCCATTTCAGAGCAGAAGGAACCGAGGTCAAATGCTTTCATTAAAGTCACAGAGCCACTCTGTGATGGGGGTGGTACTAAATCTGTAATTTTCAACCTCAAACCTCCTTTTCTTTCATTATAATTTGCTGCAGTAATTATGTAAAAAGTGAAGTGGGTAGATTAATGGTACAATATAGTTAGAAGGAGAGATGGCATGAATGTAACTAGTCTCTTCCATTTCAAGGTAAGATAATCTTACTTTATCATCAAGAATTGCCTCTTATCCACTTTGAGCACTAACCCCATCAAGCAGTGATCACATAATATATTTGATTGTGTCAAACACATGAGGCTGCTTACCCACAAAGCAAAAGATTTAACATCAGTGACTAAATTTACCATTAAATGAGAATTCAGAAAGTTGTCTAGATGTTTTAATAATTCCAAATCTCACAGAAAAAAAAAATAGAAAAAGGAAATGGTTGCTCTGATGTCTTAACATCCAGGCTCCCCAGTGAGAAGGGAAAACCAGATTCATGTTCTATTGATTTCTGGGAAATCTTCCACCTAGTCACATTCACAACTGAATTCATCTACCCCTAAACAAATATAATTCAAACCTAGACTAACAACCTACAGACGGAAACCATTTAAAATCAGAGTCTCACTTCTCGGGGATGTTGGAGACTGTTTCATCAAGGCAGTCTCTGCTCTGTGCGTTCTCAGATACTCAGTTATGTTCAACTCTTTGTGACCCCATGGACTGTAGTCTGCCAGGCTCCTCTGTCCATGGCGATTCTCCAGGCAAGAATACTGGAGTGGGTTGCCATGCCCTCCTTCAGCGGATCTTCCCGACCCAGGGATCTAACCCACATCCGTTTTGTCTCCTGCATCAGTAGATGGATTCTTTACCATTAGTGCGACCTGGGAAGAAGTGATGGCATTTTCTTATCATCTGGATACTCAGCCCCTGACCCTTCAGTGATGCTACAGACATACTAAATGCAAAGGCTTGCCCTTGATGAGCTGCAGAAACCTAACCAATCCCAAAGCACCACAGCCTTGCTTAAAGCTTCCAGCACGCAAGGTCTCCTCCCTATAGATTCACAGTTTGCAGCAATTCAGCACTTGATTACATACTGTCTTCCGCTCTCTAATTGTTTTATGTGTTTCTCTCTTGTTTCCCCAACACATTCCTTAGTCATTTAATTTATTTTGAACTCCCAAAGCATCTCAACCCATCAGTAGGATATACGACTTCAGCTAATCTGTGCCCTGCCCTGAGCTATATTCTGGGGCCATAAAGGTGAAAAATCAGGATGCTTTGTCCTTCAGAAGCCCCCAAAGTACCAAAGGGGACCCTCACATTTACGGGTCACACGGATAATACGCAAAAGCTGTGTCAGCAGAATAAATACATCGTTTGGGTAGTTTGAGGGCGAATGAGACATTCTCTGATGGAAAAGGAGGATGTGCGTGAGGCAAGGGTATTTTGGTTAAGAAGAGTATGCCCCACTTTGCCTAGTTTTAAAGAGGAGATTTGGCATGTTTTGAGAACATCAAAAGGTATAGTAAGACTGCACATGAAGGATGGCGACATTCAACTGGGTGGGATTACACAGTGAAGGAAACTTGTATTGTCTTCGTGCAGAGACAACGTGTTTCCTTCAATGCCTCATCACCAACACCTAGGACAGTCTCTGGCAAATGGTAGCTATTTAGGAACATTTACATATAATTAGATGAATGAATAAATCAATGATTCCATGATAGTTAAAGGGAGCTGAGCATGCTATTCAAGCAGTAGAATAATTAGATTGGGGTTTATTTTTTAAATTTTAAATTTTTTAAATTAATTTTTTTTAATATGGACCACTTTTAAAGTCTTTATTGAATTTGTTACAATATTACTTCTGTTTTCTGTTTTTGTCTTTTGCCTGTGAGGCATGTGGGATGTTAGCTCCCCAACCCAGGACCAAATCCACAAGCCCTGCATCTGAAGGCAAAGTCTTAAGCACTGTACTCCCAGGGATGTTCCTAAACTGGTTTTCAAAGACAACTTTATCTCTTACCTGGATTCTTTCCTTCTACTTTTAAAATTTTTATTTTTATAACCTATATGATTTAGTATGTCTCCAGTTTCTATATCTGTCCTGCTATTATCAATTCTTAATGAAACTACAAGGATACTTGCAATATAAGCCAAGTCAGGATCATCTCTAATCAGAACCCATCACTGGCTGTCCATCTCACTTAAGGTGAAAAAACATAGTCCCTTCAATGACCTGAAAGGCTTTATACCATCACTATATCATGACTTCACTGACTTTTAATTACAACTCTCTCCCCCTTCTATTTCCTTTCCAATCCCATCTGACTCCAAGGTATTCCGTGAATAAACCAGGCATGCCCCTGCCCATTCCCTCAATTTGGAACCATCTTCTCTCAAATTTATGAAGTTCCTCACTTCTTTTCAGTCTTTACCTAAATGTCACTTTCTTATAAGATGTTCCCTTAAGCCAGTTATTCAAAATTTCATACGTTATCTTTCCTCATCACTATTCCCCTTACCATCTCCACTTTTTCTTTTAATGGAGCATTTATCCCACTCAGCCAACTGAATAACCTTTTTTTTTTTCCTATGTATTATTTGTTTTACTCATCTTGCCTCATTTAACAAGAACAGAGATCCTGTCTTCATTTTTCCCCACTGATATAACCTATGTGTTCACACCTAAAATTAAGCCAGGCACATAGTAGGTGCTTTATAAATAATTGTGGGGGTTTTTGCATTGAATGTTTAGATATTTGAATAACTAATTCAGTTTTGGTAAGTATAACACAGTAGGAGATTCATATGACTTGCCAACTTTGCAGAGTGGCTATTAGAAATGAATATTATAATAAATGTTAAAATCCTGATAAGCATATAAACTTCTATGTGTTTATTAGTATTTTATTATTGACATCACAAACAGCATGAATGAAATAGGCCATCGAGGCTTCTTACTGCTATTTGGAGGCTGGGTTTCCCAAGGGCAGGAAAAGACCAGAGAGGAATAAGTGAGCGTCCAAAGAACATGGAAAAGCTAATTCATTCACTTGATAAACACACTGCCAGATGGATAGGTTATATCAATTCTGCCCACCTAAAGCTGGATATTTTTATAAGATAGATGAATGAACAATTATGAAGTAATTATCAGAAGAGAGAATGCAACACAGATGTGATTCAAAAGAGGGGGAGTTCCCTGCTAGTCCAATGGTTAAGATTTTGCCTTCCAGTACAGAGAGTGTGGGTTCAATCCCTGGTCAGGGAACTAACATCCCACCTGCCTCTCTACCAAAAGAAATAAAATAAAACAGAAGCAATATTGTAACAAATCTTAAAAAGTCTTTAAAAAATGGTCCACATCAAAAAATCTTTTTCAAAATATTTAAAAACCCCAAACCCAACAAATGAAAAAACAAACAAAAAAAAAAGAAAACCAAAAGAGAGTCTAGAAAGAAACAATGATGCATAATGCCAGTGAATGTGGCAAAACTGCAGCTGGTAGGAACCCAAAAGTGCAGACATATCCATCTGCTGCTAAAGGTAAAGGTAAATTAGACAAGTTGCAGAATATATCTGGGATTGATTGTTTCATGCTTAAACTTCCGTGTCTGTGTGTGTGTGTGTGTGTGTGTGTGTGTGTGTGTGTGTTTGTGACCCCATGGACTGTAGTCTGCCAGACTCCTCTATCTACGGGGTCTTCCAAGCAACAATATTGGAGCAGGTTGCCATTTCCTTCTCTAAGGGATCTTTTGAACCCAGCGATCAAACCCGCATCTCTTGCATCTCCTTCATTGGCAAGTAGATTCTATACCAGCTGAGCCACAGAAAAGCCCAAACTTCCATAGGTCCTCTGCAAATACCAAATGTCCCGTGATTTCTGTTTGTTCCTCCACACCCAGTCTCCATCCCAGTAGGACAAATGCGTATACTTTAGAATCAATGGGTATCTTTGCCTCTAGATTTGGATGGGCTTCATCCCACAGGGCACACCTATAGAAGAAGGGAGGAAGGCAGGCCATCCCTTTGGAGTCAGCTGGGTTCTCTGTGACCTTCTTTCTACAAATGTCATTGCTCTTAAAGCGATCTTCTCTGCAAAGCTCTCTCCTTCTGGTTGCCAGTAACCTCTCCCTACGAGAGAGCTCTTCTCCTACCATCCCGAGCTTACTTACTCCACAACCCTTGTGATTCAACAAACCACTGACAGCTTTGAAAAGCCATCCCTTTCTTAAGCCTTATGTGAATTTTGCTAATTCGATTGTGCCAGATGTTGAGTTTCCTGCTGAGGCCTCCATAATTCACATAAACTCTTTGGAATTTAGTTTTCACATCAATAAAGTAAAAATAGTATCTACCACTTATAGCCATAGTGACCATTAAAAGGAAGAACACTTGTAAAGTTCCTAACAAAGTAGCTGACCTGGAAGAAAGTATTCCAATGAAGGAATCTCTTTATCTGCCTTGTTTGTAACTTATCACACTGTACTAGGATCACTTGCTTATGCTGTCTGCTTCTCCCTGGAGACTAAGTGTTCTTTAAGGACAGGGCCATGGGCCCAAAGACCCAGACCTGCGCACACAGCAGGTGCCCTGAAGATGTCAGTTACGTGACCACTGAATGAACATAGTACAGCAGCAGAGAGAAGACAGGACTCTGAGGTCTCACCAGATAAAACCAGAACATAAAGCCTCAGAACTTGAAGTTCAAGATGTTTTAATTAAAGACAGGAACGTCTACCTTGATCTTTTTTGGCTATATATGTCTAGTACAATATTGAGAATCCCTGTCTTGCATGTCTTATGTGCACGTGTGTGTTTGCATAAACATAACAGATAGCTGATAGATAGGTAGATAGATAGATAATAGATAGATACATCACATTCTCTTAGTCAAATGTTATTTGGCACATTTTCAACAAGAATGATGCCTTGAAAATGAACCGTAGCTAATTAAGTAGATAATTACACAGAAAAAGTTTTCAATTACCTAATATCTTTAAAAAAAAAACTGTTGGAGCTGTAATTAAAGTAAGAGTGAATTTGATTTCTAAAATTTGATTGCTAAAATCTGACTCTTGATTTATGGTCCAAATAATATAATTATCAAATCAGCCAAGGTATTAGTTCTTAAAGATTAAAAAACTAAAAATCATGCATTATAATACAAACTAGTCAACTATGCACATACATATGGGAAAATTGAGAGACTTTTTTTTTTATTAAAAATATGACAATGAATAACCTAACATGATGGTTTAATAAGCGATTTCCACTGTTAACATAGAGTGAAAATACATCTTTTAAAAATCTCCTCATACCTTAGGCTTTCAACCTGGAGACCCAAAAGTCAGAGGGAGTGTATGTTGGATGGGGGTTAACCTTGCAGCTTAACCAGAAGTCTAGTTTATGCTTCATGCACAAAATCAGCAGAACTAAGGAAATACATAAAAGAGCACATTTCTGGGGATGATCTCCTTTCAGAATACAGCCAGCCCCCAATTTTGTCTCATTTGTCTGTTGATTTCCTCTTTGCCTGACTCTTACTGAGAGCAGTTCTTCCTTTTGTGTCTGTCACTGCACTTCTGCTAACCCAGAAGTGCTGGATTCTGTTGCTGAATTTCATGACTGTCGAGTAGTTGCTTGTGTGCATGTGTTTGTTAGAGCAAATAAGTACACAAACTAGGGTTTGCCTTTCTGTGGAAATGGCGTTGTGCCTTTTTTGCTTGGCATTTTTCATAAAGGTTCCATAATTTTTAATTTGACAACATTAGCAGCTAAGAGTGGATTCAGGTCAGAAACAGGGGGCATATTGCCTCTGACTGTGACCCTCAAGAGTGCTGAAAATCCAAGGATGCTACCTGAGGTACAAAGAAGGGTTGTGTGCTTAGCACACAATTCAGTCAGATACACTTGGAATTGAGAAGCTTCTGCCACTCCCCCTTATGTAGTCTTGGGCATGGTACTGGCTTCCCCCAAGCTTCCCTCCTTTAAAAAAAAAAAAGCATATAATTAGAAACAACTTCACAGTGTTAGTCTGAAGAGTAAATAAGATGATATATTTACCATAGTACGATGATAGATTTCACACATAGTTAAGTGTGAAAAGGAACATGATGAAAAAGAAAGAAGACAGAAAAGGAAAAAGAGAAAAAAAGGCAGTGAAGTATTAGAACAGCCCAAAGTTGAGAAGAATCAGAAGGGTGGATGGATGTGTGGAGGGAAGCAGGGAGGCAAAAAAGCAAAGCAGGAGGGAAAGGTCATGACCTTCCTGCTATTCAATGGAAACTGTCAAAGGGAACTTCCTCCTGGTCTAGTGGCCACTTTACACAGTGCTCTGTTTATTCTGAACAAATAGCACAGGTTCTTTAATAAGTCCAGTCTTTCCCATACTTGCAGAATATAATTATATCATGTTTCTTGGTAATTTCTTAGTAGTCACTGATAGAAAAAAAGGCAAGAGGTATATATCTTCTTTTCTTGAATATCTGTAGCCCTTTAGCTACAATTCTCAAACGAGATTTCTCCTTTTCTATCTTGATTTT
The DNA here is from genome assembly GCF_963930625.1 of Muntiacus reevesi. Classification (NCBI taxonomy): domain Eukaryota; kingdom Metazoa; phylum Chordata; class Mammalia; order Artiodactyla; family Cervidae; genus Muntiacus; species Muntiacus reevesi. The sequence goes on along the minus strand of NC_089257.1, from coordinate 21,602,782 downwards.
TTTTTTCTGAGTTGTGTACATGTCTTATCGTCTTTCCTTAGACTATATGCTCCTCAATGGTATGTTCCTGTCTGATTTACATCTCTGTCTTCCATGATATGTCTAACAACAGATCTTCAGGAAGGAGGTGCATGTGTAAGTAAACAACCACAAGATAAATAGCAAAGCAATAGGCTGCCAGGACCAGGGATTGATGATTAATACTGGGAAATAGTGAGGAAGCTTACAGCAAGGGTCCCTAATTTGCTGTTTTGTATGGAAATCTGTCCTGAACATTCATTGGAAGGACTGATGCTGAAGTTGGAACTCCAATACTTTGGCCACCTGATGCTAAGAACTGACTCATTGGAAAAGACCCTGATACTGGGAAAGATTGAAGGCAGGAAGAGACAGGGACGACAGAGGATGAGATGGCTGGATGGCATCACCGACTCAAGGACATGAGTTTGAGTAAGCTCAGGGAGTTGGTGATGGACAGGGAGGCCTAGGCGTGCTGCAGTTCATGGGGTCACAAAGGGTCGAACATGACGGAGTGACTGAACTGAAAGTTTGCTAGGAAGTCAGGAAGGAAGGGAGAAGGGAGGGAGGGAGGGAGGAGAGAAGGAAGGAGGAGAAGAAGGTGGGATGAATAAAGGAATAAAGGAAGGAAAGAGGGAGAGAGAGAGGGAATAAACTTCACTTGTGTAAGTAAAGAAAGCTCAGCCTGTTTCACTACTGCAGAATTTCTTCCCCAGGGCCATTAATGTGTTTGAATTAATATTCCTCCATGGGGAATTTCCTGGCTGCTCAGCAGTTAGGACTGAGTGCCTTCACTGCCAAGGCACTGGCCCAATTCCTAGCAGGGGAACTAAGATCAAATAAACAAAATCCCTAATAAAAATGGACATTAAAAAATTCCCACGTTGGTCATATCACAAGTACCAAACATATTTGACCGAGTAGTTATGCCTTCGCATATCCAGAAACAGTAGTACTCATCATATCAATCTGGATAATAACACCTTTCGAATATTTTTTGAGATTCTTTGTAGTGATGCTAAGCCTGAAAAATATGTTCTCTGTGCCTCAGACTAAGATGGCTCAATGTCATCCCACTATCATCATTCTTTCTCTCCAGGATATCATCGAAAAAAGGTGCTTTGTCCCTCCGTCCTTTCCCCTATTTGAGATATAATACTCTGTATAATATTTATTGAGAGTAAGAAGAGGTAGGGGAGAGAAATGAAAAAACCAGTCATTATGATTTGTTTTCCCTCCTCTCCGTCCAGTGAGTTAGAGGTTAAAATTCTACACTTCACTTGATGGTGAGACATACTGAAAATTATTCTCTTGGGTTCACCTCTACTCCTCAGGTTTATGGGGTTAGTTACAATACAGAAAAATAGATTAGTGTGGGGTTCGCGTGCAATAGAGGCAACATGCTTTGTGATGAACTTTCCATGTAGATGACAAACTTAGATGTCACGAAGAGTCAGGTGAGACAGGACTCGTTATCTTGCTGCAGACCGTCTGAGAGCCAGACTAGTTCAGCTTCATTTGATGGCCACAGAGCAAGATAATGTGGGTAATTGAATTGCTAGTAAATCCATTTCTGGTCCATTCTTAGCCAACCATGAGGAGAGAGCTTAATAGGGAATACGATGAGAAAGACACAGAAGCACTTAAATGAACAATAAGAAAGAAGAGGAAGAGAAAGGGAGCTTAGCACCATCACAGTCAGAGGTCAACCAGAGCTGGTACCCGAGCCCAGCCCAGCCCAGGATTCAGAGTCTTCTTCCTCCTCTGGATGGCCCCCTGAGGCCAATTCCTTCCTCTCTCATATCTCTGAGTGGTGGACAAGAAACACAAGTGACTGAATATTCATTAATGTGAGGATTTTTCATCCCCTGGTATCTTCTCTCTCTTATTAGAAGGGCTAACTGAGTCGGAAGGAAGCAAACCCAAATATTTACATCTGTTTTTGCCAATTAATTGGGAGGTACTTAAAATATACTCTCTCGAGCAATAAGTAAAAATTATTAATAACAACGATACTAATTATAATTTATTAAACACTTGTTATGCTAAGCACATTACACGCCAGGCTCATTTAATTTAATCCTCATAACTCTATTGTGAAATAGACATTATTATGTCTATCTTCCCAAACGAGGTCCCCCTCTAACCCCCATGGTCCCATCCAGCCTGGTCTAAACTCCCAGGTATAAATCTCACAGACTACCCTGCCGTCAGCACCACAGGAAACAAAAGATCCAAAAGAAAAGGAAAAAAAATAAAATCATCTCTGGTTCTTCAGGGTATACATAAGTTACAGAAAAGCAACTCTTGAATTTTTGCCTCACTTTAGCCTCTCAATATAAGGCTTATATTTAAAATAATTATACAAACTAAATGCCACAGAATAAGTCACTTTTAATATTCTTATTTTGTAATCTTATACAGCCCCAAATTATGAAGATAATGCTAATTGCCTGCAAAATGCTCAAATGACAATGTTTAAAAATAAAAAGATAGCTAAAAATAAAAAGATACAGAGCTATGTTTACAGGATGACACAGATATACAAACACATGATAACCAAAATGAACACATTTCAAATTGTAAGTGTGCCTGGAGGCATACGTGATTTTTGTGTTCATGTGTTTCTTTCAATCTGTCTCTGTATTTTCAAAGTGTTCGCAATTTTCTTTGTAGCTACCATTTACTGAATATTCACCATGTACTATTCTAAGAATCGTGCATGTATTAACTCATTTAATCCATGCAACAATGTTACAAGGTAAGTGCTATTAATTACTCCTATTTTACAGATGAGCAAAATGAGGCACAGAGTTATGACCCTTGCAAAGGTAGTAGATACCTCAGCATACCAAGGTGGTGTGTTCACAGAACTTTTAACCATGATATGCTGTTCCCTAGTAATAAGATTAGCTTTCTAATCTAAGAAGAAAAACTATATTAAAATATTATTTTATTTTTAAAGCGCACTCTGCAAATGTGGTAATACCCAGGGAAACTCAGGGATGCACAAACTAGGGTAAAGGCAGGAATTTAATCGAGGCATTTTTTTTCTCTTTTAAAACCATCATTTCATTGGATTTCAAAAGCCATCAGATTTGCTTCAGGCCATTAAAAGGCAAATTGGACATTAATTTTTGCATTTGAGTGCTTTTTTTCCTTTGTACTTATCAATAATGAAATTACCATGGAGTTCCTGTTTGGGGCACCAAAAAAAAAAAAAAAAAAGACATTCAATGCTTTGCTTTCCTTGCTCACAGTCCCAGAAATGTACCCAACAGCTGAGCTTGCAGATTGAAATGTTCTTCCTGTAATAATCAGTCACCTCACGCCACCTGCCACCCAGGGGGGCAGGATAGTGGAGTCAATTACTGAGAGGCTCACCACTGTTCAGGTGTGTTCTTCTAAGACCTTCAGTTCTACATTGCAGTTTACGGCCTGGAAAGTGGCTTCCACAATGTGATCAAGCTAGGATAATGATCTAATTATAAAACCAATCAGAAACTTGTAAGCTTTTTTTTTTTTTTTTTTGGTTGTTGTTGTTCACTGAAAGTTTGGGAGATAAAGAGAGAAAAAAAACATTGGAATGTTTGGAAAATGGAAACATTGATTGGAATGCTTGCATTTCAGAAGTGTGACTTTTCAGCAGAGGCCAGTTGTATTCCTTCTCAATTCTCAATATCTACTCTTCCACCCAACATCTAGTCTGGGGCTTATGGTCTAGTTAGACCTTATGGATATGGTTGGGGTTGGAAATCTCTCTACACATGGATGGAATTGGGGGAATCAGCAGTGAAAACTAAAGTTCTTGAGAAGGGGTCAAGAGTTGAGTGCTGGCAGTTCTGAAAAAGGCAATAATATAAAGCATTGACAGAAGACAGAGTTTAGAGTTAAGAACAAGAGAGGAATCAAGTGGCGGCCAGAGCAAGTAAGAAGCAAGTATGAATCGAGTCAGCCAGAAGCAAAGAGCACGTGCTCAGCTGGGTGCTCAGCTATGTTTGTGTTCTTCGGGTAACATGATGGCTCAGTCGCCCTGGACAGTTCTGGTTTATGTCTGTTGTCCACACAAAAGTTTCCCAATTTAGAAGGTTAATTATAAGGGCAAAGTAAGAATTGCTGATATGTTTCTGGCAAAGTTAAATTGGCTCCTAGAATCAAGAAGGAAGCTGAAGCTCCTATAAAAGGAAATAACTGAGGGGCTCTTCAGAAAGAATAATGTTAAACATTGAGATTTTAAATGTGCCCCATTCTTATTGTTACTCTTTAATGGTCAGTAAAATCCTTTATATAAGCTGTCTCTTCTGAGTGGGAGCAGAAGGAGGTGGAGGGAACCAAGGGAGGTCTGTGGTCAATATTTGAACTGACACCAGGAGGAAACAAGAAAACAATCAGAGAAGAAAAAAGGAATAGAGTGTAAGAAGGAATCACACAGGTTGGAAACAGGGAGCCTGAAGACACATAGAGGCTCAGATGCCAGAAGAATCTGTGGTAGTCTAAGAAGGGCATTGGACTTCCACCAGAACTGTGTGATGGAGTTCACGAAGTCCAATCTAGATTATAAGAAAGAGAATGATTATTGCTAATGTCAGAAATTTATTGAACATACATACACACACACACACACACACACACACATCACTTACACACATTTCTTGCCCATCTCAGAAGAAGAGAAGGAGCAAGCACCATCAGATAACTGAATCTCTAGAGGGAGGACATGCAATTTCATGAACAAGAATCCTCAATCAGAATAAAGGGATTTTTTTCCCCAATTTTCTTTCATAAAAGAGTGAATTAATAAATGGAATAAATAAATAAATTATTGATCCATTTTAAAAAAAGAGTAAATTATTTCTCTTATCCTATTAGGACAGCTCGTGCTCACAAGTTACCTTCTTTTTATAATGTTTTCTATTACAAGTCCACATTCATCCCAGGAGACAGTCTTTCATACAATAAAATGCAAACAAGGTGTGCAAAGTGACTTTTAAGCAAGTTTCATGACAAGTGTAAAACCTTAAGGGGGAAACTACCTATAAGAATCAGCTATCAGCTAACATCTTGGTCGGGGGCCCCCTGAGGACAGCAAGGGAACATGGCAGTGGGCAGAGAGGTTTGTGCAGAAGACAAAGGCCCCTAAGGAGTAGGCTGGGAAGCTGCTAAGAGAAAGACTCTTCTTCAGTATTGCCATTTTCTCAATCAAGTACGGGCCACCTTGAACTTAGTTATCCAAAGACAGAGAATAGTGGGGCTGAAAACCATGATTTCCAACTTTCAGACCTTAACACAAATGGTAGGCAGTTGTCAACAATGTCTGACTCAAGAGCCCAAAAGAGGTTTCTGTGGTCACCCCACCTGCAGCCTCAACTCTTCCCAGGCTGAGAACCAACACTGCATCATTTTCTCTCTCTTTAGTTGCTAAGTCGTGTCAGACTCCTGCGACCCCACGGACTGTAGCCTGCCAGGCTCCTCTGTCCGTGGGATTCTCCAGGCAAGAATACTGGAATGGGTTGTCATTTCCTTCTCCAGAGGATCTCTCCGACCCAGGAGACGAACCTGGGTCTCCTGCATTGCAGGCAGATTCTTTACCAACTAGCTCTATGAGGGAAGCAAGTATCCGATGTGTGTTCAAATTTCACCAAAACATCTATATTTTATCAATATCTGTATTGAAGTGTAGTTGATTTATAATGTTTTCATTTCTGCCATACAGCAAAGAGATTCAGTGATACATAACTTACCCCTCTTAAAAGGGTACTGTCTCTAGGAAGAGCTGCGACTTCAGTTAAGATTTTGATTTAAAGTGTGGTGAAATAAACATGAAGGGAAGAATAAGAACTAAGATTTAGCGAGCTGCTATAGACTGCCAGGTATTGTGCTAGTCTGTCGTTTTATACCAAAAGACTCTTCCATAAGTAGCTTATAGCTTCTATTATTCCCAGTTTTCAGATAAAGAAAGAGGATGAGAGAAGGGAAGAAACGTCATCAAGGGAACACAGAAAGCAGCAGAGACAAAATTAGATACCAGAGGTCCTTGATAAGGATGAAAGGAGGCAGGTTATCAGAAGCCTAAGTTCCCCAAGCATCTGAGAAAATGACAACACTCAGAAGTATGAAGGAGAAGCCGATGGCACCCCACTCCAGTACTCTTACCTGGAAAATCCCATGAACGAAGGGGCCTGGTAGGCCGTGGTCCACGGGGTCGCCACAAGTCGGACATGACTGAGCGACTTCACTTTCACTTTTCACTTTCCTGCATTGGAGAAGGAAATGGCAACCCACTCCAGTGTTCTTGCCTGGAGAATCCCAGGGACGGGGGAGCCTGGTGGGTTGCCGTCTATGGGGTCACACAGAGTCGGACACGACTGAAGCGACTTAGCAGCAGCAGCAGCAGCAGAAATCTGAAATGCTCTTCCTTTTCCCCGCTCCCGTGGTAGCTCACTCTCCTATCTCAGTCCTTTGTTGTCCTCACAGAGACCTTCTCCAACCTCCCAAGCAGCCTCTCCTTCCTCTACTGCCCCCATTTATTTCTTGGGCAGCCCTTCCCACAATCTGTATTTACCTTGTTTGCTTATTTACTTGGCAAGAATTTCTAGGAAGGGAGCAACCTCGTTGATGCTGATTCACTCTTCTAGACCAGATCTACCTGAGGCTCTTGCCCATAGTCAATGTTCCATGTGTTGAATGGATTCATGGGTGTCTGAAGAGATGGATGAATGAATAAATGAACAGTCAAGATACAGAGAGTCTAGAATATGGTAGGACAGATTTACTCTGTTTCACAATTTGGCACAATGCTATTTCATTCTCTGTCTGGGAATTTCTCTTGACTCTCCTATCTGTAAGCTTTTTTTTTTTTAAACTTCTGGCAAAAATGCCAGGGAGAAGAAAGACACAGATTCACTGGATGGATGGAGAACAGAACATGACAAGGATGTTCTTCCTCCCTTCTCCCCACTCCGTCCCAGAACAAATCTCAACAAATTGGCCGAGTCTTTGGAAAACAAAGCCCAAAGCTTTTTCTTGCAGTCTCTCCTTGTAGCCTCAGAAACTGGGATGCCCCTTCTGCGGGGTCACACAGAGGTTATGATGGCTGGATCTATGAGCCACATTCACCTTTATGCTTTCCTCCTCCAAAGGCAGGGAGCATACAACCTTTGCTCTGCCCACCAGCTCTGCCCACTCACACAACTACCCTGGGCTGTCAGGCTCAGCCTAGCACTTCACTAGGGCACCTCAAGTCCATGCCCTGGAAATGCACCCCTACCGTGGAGAGGTAGATTTCCTGAAAGCTCGCCTTTGCCGTTGTTGCTCAGTGCGGGAAGGACGCTGGTGGATGCATTTAGCTGTCTCCTTTAAGCAAATCCTGTCACTGCTGTGGACCCTGACTCTTGATGTCTCTGGGTGGCTGGGGCCTCCGTGTCAGGAAGCATTTTGTGCAGGCGGTTCCTGGTGGCTTGTGAGTGGCAGGGCTGTGCCAGACGGATCTCAGGGATGGCAGCCTCTGACAGGTTTCAGTCAAGCCAGAGCAAGCCTGTGCCAAGTCGGGAAGCCAACAAAGGCGCTATGGTGACTGCCTGGGGCTCCAATCACCTCATCTCTCCCCTGTTCAGTAGGGGGTGGAATTCCAGTCAGTCAGCAGTGGAGGTGGTGGGGGAAACCTGAAGAAGCCTGAACCCTGACTCTTGGCTTTGCTGGCTGGCTCTGTGCCTGATGCAAAATTACATCTGCACTCTTAGCAGGGCTCCAGGTCACAGGGCCACGCTCTGCGACAGACGAGGACACTTCAAGGGGAAATGCCTTTGGGGAGGATTTTCTTTTTCTTTTCTTTTTGAGCTGTTGAATCAATGTTCTCAGCTCCAAATGTTAGATTCCTGCATTTCTGTTGGATCAGCTCTGTGTGTAAGTGTTTGGATGGATAGTCCTCTTAAGGCCAGTTTCAACTTCCAGGTTATCAGACAGGGACAACGGCAAGGCCATGTCCCCTCTCCTTCTCAGCCCACGGGGCTGCATCTGATCCTCTCTAAGGAAGGAGCAACCCAGTTTCAAGCACTGGAGATACTGACATCCCTGGAAAAGACCCTGGAGTTTAAGCAGCCCAGCCATATGTGGTCCATGAGAATGCATGTGACGTGTTGTTTGGTTATGAAGTCGTGTCTGACTCTTTGCAACCCCAAGGACTGCAGCATGCCAGGCTTCCCTGTCCTTCGCTATCTGCTGGAGTTTGACATATGAGAAACAAGAAATAGAAGTACAGACACTTCTTGCAAGTTAAATGATTTCATCATGTCCTCAAGCGCTTTGTCTTCCCTGAAGCCTTCAGCCACCTCCTGGAGTACAAAAACCAGTTCCTCCATCACTTGGTTGAGTAGAAGATTCCAAATGGTTTTCATAGATGAAGGAGTTTTCCAATCAGTACCCTGCAGGGAACAGATGCACCACTCCAAGCTTCACTCCAGAAATCAGCTCTTAGGGGGGAAATGCATGAGGTGGGAGGGTAAAAGTGTGTGTCTGTAGAAAAAGAGAGAGGAGGAGAGGGGATGAAGGGAAGAATGGAGGGAGAGAGGGTGGAAAGAGAGACAGAGAGAAGGGAGTTTTCAGGAATCTTAACCTAGGATGTGGTGCTCAGGTTTAAATATCTATGGCTTAGGGTACAATGTGAAATAACTAATTAGAAGACTCTTTTAAAATGAAGAATAGTGAAGGAAAAGCAACAAATCTAGCCAGAAGCACTAAGCAGCCAATTTTGTCCTTACCAAATTAGTAAAGAACTACCACCAAGAATCAAATGGTATAGTTTCCACAATTGAGCCTTGAGTCATTTTTAAAATGTAAACATCATGGTTCTAAAAAGCAAATTGAAATTCTGACTTCCTTTTGGACCTAGAACTCTAAATGGTGCTCACAAAAGATTTATTCTATACATCTCTTTATATTTCAATAACTTTTCCTTATAGATTTGACAAGGGGCTTCCCCAGTGGCTCAGCGGTAAAGAATCTGCCTGCAAGGCAGGAGATGCAGGAGACATGGGTTCTCTCCCTGAGTTGGGAAGATCCCCTGGAGGAGGCTATGGCAACCCACCCCAGTATTCTTGCCTGGGAAATCCCATGGACAGAGGAGCCTGGTGGGCTACAGTCTATACTGCAAAGAGTCACACACGACGGAAGCAACTGAGCATGCACATAGATTTGAATGCAATATATTTGGCATCAAGTAAAGAGATTTTTAGTAAAATCAGGAAGAATGTTTGGCCATAGAGATTATACTTTACCAAAAATATAAAAAGGAAATATAAACTATTTTTTAGCATGGGCTTAAAGATATTTTACTGTACTGAGTTTTCATCTTCTATTGAATTCTTCTACCATCCACATTTCTATTCACGTATATTTTTATTGTTATCACTTTTATGGTTTCAAAAGATTTGACTACAAAAGATTTAAATCATAGCAGCATTTGCTCTGTTCAGAACTGGTGCAAAGGCAGCAAGAGTTCTTTTCCATGCCCTATAAAACAGGGAACTACTAACCAAAAATAAGGGGAAAAAAATCTACATCTGATGCCAAATACAAATTGTGATCCTGATTCCTAGAAAGAGGCTTCAAAGTGGACCTTGATGATCTGAAATAAAAAGGATGCCAAAATATTTTGACATGAAAGCTTTTTTTGTGCACACCTGTGTAAGTCTTTGATATGCTATTGATTCATAACTTCTCTAAGGAATAAATTTCAACATTAAATTACCACAAACAGTCATGAAGGCTTTCTTTCAATCTCTTAAATGCTCTCGCATCAGGAAAATTTATTATGTAATGGGGAAATATGCCCGTGTGTCAACAAAGTCAGTCTGTCTGCTGTTCTCTTTTGGATCTAGGCCAGGGCTATATTAATCTGCTTGGGGTCTAAGATTTAGGTCATCCACCTGTAACTTGAATTTGACCCTGTGGCCTTATTTCTTTCCATTTTTTGTTGCAATTCAATAAGTAAAAGAGACATGATTTTTTGTTTTTTGCTTTTTTTTTTTTGGTTCTTCCTGTTCACTTTTCCATTTCATAGTGTCTGGTAGGAATGTTTTTTAAATACATTTTTGATCATTTTTTTTTTCTTAAATCATAACCAATTGCTTTTTAAATCCTGGTTCTTTATCTACTAGGGTATGCCATTTTATTCCAGTATTTTTCCTCATGCAAATTCACTGGACAAAAAGATGTTATAGACTTGCATGAGTTTTGAAATTGGGAAGACTTGGAATCAAGTTGCTATTCTGTTGGGCTGCTTATCTCAGTGGGCCTCAGTTTCTGAACCTGTAAGAAAGAGGAATCATAATACCTTCTTCAAAGCTCTCTATAAAGAGAAGCGTGACGGTTGAGAAACATAGTAAGTAGTGGGCTTCATGTATCACATATCAGCTACTTGACAGGAGGCAGGTTAGCTAAAATCAGAAGAATAATTGGCTAAATATTCACACTGTAACTTGAAAAAATTATAGAAACAAAAGATGACAAATACTGTATTTAAATTTTACTGTACCTATCCAAGGTTTCTGTGCGGTCATTTGAATACGTATGTGCATTTGAGAGCAGGATTATATTTAAAGGTAGAAAGGACCCTACGGCTTCCCTGATGGCTCAGAAGTAAAGAATCTGCCTGCAATATAGGAGATGAGGATTCGATCCCTGGGTTGGGAAGATGCCCTAGAGAAGGAAATGGTAACCTACTCCAGTATCCTTGCCTGGGAAATCCCATGGACAGAGGAGCCTGGCGGGCTACGGTCCATGGGGGTCATAAAGAGTCAGATAAGACTTAGCAACTAAACAACGAGGAAGGCCCTAACGAGGATCACTGGCAATATTTTCCATGAGGATGAAACTGAGCAATATAGGTTCACTTTTTTAAATGTAAATGCTGTCAAAAATATACCATGTTGTTAATATGATTATCATTTTCAAGAAGCAGCCATTTTTCCACATAGGAGTTACCTTTAGTTATCTAGTCCCAAATTTCCATGATTGTGAAAAGAATGACAATAAGTGACATTTCCAAAGTAACAGAATATTGGAAGTGAAACTGTCATATTCACCAACATTGTAACAAAGCTAAAAGCTTTCCTGCCTTTTCTGATTAAGTAAAAACAGCTGCAGTTTTCAGCTGACTACAAAACCCCAAGAGGATGATAGGAAAGATGTAATAAGGAGAATTAAAAATGGAATTTTGAAGCAAATGAGAGAATTTAGAAATAAATGAAGAACCCTAGATCAAACCAGGTCTTATTTCCAGGTCATCAAACTACACTTAGAATCTATACCGATGGTTTCTAATCTTAGCTGATCATCAGAAATGTCTTTAGATTAAAAAAATCAAAATTTTAGAGTACTAGTTTGGGGAGTGGAGCAAAGAGAATATGTCAGTGATGTTTAAAAGCTCCTCCAGGAGATTCTGAGGCTCTGTCAGACTTGGGAACCACTGGATGAAGGGCAGATGATGTCCTTACGCCATTATCAATCAGCTCTATCGTGTGGCTCCCCTGGTGCACAGCTGCATGCTTAATTCTAGATATGTCTTGATTAGACACAGATGCATTTAATTAGCAGTTTGTATCATCAATTAGAAGATGAACCCGAAAAGTCACCTTCTTGCTTAGATATGCCTTGAACACAGATTTTAATAGAAGTGATGATTCCTGAAGAAAAAAAGGAGGGGCATTCTAATGAAGTCATGAGGACATGAAAATCTTTCACCTAGGGATATAGCCTAGAAAGGAAGAATTCCTGAATAAGCTAATAGTTACCATCCTACATCTAACCTTAGTCAGAGAATCTGGGTACCATAGAGTAAGAAAAAGAAAGTGATGACAGTAATAGGCTACATTTCATTTTTGTGTCCTTTTCCCCCAAAGCATTTTCAAAAGCCACTCCTCTTCCATTTTCATGAAGGGAAGACATATCATTGGGAACTTCTAACGTCTGCAGATTCCCAAAGTCTTCCATTTGGTCAAAATTTGTTCATTTAGTTCTGATATCAACAGGAAAAACAATAGCTACCACTGTTATTACTATGAAATATTACTCATCCACTTATCTAGCTTTATGCCAAGCAGATGAAAATATCAATCAAAATATGTCACATCCATTGACCCAGTATTTAGAACTGAGGAATAGGGGGCTCAAAGCAATGGGAGCCAGAATTATCCGAACATAGATTAGTGTGATGCCGAGGCCATGAAGAGCACACACACCAGTGAGAACACGGAGACTGCAGTTTCAATGACTTCACCAAGGAATGACTTTCCTATGTCTCTTTACCTTCCTAGACTGAATTCTACCTTCAGAATAGATGTTTCACTTTCTCACATCCACACTCAAAACACCCATTTATTCCTCACTTTAAACCTGTAAGTTCTATAAATTCTCCACACCTCAGTGTCTTTCTTTTAAAAGGGGGCAGTTATAAAATTCCATGCCTGACTGCAGGAATTCCCGCTCTGATTCCATCACAGGCATCCATCACTAACGGATCATGTGGGCTGAATGCAGTTAGAAGTCCCCCTTATCCAAGCAACTTAGAGAATCACATCTTCTCCATCTGAGTTGGTATTCAGGATGAAACCTATTTGCTATTCATAGTTAACATATTCCCTAAAGTTATTCTTCATTTTCTGATCTAAACTTCCATAAAAATATATATAAATCTGTATATAAAAATTATATAAATCTGTGAATCAGTTTACATTTAAATGTGGATTTGTGATAATACTATATGGACACTTAATGAGTCTGAAGGATGTTAACCATATCAATAAGCGGAACATTTCAAGAACAGTGAAACAGTCAAAACAGTTTCTTGAGTTCTAGAGGACAAGGAGCATTTGATTAACATTTTTATATGAATAAAAATATATATTTAAATATCTACATATGTGAAATACCTTAGATCTTCTCTAAGAGACGAAGAACAAGGGTAGTATGTGCAGTCATGAAGCATTTATACATTCTGGACAATTTGTTGAAAATCACCACAAATGGAATTCTCAATATGCTTTAGTAAAAATCTATACAGTGTACTATGTAAAAGTGAATTTATTTTCTGGCTGCCAAAGACACTTTACCTGAACCAGGGGTATCATAAAGCTTAAAGAATCCCAAAGCTTCTCAGAAAGCAATTCTTTTTTTAAAACTAAGAACTGTGGAATGCACTGCAAACTAAACCCTGTTTAGGAGATTTTTACTCAGTGCAGGCAAGAACTGAGCAGGCAGGTAAGCTAAGGCTTTGATGAGGAAAGCTTAGTGAACATTTAGCACAGATACGACCTGAGGGAAAAAGGAGGAACTGGACAGAACAGAAACTTGTGACACAGCGACACCAACCCTTGGGGAACAGACAAACTACTACATTTATGAGCCGGTCAGAGCACCCGGCTTCAAACCAAGTGGACAGTAAAAGAAAACCACTCAGCTCAGCTCCAGGTTGGATGAAGAAATGAAGAGGAAAAACAAAAGCAAAACCTACTGTGTCATGTAGCTAGCCCATGACTTGATTTCCTGAGATTAAACCACAGATAAAATACACCTTGGTGTAACCACAACCTATAACTTACCTCCAAGCCTTTAATCCCCTTTCATTTTTCTTCCTTACACAATACATATACGTAGACATCCATATTCACCCATGCATGTATGTGCACAAGGGCTCAGAAATATGGCATGCAATTCTCATTGTGAGGAACATATCTCATGGGTATGGAGTAAACCTGAGATTTGCTGAAGTAGCCATTCAAATAACTAATACAATGAACTCGGGCTCTGAGCAGAGTGTCTGGCATACAGTGGGTAAATATTAACTATTACTATCATGTGAAAAGGGCTGGTGACTCTCTATATAACAATCTAATTACAATCCTCATGAGGATATTGATTGTGGCAAATTGGGCTAAAGTTGTGACTTATCTAAGACCACTAGTGAAAATAGTGTTGTCATTAAAATCCAGAGATAGCTGGCCATTGAGCTGTGTTCATATTAAACATTACTTGGATACCAAAAGGGTTAAAAACATGCCCCACCCCACTCCCGCCAAAAATTTAAGTAAAGTAACAAGCAAAAAAATAACTAACCTAATTCAGAACCAGTCACTCATTCAGAAATGCAAACTAGGACTGATGGAGAAGTTTATTTATACTTGAAAAACATGAATGCTGTGTACACTGAAGCTTCCTGCACTAATAATTCTCTCAAGTATAACACTTCAACTTGAGCCTCTGTAAATTTTGCTCACTTCAAGATTAACCCTCTTCATTCACCTGCTTATCTGACTGATGGAAGTTTATAATTAATCAGACTGGCACTCACCTATCCTATCAATTCACAGGTTCACACGAAAGTGAACTATATTTGCCAACAGATAATCCATGATGCACTCCTTGGCCAGATATTCATCTTATTAAAAGGGTGATGCCATCAGGTTCTTTTCTTGCTCAGAAATGACCAAGGCTTCCTTGTAGCTGCTTGAGTGAGAGCCCCACAGCTCAGCACACATTTACAACTTTACATGGGTGAGATCTACCCTCTAATCCAAAATTTTTTCATCCTTCATCCTTTGAATGAACCCACTATTGTGGCAAGTCTGCTCTGCACGTGACTCTGGCTGTCCATTTTCCCTTTCTTTCCATTCAAATTCTACTCTAACATCTCCCAGGGAACAGGCCACAGATGCTGGCTCATCTCTGAATTCCAAAAATACCTATTATCGCAATCATTTTGTTTCTTATGATCTATTGCATTAAACCATGCTAGGAGATGGAGAAGGACATGGCAACCCACTCCAGTATTCTTGCCTGGAGAATTCAAAAGACAAAGGAGCCTGGCGGGCTACAGTCTATGAGGTCGCAAAGAGTCAGGCACGACTGAGAGGCTATCACACATACATGCCAGGAGAGGGGCTTCCCGGGCGGCTCTACTGGTAAAGTACCTGCCTGCCAATGCAGGAGACATGAGTAATGCAGGCTCGATCCCTGGCTGGAAAACTCCTCGGGAGGAGAGCAGAGCAACTCACTCCTGTATTCTTGCCTGGAGAACCCCATGGACAGAGGAACCTGGCAGGCTACGGTCCATGGGGTCACAAAGAGTCAGACACGACTAAAGTGACTTAGCACACACCGCAGGCTAGGAGAATGTTTTGTCTCCACAACAAAATTGCAAGGTCCTGGGAGACAAAGACTATTTCTGGTAATAAATGTTTAGGGCCTATCTCAGCACTGGATAAATCCATTCATTCGTCAAGCAAGTATTGTTAAACACTTGGATTCCATAGACTATGTTCTTACTTCAAAATACAAGTGTAAACAACATATACATAGTCATTGTTCTTATAGAGTCTATATTGAACAAGATGGATACAATTACTTTATCAGCATTTTCAATGAAATGGGATATATGCAACAATTGGGGTAAAGTTCATGTTGTAAACAGGCAAGTGGCAACCATGGAAATAGGGTGAGGGTCAGGAAGGGCTTTTTGTAAGCTACTATTTACTCCTTGAATGAATAATTGGATCAGGGAGAGAAGGAAGGAAAGGAGGAGAGGATGAGGCAGGGCTTGAAAATTCATAATTACATGTCCCTGCACTTTGGTCTGTTGTTCAGTTGCTAAGTCAGGTCCAACTCTTTTGTGACCCCATGAACTGCAGCCCGCCAAGCGCCTCTGTCCATGGGATTCTCCAGGCAAGAATACTGGAGTGGGTTGCATGCCCTTCTCTAGGAGATCTTCCCGATCCAGGGATCAAACCCACGTCTCCTATGTGGCAGGCAGATTGTTTACTGCATTTACATAGATAGACAGATACAAAGACAGACACACAGTACACATACCATATACACACCATATATACCACTGTCTCCCTACTTACTTACTGGGAGAAGAGTAATGTCTGACTCCAACTGGTAAATCTGTAGCCGACTATTTTCAGTAGAGATCCACCACAACAATTCCATTACACACTTGAATTAGTGGAAATCTAAGCTCAATGATTCAGTTACTTCCCTGACTCAATGAACAATTATCTTGAGATACACAGATCCTCCACAAATATTCTTTCTTACAATATCAATGCAAATGCTCCTGATCCACACATCAAGATGCACCACGGCATGTAATCAATTTTTATATTTATTTATCCCTTTGAGGGAGTTCAAGGAAGTCCATTTTGAAGCTCAAATAAAGTTCAGTTTTAAATTCCAATTCTAGGTTGAGATTTATGCCAGCTCTTATTAAGCATAGGCACCCACCCGTGTCCATAGGCCTTTCTGGTTTCTGAAATATGGAATAATTCTCCATGCATTTACATCTTTTCAGCCCACTTATTCAGCAAGCTTTCTAAACAGATGCTGGTTTGTGCCAGGGTAATAAAGGGAGCTAAAGGGGACCTCGGAATCAGGGCACAAGGTCAGCAATGGACACTCTCACATAGTGATAATTACAAAACTCCACACTGTGGATAGGTTTATTTTTGCAGAGATTTCCCCAGAAGGAAGTGAGGTTGTATACTGGATGGGTATCCAGGGGATAATCAGGCAGCTAAAAGGCATGTTCAAAAGTTTTAAGGCAGAAATATGTCTGATGTGCTCCACTGAAAGAACAGGAATGGGGGCAGGGCCTTGGGAGCAAAGAATTACTATTGTTTGGGCTGATGAGGGAGGAGAGGTCCCCCTGCAAAGGGCCATTTCAAGAATAAAGTTTTCACCCTGATTGAAGTGAGCTATTGGGTTTTGAGCTGCAAAATAATTCAATACACTTTTATTTTAAAAGGATTCCCTTTTTCTTACTTGAAGAAGTGATCAAACTTTACCAGAAAGACCAGATAAGAAAATATCTTACTGGTGGTTAGAAATGACTGGTCATTTTATGAGGTATTAAGTTTCTAGAGTACAATAATACACTATCCCTTTAAGGGCTTCCCTGGTGCCTCAGAGGGTCAAGAAGCTACCTGTGATGCAAGAGACTGGGGTTCAAGCCCTGGGTCAGGAAGATCCCTGGAAGAAGGGAATGGCAACCCACTCCAGTATTCTTCCCTGGAAAATCCCATGGACAGAGGAGTCTGGCAGACTATACAGCCCATGGGATGGGAAAGAGTTGGACAAAACTGAGCAACTGACCCTTACCTTATCCCTTTAAGAAAGTCAAGAATCTTTTTGATTCTAGGGTTTTTTTGTTTGTTTGTTTTTTCTAATCTGTTATTAATTTTGCTTTCAAAAAGTTTCCACAATGGGAAATTTTCTTGCAGGAAGTGCAAGGAAATGCACAACATGAGAAAGAGCCTCTGATGTCCTGCTAGAGACCCCAGGGATGTTCTCTGTTTTAATCCTCAGAGGAACCCTGCAGAGTAGGTGCTATTTTTCTAGAAATGAGAAAGCAGTTTGGAGAGAGTAATCGGCCCAAAGCCATACAGCTGGAAATGCAGGTGATAAAATTCGGACTCACTCACTTTGTGGATTTTGATATTTCCATGCCAAATCAAAATTCCCTATTTGACAGTTAAAATTCTTATTATAACTTTTAAAAATAGAAATTCTAATTTTGCAAATAGTCTTCCAGAATTCTGATAAGCATGAATTAATACCACTGGATGCTGATTCGGTGCACTGAAGCTTGATTGCCAAGTTCGAACTCCTGAGTGCATGCGTGCTAAATTGCTTCAGTCACGTCTGACTCTTTGAAACCCCATGGACTGTAGCCTGCCAGGCTCCTCTGTCCGTGTGGATTCTCCAGACAAGAATACTGGAGCAGGTTTCCAAGCCCTCCTCCAGGGGATCTTTCAAACCCAGGGATTAAACAAGCGTCGCTTATGTCTCCTACATTGGCAGGTGGGTTCTTTACCACTTGTGTCATCTAGGAAGCAGTTAGACCATTTCTTGGTTTGTCCACCAAACTATAGCCATTCTTGAAAATGTCTGGAACAAAGCCTTATTTAATAAGGTGGGTAGGTGTATAGTGTGTATACTTATGTATGTGTGGATGCATGAGTGTGCAGGAGAGGGACAAGAGGGATGAAGGGAGAGAGAGGGAGAGTCTTGATTCCAGCCATGAAAAAATGTCGCCACAACACACATAGCTGATCCCACCCCAAGGGCACACAAGAAGAAAGCACACTTCAGGCAGCCTGAACTTCCAGCCCCAGCCTTGAATCTCACACTTGGCCCTGGGAATTGCATACCAGGGCAACCTCATCATTTTTAGAGCTTAGTTAACAAATGACATATTTCAGAACATCCATCTATAGAGTCCCTGCTTCTCTCCTAATCATCTCCTATTCTTTCTCTGACTTGCTTGCTATTTTTTAAAACTGACTTTAATTTTTTTCTCCTAGAGAAAAGAAATGCATCACTCTTAGTGGGTACAGCAATAAAAGTAAATGAATCTTTCCCCCTCCTTCAAAGAAAGAAGCTTTTTACTTTTATCTTCCCAAGCAGACTAGAATAGAGTCTTTCTTTTTTTGCCTCAGCAGTGAGGGTGAACGCCTTCTATTCACCAACTTAACCCATGCACTCGGTGACTGCCTTCTCAAGGGGTTGGTAGGGTCCGAAGAACTCACAGAAAAGGCGATGTGAGGGTGACCCAAACGACCCTCACGGACAGTCAGATGTCCACTTCGAACTAAAACTGCTTTAAGGATTCATAGCTAGGAACAGAGCAAAATTGGTTCTGATGGAGTGAGGATTTTAGGATAAGGCTGTAGCTCCCTGTATTTCCTATGTGGCGCTAGTGGTCAAGAACCCTCCTGCCAATGCAGGAGACAGAAGAGTGGCGGGCTCAATCCCTGGGTCGGGAAGATCCCCTGGGGACGAGCATGGCAACCCACTCCAGTATTCTTGCCTGGAGAATCCCATGGACAGAGGACCCTGGCGGGCTACAGGCCATAGCGTTGGGAATGACTGAACACGACTGAAGCGACTTAGCAGGGCCATGCACATGCGTCTCCCTAGAGACTTGACGGGGTGGAGGAATCAAACTTAGGGTGAAATACCAGAGGGGTAAGGAGGGGTTGAAAGAGAGGAAAGATGTTGCCAAGCAGCAAATGTAATTTCACAGGGTCTTCCTTGCAAACAATTTGAATCATCCTTGCAAGTAGTTCCCTTAGGCTGTTGGATGAAGATGATAATGAAGCCAAATTAGCTCAGAATATTAGCTAAGGTCCCAGGGCTTCCCTGGTGGTTCAGTAGTAAAGGATCTGCCTGCCTGTGCGGGAGACACAGGTTAGATCCCTCGATCAGGAAGATCCCCTGGAGGAGGAAATAGCAACCCACTCCAGTATTCTTGCCTGGGAAATCCCATGGACAGAGGAATCTGGTGGGCTACAGTCCATGGGATCGCAAAAGAGTCAGACATGGCTCGGCTCCTAAACAACAAGAATTGGCTAAGGACCCAGGTGCTAGAATCACCAAGATCTCTGTTCCAATCCCAGTTCCTATACTTATGAGCTGTGTGATTTGGGGCAGGGTGTTTAACACCTCTGCGATGTCTAATTGAGCTCGGCAATCAGAAAGTGGTTGGGCTCATTAAGGTAAACAATGTGCTGGAAATGCTTATTCAATACAGAACCTGGACAGCCTTCCTCTGAGGGTACCCGTTGATTACAACAGAAAGGGACTCCACAGTAGACTAGCCAGAAGGAGGCCGTCCAAAACAGAGGCAGTGTTCTGAAAAGCATAACTGATTAACAACTGTGTTCCCATTCACAAATCAGCCCGAGTGCACCACCTAACCTTGAGACAATTACTCAGTCACAAAGAAAGGGTATCCGTTGGAGGCAAAGCCAGGCAGGGAGAGGAGATCCAAGTTCTAATTCTCCGTCTGTGCCCAACAAATGATAGTGCCCTGGGCGGGCCTCATAAACCTCTCTGGATCTCACTTATCTTTGTGTAAATTGAATGAATTGGGCTAGACTCAACTCTGAGGCTCCAAATTCTAAAACTCTTTATGGGCTTATTTCCCCGCTAGAGGTGGGGCCATTCCTAACTGTAAGCGTGATAGCATTTGACGAATGTCCCCAGTTCCTGGATGATGGTCGGTTATCAGTTGCAATTATGGGACTAGAAGAGGAGCAATCTGAAACCAGCCTTGCAGGGATCTGTGCCTGAAGGGAGGGGACAAAGCTATTAAGGGTAATGATCAAAGCCTGACCATTTAATGGGGAAGCTGTTAGGCAAATTCACTGCTTTTCCCTGGCGTCATTTCTCCTGGTCTGGCAGTCTGCAGGGCAAGGCATAGAAGAGGGCTCAGCCACTTCTCCAGAGGAGACAAATGAGTCTTGAATGTGTGCACTTAAAGTATTAATTATGAAATTGTCTATTTACTTTTTCATCCTTCTTTACAAATCATTCTAAAAATAATATCATTTAAACACTGATTCACTTGCTGTGCCCAAGTGAAGTCCCCAGGGAAATCCTAGCCACTGTAATATTTGAAAATGCACCTCTGAATTAGCAAGCCTTGCACAAACTCTACTGGCAAATTCAATCATCTTCCACTGGGTATTGTTATTTGTGGTTCCTCTAAAGAACCAGAGTTCGCTAGCCTTCATTTCCATTCAGGCTGAAATGACATAATAAGCTGTGAGTTTAGCGGCAGTGCCTCCGTTAATATCAGTATACAATAAAGAACTGCACCGTATAATAAAAACAAAAGCTCCAAATGATATCTGAAAAGTCTTTAAGAGCAGAATAAATGCTTCACTGATTCTTGCTTCTGCTCTTACCATCAAGACTCTTTTAAACAAGAGGGTATAGGCTGTGTTGGCATTTACATTCAGGTGCAAAAAAAAAATGTTGACGGGGATGTAATAGAGTCAATTAGCTCCATAATTCCTGGATTTTCCTAACCAAATGAGGTAGTCTGTTACTAAAAGTAGAAGTTAGTAATTTTTTATTAGAAGCACCACCACCTCATGATGACGAAAACAACTACAAAGAGACATGGAATTTTAAATCTTTGGATTCTACAAATAGAATGAGAATAATTGGGGCTCCTGGAAGGAAGCCATAGAGAAGACTCCATGAAGGAAAAAGGACTATTATGAAACAGCATCTCACTCGGAAATGGGAACGCCGATGCTAGATTTTAGACCAAAGTTCCGTGTACTAAAAATGGAAGCAGTTCATCTGATTCCAAACTGTGTGGAAGTGATGTCTGAATGCCTTCTAGCTAAGTGAGTGAAATTCCCCCACAGAAACCCCCCTTCCTGATTTTTGTCACCAAATTGCAGATACAGGAAATGTCAGGTTTGTAAAGTATTTAATAATGATAGGTTCGAATCACACATTCTGTACTGGATTTCCAGCTTTATCACTTGACTGTGTATTTAACCAAGATCAACGTAACCTTTCATCAGCTCGATTAATCTTTAGATGGGCTTCTTCCTGCCTCTAGGAGCCTCAGCAACCCTATTCTTACAGCATTTACTTTAGAAAACTTGTAATTTTAAATCTCTTCTCTGCCCCTTGGAATATAAATATTTATTAAAGCCTCTGGCCAGTTTTTACCACCCAGGAATATCTTTCTCAAGGTCCTGGGAACCATCTCTTTGAAATATAATCAACAAAGGAAATAGTACCCCAATCTTCCAATTTCAATGGAAGAGTAGAGACCTAACTTGGCAGGCACCTGGCTCCAAGTTGCAAAATTATCTCCTGTCATAAAGGTATAAGAACTGCTTTTCCTTTGCCAATTAGCAAACACAGATGGTCTATGACTTTAACAGCTTCCAGTACTTTTTCATTAATACACAGCAGCCCTTAAAAAAGTCCTACCTCTTCTTCTTCAGTGAAACTGAGTTCAGTTTTGTTGTGGCCCCTGTCCCTCGTTGCAATAGCCTTAAAGTCTTCCTTGCCTGTTTGACTTTGGCCAGTGCAATTTTTGCTTTGACATCTTTATCATGCCCATACCAGAAGCTTTCTGATGATGAGGAAGGGTCCCAGAACCTCCTTAGGCAGCCATTCCTTGTTTGATCATCCCTGACATTAGGCAGCTCTCCCTTACATTATTTATTATTACTTTATAAGTTCTACCCATCAACACTGGCTCTGCCCTTGGAGCCCCTGTGGAATGTGCCTGATATTGTACAAATCCTACAAAGATCTAAGAAAAATGCCTATTTTCTAGGTCTAGCCTTCCTAGAACCTTCACAGAGGGCTCTGAGCCTTTGGACTGGAGTTTGGCTTTGGCAAAGGATTTTCCCTAAAGGGAATGTCTGAGTGCCTCCAGATCCAGAAGAGGTAAATGGATGGGTTTTGTTTCACCTCAGATAGCTATCAGTGCAATAATTCAGGACACAACCCACAGATCAGGGGTCATCAGAATGAATTTCTTACAGCTTTCAGTAATGCTTTTTTTCCTTAAAGTTGCATACATTTTTAAATTTATTTTTTAAGTGGAGGATAATTGCTTTACAGTATTGTGTTCGTTTCTGCTATACAACTCAAATCACTCATATATATATATATGCATGCTAAGTCACTTCAGTCATGTCCAACTCTTTGCAACCCTATGGACTGTAGCCCACCAGGCTCCTCTGTCCGTCGGATTCTCCAGGCAAGAATACTGGAGTGGGTTGCCAGGCCCTCCTTCAAGGATGGGTATATATACATATATACACACATGTATATAGATGAATCTCCTCCCTCTTGAGCCTTCCTCTCCTTTCCTATCTCACCCCTGATGAATTTAGAACCTGTTATACAGAATGAATTATGTCAAAAAGAGAAAAAAAAAAGTATCATACATTCACACACACACACACACACACACACACACACATATGGAATCTAGTACAATAGTACTGATAAACATTTTCACAGGGCAGGAATAGAGATGCAGATGCAGAGAATGGACTGTGGACACAGCGGGGGAAGGAGAGGGTGGGATGGATTACTGACATGTGTGAATTATCATACGTATAATAGATAACTAGCGGGGAGCTACTGTAACACAGGGAGCCCGAGATGGTGCTCAGTAATGCTGTCTTAACTCCATAAATAAAAGGAATCTAGCTGAAATTTGAAGAGCCCATGGTAAAAATACCATGGTTCCTTGGTGTTTTTGTTCCCTAAAACCGTCAAAGAAACTACACATTCAATTTGGAGACTGAGAAAGACAATAGCTGATAAATTCTTTCCTAGACTATAGTCAAAACCTTGAAAAATCTGTACAGTTCATTAAATTTGTTGTTTTTTTATTCTGTTTCTCCCCCTGTGGATTTTGTAGTACATACTTACATATTTACCCTCCCTCCTTAACTATTGGAAGTTTCCACACATTAAGGCCTAGGAATTTCCCAATTCTGGATATTTTCCTACATTCTCACTTCTATCAAAATTTATTAATCTAGACAAAGACAAATACCATATGATACTATTTATCTGAGAAAATCGAGAAAAAGTAACTTATTTACAAAACAGAAACAGAGACACAGAAAACAAACTTATGGTTACCAAATAGGAAATTGGGGAAGAGATAAAATTAGGATTTGAAGATTAACAGATATCCACTATATATAAAATAGAAGACATGGTGTAGGGCACAGGGAACTATCTTCAATAACTTTCAATAACCTATAATGGAAAATAATTTGAAAAAGAGCACACACATATATATGCATATATATATATAATATATATAACTGAATCACTTTGGTGTACACCTGAAACATTGTTAATCAACTCTGTGCCAATAATGAAGTAAGAGATTAAAATTATATTTAAAATTTATTAACCTAATACCTCATTGTATCAGACATGGTTTATGATTAAGAAGCAACCAATCAAACAAGCAGTCAATCAAGTTTTATTGTTTAACTAAGCAGGTTCACCATCGGAGAAAATCCTGTAAGTCACAAGTGTGGTAACAGTTGACCTTAAGGGTCACACTGAGGGAAGGATGGAACCACAGCATCATTATGTGACTTCCTCTTTCTGAAAGATCTGACATTCATAATCCCTACTGCTTCTCCATCATCCCCTTCTGTTCAAAAGTAATCTTTTTATTTTCATAACCTATATAGAAATTTTGTGTCTCTCTCTTATCAAGTATGCTTTCAAATTAATTTTACTGTCCTGTGTAGTGATGGTAGCTTCTCTTAGGCCTTTAACTCCTCAAGGGCAAAGCTATTTATCTTTATACAGCCCATAATAACCAACACAGCACCTGCCACATAGTGTAACCCAATAAATATATTTAAAGGTGCAAAAATTGAGAAAATTAATTAAGAAAATCAACCCCACCGTGATGTAAGACAGAGAGAGGAAGTATTATTCATTGCCACTCTTCAGTGAGTGCTCTGTGCTCAACATGGGAGGCCATCCTTCCTGAGTAGTGAATGTACAATCTGATATGCTGACTGTGGGTGTGCAATCACACGTGAGGCTCCAGGATCCCTGTCTGTTGGAGATGTGTGTCAATTCTGGCTATTTGAAGAGACAGACTAGAGGCAGCATAAATCATGATTGTGCTGTGTTAATATCTGCATGCACATGGATGGTTGTGTGTGGGGGCAAGGGCCAAACTTGCATGTCACTAATTCTCATTCTGTTCTGAACACACAGAACCCACATAATCATCACATTTGACTCCAGGCAGAATGACTTCTCCATTTTAATTATCCAATAAGAAGTATAAATCTGGGGCAAAGGCAACACTGCCCACATTCACTAATAAACAAGTAAACAAACAAAACTCTCAATAGATCCTTCCCTTGAAAGAAACAGTGGTGGCAATCCTCTATATTAGACAACTTGGTCTCTCAGGCCTGAAATCTTTTCATCTCCAGAAAGAAAGCCCATGTCTGTGAACCCATCACCCAAGCCCTCATCAATCTCAGTTTATTGTACAAAATTGTTGGTGAGGCTGAAATGGTTTCTTATTTTCCATTTTAAATTCTCGCTGATGGATTCATCAGGAGGTAGAAATGAGAAGTTTGAATAAAGAACATAAACACAGAGTTGCTTTCTGGACTGTGGGAAAGTAGGAATCTGGCACAATGGTACATATAGCCAGATTCCATGGTTTTCCAGGATTAGAGAGTCAAGGGATTTGTGAGAGCTGTTTTTCTGATATTTAAAATATCCTTCATTCCCTAAAAAATAAGAATGTTAATTAATCCATTAGTCATACCAGATAGCAATATGACCTGATTTTATCAGTGAAGTTTATAGTCACAGGTTCATCCAAGCTCCTGCTCATCTTAGGTGATTCATGACTCATTGAGTATTTTTGTGTCCTTGAGTCCCACTCAAATGAAGAGCAAGAACCATAGGGAAAAAAAGAAAGACTTAAACTTTATAAAGGTAGCATTATATCTGGTGCCATAGCACCCTATCCCTATGGCAGTCAGAGGCACCCAGCATCCTTGGGACTCTCCCAGTCAAGGAAATCAAGCTTGCAGGATAGCCGGTGCCGCTGTTACCTGGCTCTTAATATCTAACAATGCTACTGGAACATGGGGAAACTTCTCTGACAGTTCAACAGCAATCCCTACTCTGGCCTCAGAAACCCCACATGTCTAATCTCTCCCCTATATTGTGTTCAAAGAACTTTGAAAAAACATAAAATCATAACCCTCATGTGCGTATAAAAATGTACACATATTCAAGAGTTAATTTTGCTTAAATGTTCCCTGGCAGTTCAGTGGTTAAGACTCCATGCTTCCACTGCAGAGGGCACAGGTTTGATCCCAGTCTGGGAAGCAAGATCCCACATACAGTGTGGTGCAGCCCCCCCAAAATATGTTATGAGGGAACCAAGAAGATGTTTTATGAGTTCAAAGTCAAAATAATACAAAATTATATAGAATCAAGGAAAGTTGAGCTAAATTGCAAATGAAAACAAACTGATTTTTCTACTGGAAGAGGGAGGGAAGTCAGTTCTACTGAACAAGACAGAATTTGCACATCCATCAGCTCCTTACAATTCATAGGGGTGCAAAATAGCTCACAACAATGAACAGGACTAGAGTCAAACAGCCAGATCTGTGTGTTATAGATCATGAATAGTTTCCCCCTGAAGTACTATTTTTTAAATATGAAAATTGTCTTAATAACTTTTATGCAATTCTAAATTGCAAAAAAGTGCCCTGAAAGCTGAAAGCTATTTTGTATATGTCTGGCATTTATATATACCTCTTGTGTGAAAACCAATTTGTTTTAGAGCAGAAATATTAGTATTTTAAGTATTTCCAGATTCCTCTGGAGGTGTTACATACTACATACCATATTTACATATTTACATATTCAGAAATCTTCTGAATTCTTAAACCCTTTAGATTCCTAGTGATGGTGTGCTGGAGTCAGCTTTTGCCTCAGTCAATCATATGCTTTTCTTCCCCACTTCATGTCAGTGATTCCAACTTCATAACTTGAAATTAGCCAAGGTTGGAGTATTTATACAGGAAAATAGGCAAATGCTACAAATCAGAAATTTCGTGTGTGTGTGTGTGTGTGTGTGTGT
The DNA here is from genome assembly GCF_963930625.1 of Muntiacus reevesi. Lineage (NCBI taxonomy): Eukaryota > Metazoa > Chordata > Mammalia > Artiodactyla > Cervidae > Muntiacus > Muntiacus reevesi. Next base: position 21,576,279 of record NC_089257.1, on the reverse strand, counting down.
GTGTGTGTGTATTCTGAGAACTGGTTGTTAAATAGTTACCACCATACCACTGCCCCAAGGGGACTATATGCCTGCATCCCAACTTGCACGGTCTATGTGAGAACGAATAAGCTATACTCCCTGACCTTGAGGAGTTCGCAATCCAGTGAGGAGCTGTGGTCTCGTAAATAAACTTGCATATTTATAAGTGTAATGCTGCTCTATGGTCTGTGCTTCTCTCAAAGAGGCTCCTTCAGGACAGATGTGTGCCTACTGTCCACCATGGAATGGATCACACCTGCATGTGTGCATGCCAAGTCGCTCCAGCCATGTCTGACTCTCGGCAACCCTATGGACCGAAGCCCATTAGGCTCTTCTGTCCACGGAATTCTCCGGGTAAGAACGCTGGAGTGGGTTGCCATGTCCTCTCCTGGGGGTCTTCCTGACCCAGGGATCGAACCCCGTCTCATAGTCTCCTGCACTGACAGGCAGATTCTTCACCGCTAGCGCCACCCGGGAAGCCCTAGACTACACCCGCTGCTGCTGCTGCTAAGTCGCTTCAGTCGTGTCCGATCTGTGCGACCCCATAGTCGGCAGCCCACCAGGCTCTGCCATCCCTGGGATTCTCCAGGCAAGGACACTGGAGGGGGCTGCCGTTTCCTTCTCCTGTGCATGGAAGTGAAAAGTGAAAATGAACTCGCTCAGTCGTGTCCGACTCAGCAACCTGATGGACTGCAGCCCACCAGGCTCCTCCATCCGTAGGATTTTCCAGGCAAGAGTACTGGAGTGGGTGCCATTGCCTTCTCCGAGATTACATCTAGATCAACTCAATTCAAGAAATATGCAGGGGCATAAGGTCACTAGATGCTTCAAAGGATATACACAGTAAATCACATAGGAGATTTAACCGGAATGTAAAACCACACATGTTACTGAGTAATAAATTGTGATAAGAGCTAAAAGCTTCCTCTCAAATACTGATGTTTGGAGAGAAACAAATTACGTAATTAAAACACAATGTACGAATTTCCTATTTACTTCACACAGTGAACGTTAACATTAGTCTTGTCTTTAATGGGAGATTCTTTCATATAATAAGACATATTTCTAAACACTGACTATGTGTCCAGCACTTTGTTACGTATTAGAGTTTCGACAATACATAAATGTTGCATTCTGTCCCTTAGGAATTTTTGTTCTACTGGAAAAAGATAAAATAAGCAAATAATCCTGACTATACCCTATCATGCCTGATATAAGTACTAGGCTGAATACAGAGAGAAGTAGTTGGCTCTGTGAGAAAGAGCTGGGGAAATCATTTCAAAGAGCTGGCAATACCATTAAAGAAGGTTAAGATTTTGTCAGAGAAATGAGGAAGGACATTCTTGCCAGAGGGAACAATATACACAAAATTCAACACACACAAGATAGAGTTCTTTAGGAAAAAATATAATGAGTTCAGGGGCTTCTCTGGTGGTCCAGAGGTTGACTTCGCCTTCCAGGGTAGGGGTTCAGGTTAGATCGTTGGTCGGGAAGCTAAGATCCCACATGCCTCATGGCCAAAAAAACAAAACATAAAACAGAAGCAATTATTGTAACACATTCAATAAAGACTTTAAAAATGGTCCATATAAAAAAAATCTTAAAAAATAGATGGGTTCAAGAACAGGATGGGGGTTAAGATTTCTGAATATCTTCAAGAAAGGAGACAAATGACCTTACTTTTAAGCTATAAGATACAAGGCTTATCTTGCATGTAAAGATTCTATTAAGCAGAGGAGAATAGGAAACAATAAAATTTCCTGGCTATACAGGTACAGAATGCAGAGGTTATAAGCTTCCAGAGCTGACCTGAAGTCTCTAGAGAGTAAGCAATTTGAGGAGAGGAAACATTCCATATTATTCATACTTTAGCTTCTGGACTTAATCAAAACATCTCACACATGGCAGACAATAACTGGTGAACTGAAGAAGGGAAAAATCATCACAAAAACATGGTCATTCATTTTCTGTTTTTCTTTGGCTGCTGCAGTATGCTATGTGTATTCTTCAGAGTGATGGAATTCTCTCCCCTCCTGCCTGCTTGGCTCTGATCTCTCTGCCTGTTGAATGCATCTGTCTCCCTGTCCATTCTTGAAGTCCTCGTTCTTCCTAAGCACAGCAGGGGAAGCCCCTTCATGATCTTTCCCCTGAAGGTATTTGTATTTCTCTTCTTCCTGCTACAGTGGCTATCGTGATCACCCGCTCAAATTTCATCTCCCAACCCTCTCTATATCCTTACTATGTTTTTTTTTTTTTTTTTGTTGTTAAATATTATTTTATTAGTTGGAGGCCAATCACTTCACAACATTTCAGTGGGTTTGTCATACATTGACATGAATCAGCCATATAGTTACACGTATTCCCCATCCCGATCCCCCCTCCCACCTCCCTCCCCACCCGACTCCTCAGGGTCCTCCCAGTGCACCAGGCCCGAGCACCTGACTCATGCATCCCACCTGGGCTGGTGGTCTGTTTCACCATAGATAATATACATGCTGTTCTTTCAAAACATCCCACCCTCACGTTCTCCCCCAGAGTTCAAAAGTCTGTTCTGTACTTCTGTGTCTCTTTTTCTGTTTTGCATATAGGGTTATTGCCACCATCTATCTAAATTCCGTATATATGTGTTAGTATGCTGTAATGTTCTTTATCTTTCTGGCTTACTTCACTCTGTATAATGGGCTCCAGTTTCATCCATCTCATTAGAACTGATTCAAATGAATTCTTTTTAACGGCTGAGTAATATTCCATGGTGTATATGTACCACAGCTTCCTTATCCATTCGTCTGCTGATGGGCATCTAGGTTGCCTCCATGTCCTGGCTATTATAAACAGTGCTGCGATGAACATTGGGGTGCACGTGTCTCTTTCAGATCTGGATTCCTCAGTGTGTATGCCCAGAAGTGGTATTGCTGGGTCATATGGCAGTTCTATTTCCAGTTTTTTAAGAAATCTCCACACTGTTTTCCATAGTGGCTGTACTAGTTTGCATTCCCACCAACAGTGTAAGAGGGTTCCCTTTTCTCCACACCCTCTCCAGCATTTATTGCTTGTAGACTTTTGGATAGCAGCCATCCTGACTGGCGTGTAATGGTACCTCATATCCTTACTATGTTTTATTCACCACAACTGGACATTACATTGCAAGTTTGTTATTTCCCCCTTTCATACATACGCCCCCTATTGGCTGACACTGTGTATTGCTCTCTCTTTTATTCTCGGCACCTAAAATCAGTGCCTGGCACGTGAAGTTCCATAGCAGATTGTTAAGTAAGTAGAATAAAAGGAAAAATTGCCCTCTTTGATGATGATTTTATGAGAAGTTTCCCTGTATTTTTTGAAAACTAATACTTTATATTAATAAATTTTAATAAAATAAAATCAATTAGAAAAAAATCACAATTGAATTATAAAGAGACTTTAAAGGATATGAAAAATGCTTCCTATTATAGGAAGTAAATATATGTTAAACATTTAAGTACTAAGGAAAATCAACAAACTACCAACAGACAAAATAAAAGGTTAATTTTAAATGTGCTAGCTGTACACAAAAGGCCATCTTCCTCTTCTTCCTGAAAATTTTAGTTTTAGTTTGGAGGCTACACTGAGTTCCAAACACAAGATTGCACTTTCCAGAGTGTTCTCTACCTAGGTATAATTATATGATTAAATTCGAATTAAATGATATATACATCAAAGTGTCCTATAAGAATACCAAGAATTATTTTTTTTTTTTTTTTTTTTTTTTTTTTTTTTTTTTTTATTTTATTTTATTTTATTTTTTTTTTTAATATTATTTTATTAGTTGGAGGCCAATCACTTTACAACATTTCAGTGGGTTTTGTCATACATTGACATGAATCAGCCATATAGTTACATGTATTCCCCATCCCGATCCCCCCTCCCACCTCCCTCCCCACCCGACTCCTCAGGGTCCTCCCACGATCCCCCCTCCCACCTCCCTCCCCACCCGACTCCTCAGGGTCCTCCCAGTGCACCAGGCCCGAGCACCTGACTCATGTATCCCACCTGGGCTGGTGGTCCGTTTCACCATAGATAATATACATGCTGTTCTTTCAAAACATCCCACCCTCACGTTCTCCCCCAGAGTTCAAAAGTCTGTTCTGTATTTCTGTGTCTCTTTTTCTGTTTTGCATATAGGGTTATCGCCACCATCTATCTAAATTCCGTATATATGTGTTAGTATACTGTAATGTTCTTTATCTTTCTGACTTACTTCACTCTGTATAATGGGCTCCAGTTTCATCCATCTCATTAGAACTGATTCAAATGAATTCTTTTTAACGGCTGAGTAATATTCCATGGTGTATATGTACCACAGCTTCCTTATCCATTCATCTGCTGATGGGCATCTAGGTTGCTTCCATGTCCTGGCTATTATAAACAGTGCTGCGATGAACATTGGGGTGCACGTGTCTCTTTCAGATCTGGTTTCCTCAGTGTGTATGCCCAGAAGTGGTATTGCTGGGTCATATGGCAGTTCTATTTCCAGTTTTTTAAGAAATCTCCACACTGTTTTCCATAGTGGCTGTACTAGTTTGCATTCCCACCAACAGTGTAAGAGGGTTCCCTTTTCTCCACACCCTCTCCAGCATTTATTGCTTGTAGACTTTTGGATAGCAGCCATCCTGACTGGCGTGTAATGGTACCTCATTGTGGTTTTGATTTGCATTTCTCTGATGATGAGTGATGTTGAGCATCTTTTCATGTGTTTGTTAGCCATCTGTATGTCTTCTTTGGAGAAATGTCTGTTTAGTTCTTTGGCCCATTTTTTGATTGGGTCGTTTATTTTTCTGGAATTGAGCTTCAGGAGTTGCTTGTATATTTTTGAGATTAATCCTTTGTCTGTTTCCTCATTTGTTATTATTTTCTCCCAATCTGAGGGCTGTCTTTTCACCTTACTTATAGTTTCCTTTGTTGTGCAAAAGCTTTTAATTTTCATTAAGTCCCATTTGTTTATTTTTGCTTTTATTTCCAATATTCTGGGAGGTGGGTCATAGAAGATCTTGCTGTGATTTATGTCGGAGAGTGTTTTGCCTATGTTCTCCTCTAGGAGTTTTATAGTTTCTGGTCTTACATTTAGATCTTTAATCCATTTTGAGTTTATTTTTGTGTATGGTGTTAGGAAGTGTTCTAGTTTCATTCTTTTACAAGTGGTTAACCAGTTTTCCCAGCACCACTTGTTAAAGAGATTGTCTTTTTTCCATTGTATATCCTTGCCTCCTTTGTCAAAGATAAGCTGTCCATAGGTTCGTGGATTTATCTCTGGGCTTTCTATTCTGTTCCATTGATCTATATTTCTGTCTTTGTGCCAGTACCATACTGTCTTGATGACTGTGGCTTTGTAGTAGAGTCTGAAGTCAGGCAGGTTGATTCCTCCAGTTCCATTCTTCTTTCTCAAGATTACTTTGGCTATTCGAGGTTTTTTGTATTTCCATACAAATTGTGAAATTATTTGTTCTAATTCTGTGAAAAATACCGTTGGTAGCTTGATAGGGATTGCATTGAATCTATAGATTGCTTTGGGTAGAATAGCCATTTTGACAATATTGATTCTTCCAATCCATGAACACGGTATGTTTCTCCAACTGTTTGTGTCCTCTTTGATTTCTTTCATCAGTGTTTTATAGTTTTCTATGTATAGGTCTTTTGTTTCTTTAGGTAGATATACTCCTAAGTATTTTATTCTTTTTGTTGCAATGGTGAATGGTATTGTTTCCTTAATTTCTCTTTCTGTTTTTTCATTGTTAGTGTATAGGAATGCAAGGGATTTCTGTGTGTTAATTTTATATCCTGCAACTTTACTATATTCATTAATTAGCTCTAGTAATTTTCTGGTAGAGTCTTTAGGGTTTTCTATGTAGAGGATCATGTCATCTGCAAACAGCGAGAGTTTCACTTCTTCTTTTCCTATCTGGATTCCTTTTATGTCTTTTTCTGCTCTGATTGCTGTGGCCAAAACTTCCAACACTATGTTGAATAGTAGTGGTGAGAGTGGGCATCCTTGTCTTGTTCCTGATTTCAGAGGAAATGCTTTCAATTTTTCACCATTGAGGGTGATGCTTGCTGTGGGTTTGTCATATATAGCTTTTATTATGTTGAGGTATGTTCCTTCTATTCCTGCTTTCTGGAGAGTTTTAATCATAAATGAGTGTTGAATTTTGTCAAAGGCTTTCTCTGCATCTATTGAGATAATCATATGTTTTTTATCTTTCAATTTGTTAATGTGGTGTATTACGTTGATCGATTTGCGGATATTAAAGAATCCTTGCATTCCTGGGATAAAGCCCACTTGGTCATGGTGTATGATTTTTTTAATATGTTGTTGGATTCTGTTTGCTAGAATTTTGTTAAGGATTTTTGCATCTATGTTCATCAGTGATATTGGCCTGTAGTTTTCTTTTTTTGTGGCATCTTTGTCTGGTTTTGGAATTAGGGTGATGGTGGCCTCATAGAATGAGTTTGGAAGTTTACCTTCTTCTGCAATTTTCTGGAAGAGTTTGAGTAAGATAGGTGTTAGCTCTTCTCTAAATTTTTGGTAGAATTCAGCTGTGAAGCCATCTGGTCCTGGGCTTTTGTTTGCTGGAAGATTTCTGATTACAGTTTCGATTTCCTTGCTTGTGATGGCTCTGTTAAGATCTTCTATTTCTTCCTGGTTCAGTTTTGGAAAGTTATACTTATTTTTTAAAGGAGTAAATTCAGAGTAGAGATGATGTCAAAATGTTCTTCCTCTATGTTTCCTTTCTGCTTCCCAGAATGTGGATATAATGGCTGGGGCTTTAGCAACCCTCAAGGACTATACTTTGACCTTAGGCTGAAAGCCTTGTGCTAAAATATTGGAGCAGAGCCAGAGAAGAAACTTGAATCCCTTATGCCTCTGTATAGCCCTCATACCAAATTTGCATTATTTTCTGGCTTTTCTATCAAACAGAATAAACTTTGTATGCTGAGGTCACTGCAATTTTTAGTTTTCTTCAATATTCATGACATAAAGTTCATATTTTATGTAAATATCTTAAAATATCCTTAACAGCATGTTTATTGGCCTGGGAGTACACTTACCAGGTTGGGCAGTAAATGTGGAAAACATGCTTACCAGACTCAGTAGTGAGTCTGAGGGATCTAAAAAAGTACTATTGTTGCATTATTGTTCTGACTGCAATTGTTGATATATTCACCACCTGTTTAGGTAAGGACATCCGTCAATTTTCATGACTTCACTAAGTCCTGCATAAATATTAATTAAGTACAATAGCTCTGAAAAACAAACTAAATGCTTGTTATTGTGGATTTAGGAGCAAAGTACTCAGGATAATTACATGCTTAAACTGGAAACTTCTTGTAGTTTGTAAAAACACACAATTCTTACATGGCATAAGCAAGATAAACACAAGGAAAAGAAGAATTACAAGAGCATTAAAAAAATCTCTGAATCTACTAGGAAGCTAAACATTTGGGAATTAAAATGATTCGTTGTATCTATTCCAGTATATGCAAAGAGTTACATTGAGGATTTGCTTGCAATGAAAAGGTAATAATAATAATAGCCAATACTTCTAATAGTAGCCACTGTGTGTGATATTCTAACAAGCTCTTTAATGTTTTAAATGTAGATTACATGTCAGCTCTTTGCAAATGGTCAATGATGAAGAAGCGTCATAGCAGCCCTATGAGGTAGGTACTATTATGACCCTTGTTTTTTGCAGGAGCAAATGGAGGTGCAGAGATGTCATAACTTGCTCAAGGTCCCACATCTAGTAAACACCGAAACCAGGATTGGATTCCAAGCAAGGAAACCACAGATTCTGTGTGCTTAGCCATCACGCTATGTTACCATTGCAGGACGGCTGTGAAGAAACCACAACTCAGGGAGCATCACTGAGACATTCCAGTGAAGTGGTCAAGCTGGAGATAGCACCAACTAAAGGAAACTAGATGATGATGCCCACACCACAGAGAATGAGATTTAAATCCAGAGCTTTAGGCTGTACATCTTGGAAACAGGACGCCTGCAACACCTGCCCTGTTCTCTTGATAAAAGCTGAATGTCCCACAACACTTAAAAGCTAAACTCAACTTAGACCAACCATTCTCAGCCCATTTCCCGATATACCACTGGACTCTTATGTTGAGAAGTGTCTCAAGTACCTTGTTATCATAAGTGTCCAAGTAGCAAAGTTTGGAAAAAATGTCTTCATTCTGTTTTTTTTTTTTTTTTTTTTATGAAGCTTTAGTGCGGTATAAGTGGTTTACAACGTTGTGTTCATTTCTGCTTACAACAAAGTGGACTGGCGGTATGTATACACATTTCCCCTCCCCTTTAAGCCTTTCTTCAGACCCTCCCTCTGCCACGCCATCCATCTAGGTCCCCACAGAGCCCAGAACTGACCTCCCTCTGCTAGACGGCAGGTTTCCACTAGCTCTCTAATTACACACGGTAGTGTACATACGTCACAACTATTTTCTCAATTTACTCCAACCTCCCCTTCCCCCAACCTGTGTCCACAAATCCATTCTCTATGCCTGCTTCTCTATCCCTCCCCTACAAATAGATTTACCAGTACCATTCTTTTAGATTCCATGTATATTCGTTATAAGATACAATGTTACAAATGGAGGATATACAAGATTCTGCCCCATCACTGCTTTTCTCATTAACTTTTTTTTATTTTCTTCATTGAGTAAGAGCAAAAGGAATGGCATTTCAGCTAATGTGATGAAACTGGGCATTGCCAGCACCTATGGGGATATGTCATGCGAGGATCATCTACAGACAAAACGTTGGAAGAACTGCTGTAGTGGAAAGAACACCAGACTGGAGTCAACAGGCCAGAGATCTTGGCTCTGCTATTTAATAGCTGAATGACAATAAGCAGATTCTCTCTAACTGTGATGACCTCTCTTTGCTGGTAGGCAGGAGAAAAAAGGACTGGAACTAGATCAAGCTGGAACACCTTGATCCCCAGGGTCTGCTTCCTCTCTTAAAATCATGATGTTCTGACATATAAAACCCCCATTCAGAAAGCTGTGAGCAAAGGCAGATCTCACCCCACGTGACAAAGTAAGGTTGCAGCATTATATAAATTAAGAATTGAGTTTCTTTTCTGGGCTTCCCTGGTAGCTCAGCTGGTAAAGAATCCGCCTGCAAAACAGGAGACCCCAGTTAGATTCCTGAGTCAGGAGGATCTGCTGGAGAAGGGATAGACTATACACTCCAGTATTCTTGGACTTCCCTGGTGGTTTAGATGATAAAGAATCTGCCTGCAATGCATAAGACATGGGTTCAATTCCTGGGTTGGGAAGATCCCCTGGAGAAGGGAATAGCTACCCACTGCAGTATTCTAACCTGGAGAATTCCATGGACAGAGGAGCCTGGCAGACTATAGGCAATGGGGTCACAAAGAGTCAGACACAACTGAGCAACTTTCACTTCCTTACTTCACTTCTACCAACTGTTGCATTGATTAAGCAACTAATATATGCCAAGTTTTCTGCACTGTGATTTATATCACAGAGCTTTGTGCTCTGCTCAGTAGTCATGTCAGACTCTTTGTGACCCCATGAACTGTAGCCTGCCAGTCTCCTCTATCCATGGAATTTCCCAGGGAAGAAAACTGGGGCAGTTGTCATTTCCTGCTCCAGGGGATCTTCCCAGCCCAGCGATCAAACCTGTGTCTCTTGCATTGGCAGGAAGATGTTTCACCACCTGAGAAGTCCCATGTTTTACACACTCAGTAATATTTATTATAACTTATGTGGCAGATAACACAATCTCAAAAGAGAGAGAAAAAAAAGGAGCTGAGAGAATTTTAGTACTCACTCAGGCTCAAACAGCTAGAAAACAGTAAAAAGCCCTTAACTCATTAGTTGGAATAAAGGGTATTTAAACTTGGACTAAACTCCATGCTATGGACTGAATTGGGTCCATGATATGCTGAAGCCCTAATTCCCAATGTGACTGCATTTGAATATAGGGCCTTTGTAGATGTAATTAAGGTTAAGTAAGATCATAAGGGGTCTTTTCTGGTAGCCGAGTGGTAAAGCATCTGCCTGCAATGCAGGAGACCCTGGTTTGATCCCTGGGTCAGGAAGATCCTTTGGAGGAGGGCATGGCAACCCTCTCTAGTATTCTTGCCCAGAGAATCCCATGGAGAGAGGAGCCTGGCAGGCTACAGTCCATAGGGTCGACACAGAGTTGGACCTGACTGAAGCTAGTAAGCAGCAGCAGCGGCAAAGTCATAAGGGTGGGGCCCTGATCCTTTAGGATCAGTGTCCTTATAAGAAGAATCATACACATTCTCTCCCTCTACCAGGTAAGGACACATGCACGAAGATGGCCATCTGCAAGGCAAGAAGGCAGCTCTCATCAAAACCCAACATGCTGGTAGCTTAATCTCAAACTTTCAGCCTCCAAAACTATGAGAAAATAAATTTCTATTCTATAAGCCACCCAGTTCATGATATTTTGCTAGGGCAGCCGAAGAAGACTAACTCCTTGGAAGGAAAGTTATGACCAACCTAGACAGCATATTAAAAAGCAAGACATTACTTTGTCAACAAAGGTCCATCTAGTCAAGGCTGTGGTTTTTCCAGTGGTCATGTATGGATGTGAGAGTTGGACTCTAAAGAAAGCTGAGCACTGAAGAATTGATGCTTTTGAACTGTGGTGTTGGAGGAGACTCTTGAGAGTCCATGGACTGCAAGGAGATCCAACCAGTCCATCCTAAAGGAAATCAGTCCTGAATATTCATTGGAAGGACTGATGTTAAAGCTGAAGCTCCAATACTTTGGCCACCTGATGTGAAGAACTTACTCATTTGAAAAGACCCTGATGCTGGGAAAGATTGAAGGTGGGAGGAGAAAGGGACAACAGAGGATAAGATGGTTGGATGGCATCACCGACTCAATAGACATGGGTTTGGGTGGACTCCGGGAGTTGGTGATGAACAGGGAGGCCTGGCGTGCTGCGGTTCATGGGGCCGCAAAGAGTCAGACACGACTGAGCGACCGAACTTCACTGAAGAAGACTAACACTGTATACACTGAAATTTTTCTTTGCCATTTTAATTAAGTCATGCATAGTCAGTGTATTAAAAAATGTCTGCAGAATAAGTAGAGGAATAACTGAGGAGTTGGTGAGCTGATATTTTATATTAGATGGCTGTTACTGATGCTTCTTGGAATTGTGCTGGCATAGCCTGCATGGCCTTGCCCCAAAACCCTGCTACCATCTGCATAATTAACATTAACTTGGGTCTTCCTTGGTGATCCAGTGGTAAAGAATTCACCTTTCAGGGGAGGGGACAGGACAGGGGTTTCATCCCTGGTTAGGAAATTATGATCCCGCATGCCCGGGGCAACTAAGTCTGAGCACTGCAGCCAGAGAAACCTACACTGCTCAAAGATTTAACACAGCCAAAAATAAAATAATAATAATAATAATTAACATGAACTGATAAACATGCCACTGGGTAACAAATGCTTGAACTGTCACCCTCCAGGACTACCACGATTCATGTTATTAATATTCATTCTGCTATTGATTCTATTCCATGTCCACCACCAGCATCTCCACATCGAGTCAATTTTTACACATGCTTTAACAATCCATCTCCAACTAAAATTCTCCACACTACCCCCATGATTTAAGTATTATGTCCACTTAGGTGGGAAGTTGAGAGCGCTGCCAAAAGTTACTAATCAGTGGCAAAGTCAAAACAATAAGTCAGGTCCCTATTCAGTGTCCCTGACCTATACCCTCTAAACATGCCCACATAGCCACCTTTCTTACTAAGCACTTTCACATCTACTATTTTATCATGTTTAAATGTATTTTCCAGGTGCCTAATACGTTTTAGGTGGCAAAAATTATTTCCAGTTCATGCTAGGGAATTTCAAACATTCTCCACCCAACACCCCCAGAAATCCATACTAGGTCAGACTGAATTCAGCCCTGGGAGGGTCACTGATTAATTTCATTAACTGCTATCCAGATAGCTCTTGGAGTTACAATGGTTGTTGAACAATTTTAGGAAAATTTATTAGATTGATTAGTTCAATTAATTCAGAAACCAACATATTAAAACAAGCAGGAAACCCCTGCTGTGTCCAAGAAATAAATAATAGACACACCCCAGACCTCGACTGCATGAGGGACCCATGGAAATTTACCCATGAAGTCAAAAAGCACTAAGACGGTCTGGGAAAAGACCAAGCTCAGGACTGGTTCAAGAATAAATAAATAAATAAAAGAATTAAGAAACTGCTAGGAAGGCAAAAAGACTAAGGAGAGACCTCAAAGGATAGGAACTTTTCGGCAAGCCCAAAGATCAAAGAACTAACACAGAAATTCTTAGTTTTCAAGCATTCAAGAAAACCAAGAGGGAAAAGGTCTATGAGTTGAGAAACATGGTCGGTAATGGAATTAATCTTTTTTTGTGAGCAAATGGGCCAAATAAGAAAAGTAAGACGGGGAAGTCCTGTTGTTAAAAGTGCATATTCTATTAGAACTAATAGGTGTGTATACGTACATCTGAGTCACTTTGCTGTGTACCCAAAACCATCACAACATTGTTAATCAGCCATAAGAATGAAATATTGCCACTTGTAGCAACATGGATGGACACAGAGAGCACTGTACCTATTGAAGTCAGAGAAAGACAACTACTAATGGTATCATTTATACATGGAACCTAAAAATACAGCTGGATCTTTATACAAAAGAGAGACAGACTCACAGACACAGAAAACAGACAAGGCCACCAAAGGGGAAGGGGGAGGGAAAGACAAATTAAGAATAGAAGATAACAGACACAAATTACTATACGTAAAATAGATAAGCAACAAGGATTTACTATATGGCTCAGGCATTTATATTTCATATCTTGGAATAACTTGAATTATAATCTGAAAAAAGTAACTGAATCACTTTGCTGTAGACCTAAAACTCACATAGAATAATAAATCATTTATAATTCAGTTTTTAAAAGTTACTATTCAGTCACTGATCCCTTTAATATATGATCTTGGGGTGCCATTATTATCCACTGTTTTGGGTAAAGTTTTTACTTAAGTATGAAAGTACAGGGCTTATCTCCTTCTCTTTCCCTTGCATTTCATTTAGTTTCAACTGAATGGTGTAACTGCTAAAACTACAGATTTCTACTATGACTAGAACCCCAGATCCACTGTGACTTTTATATTGCTGCTGAAATTTACATAATGAAGACAACCCTGGCCATTTTATTTGTGCTGGAGGATGGGTGGGTTGTTCTTATAGCCATCACAAGCCCTCATGTCCTCAGGGCTAAAATACCCACAATGCTTTCCAAAGTTAGCCAGCTAAAAAGACCAACACACCAATAGAACACTGATGTCCCTTATTCTCTCCCTGACTTTTCCTATTTTCTGTGGATCAGCATTTACCTCGGAGGTGCAAAGTAGCACCTCCCAGGATTTTACTTTTTGTCCCACTGGGTTTCTTTTCCAGAAGGAAGACAAGGCTTTAATGATACCAGATGGATCAATGAATTAGAACAGACCACCTCTCTTCTAAAATGAGACCCATAAGGGGACAATGGTAGACAAGGTAGCAGGGAAACCCAAAATGAACGTGAAACTTTGAGAAAAGGAGCCAGCAAATTCCCAGAAACTAGAACAAAGATAATATCTTTCTGGGAATATCCTCAGTTATGCAATAAAATGTGAAAGTGAAAACAAACTGCATCACCAACATGCCTGTCAATGTTCTGCCCTAAGTTGTTCTTGGTTACAAGTCGTTCAAGTAATGGGAAGACCTCAAGTTCTTTAGAAGCGGGAGGATATGGGGATAGACAAGAAGATGCCAAAGTCAATCTTTTTAAAAACGCTGATTACAGGCAGACAGCAGTCCTCACAAGCATCTGAGGAAATCCAGGGATCATTTTCAGTTCTGGGGAAGGAAGTCATTAGGAGGTTAATCAATTTTCCTGTTAGCTCATTAATAACAGTATCTGGTTGCATATAATCTGTAAATTATGGAAGATCAAAATTTAGGAGTGGTGTGGTTGGAAAGACTGGAGGAGCATAAGGTTTAGAAAATCTATTTTATTATACCACATGGAATTAATATGCCAAATAATGTCTTCCATTTCCTGCTTACACATGCAGAAACATTGATAAAATGATTAATGATAGCTAGAATTTATGAATAATTCCTCTGTTCTAAGCACTTTGTTGCATGCTTACATGGACCATCTCATAGAATACAGTCACTGTGGAGCATATTTAATATTAATATATAGCCCCATTTTGATTAACTTTTAAAGTTTTTCATGTTTAAAATAAATGGAGGTTAAATATTTTTAAATGATTAATAAAATAATCAGTGTACTATATTCTAAGTGTCTAGATCCAGGTCCTAAATAAATCTTAAGTGAATGCTAAAAACATAAAGCTCTATTTTATAGCCAAGGAAATGAAGGGCTAGCAAGAATAACTTTTGTAAGAACTAGTTTTTTTTGTTGTTGTTGTTATTGTTTTTCAGTCATTAAGTCATATACAACTCTTTTGTGACATCATAGACTATAGCCCCCCCTCCAGCCCATCTGTCCATCAGATTTTCCAGGCAAGAATATTGAAGTGAGTTGCCATTTCCTTCTCCAGGTGATCTTCCCAACACAGGGATCAAACCCTGGTCTCCTGAGTTTTCAGGTAAATTCTTTACCACTGAGCCACTAGGGAAGCCCTTAGAAATAGTGAATACAGATAGTAAATAACAAAACTAGAACGTAAAAATATTATTTTATATATTTTTCATATATCAATAATTGGAGAGAGAGAATATGATGGAAAGAACATAGATTTTATGGTTAAAAATGATCTGGATTGAGTACTGGTTCTATTATGTACTAGTGTGTGTTAAGACATATTTTACATATCCTTAATTTTCTTATTTTCAAAATACAATTTTAGATACTTTGCAAGTTTGGTACATAAATTAAATGATATAATGCATGGAAAGTGAGTAGTATATATCTATAAGGAAAAAATAGTAGAGTTTCTTCATTATTTTGTCCATATAATAAATTTACTGTCACTCAAAAATAACAGACAGCATTATTATATTTACAGACCCTGGCACATGATGGGCACTCAAATAATATTAATGTCTTTTCTCATTCTTTCTCATCTCTCTTTATGCAATGACTACACATTCCTAACATAACTATTGAGCCAAGCAGATAAAATAAGAAAACAAATTTAAAAAGTAGCAATTTTAAAATACTGAAGCTTAACTGAATAAAAATATGACCCTGAATATACATTTTAAATGGTTTCCCAGGTGACTAGGTGGTAAAGAATTCACCTGCCAATGCAAGAAATGCAAGAGACCTGGGTTCAGTCCCTGGGTGAAGAAGATCCCCTAGGTAAGAAATGGTAACCCACTCTAGTTTTCTTGCTTGGAAAATTTCATGGACAGAGAAGCCTGGCGGGTCTCAGAGTTGAATATGACTGACTGACTGACTGACTGACTGACTGACTGACTGATGGACACTATTTTTAATTAAACTTTGGATGACTTCCCTTACAAAGCAATTAGGATCCTTTTTAAAATAAACTCATAGATAAAGCCAAAATCTAAGATAAAATTTTGCTGTATGGCAGCTAAGTGCCAAGAAGGTTGAAAATGTGACATATTACAGTGAGATGAAATTCAAGGCAAATTTCCCTACCACCCTGTACAGTTTTATGTGATAAAGCCTCTAAATTCTAAAATGTTTTGCACTCAGATCTCCTTCTGTGCCACAACTTATAACTCTCATTAATTTTACAGAATTGTCTGCCTATGAAAACTGGCATGTTTTCTTCCACAACACGTTTCCATTAGATTTAAATTTTAAAGATAAACTCAGTCAATCCCAAGGGGGAAAACAAATTTGCTGGGGTGAGGAGAGGCCTAAAGAGGGTTGTGGTCATCAGTATTGCTCAGCATGGAGGGGAAATGCATGTCCCAGAGTTACCTGGAGAATCGCTGAACATTTAAAATTCTAGACTCAATTATGAAATAAAAATGTGACCTGATAAAATATTCCAGCTGGCCTACAGGTCCACAAAGGACTTTGGAGTAACCAAGAGGCTCTTGTGAGTTTTGAATCTTAAATCTTCAGACTAAGAATTTATACATTTTCATCCATGCATGCCTGCATGCTAAGTCACTTCAGTCGTGTTCCTACAGACCCTATGGACTGTAGCCCACCGAGATCCTCTGTCCATGGGATTCTCCAGGCAAGAATCCTGCAGTGGGTTGCCATGCCCTCCTCCAGGGGATCTTCCCAACCCAGGGGTCAAACCTGCATCTCTTATGTCTCCTGCATTGGCAGGTGGGTTCTTTACCACTAACTTCACCTTGGAAGTCCCACATATTCACACACATGTAATTAAACCTAGCCTAGAGTTCCTGATACCTTAGCACATCTCCCACTTTCTATCCACACACTCACTCTCTTGCATCTACAGTGGTCTACATTGTCATTCTTCTTTCAAGACACATAGCAACCACTTGAAGATCTCAGCAGTTCCCACTCGCTATGCCCAGGAAAATTTTCTTCTAAATATCTGCATGACATATTCTTTCACCCCTTTTTTTTCACCAAATGTCTCTTCAAGATGTCTTTTCTGACCACTCTATTTATAATTTCCATTGCTCCTCTGCACCCTGCCCACCTCTTCATATAGGCTCTGAATCCTTAAACTACCTAGACCTTTGCTCTCCAATATGGTTGCTACTTCCCTAGGTATTTAAGTTTATATTTGAATGAGCTAAAGTGAAATAATATAATTTAGCCCTTCAGTCAAACTAGGCCTCTTTCAAGGGTTTAATAGCCACTCGTGGCCAATGACTATCTTACTGGACAGCAAAGCTATAGAATATCTGATAATGAAGAAATTTCTATAAGACAATGTTGCTCTAAACATATATATACACTTTATAAAGATTTCTTTCATACTCCTGTCTACCAACCTACCCATAAACATCCTAAATTGTAAGCGCTGAAAAAGTCAGTACTATTGTCTGTTTTGTTGACTGCGTTATTCTCAATTCCTAGAATAGTACTTGGTCCAGAGCAGATATTCAAATAACATTTGTTGAGTGAATAAATAGATTAAATCACAACCACTCATTATGGTCCGTC
This sequence comes from Muntiacus reevesi, assembly GCF_963930625.1. Taxonomy (NCBI): domain Eukaryota; kingdom Metazoa; phylum Chordata; class Mammalia; order Artiodactyla; family Cervidae; genus Muntiacus; species Muntiacus reevesi. The sequence continues at coordinate 21,559,063 of NC_089257.1, read as the reverse complement.
GCTCAGTCATGTCTGACTCTTTGCAGCCCCATAGACTGTAGCATGTCAGTCTGTCCGTGGAATTTTTCAGGCAACAATACTGGAGTAGGGTGCCACTACTTACTCCAGGGGATCTTCCTGATCCAGGGATCAAGCCCATGTCTCTTGTGTCTCCTACATTGGCAGGTCGATTCTCTATCACTAGTGCTACCTGGAAGCCTAATCATTCATTCAGTTCAGTTCAGTTCAGTTGCTCAGTCATGTCTGATTTTTTGCAACCCCATGAACTGCAGCATGCCATCCCTGTCCATCACCAACTCCCGGAGTCCACCCAAACCCATGTCCATTGAGTCGGTGATGCCATCCAACCATCTTATCCTCTGTATTCCCCTTCTCCTCCTGCCTTCAATCTTTCCCAGCATCAGGGGCTTTTCAAATGAGTCAGCTCTTTGCATCAGGTGGCCAAAGTATTGGAGTTTCAGCTTCGGCATCAGTCCTTCCAATGAATACCCAGGACTGATCTCCTTTAGGATGGACTGGTTGGATCTCCTTGCAGTCCAAGGGACTTTCAAGAGTCTTCTCCAACACCACAGTTCAAAAGCATCAGTTCTTCAGTGCTCAGCTTTCTTTATAGTCCAACTGTCACATCCATACATGACCACTGGAAAAACCATAGCCTTGACTAGATGGACCTTTTATTCCCGTTAAAAAAGTCAGATACTATAGAGGAATTGCATCACCCCTCCTTGGAGGGAATTTTAGTATGTCAAATATCTCTTCACATTTCACCAGGACCACTTTATATACTGTTTATAATTGTCCAAATAGCACTGAATGTTAAATCTTTTAAGACTATGGTTTCCTGTAATCACTTGTCATTGTGCTAGAGCGAGAATCACTGAAATGTGTCTAGATTTATGGCAGAAAAGTCTGTCAACTCCTAAGCCTGCCAAAGACTGTTAACCATCATAACAATTTTAGGAATTGAGCATTTCATTTGAATAGATTTATCATATCCATACCACACCATGGAATAAACACATAGATTACTGATGGGTGGAGACCATTAGTCAATCTATTTCATTTCATATTTTAAGTACACATTTGCCCTGTAAAATTAATTTTTTATTCCTATTTACACTTATTAGAATGAAAGCCTAAGTGTAAGTGATCACGCTCTTCCTTGGGTGGCCTTGCAAAGACCAAAAAGGACTCCTGAAACTCTAATTCATTACTGTCAGTACTGTACGGGATCATTTGACATGTATTAAAAATCCTTATCACTAGTCAAAGCAACATCTTTCAAGTTGGATCTAAACTTAAAAAGTTCTAGATCTGTAGGTATCAATTTTTTTGTAAAATTTTGGAGAACAGATTTTATCATATTTTCTTTACTCTAAACAAACCTTAGCTCAGATGGTAAAGAGTCCACCTGCAATTCCTGAGACCACAGTTCAGTTCCTGGGTTGGGAAGATCCCCTGCAGAAGAAAATGGAACCCCACTCCAGTCTTCTTGCCTGGAGAATTCCATGTACAGAGGAGCCTGGCGGGCTACAGTCCATGGGGTCTCAAAGAGTCAGAAACGACTGTGCGACAAACACTTCACCTCAAACAAAATGGAACTTGACAGAATATTAAAAAGTACACAAAACATTTAAATAAAAATACTTAAAAGAAAATTCACACATAATATTACAATCTGAATATAACATTTGTTAATATTTTGGCATATTTCTCTGTTGTTTGCTGTCTCCTCCCATCCCTGATTTTTAAATGCATACTTAATTCTATATATCTCTAATTGACTTTCAGCTTTCCTCTCTTAACACTATAATAGTTCTTGGCATTCATGTGTTCCACTGTTGTTACTTTATTTCAAATTGCCCTGACCAGTAATGATTTGTATTTTCTAAGATACAAATTTGAATCATGCAGGGAATGTGAATAATTTAAGCTGATGAATGAGTCTATTAGATTGCCTATAATTTGATATATAATGACTTACATTCATGGCAAAGCTATCATTGGGAGGTGGAAAACAGTGAAGAGAGCCAGTCCCATTTGAGTTCAGATACAACTTCCACTGAATCTGTGGATATTCACTTAACCAGGCATGATACTAGCTTCTGGATAACTTTCTATGCTCCTGGTGTTGTGGTCATTCAATCCTCACAACCAGTATTCTCTCTGCTACATTGTTAATAAAATAGACACAAGGTGAAAGCAAATAATTTACAAGTGATGAAGCAATGGTTCAAACTCAGGCATTCTGACTTGTTTCCCTCCTCTTAACCATCATCGCTTCATTGGAAGTGCTAGGTCTTGGAAAACTTACTTAACTGCGTTGAGCCTCAGTGTATTTTTCTGTATTAAATAAGATGCAGGGCAACTCAAAATGCCTTCACACATTTTGAATGATTAGTAAGTATTGGCTACTATTATTATCCTCTTAATAAAAGTGTAGACACCTTCAAAGGGAACAGGAAGAACTCCCTGTAGATGTCAAGAATTTACTATATATAATCATCATTTTCCCACGGTATTAAAATCTCTTCGTAAGCCTTATTTTAATGACTGCAGCATAGCCTACATATGGATGTATTATACACATTTAAACATTTCCTTTACCTAGGCATTTATATTGTTTCTGAATTCAGTTTTTGCCTAAGCAATGACTAAAGCAAAGGATTTCAGAGACATAATCCTTGTACATTCAATAAATATTTATCCATCATCTCCCATGTCAAAAACTCTGTGACAGAAACCTCAGATATCACAGTGAGTGTTCACAGTGGGTTAAAGTGAGTCCACAGCGAAGACACCAGGCACTGTTAAACAGGCCGAAAAGAGGGCGGGACCTCGTTTACCAGGGAAGATCAAGATCTGTTTTTAGGAGATGATAGAAGAGTTCCAACAGGTTAAGAAATGAAAATAAAGGATAAAGAGCACAAGGAGTATGGGAAGTGATGGTAAAGGCAGAGGGAGCACTTTAAACAAAGGTGGCCAAATATGAGCCCAGTTTCATGGATACGGAGTGGTCACCAGACTGATTGGAGCAAAGACAATGGAGAAAAAGGGTAAAAGATTTAAAGACAAAGATACAAGAAATATTAGAAATTATTAGTCTAAAATGTTAGTTTAAAAGGTAAGTAATATGGACTAGTTGAGTGATAGGAAAATGAATCCATTGTTTTGTTTGCAACAGGGAAATCATGATAGATTTTCACTGAGTGTAGTGGGTACAAGTTAAAATGGCACAAACAGCATCATATAATGTTGTTAGAAAAGCCACTGAGGCCTGGACCAGCTAGGATGCAAAAGATGAAATACACAGATAAATCTTTAAAAAAAAAAAAAGTAGGAGAAAGAATACCTGCATTTACGTAGGCATAGGGCAGCGGACAGTGAGTGCCAATCTGACCCAGGGAGTCAGAGAAAACAAACACAAAATATCAGGCCAGTTGAATGGCTCCTTTCAATCTCATAATCTTCTCTTTCATTGTTAAATAAGGAGAATCCAGGGATATCAGACAAGATAAAGAGCCTCATAAGTCTTTAATTGTTGAGTCGTGTCTGACTCTTTACAACCCTATGGAGCCCACCAGACTCCTCAGTCCATGGGATTTTCCAGGCAGGAATCCTGGAGTAGCTTGCCATTTCCTTTTCCAGGGGATCTTCCTGACCCCAAGATTCAGCCCGTGTCCCATGCATCTCTTGTATTGGCAGGCAGATTCCTTACCACTGAGCCACCTGGGAAATCCAAAGAGCCCCAAACTCCCACTTAATAGACATCTGGGTAACGACTTCTGCCGTTTATTTTTAGACTTCCTTAAGAAGGAACTAAACAAGACTGGGTTCAGCGTGTCCAGAGTGATGCGTCTGAAAGGTGGATTTCTCATTTGCATTATTGGACAATCATTAGAGCACACACTATTCCAAAATGTCACCCAAGAGGACAGACAAGATACCAATAAGAGGGGTGTCTGCAGAATGAAATGTGCCAACCACAGTTTTATCTGCAGTGCCTTTAGGGAAATTAATTCTTTGCTTCCTTTCCAAGACCTTCCATTCATGTATCCCTTTGCAAAACTAATTATTTTTAAATGACTGCATGTTTTCCATCCAACTGTAGGCGTCTTTAGTTTCCCCAACTTATTCTACAACTTTTTAGTTTCTACCTGGAATTGATTTTTGGAAAGGTTTTCTGTTCTAAGTTTTTTACTTACTTAGATTAAATTCATTATATCAATACACTGAGACATGCAGTTTGTAAGACTTAAAAGTTGTTTTGAATGTGTGTGTTTGTATATGCCTTTAACACAGAGAGAACATTTTGGAGATCAGAGATATATTTTATCCAATTTAGCTTTATATCCCTCAAGTGATTCAGCTTCCAATATTTCCCATGAGACAACTTTCAAAATCCAATAGCTTTTTATTCTATGAAGGCTGCCAAATACTCAATAGCCTCGGCATTTATTAAAATCTTTATTGCACAATGTTGATCTGGGTTATATATAATTCCAGTTTCATTTAGCATCTGTATATTTCAACATATGTGTATTAATCCCCTCCTCATAACTTGGATTTATTTAATAACCACTCATCTCTTAATGTCTTGGTCTGTCAAATCCTATTCTTTCATTATTTGCCTGTTTTTTCAGCTTTCTGCAACTTGCACTTTTTAAAACTTGTAGTGTCCATGATAAATGCAATGTGATAAACACAATTTATAAAGACAACATAACCCAAAGATCATGACCTTTGACTTAAATAAATCTGATTTTTTATATAATACTTTTATTCATTTGCTAAATGCATATTAGAAAATAACCTACTGGTTCCTATAAACCTGTATTTATTAATTTATCTATAAAATTAAAAAGAAATAAGTTTTACCTAAAGGATTTTTTTTTGGATTAAACACGTTAATGTATGGAAAATTCTTAGCCTGCATGGAATAAATATTCAATAAATTACTATAATTTCATCTCAAGGCACTGTCCTCATTTCCCATTAACAACTAGTCCTTCTTTTGCTACGACTTGTCTCAACTTTAGTGCTTAGAGTCTGCTTTATTCTTTGTTATGCTCTCTTAGTAGTTATTTGAAGGGCCACCTGAAGGCATAATAATCTATGTTCCATGAGTACTGGAGTGACTGACAGAAATGGCATGGAAGAGAAGCAAAGATCTCACACTCTTCCTTCAATCTTCTTCCCTTAGCCAATCTCTTCTCCCAAGTTTTAGTTTAAGCACTATATTTTTGAGAAATGATTCCACCTCAAATGTAGTTAGGACAAATTAACAGAATAATTAGTACTGCATTGTATCCATCACACTAAAATACAGTTCTCTCTCTGGGTCCTGTACCCCTAAAGATGGAGCTACTTCATATGGAGAACATGTTTCAATCCATTTGTCTCTTCACCTCTTAGGAACAATGTGACATGAAATAGGCACTGAATTAATAAATTACTTTGAATTGGAATCATAAATAACACAGTGAGACTCATGATATCCATTCACATACTTTTACTGATCCTACTTCTAGAGTTTTGTAATATTGAAATATCCTCCTGATGTTACCTTGTTTATCTCCCATCATCTGGTCAGGCAGAAACCCATTCAGACAATGTCAGAAAGAGGGTGGTTGATCCTATCCTCTTAAAATAAAATGGAATCACCACAGTAACCTAAAAGAATCTGTCGTAGAGACCATGATTATTGACAGGACGTAAAGCACTTGTAAAATAGAGAAATACCAACAAAATCTAATGTGAAAAAAAAAAAAAAAAGAAAGAAAAAAAAAAAAAAGAAAAAGAAAAAAAAAAAGAAAAAAAAAAAGAGAAAAAAAAAAAAAAATCTAATGTGAAAAGTGAAGTTGCTCAGTTGTGTCCGACTCTTTGTGACCCCATGGACTGTAGCCTACCAGGCTCCTCAGTCCAAGGAATTTTCCAGGCAAGAGTACTGGAGTGGGTTGCCATTTCCTTCTCCAGAATGTGAAAATGAATCCCTATAATTTGCCTGTGTAAAAAAACACGAATTAGCCAGCTGAAGCTGAAATAATGGCCTAAGTCTATTGCTCATATAAAACAGATATCATCTATTTGAATATCTAAAACTTTTATCATAAACTAGTCTAAACTTCTGTAGGGGTTGAGAGGAAGACAGAGATAAACATTGTTTCTTGATGACTTTAGGATTAAGTGATTAAGCTTACTCTGTTGTCAACATAACTTAAAAATCTTGAAAATAAAAGGAAGATGTCATATATATACCTAGAATATTACCAAACCATAATCTGGAACAACCCAGAGGGTAGGAAGGTGGAGGGAGGTGGGAGGGGGAGTTTCAAGATGGTGGGATATATGTATGCCCATGGCTGATTCATGTTGATGTATGGCAAAAACCACCACAATATTGTAAAGTAGTTAGCCTCCAATTAAAATAATTTTTAAAAATAAATAAAAATAAAAATAAAAAACCAACAACTGTGAAGTAATGCCTTTTGCAGCAACATGGATGGACCTAAAGACTATCCTACTCAGTGACATAAACCAGACAAAGGAAGACAAACATCATGATGCTCCTTGTATGAGGATCTAAAATTACAAATGATACAAACAAACTTACATACAAAACAGAAATAAACTCACTGACATGGAAAATAGATTTATGGTTACAAAGACTTCCCTGGTGGCTCAGGGTAAAGAATCCGCCTGTAATGCAGAAGTTGCAGGAGACTTGGGTTTGATACCTGGGTGGGGAAGATCCCCTGGAGGAGGAAATGGCAACCCACTCCAGTATTCTTGCTGGAAGAATCTCATGGGCAGAAGAACCATGAGGCTACACAGAGTCGACACAAAGGAGCGACTAAACACTGTGCAATTCAACTTTACCTGAATTAACTTATATAATTTCCCCCAAAACACATGATCTAGAAGCTATTCTTTCAGTTTTTAAAATGGGTACCTTGAGGCTCAGAGAAATTCAGTGCTTTGCCAGAAATCATGTGGTTATTAAGGGAAATGTTGACTTGGATATTTAATTTCAAGTCACCTGACTCATAGGTCCAGCACTCATTCCTTTATGACCCAGATGACCAGCCTATCTTACCAGAAAAATAATTTAGGCTAGATCAATATTAGACCAATAAATTAACTCCTTCTTTTGTTCTGATATATACAGTAAAACTTTATGTATTTCCTGTGAGCAGTTTTCAGCTATGCCTCAAATCCACCACAACAATGCATTAAACTTCATTCGATTGTGAAAGGTGGTTGCCACTCTGGCAAATGATGTGGATTGTTGCTAGTAATATTTCCCTAGTACAGAGTTAGCTCCAAGCTTATATATTCCCCACGCCCAATGGGGTGGAAAGTCATTTACGATCATTCATGTAACAGTAATAATCCTGCTTATGCTTGAAAATAGTTTAAATCCAGTCACAAACCGTTTCTCCTTAGTTCTTAGTCAGATTCCATAAAGTCTACATAGAACATTTATGGGAGTCAGTCTTGGATGTTGTACAGAGCAATGGGTCTAAGAAATCTGGGTTCTAGTTTGGTATCTGGTCCTAATAAGCTCTATGATCTTGGGAAAATTGATTTCTAAGCCCAGTTTTTAAATATATAATATGAAGTTTTTAAGTATATAATAGCCTAAATCCCCTTCCTCTTGGAATATAGCTTATTTCACACACACACACACACACACACACACACACACACACACAAATACACACACACACACACACACGGGGCTTGCCTGGTGGCTCAGACAGTAGAGAATCTGCCGGCAATGTGGGAGACCCAGGTTCAACCCCTGGGTTGGGAAAATCCCCTGGAGAAGGAAGTGGCAACTAACTCCAGTATTTTGCCTGGGAAATCCCTTGGAGAGAGGAGCCTGGTGGGCTACAATCCATGAGGTAGCAAAAAGAGTCAGACATGACCTAGCAGCTAAACAACAACAATCTCAGGTTGTGGAGGATCTTATTTATTAATCGAGTCTCACATCCCCCCACAGACAGAGGAGCCTGGTGGGCTACAATCCATGAGGTCGCAAAAAGAGTCAGACATGACCTAGCAGCTAAACAACAACAATTTCAGGTTCTGGAGGATCTTATTTATTAATCGAGTCTCACATCCCCCCACGGACAGAGGAGCCTGGTGGGCTACAGTCCGTGGGGTCGCAGAGAGTCAGACACAACTAAGGGACCAACACACACACACACACACACACATCCCCCATTCCTGAAAAGTGAGACCTCAGAAACTGTTTTTCTGTTATCACCCATATGGTGCCATAACATGAAATTAACATTGGAACACAATGCACTGAGAAGCAACTCAAATAAAAAGTGTCCTTTCTGGGAAAAAAAAAAAAAAAAAAAAAAGGCTAAACAGAGGACACACAATGCAAATGAACTGAATGGGGAATTTGGGACGGAGAACTATGCAATTTTTATGGTGGGGATCTCTGATCGATGAAGTTGGTTTTAAAATTGAGTATAATTTAAATACACAGTAAATCAATGGTATCCCCTCCTCTCTCCTCCTAATGGATTAGCAAAGCCTATAAAACTCACCTTATATGTTTCTCTTTTAATCTACGTAAGCAGGAGATCCTTTTTCAAGGTGACGATTATGATGATGACAGTTTTCAGCCTGCCTATATCTCTATTCTATCTTTCCCAAAATACTGCTCCTCTGTAAAGTTAAAATTAGGTCAACGAGTTTCTAACACCACTCTCCTCCCAAATATTTATGTATATATCTGGTTCAGAAGCACACAGCAGGGGAAGGAGAGGGTAGCATGAATTGAGAAGGAAGCATTGAGACGTACACACTATCATGTGTGAAGTAGCTAGCTAGTTGGAGGCTGCTATGCAACACGAGGAGCCTAGCCTGGCGCTCTGTGATGAGCTAGAGAGGTGGGATGGAAGCACAGGGGTGTTCTAGAGGGAGGGGATATATACATAATTCTTGCTGATTCGAGTTTTTGTGTGGCAGAAACCAACACAGTATTGTAAAGCAATTATTCTCCAATTAAAAAAAAAAAAAAGCCACGGAGCTGAAGCATGGGTTGGTTTGTTTTCTGGAAGGAGACAGGGGAATATAAAGGTATAAAGTCTTAGATTGATAGAGGGTTTGCAACTTCTCATTTGAATGCAGGATCATTTCCCTGCATTCTTGAGTCAATTATTTCTTGTTGAGAGCACAGTGTTACATAAACTGTAGAAACAACGGGTGCTAAAAAGAGAAGGAAAGAGTTGAAGAATACTAAGAGAAAAAAGGACCACAAAATATAAAAAATTTCTAAACATGGTTACTGAAAATCAACAGACCGGAAATAGAGCTTGAACTTTTAATTTCTAAGAAAATTTAAAGATACCGTACAATAACGAGGAAAAAAAAAAAGCTACGCTCAAGATAGACCTGCCACTGCAACGTAAAGAACACGATGAGTCATTTGGTACCCCATGGGTTTGCCTGGTGGTTCAGCGGTAAAGAATCTGTGGATTCGATCCCTAGGAGGGGAAGATCCCTGGAGAAGGAAATGGCAACCCACTCCAATATTCTTGCCTGGGAGATCCCATGGACAGAGGAACCTAGTGGGCTATAGACTATGGGGTCACAAAAGAGACATGCCTTAGCAACTAAACATCAATAACAATAATCCAGAGAGCAACCAGTATGATAGATTTATTAAGGTGCTGTTTTAAAAAAGAGAAAACTGAGGCAGAGAGATGTGGTAGGCAAAAGAAGAGGAAGGAGGATGTGAACCCAAGTCTTTCTGACTCCAGAATTTCCACGCTGCAATCCAGAGTTCTCCCTTTTTCCATTAACTCATATATCCCAGCTCATCCTTCTCTTCTCTCCTTCAACCATCTCTTCTAAATAAAGTTCTATTATTCCATCTCAACTCAGCAATATCAAAAAGGTTATGATGTTTACTGGGCAACCTCCATGTGTGAAGCATTTCATTCTCCATGGGGCAAATCTAATTGTATTTTGATTGCCATATTTGCCCATGTGTGTGTGGCTTCCAGACAAATTGGCAAAGCATAATAGACTATAGTTTGGACTTCATTCCAAGGAAACTTCAACATGCATTGTGACTTGCGGCCTTTTTATGAGAGTCTTACTTCAAAGTGAAACAAAACCATCTCAGGGGAAGGGGGAAGAAAAACAGTTAATAAATGTTTCCTTTACTTCCATACTGAATGCTATGGTATACAAACAAGTCTACCTTAGTCTGGTTTATAAAAATCAGAATACGTGCAACACAATAATTAACAGAAGTATGTTCCTAAAGTGCTTCTTCATGAATTATAAGTAACTCCTAACAATGATTCTTTGCTTGTGTGATGATGCTCACAAATCATCCTTTCAAATATATGACTCTTGTCTGCACTTGAGAGGTTTGCATTTGTGAATTACAAGCTCTTCCTTTGGTCCAGTTTTTCCTTCTCCCATATTATAAGTATGATAACACATTGATCAAGGAAGAAGTAAGTTCCATTTTCCCCTTGGCATACTGGGAAGTGATCTGTAGTGTGACTGCATAGACCAATAAATATGTATTTAGCAGTGACACAACTGTTTGCTAACAACATGGGGCCATCATACCAGGTCAGGACACACAGGTGAAAAAAGGATGTGAAGAATTAAGGCACACCCAAGTTTCAATTCTTTTAAAAATATAAGGAAAATATAGTCACTCGAAAATTCAGGATATAACAATCCATTAACTTAAGAAATATTCAAAGCAAATTGAATCTTCTCTCTTTCTACCCCTTCAAGGAGTAATTGTCTTCTTTAACTATTCCTTCCCCTCAAAGCAGTCTTTTCCTCTTTATCTACTGCACTATTCCATTTAAAACCACACATTTTAAAGACATAGTTAAACTTTTCATTTTCACCTATAGTTCATATTCAGCAGGATAAATAACTATTTTAAAATATATTAAAAATGAATGAAGAAAAAAGAAAACAATTATAGTTACTTTCCCAATGATTTTTCCTAGAAAATTAGAAACACTTTCCGAAGTCCAGGGAGATGTAAAACTCTAAATGCTCACAGATTTTTTTTTTTTAATACAGCCTACAAGGGAGAATAGGATTCACTGCTTACTATGGACCTACTATATATTCCAGATGCTTTTACACTTATGTTCATGAATTAATAAATGGCCTTTCAAAGAGTATGGACCAGGGACTTACCTGGTGATCCAGTGTCTCAGACTTCAACTTTCAAGGCTAAAAGTACAGGCTTGCTCCCTGGTTAGGGAGCTTAGATCCCACATGCCTCAGGGCCAAAAAAACCCCAAACATAAACTATAAATGATATTAAAGCAAATTTAATAAAGACTTTAAAAATGGTTCACATCAAAAATATCTTTAAAAAAGTAGAATAAAATAAGAAGCATGAACCAGAAATAAATTTCAGGAACAATTGGAATATGATAAGGGCTAACTTGTGATATCTTTCATTATTGTGATGTTAATTATTTTTCAATGACTAATAACAATGAATAACCTACTTCTTCATAAATATGAGCTGAAGTATGAATTCTGCATCCATATCTTGAGCATTTGAACATTTGAAAAGGACTCTAGGATTCATAGTTGGAACTACCTTTAGAAGCATGAAATATCAGTGATGGGAAGGGAAGAGAAATTCAGCAAGTATATCAATGTGGAAATGTGTATGAGGATGTTTTTGAAGTTCATAGATCAATAGAATTTACAATTAGTATTCTGTGTTAAAGAGAAACATTTTCCATCCCAGGGAAAGGGACAACAGTGGGGTAACACTTAATAACCAAAGCACTGACTTAATTTTCTGAGCTTTCTCTTTAAGCACTGCTGCCTAGCAACTTGAGATTGTTTTCTTAGCCTATTAATTTGGGGTATAAAGATGCTGTGTGCATGTGTTTACCTAAAAGGGAAAGGAGGAATATTGGCAGACGACGAGGAGTCTTTGATAAACTATAGGCTCTGACCTGTAGAGAGGCAGTGAACATTGACTGAGGCTTTGCGAGTTCAGTTGGGGTGATTTTGTGGGTGATCATACATTTAACAAGAATTAGACATATATAGGAGGAAAAACCATTTTTGTGAGAGGAAGGAACATAATGAATTTGTTTTAGGCAGAATGAATTTGAGAGATCTCTGGAACATCTACCTACAGATTGCCAAAAACCAGATGAAAATAGGATTCCATTCTGGGTTAAGAAAAAGTGATAGCAATTACTGATAATCATTTGGTTATCTTTAGTATGTAGGTGGTAGATGAAGACAAGAGAGTGAATAAAAATAGATACTTAGAAAGAAATGTTCCTTTAAGTTTCCTCTATTTAATTTCCATCCTTCTCTATTTAGTTTAATGGTACACAAATATGTACATAATAATTAACCAGATGTTATCTAGGAGGATGAATACATTCTTACTTTAAAAGGATGTACTGCACATTGTTCACATCATTTTTATTGCAATTACTTGCTTTCTGGCTTGTTCTCCTAGCAGACTGTAATATTCTTAAGGATAGGCTATAGATGTTAGCACAGAGTAGAAACCTAATAAACATTTGTTTATATAATGAATAAAGGAATAAGTGAGTAAATGAGAGAGATCAGGATATAGAAACTGCCAGAATTTCAACACATGTGAAGTCATAACTTCAGGGCTAATATTCAACTTTTGATTTATAAATAGCTTCCCAGAATATAAATAACCCACTCTCCTCCCCTCCAAAAACGCAAAAGCAAACTAATTTTACCAAAGATGTCTATAAGGATATATGGAATTTTGAATATCACTGTACAACCATTGTTGTCATAATAATCAATAGTAAATTTACGGTATGTAGGGCTTTCCTGGTGGCTCAGATGATAAATAAACTGCTTACAATGCGGAAGCCCCAGGTTTGTTCCTGGGCTGGGAAAGTCTCCTGGAGGAGAGAAGACTACCCACTTCAGTAGTCTTACCTGGAGAGTTTTAAGGACAGAGGAGCCTGGTGGGCTACAGTCCATTGGGTTGCAAACAGCCAGAAAAAACTGAGAGACTAACACTTTCACTCTTATCATATGTTATAGATATTAAATGTTATGTGTTAGGCGCTAAATCAAACACTTTGTCTAAAAGAGTTCATTTTATTCTCCCAGGCACCCCAAGAGAAAGGAAGTATTATATTTATTTTAGACACATAAATTAGAAATATACATATATAAACCACTAAATAGGTTTTTATAGATGTTCAAGACAGAATGTCCAATTTTCTAAATATGTCATTCAAGACCCTGCACAACTGGGCTGTGTGTATACATATTTAATGTTTACATAATTCACATGGCATATATTTTGCATGCACAGAGGTAGGTAAGTATCTTATTTAAATACATAAAGTTTGATTTTTTTATTGGGGTATAGCTGCTTTACAATGTTGCGTTAGTTTCTGCTACACAACAAAGCCTTTTGTGTACATATATCCCCTCCTTCTTGGACCTCTCTCCCTGCCCAACCCACCCATCTAGGTCATCACAGAGCACTGAGCTGACCTTCTGTGCTCTGGGGCAGGCACTCAATAGGTATCTGTTTTACACATGGCCGTGCACATATGTCAATCAAATTCTCCCAATTCATCCCCCACCAGGTCCACCTGTCTGTTCTCTACATTTGTGTCTCTATACCTGCCCTGCAAAATAGGCTTATCTGTATCATTTTTCTAGATTCCACATATATATGTTAATATAAAATATTTATGTTTGGCTTTCTGGTTTCAGTCTGTATGATGGACTCTAGGTCCATCCATGTCTCTACAAATGACCCAGTTATTGTTACTTTTTATAGCTGAGTAATATTCCAATTTATATATGTACCATATCTTCTTTATCCATTCATCTCTTGATGGGCATTTGCAGCTTTTAGCAGAACAGCAATAGTTAAAAACAAGAACTGGTAAGTCAACATTTTTATATCTTCCCTATAGTGCAAAGAACAAAACAGAAGACCATTGCCACTAAATTTTAACTTTCTCTGCAAGATAAATAAATTTTTCTGTTGCACATGATGGCTTATTGAGGTAGAAATTTTGTATACCACCAGTAAATTAAGGTACATCAACTTAGACTAAAGTCCAGTAGAAACAGCATGGGGGCAGGGGTGTAAAAATCACTTGTTAAGAAAATTTGCTGATTAAACGCAGTAACAGATACTTTTTAAGCATTATACAAATAAAATTTATTTGCTGTACCTTGGATTTTTGCTCATTTGGAAACAGACTATTCACCAATTGTAATCCTCTGGAATGTAGCCAAGAACAAAGTCGAAGGTAAACAAGCCAAACAGGCCAAAACAAATCTTTCCAAGTCTGAAAACTAAATATTCTCTTTCCTGTCACAGAGAAATTTTAGGTTTTATTTCTCAGATTGTTTACTTCCACTAGATATACAATTTGCATGGCTTTCATCACGTCTTGACTGGAACACTGTGGTAACTTTCTAACAGGTTTCTCTGCCTCCATTCTTTCCTAATTTTTAGCCATTCCTCAGATGAAAATCTACCATATCAACAATAAGCTTAAACTTTCTAATGGTTCATTATTGTCTATTAACTAAAGTAAATATTTCACATGCTTTAGAAGACCATATAAGATTGAGCCCTTGACTATCTTTATCACTTAATCAATATTCCACCAACCTGGACTTTTTTTTGTCTCTAGCCGTACTGGGCTTTAACAAAATGCCTTCATTTAGCACCATGCCCTGTCTGAAACCAAGAACTTTACACATGCTATTGCATCTGCTTGTAATGCTTTTTCTCTTTGCCTTACTAAGACCCACTCACGTTTCAGATTGTCACTTGATGATCAATTTCCCATGAAGGCCTGTCTTATATCTCATGCTAAAAGGGTTTGCCCCTAAGTATAGCAACAGATACTGCTCAGTCTCAGCATGGATCATATTTGAATTAAATAATTATTTAATTGGCATTATATCTTAATGTTTTCCTCTGCTAAATCATAAACTCCAAGAAATGATTGCTTAGTTTGGGTAACTAATGTATCTTAGCATACCACATCGTGTGTTCAATAAATATTGAGCAACTAATCAAATGTAATACCTAGAAAAGTCAAGAAAAGGTAGAAACTACAAGAGAAAGATAGTGGCCATTTTGATAGAAAGGAAGCAAAAAACAATATTTAAAAAAAGTAGAGAAAAGAATGAAACAGTCCAGCAGCCTACAGTAAGAAAAATCCTCATACACCAATAGTTTTAAAAGCTTCATATGAGCTAGTCCAGTATAAGAAACAAAAGCTTGATGACAAAGTTCCTGACTGAACAATGAAATGATAAAGACTATTTGGTATTATTTTTTTTAAAGAAGCAAAGGGCTTTAAAATATAACTATAGAACAATTTTCATCACTCTGTTTTTAAAAAAATGGGCTGGTATTTTAAATGGTAAGGTTTAGTTACTTAGAAAATGAATATACATGTTATGCCTTATCTAACAATATTAAGTAAATTAATGAGTGTTAACAACTGTGTGCTTCTAAGTCATAGACACTGTCCTAAGTACTTCCTGTTTATGCTATCATTTAAACCTCTAAACTCTAGAAACTCAAGAAGATACATACTCCTTATACCCTCATCTGATATATGCAGGAACTGAGGCATAGACAGTTCTAAGGCATTTGTTTCAAGGTCACCCATATAAGACTTAAAACAAAAAGCTGCCTGATCTAGAGGCAATTCATTCTAACACCTGGTCAACAGCAGTCTTTGAGGGTCTCAAAAGTCTCAATAGTCTCTTTGGACTGTTTAACCAAAGTTCATCATTTTTTCAGCTAAAATGTTTGATCATCAATGAATGCCAGGGATGATGCTAATCACTTTGTATATGTTCTCTCATTTCATCTTCAGAACAATCTATAGGGTAATTGTTATTATTTCCAATTAATAAGCAATTAAACTAAGGCATGTTGCTGTGCATAGTCACTCTGTCATGTCCAACTCTTTGCGACCAAATGGACCATAGCCTGCCGGGCTCCTCTGTCCGTGGGGATTCTCCAGGCAAGAACACTGGAGTGGGTTGCCATGCCCTCCTCCAGGGGATCCTCCCAACAAAGCTTGAACTCTCAAGGTCAAGCCTTAAGCCATAACTGAACCCCAGGTCTACTGACTCCAAAGATTGAGCTTTTAGTTACATAAGTTCAGTTATCTAATAAGAGAGGACTCTTTCGTACAAGATCAATCTTGGTGATGTGAAGTTTTGGTCTGGATAATACTTGCATTGCCCTGTGCATTGGAGGGTGGTTAGCATATCTTTACCACTCTTCTCTGTCTTCCCTGATGGTTCAGTCGGTAAAGAGTCTGCCTGCAATGGGGGAGACTCAGATTCAATCCTGGGGTCAGGAAGATCCCCTGGAGAAGGAAATGGCAACCTACTCCAGTATTCTTGCCTGGAGAATTCCATGGACAGAAGAGTCTGGTGGGCTACAGTCCATGGGGTCACAAAGAGTCAGACATGACTGAGTGACTAACACTTGTCACTCAGTCACGACAACAAGGCGTTTCCAGACTTTGCCAATTGTTCCGGAGGTGAGGGAGAATACTGGAGTGCATTGCCATGCCCTCCTCCAGGGGATCTTCCCAACCCAGGGACTGAACCCGCATCTCTTATATCTCCTGCATTGGCAGGCATGGTTTTTACCACTAGAGCCACCTGGGAAACCCAAACTTCCGTTTAAAGTGGGGCTAATAATGGCCCCTGCCTCTCATGACTATGCAGACTAAATGAAAAGGTACTTGTGAAACACTTAGCCTAATACTTAGATTATAATGAATCCCCAATTAATGTTCATGATTATATTATTATCATTATTATTTGTGTAGTTGTCACAATTTGCCTTTCTAGTTTATCTTCAAACCTCAGAAGTCATCATAGCTCCTCTCCAGATTGGCTGAAAATATTTACTTAGAGACCCTAACAAAATTCCCTTATATGGATATCACTTAAAGTCAATGAAAGTTCAAAATCAAGGCACAGAAAGGAATTGTAGAAAGGAAACATTTGACAATGAAAATCCAAATATTTAAGTCTATAGACAAGGCACATAACAGTATGAAAAGTTACAAACAGTAAACATTGTTCTCACCCTAATAAAAATTTTCAGAAAGCAGTACAGATTTTTATTCTCCCTTTCCTTATACATCAACAAGACACTGATATTTTGGCTCTGCAATTATTTTTATATAAAAAATTTCTAACAGAAACTCATTACCGAACCAAAAAGAAAGTCTCTAGACTTCCCAGCAACATGTCATCTTCAATCCAATACCATGGACCATTCATGCTCTCACATCTAAACATACTTGTATGGCCTTATTTGTATTGTTTTATCTTTTCTTACTCTTATTTCTCTACATGGTATAGATCTCTCCTTAAACTTTGCTCTTTGTATAATATGGTTAATGCCAGAAAACTGTGAACCATATTTGATGATTCAAGTCATAAATGCAGAGATATTTATAAAGAGCAACTGCCCAACAACAACAAAAGAGCCATTCGGGTGCACGTCTTCATTCTGCCCTTACTCATTTCCAGGAACAAGGAAATAACAGTTGACATGAGCCCACTAGTTCCAGAGAGGAATTTTGAAGACCCACGCTTAATTTTTAAACACACTTTGACCTCTATTGGAGAAAACAAAGTGAACGGCATGAAGACAAGAGGACACAAGGAATTTTAAAACCTTAAGTCAGTTATTTCAAATGAAAAAGAAATTCTCCAAAGGGAACCAGCAGCTGCTGGCTTGAGCCACAGGCCCTGCCAAATTGTAATACAATGCTAAATATCCCCCTATAATTATTGTTTTCCTCATAGAACTGCACAGCTCTCACTGGAGATGACTTTAAAAATGTAATCTGTGCTCTCTCAGAACTTGTGATATACCAACAGCACTCACCAGTATCTATTAATTCTTTTCTTTCTCAGACAGAGAAGGCCAGACTTCTGATCAGCCTCCTTGCCATCGTCCTCACAGTTAGGTGGGGCTGGATGACCTCCACAAATGGATACACTTATTGATATCATGCATCAAATAGATATGACACTATGTATAAAATAGATAACAAATGAGAACCTACTACTGTAATAGCACAGGGAATTCAGTGCTCTGTGGTGACCTAAAATGGGAAAGAAGTCCAAAAAAGAGGGGATATATGTATAACTGATTCACTTTGCTGTACAATAGAAACTAATAGAACACTATTAAAGTATAGCAACTATACTACAGCATGCTATAAAGTGTAGCAACTCTATAGTAAAGCAACCATAATTCAATTATATATACATATATATAAGCTTGGGGAGGGGAGGCAGAGAAAATCCTCCCAAGGAACCTCTGGTTCTTTTATCCCAATGATAACAATTTGGCAGCCACATGTTGAGAAGGGGAAGTCATAGGATACAAAAGCAGACTGGGCACCTATCACATCACTTGACAGGGACCTGGCCCGTCAAGAGGTTATGGTAACAGTAAGGCCCATGATAACCTTGGCAGGTACTAAAACCAAACTTTGGTTGTGTTCATCCACTGGGATTTCAGGGTTGATCTATTATCATAGCAGAGTTCAGACAATCCTAATACAATTCTTAAGAGAGTTTCTAGTACCCAGTAAGTATTTAATATGAATCTCTTTAAAGAATGAATGGAAGTAAGTCAGAGGAAGACAGTTATCATATGATAGTACTTGAGTGCAGAACCTAAAACAAAGATACAAATAAACTTATTGATAAAACAGAAATAGACTCACAGACATGGAAAACAAATGTTATGGTTTACCAAAAGTGATAGTGGAGGTAGGGGAGAGTTGGAGGAGAGATAAATTAGGAGATTGGGAATAGCATATACACACAGCTATATATAAAATAGGTAAACAACAAGGACCTATTGTATAGCACAGTGAACCGCATCTTAAAAAACCTGTAGTGGAATAAAACCTGAAAATGTGGACTGAGCAGCTATGAATCCCTTTGCTGTACACTTGAAAATAACACGACATTGTAAATTATATTTTAAATTAAAATAAAAGAGCAAATGGGCAGAGCTAAGAATACATTTTACTAATAATACCTAAGTCTAGATAGGGAATATAAAGGGGGAAAAAAAAACACAGTCATCTGATTTATTTAAAAAATCAATTTCTGCATGTTAAGCATATATAGACTATCAATAGGTTAAACAGCTCAGGCTGACCTAGCACTGTTCTAAATTGCTGAGTAAGGAACAAGCAGGTCATATTCATGTACAAAGAGAATCACTCCCATAAAGCAGTCCATATATGTTAGGTTCAAAGTCTGAAACTGGATGAAGGAAATCTGATTTAAACTGGAATTGGAAAGCTATAAAAGCAGATCTCTCACAGAGGTACATCTTGCTGCCAACAAGAAATCACCACAACCCTGAATGCTCCTTCTCCCCAGCAAACAACCCTCCTCTGTTTCTTCCCAGACCTAATAAAAGCGAGCCTCCCCTTTGTTTCTTCAGACTCACCTAGGACTCTCCATAATTTGCTTGTCCTGAATTGCAATTTCTCTGCTATTCCTAAATAAATTCATTTTTGCACTCAATAATTGCCATTCATTTTGTTTATGGTCAACAAAATGAAAGAAGAGAATAATCTAGTTGGAAGGGAGTGGAACTGCAGCTTTGACTCAGTTCTCATCCTTTCTCTGCCTTTCGTTTAAATGGCTTATCTTGGCATGGCTCAAACTACTCTGTGAACAAAGAAGGATGGCACTTTCCCCGCAGCAACCACTGTCCCCTGTTTTTAGCCTGGTGGTAGAGAGAAATTAGAGATTCAGTTTCTGGGCTCAGCTCTGCAGGTGGCCATCTGCATGACTTTGATCTCTAATTAGGACCTGGCTTACTCTCTTTTTCCAATGATGTCCCCGATGCAAGATGCAAGGTCATGGCAAGGACTGAGAAATACCATGTATACCAAGGAGCTAGCAAAGTGTTTCTTACATGTTAGTTTCATTTCTTCATTACCTTTCTCTTATTTTCACATCCCTCTTTTTACCTTCTCCCATAATTCCTTTCAAGTCTTGTCTATGTGCTTATTTAAACTCAAAAACAAAGGGGATGGACACTGCATGATACTCAAAACAACACTCAGTATGAAATACCAATGCCCTTGTTGTTTGTTTTTTACCTGTAACTAGAACTGAAACAATGATATTTCATAGCATCAACATCAGAACGTGGGAAGAGAAGAAAAATTGAAGAATAAAGCAACGACAGAACAAACGACAAAAGGTGCAAAGTAACCTGTAAACAGCCAAAGCAGAATGGAGTTTTTAAAAAACAGAGTTTCCTAGGGTCACCCTTGTCTATTGTTTTCTTGGATTTTAATTCAGGTAAGTTTAGAACACATTTTAACACTGGTGGTATATCACTTAGCTCATATGTGCTAAATCACTTCAGTTGTGTCTGACTCTGCAACCCTATGGACTGTAGCTGCCAGGCTCCTCTGTCCATGGGATTTTCCAGGCAAGAATACCAGAGTGGGTTGCCATTTATTCTCCAGGGAGTCTTTCCAACCCAGTGATCAAACCCTCATCTCCTGTGGCTCCTGCCTTACAGATGGATTCTTTATCACTGAACCACAGGAGAAGTCCATCACTTTGCTCAGTGAAATGCAAAAGGATCTGATGTTTATACAGTTGACCCTCAGTATCCATGGGAAGATTGGTTATAGGACCCCCAGTGATAACAAAATCCTCAGAAGCTCACGCCCCTTATATAAAATGGTGTAGTACTTGCATATAACCTACAGTCATCCCCCTGTATATTTTAAATCATCTCTAGATTATTTATAATACCTGATACAGTGTAAATGCTATGAAAATAGTTGCAAATACAATGTAAATGTTAGGTAAACAGTTTCTAGAGTGGCAAATTCAAGTTTTACTTTTTGAAACTGTCTGGAATTTTTTTTCTGAATATTTTTGACCCATGGTTGGTCACATCTTCCGATGTGAAACCTACAGACACAATGGGCCGATGGTATAACAGCCCCAGTTTCACATGTTCAACCGTGCTCCGAAGACAGTATTTTCAGTGGGTGGGCAGTGTGTGTGCTTAGTCGCTCAGTTGTGTATAACTCTTTGCAACCCCATGGACTGTAGCCTACCAGGCTCCTCTGTCCATGGGGATTCTCCAGGCAAGAATACTGGAGTGGGTTGCCATGCCCTCCTCCAAGGGATCTTCTCAACCCAGGGGTTGAACACAGGTCTCCTGCACTGCAAGCATATTCTTTACCATCCGAGCCACAAGGAAAGCCCAAGAGCACTAGAGTGGGTTGCCATTCCCTTCTCCAGGGGATCTTCCTGACCCAGGAGTCGAACTGGGGTCTCCTGCATGGCAGGCAGATTCTTTATCAGCTGAGCTACCATTTTCAAATACTTCCTTGTTGCTTTAAACCAATCTCAGCCAACATACTCAATAGCCATTAAGAACAAAAACCTCACACTGTAATTCCTCTGTTCTATCTGTTTCTTGATATGTTCCTGATGACTCTTGAATTTTCAGTGTATTTCACTTCCTATGGCCCCAAACTTGCTCTTGGATTTGATAATGGCTATTATTCTTTGATTATCCTCACTTCTGTCTGCACTTGATCCTCACATGGCATTGACTATAGTAATCTGAGATAACACCCCAATCCCATTCTATCCAGGCAATGACACTAACTGGGGCAATTAGCAATCAGACAAGGGTTGTAGAATTATTATTTTAATGGCTAAGTGCCAGCATATCAAAGAGATGCAAACAGCTTCTTCTTCATGACCAACAAACACTTTAAAGTAGCTAAACTAATGGCAAAATTCATTCACAAAGGAATTTAAATTCACACAAGTTAGAGAAATGAACTTCCTTATCACTTCTGAGTGTTACAGTTGTAGAGAAGAATCACTTAATGGGTAAATGACTTGATATAGCAACACATTTTAAAGGCAGTTTGAAATCTTTTCTCTCTCCTCTCTGACTCATGCACCTTCTGAAATGCTATGTCCCTAGACTAAGGGGAGGTATTTATATAAAGGTGATCACTTCTCCTGAAGTTTCTAATAAACTAGGCCCAACAGAGAAAAAATAAAGTTTGAGAGTAGCAACAGCTAAAACACAGCACTGCTGTGTTCTCCCTCAAACAATCCCACTCAAATTTTAAGTATTAGCCTGAATTCCAAAGAATGAGATCTTCAATCTCATAATTTGACTCTGTTAGTCAAATTCCACTAATCTATATCTCTTTGTTTTTACTCTCCAATTTATAGACCTACAAAATAACAATGAGTTAGTTTTGACTGTCCACTGGCCTCTATGTGCAAGTGATCTTGTTCCAAATTTTCCCTTCATGAAGCCTTCCTAACTCCCTTCCCAGCAGAGCTGATTTCTATTTCTTTGAGGTCTCTAACATGGTATTTCTAGATCTAGGATGTTTAAGCTCAGCCTGCCTTGTATTGGGTTGGCCAAAAAGTTTTTTCAGGCTGATAAGTTGCTATGGAACAATCCAAATGAAAATTTTATCCATCCCAATACTTGGCTATTATGCCTCCCTTCCCAATCAGTTTGTCTAAAGGAAAACTGAGGATTTTTAGGACCAAGTTTCAAGATCCTTATGCTCCTTCCAGAGCATGGTCCACTACTTTGTAACCTAGTACTTTAATAAATGTTTATTTGAGTTGAACATACCAAAAAGAAAGAAATATCACACATGATTTATTTCTGTCTCATATTTATATTTAAAGAAGTGAGTGACTCAAGTCAATGTAAATATACAACATGCCAAGGGAAAATAAAGAGTTCAGATAACCAATTAGATATCTGTTACTCTTAAAGCAGAATTCAGTGACCTCTGAGACAAGGCCTGCTAAAGGGACAGAAAGAAATAAACCACCTTCCTAATGTGCTGGCTCTCTGTGAAGTTAAGTGAAGTGTAGTCGCTCAGTCATGTCCTACTCTTTGTGATCCCATGGACTGTTGCCTACCAGGCTCCTCCATTCATGGGATTTTCCAGGCAAGGGTTTAAGAGTGGGTTGCCATTTCCTTCTCCAGGGGATCTTCCTGACCCAGGAATCAAACCCGGGTCTCCCGCATTGCAGGCAGGCGCTTTACCCTCTAAGCCACCAGGGAAGTGCTGGCTCTCTAGATCTTGTTTATTCCTAATTGTGCTTATATAAACTTCTTGCCAGCTGCTATCTTTCAGCTAGAAACCTCAGCTGATAGAAATAGAATCCTTTGTGAACACTTAATAATGAAATTGAAAAAAATGCAGAAAGTTCCTATATTGTGTGGCAAGGTAGGGGATCTTCACCAGGCTAGATGGTATTCCCTTGATACATGAATCCCAACACGTGAACAGATTGACTTATTTTCCAGTAACATACTTAGTTCACTTTTGGCTATGTGTATTAATCTGATGGGGGCCTTCCCAGCTGTCTGAGTGGTAAAATATCTGCCTGCCAATGCAGAAGCAGTGGGAGATGTGAGATCGATCCCTGGCTTAGGAATTTCCCATGGAGGAAGAAATGGCAACCCACTCCAGTATTACTGCCTGGAAAGTTCCATGGACAGAGAAGTCTGGCAGTCTACGGTCCCTGGGTCACAAAGAGTGATAGGATGCAATGAATTATCAGTCATATTCCAAAGCAGGGTACATTTTCAAAATGTTTAATCCAAGTCCATATGCTGTACTGAGGTATATATCTATACACAATGCAAGATATGAACTAGAACTTCAGCCTTCATCAGAATGTTTGAACACCGTCATTTAGACACCAAAAGGCATCATTTTTGCAAAAACTTCTTGATTATTGCAAAGTGGAAAAGTCCCATTGGAAGTTAGGAGTCTAAGACTAAAAATTACATAAGTCAACTATTAGAATAAAAAGGAACTGTAGAGAAGTAGGATAGGTCTACCCCTTACTGCTGTTCAGTTGCTGTCATGTCTGACTCTTTGTGACCCCATGGACTGAAGCAAGCCAGGTTTCCCTTTCCTTCACTATTTCCCAGAGTTTGCTCTAACTCATGACCACAGAGTTGATGGTGCCATCCAACCATATCATCCTCTGTTGTCCCCTTCTCCTCCTGCCCTCAATCTTTCCCAGCATCAGAATCCTTTCCAGTGAGTCAGCTCTTTGCATCTGGTGGCAAAAGTATAGGAGCTTCAGCTTCAGCATCCTAAGCTGAAAGAGGCCACACAAATTATTGCAGGTTCCACTGTTGTCTGTCACTGACTAACTGAATAACTCTGGGTAAGCCCCTCCTCCCTTACCCTCAGTTTTGTGACTGAAAAATGAGGTGATTAGATTCGATGATATAAGATCCCATACAGCCTGAAAATGCTATTATTCTGCAAGCTGAGGAGCCAAATCCTAGAACACCCCCGCCTTCCAAAAGCAACATACAGGATGATGAAAAGATACTTAGGTGGCACTGGGCACTGCTGGTGTTCCAGCTTATGGATACTCTTTCTTAGCTTCAGAACCTCAGAGCTTGCTGGGCCCACCACAGACAGACAGATCAGGAGAGAATGATTGTTGGCATATTCTTTGCCTGAAAAGTGTTGCAGCTATCCAGAGTAATGGAAAATCCACCCCTCCCCACTTCTGAGGATTTGGCCTCCCTCAGTCTGGGCTTTGCCTCAGAGATTTCTCCTTAAGGTTCTCTGGAGCCCTAGGAAACCTACTCTTGACCTAACCTCAGACAAAGATGCATTTCCTCCTGGAAGACTCCCTGACTGGAAAGTCATTCAAAATCGACCTTAAAAGAGACTTTAGGCTCCAGGGAGCTGCACATTTTAGCATATTTTAGTTAACTGTCTGGCTTTGTCTAGTCTGTAGTGAAAACTATTTTTTTTTTAATTACAATTCTATTATGCTAATAAACAAAGTATTGATATGCTCAGTGAAAAGGGCAAATTCAGTCTTTGAATGGAGGACCTGTTATGATCACCAGCTTTAACTACATTTGCTTATTTTCTACCCCTCATTATTACATAAGGGAGTATCACTGAAATAGCTTCTATTTACTTTTTACAATGAGATTCAATCTTCCCCCTTCTTTCTTTTTATTACTGCTGTTTTCTAATGTGCAATCAGAAAGTCAGGCAATGGTTTAGGCTTTTTAAAGGACATCACATACAATCACTTAACAAGGCAGAACCCAGTTATTGTGCATGCGACACTGGGCACTGCCAATGACCCTATCAACGAAGTCAATCACTAAACCAAAGTTCAATTGATTTGGCTCAGTTTAATGATGTACACCAGTGAGCCTGAAGCATTGTGTTGTATTAGCAGTACACATTTAAGGAAAGCTAGTATTTACAACTAAACACTGTGTTAGTCGCTCAGTTTTGTCCAACTCTTTGACCCATGGACTGTAGTCTGCCAGGCTCCTCTATCTATGGAATGCTCCAGGCAAAAATAATGCAGTGGGTTACCATTTCCTTCTCTGGGGGATGTTCCTGACCCAAGGATCAAACCTGTGTCTCCTGCATTGCAGGCAAATTCTTTATCATCTGAGCCACCAGGGAAGCCAACTATAGACAAACGTGGCCAACCAAGAGAAGAATTCCATAAACAAAATCTAATCGAGTAAATATTGGGTTGGCCAAAAAGTTCATATGGACTTTTCAATATGATGTTATGAGACATCATATGTATAACATATGGAAAAGTCCAAATGAACATACATAACATCACATGGTAAAACCCAAATGAACTTTTTGGCCAAGTCAATAATTAGCACTATTACTATCATTTGTTATTTACAGATCACTTATTATGTGTTGGTCACATTCCTAAACACTTTGCATGAGTGTCCTCTTCTAAACTCACAAAAACACTGAAATGTTAACTAGCCCTGTCAGAAGATTTGGTGACGAGAAAGGGTCAAATAGTGGCCTCAAAGAAGTGTTACCTTGTTGAAAAATATGATCATAAAATTTTAATTGACCTTATCAGGCAAAACCAAGAATGAAAGTTACAGGGAAATCTAGTTTGTCTCAAGTCCCAACTGTCGGAACTGAACAGCAGATATTCTTTGCCATCAGGGAGCCTGTTTATCAGTAAAAGTACTCAGAAGCAGGATTCTATAGCCCTCAGGGATGCTATAGAAAGGGATTCTAGCAATGGAAAGTATTGGAAGGGTAATAAGGACATGCCAGCCCAGGTTTGGATAAAAATAATTTTGTGAACATTGAGAGCATGGTTGTACAAATAAACAAATGAATCAATACATGGATGAACAATCTTAGAAATTTATCCTTGTATGTGTCTCAGTTAAAGTACTCATTCTACCTTATGTGAATTCTATGCATGGCCTTTCATTTGCATTTCTATTAGATTAGAAGTTTATCGAGTCTTGACTCACCATGTACTAAATATTAACCTTGGGAAAAGTGCTCATTTTCCTCTTCTGCAATAATGGAACATGTCCTATAGCACTGCCATAAGGAATACATTAAACTGCACATGTAAAATTTAATGCCAGCTCAGTGCCTGGCACTGGTAAGCAGCAAATAAAATTAAATGGAGCTTTTAATTAGTATAAATATTACTACTATTATTTACTACTGTTATTATTGTGATTATTACTAAGTCACAGATAAACATCTCAGGCTCAGTATTTTTGATTTTAGAGCTTAAGAAACACCAACCAGTAGCCATTTTTATATTTCAATAGATCAATCAGAGCAGCAAGATTTTATCTTCCAACCTGCCAATCTAACTTGTCTGAGGAGAGAGAAAGAAGCCCATAGTACACTCAAGAGTTTATTGAAGAAGCAATTCAACAAGACGGTTCATCATGCTGCTGTCTTAAATAAATAAAGAATATGGAGTAAGGAAAAGAGAAAAATAAAATATTTTATTCCAATCTCTTAAAAATTATTATTCTTTGCAGCTGTCTTATGCATAACATATGAACATACATTTTTTCTCTATCTGTAGTGAAGGAACTATTATATGCCTTTGCAATTAATTACTATCTCCAACATTCCTATGAGATTAATGTCAAATTCATTTGAACGTGGCTTCTGGACTAGCAGGACCTCTTGCTCATTTCCTATGTTACTATAATAATAGAAGGATGGACTTTTAAATTGCCTGAGTTCAAACTGATTTAAAAAGGCAAATTTCCACACTGCAATTTACACCAATATTTTAGCATGGAGCTCTTCCTTTTAAAGAATATCTTAGTCCCAACATAATCTAAGGCACTTTAATACCTGTCATTGGTTAAGAAAATATTTCATTCTGGTGGAAGTACTGAAGTATATTCCTAGAGTCTGAAAAGTAGGTAGAAAAACAGCCATAAATCCAAATACCATATATTTATTGATGAGAAAAAATGAATCCCCAAAGGGGGTGGGGAGTGGTTTGACTATGTCTCACAGCTATTTAAAAGGCAAAAGTTAGGACTCACACATTAATTCAACTCATGTTTATTGAAAGCCTTCTCTTTGCTCATTCTATACTAGGCTTCCTATATATCTCTCACACTAATTATTTTTTAATGTCATTCAATTTTCATTTGACAACAAGTCATTTGGTATCTACTAAGTGCAGACACTGTGTTTGGTACAGTGTGCTGAAGTTGAAGGATAAAGAAGAGTTGCTCTCTGTCTGAGCATTTTAAATACTAGTTGGGAGTATACCAAGTATATAAATAGAGTAACTGGTAGAATGTGGGGCTTCCCTGGTGGCTCAGATGGTAAAGAATTTGCCTACAATACTATAGACCCACATTCAATCCATGGGTTGAAAAGATCCCCTTGAGAAGGAAATAGCTACCTACTTCAATATTTCTTGCCTGGAGAATTCCATGGGCAGAAGAGCCTGGAGAATTACAGTCCATGGGGTTCCAAAGATTCAGACACCACTGAGAGAGTAACAGTTTCACTTTCACTTCAGCTAATATCATAAGGAAGAAAGAAAATTTGGCAGGAGTTAATATAATAATTTCCTAACCATTTATATACATTTTAAAACCCTCTATCCAGTAACCAACCATCAAAATTGTATTCATCATATAGGGAAAAACTGCAAATGTGAGTAGAAACATTTAAGAGCAGCTAGAAGTTTACAATCTGTTTAATTAGCTGAGATTTACAAATAAAATACTATTTTACAAAGTCAGGACAATAGTTAACTGTTAAGTGTAATGAAGCTAATTCCATATTACAGAAATTATTAAAAGAGAAAAGCTCAGTGTGAATTGACTTTGAGACTCTAAGAGGGCTTCAAGGAAGAGGTAGAATTTAACCTTAAAGCATTTATTATTACCATTTATATTACATTAGAAGCATTGATGTATTCCATTACACCTAGATTTCTTAACACATGCCCATTGGAATAACTACAATAACAAACTTTTTCTAATTAGTATCTTATGACTAACTAGCAAAAAATGGCATTATAATATCAACAGACCCCTAAAAAAGTCACCTAGTAGTTGTTGAAAAATTGAGATCATTTCCCCTAAAGTCAGGAACAAGACAAGGATGCCTACTCTCACCACTACTATTCAACATAGTTTTGGAAGTTTTAGCCACAGAAATCAGAGAAGAAAAAGAAATAAAAGGAATCCAAACTGGAAAAGAAGTAAAACTCTCACTGTTTGCAGATGACATGATCCTCTACATAGAAAACCCTAAAGACTCTACCAGAAAATTACTAGAGCTATCAATGAATATAGTAATGTTGCAGGATGTAAAATTAACACAGAGAAATCCCTTGCATTCCTATACACTAACAATGAGGAAATGGAAATAGAAATTAAGGAAATGATTCCATTCACCATTGCAACGAAAAGAATAAAATACTTAGGAATAAATCTACCTAAGGAAACAAAAGACCTATATATAGAAAACTATAAAACACTGGTGAAAGAAATCAAAGATGACACAAATAGATGGAGAAATATACCATGTTCATGGATCAGAAGAATCAATATATTGAAAATGAGTATACTAACCAAAGCAATCTATAGATTCAATGCAATCCCTATCAAGCTACCAATGTTATTTTTCAGATAACTAGAACAAATAACTTCACAATTTGTATGGAAATACAAAAAACCTCAAATAGCCAAAGCGATCTTAAGAAAGAAGAATGGAACTGGAGGAATCAACCTGCCTGACTTCAGACTATACTACAAAGCTACAGCCATCAGACAGCATGGTACTGGCACAAAGAGAAATATAGATCAATGGAACAAAATAGAAAACCCAGAGATAAATCCATGCACCTATAGAAACTTTTGACAAAGGAGGCAAGAATGAAGAAAAGACAATTTATTTAACAAGCAGTGCTGGGACAACTGGTCAACCACTTGTAAAAGAATGAAACTAGAACACTTTCTAACACCATACACAAAAATAAACTCAAAATGGATTAAAGATCTAAATGTAAGATCAGAAACTATAAAACTCCTAGAGGAAAACATAGGCAAAATACTCTCTGACATAAATCACAGCAGGATCTTCTATGACCCACCTCCCAGAGTAATGGAAGTAAAAGCAAAAATAAACAAGTGGGACCTAATTAAACTTAAAAGCTTTTGCACAATGAAGGAAACTATAAGCAAGGTGAAAAGACAGCTTTCAGAATGGGAGAAAATAATAGCAAATGAAGCAACTGACAAAGAACTAATCTCAAAAATATACAAGCAGCTCCTGCCATTCAATTCCAGAAAAAATGAATGACCCAATCAAAAAATGGGCCAAAGATCTAAACAGACATTTCCCCAAAGAAGACATACAAATGGCTAACAAACACATGAAAAGATGCTCAACATCACTGATTATCAGATAAACGCAACTCAAAACCACAATGAGGTACCATCTCATGCCGGTCAAAATGGCTGCTATCAAAAAGTCTACAAGCAATAAATGCTGGAGAGGGTGTGGAGAAAAGGGAACCCTCTTAAACTGTTGGTGGAAATGCAAACTAGTACAGCCACTATGGAGAACAGTGTGGAGATTCCTTAAAAAACTGGAAATAGAACTGCCATATGACCCAGCAATCCCACTGCTGGGCATACACACTGAGGAAACTAGAACTGAAAGAGACACGTGCACCCCAATGCTCATCACAGCACTGTTAACAATTGCCAGGACATGGAAGCAACCTAAATGTCCATCGGCAGACAATGGATAAGAAAGCTGTGATACATACACACAATGGAATATTACTCAGCCATTAAAAAGAATGCATTTGAATCAGTTCTAATGAGGTGGATGAAACTGGAGCCCATTATACAGAGTGAAGTCACTCAGAAAGAAAAACACCAATACAGTATACTAACATGTATGTATGGAATTTAGAAAGATGGTAATGATGACCCTATATGCGAGACAGCAAGAGACACAGATGTAAAGAACAGATTTTTGGACTCTATGGGAGAAGGCGAGGGTGGGATGATTTGAGAGAATAGCATTGAAACATGTATATTATCATATGTGAAATAGATTGCCAGTCCAGGTTTGATGCAGGAGACAGGGCACTCAGGGCTGGTGCACAGGGATGACCCTGAGGGATGGGATGGGGAGGGAGGTGGGAGGGGGTTTCAGGATGGGGAACACATGTACACCCATGGCTGATTCATGTCAATGTATGCCAAAAACCACTACAATATTGCAAAGTAATTAGCCTCTAATTAAAATAAATTAATTGATTAAAAAATCAAAAAATAAAAACAAACAACATCAAAAAAAGAGTCACCTAGTAGTTGAACAGTTCATTCTTCAGCTACTTTGTTTGTGACTTCTGTTGTGTCCATTCTGATTTTTTCAACTGTTAACCCAGTAAGCATTTCAGAATTGACTAGATCTCCATCAGTTTTGGCATATTGTAAGACCACCTAAGAAGTGTGACTCAGAGGTTAAAGTGCCTGTCTGCAATGCCAGAGACCTGGGTTCGATCCCTGGGTCGAGAAGATTCCCTGGAGAAGGAAATGGCAATCCACTCCAGTGTTCTTGCCTGGAGAATCCCATGGACAGAGGAGCCTGGTGGGCTATAGTCCATAGGGTTGCAAAGAATCGGACACGACTGAGCGACTTCACTTTCACTTTCACTTTCAAGACCACCTAAGAAGTGTTCACAATCTTTTCTCTTCCAAAATTCCCTTACCAATTCTCAACCAAGTCAAATTCTATCTCCCTCCTCTGAACAATGCAATGGTCTGCATTTTTCACTTGAAAAATCTTTTCATTTTTAATCAATTATTTATGTATGTCACCATATTGTTTACAAATAACTTTTTTCTCATCTATATCAGAAGCATTACTTATGCCTAAGTATAATGTTTTTAGGAGCCTGGCAGGCTACAGTCCATGAGGTTGCAAAGAGTCAGACATGACTGAGCAACTGAATACATAGTGCTGTAAAAAAAAAGGCTCTTAATAAATAGTCAATATTGTAATTTCCATGCAGTGGATAGGCCCACATGAGTTACAGACACACTGTAGTTCACAGCCTACAACTTATTTGAGATGCTTTATTCACTTTCCCTCACTCCTAGGAGGAAAAAAAGAAGAGGAAAGGAAAGAAAAATAAAGAAAATCACAACACTTAACCCTAAATAGTAGGATATATTCTACTCTCAAATATGCCACTAATTAGCTGTGCCATGTTGGATTGGGGTGCCTACTCAGTCTTCTCCATAGAGTGCTCTACGGAATTGACAGCTTGCTGAAATATTATATGATGGTCTTCTTTCAGATCATTAGATACTAAAGGAACTAACCAGGAACATGTGTAATATGAAAATTATATCTATTTTGTTTTGTGAATTAGAAACATAGGGTGAAATATATGAGCAAAGTATTCTTTACAGTAGTTGTTCTAAAATTTTTCATTTTATACCATGTCTCCCAGTAAGAAATCTTTCTCTCTCTCCCTCTCTCTCTCATCACTATCTATATCTTTTTTTTTCTACCACTCTCAAAACTGAAAGTAAAGTCTGACCAATTACATTGTATAATAAGTAATGTACTGTAAGTTTTTAATTCTGCTCTATTGTATTTCTATCCTATTCCATCCTATTCTATTATGTCTTACTTTATTCTATTTTATTTTAGAAATTGCAGATTTGTTGAACAATTAAACTGATTCCATCACCCTCTCTGGATGCATGAATTCAATCACATTCTTAATCTATTCTAAGGAATATTTTCTTTATTTGTAGAAAGTGAATAATAATTCTCTTTCTCTCCATTAGTATTTGCTTTATGTATTTGGGTGTTCCTATATTAGGTGCATATACACTGATGGATAAACAACAGAGTCCTACTGTATAGCACAGAGGACTATATTCAATATCATGTGATAAACCATAATGGGAAATAATATAAAAAAGAATTTATATGTATAACTGAATCACTTTCCTGTACAGCAGAAAATAACAGAATATTATGAAACAACTTGTACTTAAATAAAATTTTAAAAATTCTATTTTTAAAGCATATTGTTAGAACTAAATAAAATACTGCTGCTAGCACTGTGCTTTGGGTTAAGCATTCAATATCGGTGTATAATTTTAACTATTTTGATCATTCTAATACTATTATAAACTAATTTGGAGACTGTTAACATGTTATGCTTCCCCGGTGGCTCAGTTGGGGAAGAACTGCCTGCAATGCAGGAAACATGGGTTCGATCCTGGGTCGGGAAGATACTCTGGAGAAGAGAATGGCAACCCAATCCAGCATTCTTGCCTGGAGAATTCCATGGACAGAGAAGTCTGGCAAGTTACAGTCCATGGGATCACAAAGAGTCAGATATGACTAAGCGACTAACACTTTCAGGTTCAATATATGTTATGGTTCTCACGTATATGACACCGATTAAAGCTAGGAAATTCTGAACTTTGGAATTTGGATTTCAATTTCAGTTGTTAGGAAAAATGAAAACAAAATGAATAGAACTGTTTCATATTTGTTCCAGATAAAAAATACTCAATATTACTTTGGTTTTGACTAACTCTGCAGAATTTTGATTTAGTACTTAATCTCCATGGTGATTAAGGGATGTGGAAAACGATAACATTGCATTTCATTTAGATGCTTCTGTGAGGTGACATATATGACAGATTCATTCTTCTAACTTAACAGTGTTGAAAATCATCTCATCTCCTATTAGCAGGAGAAATATGAGCAGAAGCGTGTGGTTCCTTCACCACTAATATTTGTACCAGGGGGAAGATATTAGCTAAAGGAAACTGAAATCCATCTTCTGATATTTTAATAATCCTAGTTTGAATGCTCAAATCACTGTTTATAAAAGAGGCTATCTATAGAAGTATTATATTGTGGTTTCTACCTTCTTTAGGTTAGAACAGCTCATTCTTTAATGATAAAATTCACTAATGAAATTTAAAATTAAAATATAAACAAAAATAAAATGTATGTATGTGACATATATCTTCTATGCTCACAAACAGCAGAAAATAATTAGTTTACCTTTCTTGCCATGACTTATCAAGAATCTGAGCAAAGAGGAACAATATCACCTGCTCAGCAGGAGATAAGTGATAACCATTTCCCCAGGAGGACTTTATGGTTGTCTTCTAATCACTCAAGAGGCTGAATTCTTTTTTAATGTAAACTAATCTCGCTTGCTTTCAACTTCACACCCCCACCCCTTCCCAATCCTATAATTTCCTCCTTTTTTATACCAACTGAAATATGGAGCTTTTAACATCACCACGAGCGCCATCAGCACCAATGGTTCAAAAAATCTTCAGCATAACCACTATGTGTACCACATTCCCTTCATTTTGTCAATTGAACAGTTCTTAAAGAACCTCATTATCTGCCCACAGTACTCCACATTTTCCTGTTATAAAGACATTCCTTTGCAATGTCTCCTCTACCAACCAGGAAGACTAAAATCTTGCTTCAGATCCCCCGTGTTTTCACAGCACAATGGGCAGAGGGAAAATAATTAATACTGAGTGCCTCCTACAAGTCAGGAGATAAGAGGTACTGTATTTAATCTTCAACACAATCTTATGATACAGATATCATTATATGCACTTGAAGAAGAAAGTGAGAGCGAAAGAGATTCTGTTACTTATCAAAAGTCACACACGGGGCCTCTGAGGAGAGCCTCCAAGAGCCCACGCTCTGGGCCATTGCACAGTACCAGCTGGACTAAAGAAACACTGAATTACTCTCTCGTCTTTTTCTTTTCTGTCAGGGAGCCTTTTGGAGGTCTTGATATTATGGGTTTTCCAGATATTGGAATCAAGTTAACTCACAAGGGGCTCTAAGCTGTGTAAAACTCTTGTCCAGAGTCCAGGTTCTAGAACGTTTTGGAAGAGAGAAAGTGTTAGCAGTCAGTCTATAAACACAGTGACTGCACTATGGTAAAAATGAAGCCAGGATGCCCAGAAAGCTTCCTCCTGCTTGGAGAAGATGATTTTATGCCTTCTCTTCCCTTAAGAGATTTTGAATATACAGCTTAAAAGCCTCATTGGAAACAAACAAAATCCCTGCCACATAGAGTTATGGCATTACCCTGGTCTGCATGTAATCATGAATCAAAGTCTGCCTCAGAGGTGACTGCATACAGCTAAAGCCTTGTGGCATGATTAATTTTCTATGTTTTGCTCATCTTTGCTGCTTTACCCAGAATGACTCTTTGCCTTTCCACCCTCCCTTAGGGAAACCATTCTTCACTGTTCTGGGCCAAGAACCAATGTCACTCGCTCCACAAAGATCTTTCCAACACCTCCCTACCTCCAGTTCATCTCTGAGTTCCCCCAGCCCTTCATTCATGTCTCTAACACAGCATTTATCATAGTGCATAACATATTCCTCTACCCTACAGACAAGGATTTTCAACCTCAGCACTACTTCCTTTGGGGGCTATATAAGTAACTTTTTAAGGGCTATACTGGGAATTGTGGGATGTTTAGAAGCATCCCTGGAATCAACCCATTGAAAGCCATGGCATCTCCCCTTGAACTGTGATAACCAAATTTGTCTCTAAATATTCTCAAATGTCTTCTGAATGATAAGCAGCATCACCCTCACTTAACAACCGCTACTTTAGCTTATGGGGACCACATAGACAGTGACTGTCCTTTTCTTTTTGGCCTCATATACCCAGAAGTATCAGACCTATCACAAACAGTTAATTAAATCTACTGGTTGGAAAAGTCTCATTTCCCAATAACTGCATATAGTATTGGAAAATGCACTGAGTTCATGCCCTTTCAAAAGTGAAACAAGTGCTCAGTTGCTCATTCAGGTCCAGCTCTTTGCGACCCCATGGACTGCAGCCCACTCGGCTCCTCTTTCCATGGGGTTTCCCAGACAAAAATGCTGGAGTGGGTTCTAATTTCCTCCTCCAGGGGATCTTCCTGACACGGGGGTTGAACCCATGTCTCCTGCATTGGCAGATAAATTCTTCAACAGTGAGCCACCTAGGAAGCAATGTGATGCTGAATTACAATCTGGATTCAAAGAAAGTGACATCAAAAGTCAATAGATGTCAAAGTGAAAAGAAATACTTTTCTTTACATATTTAAGAAATTAAAAAATATATATATATATATTCTACATATAGAAATTATATATTAACACATTGTTTACATATGTACACACACACACACACACACACACACACACTTAATGACCTTCCCTGAAAAGCTGCATTCAGAAAAATAAATAAAAGCAATCTGGTATCTCTAAATACATCATATTTAAAATGCTTTGTTCACTAAAATATGCAGCGCATTTCTAGCCTTTCCCCCCCTCAAAGATCCATTCATGAAAAAAGTGATGCTTATTTTGAAATTTCCAAATCAGAGCGACTTGATTAAATAAACAGCACAGACAGTGTGATATTGCCTTTCTTCCTGACAAGATATTCATCTCTTCCCAATTTAGTGCAGAACAATTTAAAGTCATCTGACTTTGCTTATTTCTGTAAACTAGTTAGCTATTTATTTGAATGGAAAAAACAGAAACACTGTGATCTTAACATCAAGTTGTGATGATGAAAGACTTTTTCTCACCTCAGAAGTGAACTGGCTCTGCATATCTTCATTTATTTCTCTACTTGAGGTTGTAGTTAAAAGTGACATAGATTTGTCTGTTCAGGTTTATGTAGTTTTACCAAAATCAGATACATTCACTGGGATAGTACAAGCAGGAATGGTGCATTTGGCAGGTCAGGAATCTTTGTAAGAAAGAAATACAAACACAAGACCAGCCTCTCCAGAGTAGTTACAAAGGCGGTCACTCAGAACCAAAAGGCATGTTCTGCAAACTGGAGAATATCATGATTTCAGTGGCCATACTTTATTGGTGGTCTCTTTTTGGTTTTAACTACATAAACTTTTCGTTATAATACTAGGAGCAGTGATTATCCTTGCTGCTACAAAGAGCAAGTAATTAAATATCAGGGCAAGCAAAAAAAAAAAAAATTGCATGATGCCATTTAACTATTCAGTGAGTGAAGCAAAATTCACCACATGGCTCTTCTCTGATAACAAACAGCAAGGAACTCAGTACATAGCATTCTGTTGTGCAACCAATCTTCCTCCAAACATCAGCCACATTTATATTCACACTTATAACTGAGGCATTTTCAAACCTCCTCACTCCCTCTCCCCCTGGACTGCCCTCAGTCAGCGCCTCCAACCACCCCATCCCCCACCCCACCACCCACTCCCATCCTCAAAGGGTGCAGCAAGGAAGGTAAAAGTAACTGAATTTCAGAGGAACATGCATGTGTGGAAGAGTTCATTCAGGAGTTGAAGGGTCTGTATACCTGAGATAAGAAACAAACAGAACTTTCACCTCCTCGTTTCATATCAACTGGTCTCCTTTTCTCTGATTTCAGTTTAAAGAAATTCCTGGGCTCCAACAAATTGCAGAACTTTAATTTAAAAATGTTTACTTCCTGCCTTAAACAGATTTCAGTTCTTAGGATGCAAACAAGTTATTTTCTGATATTCTCACTGCAACTTTCAGTGAATCATTCATACTTATGTTTAACCTATTATCTCTCTATATGTATCTCTCTCTCTCTCTCTCTCTCTCTCTCTCTCTCTCTCTCTCTCTCTCATCTCTTATTTCAAGGAAGTGAGTGAAAGTGAAAGTTGCTCAGTAGTGTCCGAATCTGCAACCCCATGGACTGTAGTCCATGGAGTTCTCCAGGCCAGAATACTGGAGTGGGTAGCCTTTCCCTTCTCCAGGGAATCTCCCCAACCCAGGGATTGAACCCAGGCCTCCCTCATTGCAGGTGGATTCTTTACCAGCTGAGCCACAAGGGAAGCCCATTTCAAGGAAACTGAAGACTAAAATGAGATGCTCTAGGTAGCATTGTGTAAACCACAAAACACTATTCACATCTAGCAACCAAGCAATTGAACACACACACAAAAACACACATACACACAGTGCCAAAGGGAACAGACAGCTTTCAAGACAAATAAACCTTACCACACATTTAAGGATCCAAGTCATCACAGACAGACTTCATTGTATCTTGGAAGGGGCAAAAACATTAAGCTTTGACTTAGGTTTCCAGGAGGAGAGGAAAAATAAAAAGCTCTTTCTAAAAATTTTTACTGCATTTTGCTTTCATTCAGGGTTTCGGTGTGATGCAGAGACAGTTTGAAATCCACAGGATGGCAAAGATACAGAAGCCCAGCTTCTAAATGTGTACTTAAGATCAATTTTACTTGTCCTTAAAACCCATAATACACAAAATGGAAAGCTCCTATATTGTTGCAGTAGAGAATATATGACAAATGAATGTCAACAATCAAAGCTTTATATAATCCATATATTAAAATATATGACATGTTTATTCACATATACAATGTTTTATTGAAACACTTTTATATGGACATATTACTGCACAAAACATCAATATTCTCTTTTTGAGAAACAAAGACTCTAGACTCATTTTCCCAGACCTTAAGTGCTTCTCTGCTACTAAATGAAGTGATTATACAAACACTTTAATGATATATGGGTAACATTTTAGAGCTGACTGTGACCATGGAGAGAAAAGAATTTTGGATCAGAAGAAATTTCACCTAATCCCCAAGTGTATAGAATACTATTTGGCCTTTATACAAATACAGACAAGTTCTAAATATCATTATTGTTGCAGAAGTATTCTAGGCTGAATTCCAAAGTTATCATTCACCTAGATGCTCAATCTACACCTTTATGTTCAAATATCTAGCTATTATTTTCAGACTCTGAAAATCAAAAAGAGTTGTAATCAATTTTAAGTCTCTGGAATATATTTGACTTTATGAAGTTATTAGAAAACAGAGTATACCAGAAGACAATGAAAACACAATCTCCTTCTGTTTGCTTGCTTGTTTGCTTAGTATTTTTGTCTAAATACCAAGCAAAGAAGCAAGTCAGTACGCAGAGCTGATGTAGAATCACTTGCATCTTGTTTTGAATCCCAGATATGATACTTCGTAGCTGAAAGACCTAAAACTCTTTCATTAATCTCTAGAGATCACAGTTATCTATAAAGTGAGAATAATGGTAACTATCTCCAAATGTACTCACGATGTATGAATTAGATCACCAAAGAAAATTACTTCCTCTGATACCAGGTTCTCACTTCCATTCAAAGGATCAGAATGGACATGGTTGGGCCTAGGTAAGGAAGGTGATGGAAATAAACTGATTTATGAATAATTTCACTTAACCTTGAAGCTGCATGACAGCCCAGTAGCTACGCATTGCCTCGGGTTCAAATCCTGGTTTTAACATGAGACAGCTGAGGGACCATGCATGAGTCATTTAACCTCCTGCCTATGATTGCCCAACTGTAAACTGGGAAAGCATTGAGATAGCTTATTGTCTTGTTTTAAGGTTTAAAAGAGTTAACTGTGGAAACAACAAACTGTGGAAAATTCTTAAAGAGAGGGAAATACCAGACCACCTTACCTGCCTCTTATATTTCTGAGATATCTGTGTGCAGGTCAAGAAGCAACAGCTAGAACCAGACATGGAACAATGGACTGGTTCCTAATTGGGAGAGGAGTATGTCAAGGCTGTATATTGTCACCTTGCTTACTTAACTTATATCCCAGGGATAGAACCCAGGTCTCCCACATTGCAGGCAGATTCTTTAACCAGCTGAGCCACAAGAGAAGCACTAAATTCAGAGTACATCATGCCAAATGCCTGGCTGGATGAAGCACAAGCTGGAATCAAGATTGCTGGGAGAAATATCAATAACCTCAGATACACAGAAGACATCACCCTTATGGCAGAAAGTGAAGAGAAACTAAAGAGCCTCTTGATGAAAGTGGAAGAGGAGAGTGAAGAAGCCAGCTTAAAACTCAACATTCAAAAAATGAACATCATGGCATTCACCCCCATCACTTCATGGCAAATAGGTGGGGAAACGGTAGAAACAGTGACAGACTTTATTTTCTTGGGCTCCAAAATCACCGTGGATGGTGATTGCAGCCATGAAATTAAAAGTCGTTTACTCCTTGGAAGAAAGTTATAACAAACTTAGACTGCATATTAAAAAGCAGAGAAATTACTTTGCCAACAAAGGTCCATATAATCAAAGATACGGTTTTTCCAGTAGTCATGTATGGATTTGAGAGTTGGACCATAAAGAAAGCTGAGTGTCAAAAAATTGATGCTTTTGAACTGCAGTGTTGGAGAAGACTCTCGAGAGTCCTTTGGACACAAGGAGATCCACCCTGTCCATCCTAAAGGAAATTAGTCCTGAATATTCATTGGAAGGACTGATGCTGAACCTGAAGCTCCAATACTTTGGCCACTTGATGGGAAGAACTGACTCATGGAAAGCATTCTGATGCTGAGAAAAATTGAAGGCAGGAGGAGAAGGGGACGGCAGAGGATGAGATGGCTGGATGGCATTACCAACTCAATGGACAAGAGTTTGAGCAAGCTCTGGGAGTTGGTGATGGACAGAGAAGCCTGGTGTGCTGCCATCCATGGGGTCACAAAGATTCGGAAGTGACTGAGACTGAATTTACTTTTTAAGTATTCAGTCAATTCGGTCAGGTTTTTAAGTATTACGTGTCTTAAAATTTCTTAAATTACACGTATTTATACGTATGTGCTTTTCATTACCTATTCCACAATATTCACTTGATGCTTACCATATGCCTTCTTCTAGGAATTGGAATGCCCAATGAATACCATACAAAAAAACTCACCAAAAAATGCCTTGTCTCTTCAAGTTTACACTGAAGAAACAACTAAACTCTATTATAGCTAATATGATAAATACTTTGGACAAAATATAGCACTAGTGGTAAAGAATCTGCCTGCCAATACAGGAGATACAAGAGACGCCAGGTTTGATCCCTAGGTGTGGAAGATCTCCTGGAGAAGGAAATGGCAACCCCCTCCAGTATACCTAGAAAATTCCATGGACAGAGGATCCTGGAGGCCTATGGTCCATGGGATCCCAAAGAGTTGGATAGGACTGAGCACATGCTCCCATGCCAATCAAGGTAAAAGACTAGGGGAGCACAAAGATAAGATTATACTTTTATATCAATGGTCAAGAAACTCCCCCTGATTAGGTGACATTTGAGCCCAACTCTGAGGCAATCTGGGCTATGCCATAAAGCTGCCTGCTCTAGACCGTTTCGAGCAGAATCGGCAAGTTCAAAACCCGTGTGTAGGGAGCAGGCCTGACATATTTGAAAAACACAAGAAATTTCCTGAAACTTTCATGATAATTCCTAGCTATTACTCTGAAGGGTCAACATAGCAAGTGTGATAAATACTCAGTTCTCTGATATAGCTGTCCTGATACTCTAGATATATGAAAACCACCCAAACATTATTTATAATATCTGAGAGAGCAATTTTTTAAGAATTATGCAAAGTAATTTAACACAATAATGGCTAACCCACAGTGTTTAAGCAAAGGGGAGGAAAATGAAATATATCTGCTCTTGCTTGAGCTGTAGACTTTGTGCAGGCTATTTGGTCTCTCTGAACCTCAGTCTCCTCATTCATACAATAGAAAGAGTGGACTCTGTTCCATGCTTGTCACTAGTGTTATTTCAGTCTTAGATTGGAAGGCACTTCATAAAAAATTACTTGCCACACACATGCAAAATATTTTGGTAAAATCTCATTTATACGAAGGCCATTTGTCTGCCAATGTTATTCATATGAGAGATGTCTAAGTCTTTATAGGGAAGCCAAAATGTCCTGTAGAAGACAAATTGACATTACATCATTGATATATCAAACTCATATATTTCACTTCTAGAAAGGCTCAAAGACTCTCACTTTAGAGTCCATTTATTCATCCCTTAAGCATAAGTTTAATATTCTTGAATACATAGGTTTCTATTACTACCACTAGTTGACTTCAGCATTAAGATATGCATGTAACTCTTTCCATTTTGTTGGGTTGACTTGGATCTACTCACAAGTTCTGGGGAGGTAGTTCTATGAATTAATAATAGAGGATTATTAGTAATGCTATTTGGGTCTGGGTATGTAGATATCAAGGTAAATTTGTGATTAGGGGAGAAAACAATCTGATTCATGATGGAAAAATTCTAACTGTGGAATGCCATAATCCTGGGTTCAAAGCCAAGATCACCACCGCCAATGAGAGTCATATTAAATTGTGAACTTAATATCCAAGCCTTGATATTCTGTTCCCGGAACTGGCAGTAGTGATAAAAGTCCTACAGAATAGTAAGGAGTGCTAGGAAGGAATTATGTAGAGGTGATCTTAATAAAGTGCATGGTATAATCCCCTTCACTTCCTCCCTTGCCCTACACATGACCCAAACCTAGCACCTTGGCCTCTGCAAAACCCTAATGTTCTCAGCACAAAATTACCTGGGAAAAAGCAGCTACCCTTAGTAATAGCATGAATGTATGAATGAATCAGCCAATGAATGAATAAAGAAATTTATAAAATTATCAATTAACTACATAATAATAGCTCCTGAAACTCACAAGTCATGAAGGCAGATACAATACCTCTTGATCATATCTTCTCTTACTAAATACTAAATGGTGTAGTATTCTTGATAGATAATCTTTCTTATCTTTACCGCCAGGATCCTAATTTAGAAGACACAAAGATATCGGGCTGAGAAATGTGCTCCTAGGCACTCTGGCAGAAGGCAGGAAGTCATTTTCTTTAAACCACTGCTTTAGCTTCAGCCACAGTTATTCATTCTCTTTTAGAAGGAGGAATTCATTTATGTCTTCAGGAGACAGATGTATCAAGCCATCGGGTGTTTCTGCCAATCACCTCCTGCCAAAGCCCTGATGTTTTATTTCATTAGTGCAGGCACTTTCCATTAATTTAGATACTGTTTAAGAGTGTTAGTTTCAAAGGACGTTGTTTCTTGGCTCTTCTATTCTGAAGGGCTATTTAATACATTACTGCAATGAACTGACCCTTTGCCAAGAAAGAAGCAGTGGCCACCCAATTCTAATCAGTTTCTGACAATGTGATTCTAATGCTTGGCCTGATGATATATTCATTGTGCTCTACCTGGAACTGACAGAAATGAGCCAGAAGATTTCTATCGGCTGCGTAGTAAGACTAAACAAAGCACATTATTGAGGGCTTTCTTCTTTCCTTCCTTCCTCCTTCCTTCCTTTCTTCCTTCTGTCCTTCTTCTCTTCCTTCCTCTCTTTCCCC
The DNA here is from genome assembly GCF_963930625.1 of Muntiacus reevesi. Lineage (NCBI taxonomy): Eukaryota > Metazoa > Chordata > Mammalia > Artiodactyla > Cervidae > Muntiacus > Muntiacus reevesi. The sequence goes on along the minus strand of NC_089257.1, from coordinate 21,516,337 downwards.
TTTCCTTTCTCCCTTCTTTCCTTCCTTTCTGCTTTCTCTTCTTTCTCTTTTTCATAAAAATAAGAACACAAGAGTATTCTACTATATGCCAAGTGTGAGAGACACTGTTGATGCCTAAAATCATAGATCCTTATCCCCATTCTTTCTTATCCCTAAGTAAACCTCTGTTTTATTCAGCTCCTTCATGCAGCTCTCCATGAAGCTTCAAAGAATGGATCCTGACTCATCTGAGACATCATGGTTTCTTCACTTCCTTTGCTAGTCATTGGTCTGAGGATACAATTCGACCCAATGAAACATAAACATAGGCTTAATGGAGATTTCAGAGGAAGTTTTCCTTAATCTCAAAAGACTCAAGAAAGAACGAAACTCTTTGGTCCTGACCTGGACCATATCATGTCTGGATATGATGTCTAGCACTGTTACAATCTCTGTAACAATGGTGACAAGAACTCAACATTAGAGCAAAATGATGGAAAGATTTTGTCCTTGATGCTGCTGTTGAACCAGGGAGAAAAACCAGAATCATTCTTTCCCTGAACTTCATGATTTATGTGAAAATACATTTCTTTACTTTCTGAACTTCAGTTGACATTGTAGGCTATACTAGTCCATGGGCGAAATATCAACAGAGTGTAAGATTCTATAATAGAATTAGCCCTTCAAGAACGCTGGAATTACAAAGTGAGCTACTCTGTATAGTTAAACATTACAGCAATGTGCTTGTCCCTTAAAAATAGCAAAACTGAGCATTATGATTTATTTAGATCATGCTCATAGTCTGTACATAAATCTGACATTCCCACAGTTATAGTGAGGAGGATATTTTACAGTGATGCATCCAACTTTCTGGACGGCAAGTTTGCACTTGGACCCAATCAAAATGCTCAGATACTTACATGAACTTGTTTCACACATAGTTGGAAGCTTTGGAAAAATCCACCTCAAAAACAATTTCTGTCTAAACTCAATTCTTTCAACTCATTTTGGTTCTCAATCTTTTCAATATGTGTTTGGAGAATGGGTAATTATTTGAACTACCCAATTGCAATGCCTATAGGTATATAACCATCCAATTGCAGTAATTCCTCCAGGTATAATGTCTATAGGTATATAAATATATACATATTATACATTTACTTAGATATATTTACTTATATAGTTATACATATAATTTCTTCACTTACATATAAATGTGTATATATATATATATATATATATATATATAATTTATTTCATATGTCTTAGCCTTTTTTCATGGTTTCCTCATTTCCTTGGCTAGTCATTGGTCTGGTTATACAATTTGAGTCAATGAAACAAAAATTTAGGCTTAATGGATTTCAGAGTAAGTTTTCTTTAATCTTAAAAACCTCAGGTAAAGTTATACTCTTTTGTGCAGGACTATATCATGTCTGGATATGACATCTAGCACCATTTCAATCTCTTAAACTAGAATTTAAGATCCCTAGCAGCAATGTCTATATTATTATTGTATCACTTGTAGGCTCTAGCCAAAGGCTACCTATAGAAAAAATGGTCAGTTATATTTTATGACCAGTTAAGTTACTGAGTGAAGTCACTCAGTCATGTCCAACTCTTTGCAACCCCATGGACTGTAGCCTACCACGCTCCTCCGTCCATGGGATTTTCCAGGCAAGAGTACTGGAGTGGGTTGCCATTTCCTTTTCCAGGGGATTGTCCCAACCCAGGGATTGAACCCAGGTCTCCCGCATTGTAGGCAGACGCTTTACCATCTGAGCCAGCAGGGAAGTCTAAGTTACTGAGTAGATATGGCAAATAACAATCTCAACACATTTTTCCTTCTACCATGAGTGTTGAAACCTGTCTTTTACTAAGCCTATAATTACATTTTGACTCTAACCTAAATCTGTTCTGAATAGTAAGAATAAAAAAAATAATTCAAATTCTTCAAACTATTCTTTGCTTAAAATCCTTTTGTCCATCTGAGTATATTTAAACCAGTAAGAAATGGTTCACTTGCTGCATTTGGACATCTCAGTGTTGACAAACCAATACATCTAGCAATCAAAATATGAGCATACTGATAACCAAATGGTTATTAACCAAGTCCACAGAAAGATGACCCTGAAGAAAATGATGACAAACAGCTAAACTGTATCAGTTGCTTACCATGTGCCAGGCACTCTTACATCCATTTAACTTCTTAAATCTTCACACTAACTCTCCAAGTTTCAGTCTATTGTTATTCGCATTTTGCAAATGAAGTAGCAAAGACACAGAAAGAACACTGATTTGCCCAAGATTTCACCACTTACAAATTGAGTGGCAAAGACAAATTTAGGGAAGTGGGCTGTTTTACCTTAAAAAAACCACCAAAGTGGTCCACCCCCAAAGGATCCTATTCTCCATGCAATTAAGAGAACTACAGAAATAAATACTTGTCCAGGGAGCTTTCTTGAGAGATGACAGGACAAGCATCAAAGACCATCATTCCTGTAACCAAATTTTCATCTGAAAATAACATATAGGCATAAAGCACTAACTGGGGTTAGTAGATTAGATGCAAACTATTATATATATAGGATGGATAAACAACAAGGTCCTACTGTATAGCATGGGGAACTAGATTTAATATTCTGGGATAAATCTTAATGGGAAAGATTATCTAAAAAGCATATATTTGTATCACTTTGCTATATAGCAGAAACTAACACAACATTGTAAATCAACTATACCCCAATTAAAAAAAATTAAAAAGGAACACAGCACTAATTCACTAACAAGTAACCACTGACATCGCTTCTCAGCCTTTTGACGAAGATTAACTGGAGAATCTCTCCACATATTGCTAATTTAAAACCTAATCCTGCCTCTTTCCAAAAGATAAGCAGAAAAATGTGAAGTGCATGCGTACACAAAATAATTGCCAAATATATATAAAAGAAACAACTATTTTAAAAATATTATGTAGTCTAAAAGTTTAAAAGGAAAAAAAAGGAACATTGAATGTTCTAGTAAAAAAGAAAAAAAAATGACTCAAATGAGAATTTCCTCCCTCTCTTCATAATGTTCCCCCAAAATGTGTAAGTTGGAGTTGTATCTTATCAGAAAAGAGAACCATTTAGTGTGGCTGATATATTTTCCAGTGCTAAGGAGAAAGGATTCTTCGGTAGGGTAGCAAATATAGTCTTTACTGGAAGACAGTAGAAACCACTTTCATCTTGCCTAACTGACAAGGTTATAAATCTGGGCAATAAAAATGAGTTCAAAATTTATGATATATGGAAAGGGTATGACACAAATAGCCAAGTTCAATTATAAAAGCACATATCTTTAAAACAGAGAACATCACTACTTAACACTAGAAACAAAAATTACATGCACTGATGAAGCTGAAGAAAGGATACTCTTTGGCCAGAATTTGAAATTTTCAACATACACTCAATGAATGGAGTTACCTCATATTCCCAATGGAATTAAAAAAAAAAAGACACACACATACAAAACCTCTACAATATACTACACAACTCCCTGAAAATAGTAGTATCTTACTAATATTGATATATTAACTGTACCTAACTCAGTGGTAAAATAATCTGCCTGCTAAGCAAGTGACATGGGTTTGATTCCTGGGTCAGGGAGATCCCCTGGAGAAGGAAATGGCAACCCACTCTAGTATTCTTCTCTGGAGAATCTCATGGACAAAGGAGCCTGGCAGGCTACAGTCCATGGGGTCACAGGAGAGCTGGACATGACGTAGAACCAAACAATACCATCAACAATTACAAAGATAACTACAAGATCAGTTTCTCAGGCAGAAGGGAAATACAGCAGTGTTTAAGAGCACAATTTCTGTGCCAGATTGCTTCGATTTCACACTGCTCTGGCTACGGGATCAGTAATTTTAAACAGATGTGACTGAGTTGCCTGTAAAGATGAATATAAACCTGGTAGGTCATTCTGAGGGTTAAAGAGGTTAATACATCATGACAGAAAACACTTATTGTCCTCCCACATCCATTCTCCCCTGCTTCCTTTTAGTACTTTCCAAACGAGGCTGCCCTGCAGCCCAACTTCAGCGTCACCATTCACATTATAACCTATAGGAATGGCAGTCCCAGGAACCATGCAATACGGCAGACTCATTCCCTTGTTGCTCATTCATGTCCAGCTCCTTATGACCCCATGGACGGCAGCACACCAGGCTCCCCGGTCCTTCACTGTCCCCTGGAGTTTACTCAAATTCATGTTCACTGAGTCGGTGATACCATCTAACCATCTCATCCTCTGCCTCCCTCTTCTTCTTTTGTCTTCAATCTTCCCCATATTGGCAGAATAGAGGCTACCCAGTTAGAGTCCAGGGTCCTCTTTATCTTTTGCAAGAAAAACTGTTCATATGACTAATTTCTGGATGACAAAATGTGAGCACAGGTGATGTATGCTGCTTCAGGATCAGGTTTGTAAATGAAGCTACTTGTCCTACAGCCTGATATGGGGGCTTGATTTCAGACATCCAGTACTACATAGAAGAGGATCAAACCCAACAGCATGAAGAAGGAACCTGGGTGTGCTGGGAGGATGCTGTGGACAAGCACATCACTCCTACCTAAGCCATCCACTTCTTTGTTGTTAATGTGACAGATAAATGAAATATAGATATTGTTTCATCCATTGTACTAGGTCTCTCTATTCTAACAGATGGGTCTATTGCTTATTAAACACTTCTGCATTAAAAAAAAAAAAAAAAAAGAAATTTGGAACTGTGCTTGGCACATAGTAAACTCTCATTAAATATTAGCTACCATCTCAGTAAGTGAAAGAGCCAGTATTTGAAAATGGAGAACACTCTGTACATCCAAAATCCATGTTCTTTTCTTTCCGGGAAAGAACACTGTCTCCAGTGCACAGGCTGAAAAGGCAAAATTATTTGCTATAAGCACATCAGTTGGCAACATTTTAAAATCACTTACAGTAGGAGAGGGTTTTTCCCCCACATTCCCCAAGTTTTAATGTGATTCTTAGTTCAAAATTGCTTTTTAAAAAAGATATTGGTTTTAAAGTTAGTTTGGTGAATAACTTGAAATTATCTGCTACTTGGGCTTTGGACTCACTCCTCTTAGTCATCACAGAATACATAGAGTGGTGAGACAACAGAAAAGAGCTACCTGTAACGTTGTTCAAGTTGAATTTTCTGACCATTAGATATAAAGGATTTGCTTTCTGTGGACCATAAAAGATTCTTTTCCCTCTAACCTGATGAATACATCCAGGCTCTCCTTGAAGAGCCATGTCTGCAACCTGATTTGGATGAGAATTCCTATATTATCATTCTGCCTCTCCTCCCAAGCCCCTTTCCTGGGGGCCAAGAAAAGGGATCACGTCTTCAGGATCCACTGTGCTTATTATTTCAGAACCTGCTCTCATCCTCTGTCTAGGTCCAGCACAAGAGTCAGGGGGCACTTTCTACATCTTCCAGTCTCCCAGTTGCCTATCAACCCACCTGCTGGGAAATTCACAAATTTGAAACATACACAGACAAGGAATTTCCTGGTGGTCCACTGGCCAAGACTCCTCGCTCCCAATGCAGGGGGCTGGGGTTCCATCCTGGTAAGAGGACTCAATCCCACATACCAAAACTGAGATTGCATACTGAAACTAAGACCTAGGGCAGCCAAATAACTAGATAAATAATTTTTTTTTAAAAAAGAGAAGAAACATAAATAGACCATCCATTTCTACATATATGGTCTTTCCACATATATGACTGATAGGCTCCTTCAGGGAAACAGAGAAATGCATTGTTGCAGGATTACTTTACAATACTGAATTAAATAGCTGAAGGTCAGGGTCTCATGCCTCACATTTAAAAGGGCAGACCAAGTATTTGCCGGGAATAACTGAGAAATCTGCTGTTTTCAAGGCAACAGAGATTTAAATAAAGCCTTCTCTTTTTATCCTCATTCCCCTCCCGTCTCTAGCACAATTAATGTTGCTTCCTTCCGTTTTCCCATAACACTTTGTGCAAAATTCTATCAACATCTCTTCCAGTGTGCTATAAATATCTGCTTCCATGTCTTTTTTCCCTGAGCAGACTCTGTAGGTCTGTCTTTCATTATCCTCTTGGCATGATTGATCTCATTACTTTGCCCTTTTACTTTGCCTCATGTATTTCATGTTCGGGCTTTCCAGTGTCGTTTTATTATTGCAGCTGTTGAAGTAATTTAAATATGCTTTGAGAGTATACATAATGTTGGGAAACTTATTTTTCAAAGTGAGCCTCACAGATTTAGACATTTTAAAAAAGGCTACAATTTCCCCCTTCTTTATAAATCCTCCACAGTCTAAATATTCTGTTATCTCCTTTTGCAACCCCAAAGTGTCTCGAATTAAAAACCACACTTCAGTTAAAGTCACAGCCAGTGAAGAAGATCGGATTGTTCTCTTTTCTGGAGGATAGACAGAGCAGGTATTGAATATTTCAGCAAAACTCAACTCCTAACAGCACTAACAGTGTAATTTGGCACTAATGCATTGTCAGGAATTAAAATCTGAGCAGCAGAGTTAGGAGCAAGAAAAAAATATATATCAATAAAAGTTAGCTCAGGCAGACAAGTATGTGGTCTGCATTCAATGGAGGGATTATATGCATACATAAATAAACCATTATAATCCTCCTGCTAAGAGTCTGAACAATTCGTGGTTATTTGAGCTGCTGAAGGGGCAATGGCAAATCTAAACATAATTTGTTTGTTTGCAGAATGAGAAGGAAGAATTTGACAGGGTTTGAACACATGGAGATAGTCCATTTCTACATTTGTAGAATAGCTACTATGGTATTTCAGTAAAATTGTGGAGCACATTTTCCAATGTGACTTTGTAAAATAAATTTTAAAAATATAAACTGCTATGGTCAAGTCCTATTCCAATAGCTCCCAAGGTACCATCTAAATACTTCGTCACGTTTATCATGTATTATAGTGAATACAATATTGCTAAAGGTACTGTAAGTAGAAAAGGATGTCACAGACACTTATGAAATCCTGTGCTTAGGTATATATGCTTGGGGCTTCCCTAATAGCTCAGTTGGTAAAGAATCTGCCTGCAATGCAGGAGGCCCCAGTTTAACTCCTGGGTCAGGAAAATCCACTGGAGAAGGGATAGGCTACCCACTCCAGTATTCTTGGGCTTCCCTTGTGGCCCAGCTGGTAAACAATCTGCCTACAATGTGGGAAACCTGGATTCGATCCCTGGGTTGGAAAGATCTCCTGGAGAAGGGAAAGGCTACCCACTCCAGTATTCTGGCCTGGAGAATTCCATGGACTGTATAGTCCCTGGGGTCACAAAGAGTCGGACATGACTGAGTGACTCACCGTCATGCTTAGGTATTTTATGAAATCCTTATGACTCTCTAAGGCAAATTTATTAACCTCATTCAAAGATGAAAAGAAAAAAAAAATTGAAGAAAGGCTTTGAATCCTGCCCCAGTGGAATATGATTGAGACCGAATTCAATGGGAAATGGCTTTGGCACTACCATCCATCTTCTCCCATTGTCTTACACTGTTGATATAAAATTCATTTTAAAATGTTGGATTTCAGGGCATGAATCACTTCCTCTCTATTCAACACATACATTTACATCACTCTTAATTTCCTCTCTGTCAAAGGCCAATTTAAATTTTGTCTTTATCCTAAGACTTTCCCATTTTTGATCTTCAATGGCATGCACAGCTTCTATTACACAATTCCAATCTTGAAAGCATACTGTCATGTTGGGGGCTGGGGGGAGTTGAGTAATTATTTCTCAAAACTTGTTATGTATACTCAGATAGACTATGATAATTCTCTTAACCTAAGAAATATGTCCAACTTCATATCTAAATTCAACAACATACATCATCTTGGCTTCTGATAAATATGTATCAAAACTTGTTCTGAATTGCTATCTCAATTATACAATATTAATGAGTGGTACTTCATACATTAAAGTTGTTTCAGTGTAGTCAAGTACAAACATGATCTCTAGGAAGATATTGTGTTTAAATGAGGTGCCTATTGGGACCTTGTGAGGAACTTTTTATGTAAAACTAATAATTGTACCTTAAGGTGTATTATGCACAAGTCTGAATTTTCAGCTATTAGGTTTGCTTCCAATGGGAGTACAATTGCAAACTGAAAGAAAGGTAGGGGAATATAGAATGAACTTCAATAAAAAAAAATAATGGTAGGTCTGTATACTAGAAAGTGTAATACACTCCCTGCTATCTCCTGGAACATATTTAACTTTCTATAATCATTGCTTTCATAAACTCCCTACTTCAAACTCTCATTGCTTTCCCTGTTCCTCTTCCATCTGGAGATGAAATTACATATGAACAGCAAATCAATTGAAAGAAGACAAATTCAATGTTTTAAGAGAGTGATATGAAGCTTCCTAGTCAGGAAAGAATCCTGTCCCTTACTGTATCACTGATTTTCCATACAATACAAGAAAGGGTAAGAATGCCTTTCTGGGGAGAGAGTCTTTTATCCTACTTTCCATCCTATCAGATGGTGAGGGCCCTCAGACACAAACAGTGCTTCCTACTTGGTGAGTGAATTGTTAAAGCATCTATCTAGTCCATGTCTTTCTACAATGAAAAATTAATATCATTAACTATTGCAGTGAAAAATACTTGCAAATGAGATACAGGAGGCTCATGGGTTCACATTGCATCACAGTCCTTCAACCCAAGAGGACTTGAAAAAAAATCATGATGCTTCCTAAATTAAGTACAAAGCAAATCATTTTGTGATTCTGATATTATAGAAGGAAAGGTACATCTGACTGTATATTTTTATGATTTTTATGCTAGAGCTTTAAATTTTACCCTGAAATTATTTTAAAATATTATATACTTTAGAAATGAAATGATAAATAAGCATTCTTTTGGAAAAATGCCATAAATTTTCAAGACTGATTTAGATTTTATATAACTTACAGTTGTGGCACTGGCAAAGAGATCAGTTGAAAATAAAAAAGGTTAAAAGTACACCGTTTCACACAGGACATTTTGGGACCCATCTGGGGAGTCTATTTAGAATCGTGATTATCAACACAGGCTGTATGCACTTCAGAATCACTAATGGAGCTTTTGGAAATTTACTCATCCCTGGAGAGTCTGAATCAGCGGGTGATGCTCCCATATTGATAACTTTAAATTTCTTCAGGAAATCCTGATGCACAGTAGGGATTGAAAACCACTGATTTAGAGACTCTAGGCAAAGTCATTTAAGTATCTTACTTTACCAAGTCCTGTTGATTTCAGCCCCTTTGAAACCTGGTTTGAATTCTAAAGTTTCCAGCTTTCACCTTCTGAAGGATGAAGCTAATATTAGTTCTTAAAGGCTCTGTGTTTTAGATAGAAACTTAGCTTACAGGCTTCAAATAGGATTACTTTGAATTTATTTAAAATGTACAGCTGGTGTTGCTATCTCAAGGACTTTTCAGTCTCATCTCATCCTAGCGATAACCCTCATGCTACAGATATGATATTTCTCATAATGAGGGATAATCACAATGATGCTTAACAATCAGTCAACATAAAATGTCTGCTTAGCTTAAAAACTGTTCCACTGAAAGAATATGTTGAAAGTAAATGCCATAAAGAATAATAGTAGTTAACATTTACTGATTTCTTTCCATGTGACAAACAGTTTACAAGGTGCCTATTCTTTTCCCCTTCATGATAACAGCATATAGTGTATATTACCAGTATTCTTTTTTACAGTGACTGTTACTATGCCTATTTGCTGTTATTTCTATGGCAAGGAAAGCAATATTTAGGAAACATAAATACTAAAGGAGATTATAGTGATAGCATCCAACCATGACAAAGTTCAGAGTCTATCTTATTTGCTCGTAAATATCCCACAATACCACCCCCAACCATTACCACTGCGGTAGAGTAATAACAGAATCAAACTAGCAAACTTTCACTTTTTCTTTCTCCTTTATTTAACCTGAGATCTGTCTTCCTAAGTACTACACAGTGAATAGTAAATTCATATGAACAGTGAACAGGTTGTTGATCAATAGCCTTGGTTTTGCGTATTCCAAGAGATGTAAATTTCTTATCCCTGCTCCACTTCAGGAGGAAAAGATCCCTGCAGAGCAAGTTTTAGGAATGCTAATGAGTCTCTGAGATGATCTTTATTTGGGGAGCAGATCCTGGTATATCTGGCTAAATAATACTCTTTTAGAACTTGGAATTCCTTCTTGGAATCTGTATCTCCTGAAAGAACTGCTGAATGGAAGGAGGTTATACCACCCAGTGAAGTGAAATTCACTCAGTCATGTCCATCTCTTTGAGACCCCAGGGATTGTAGCCCGCCAGTTTCCTCTGTCCATGAAATTCTCCAGGTGGGAATACTGGAGTGGGTAGCCATTCCCTTCTCCAGGGGATCATCCCAAACCAGGGATTGAAACCAGATCTCCCGCATATATATAAAACTAACCCCCATGTGGGGTTTCTAAGGTTAATGCAAGGATTCTTGTAAAAGAGCAAGTCTTGTACACCCTTCCTCCCATTCTCATGGACAGTCGAGCTGATGGTCTATGCTTGCTGGAGATGATGAGAGAATCCATTCTTTTGATAGATATATAAATCAACCCATTTTTCTAGTAAGATCGCCATGGCTCACCAATCAAATTAAGGAAAATGCTATGTATTCATTTGCTCAGGCTGCCATCACAAAATACCACAGTGACTTAAAATACCACAGAAATTTGTTTTCTCACAGTTCTAGAGACTAGAAGCCCAAGGTCAAGTTACCTGCCGTTCTAAGTTCTGAGATCTCTCTAACTTGCTCTCTTCTCACTGTTTTCTCACAGCTTTTTTCTCTGTGTACATGAAAGTCTGTGTCCACCTGTCCTTTTTATAAGGACAGCAGTTATTTGGGATTAGAAGTTGCCCTAAAGACCTCACTTTAACTTAATTACGTCTCTAACAGCATTATCTCCAAATACAGTCACATTCAGGGGCACTGGAGGGTAAGGACTTTGAAATATGAATTTTGGAGGACAAGATTCAGCCCATAACACTCACTCTTTTTCTTTTTTAAAAAAGCAGAGATAAATATTAAGATTTAAGATGCTCTTCCATTTTATATAAAAACCTCTACATTTTCAACCAACCTAGGAACCCAAATCCTTCTTCTGATGAGACAGAGGTGAAGAAAGGAGGAGTATTGACTTCCATTTTCACACAGTTGCTCCTTGCACAGTTGATTGGAAGCTGGAAATTCAATAAACAAAGATTTCCGCTCCCACTGGGTGTACAGCTGCAACTAACAAGATCATTGACTGTTTATAGGCAGAACGAAGTTGAACGTTATCATGCGTATCTGGTGATTTTGATCACAGTAGTGTACACAAACAATCTGGATAAGCCAGCTCTAATGCTCTTTTCTATTTTTCCTTCTTCAATAAGGGGGCTACTGGGAAAAAGGCTGAGCGTAATGACGCTGGAACACCTACTGTAAGCCAGGTGCTGCCATGGAGATGTAAACTCTCAATTTGAATAACCTGTCAAAATTCATAAGAGGTTTTCAGGCACTAAAGGGTTGGATGCATTTTATGCATCCAAAAATAATTTTCATCAACATTTTCACTCCCAATTCAACCCAGATGTATATCATATCTAAAGAAAAACAACTAGCCTGTCATTCAAAATCCAGTCTCCAAGGGATCCCTTCCTTTCCAGTAGACTGGAAAACCAAGGCTTTTTTTTTTCAATATATAAATTCGGTAGTTTCCTCTGCTTTGCCATCTGTTTCTATCTTTTCAACAGTCCTAAATGTGGGAAAGACAGCAGAACAACTTCATTTTACAGATCAGGAAAGAGGGCTTCAGAAGGGTTAAGTGACTTTCCAGAAATGGTGGAACACAAAGGCTGGTAATGAAAGTTAGATTTGTTTTCATTACTAACTTTAAAACTCTATGTAATTGAGAGGATTTCCTAACTAGTATATATTGGTAGTGGCTAGCATGTTACAAAACAGACATTTGATAATCTGTTCTGCACTGAACTATGTCAGCTCTGCCCAGGTTCTGGCTCTGGCTGAAATGGACTCAATGAATAGGAGTTGGGGATATGCCTTGCCCCCTTAAACTACTAAAATAATGTTTCTGTTCAACCCTAAACTTCTCATTGAGGTTTGAGGCATTCATTCTTCACTCTCATCAACTTTGCAAGTAGATTCCCTTTGGCAATATGGGTGAGGGCACGTGAGATTCTTTCAAGCCTGGCACATATGAATAATCTGGTGGACATTAAATGGTTTCACTCTCAACTACATCCCAGACCCAGAGCATCAGTGACAGCATTTTATTTTATGACATCCTATGATTTGACAAACTAGAAACAAGTCACAGTGTGCAGGCCACTTGCTTTATCTCCCACGTCATTCAGTTATTGATATAATTCCAGCCAGACAAGCATTCAGTCCTATTCCAAAAGGCTGTGTCTGAAGTTCAGTGCTATAAAATATCATTAAAAATCTTAGCATGACACATTCATCCATGTCTGCACATTGCAATGGGCAGTCTCCAAACCGATTGCAACCTAAACAGAGAAATACTCAGGAGTTCCAGAAACCTGAAAGTTTTTCATTAAGTTGAAGCTGTTTGAAGAGATGGAACCAATAATGGAAAAGTATTTTGAGATTTCCACGAGAAAAGAGTTATTTGGTGGCTTTCCTGGAGCTAACATTTTTCTCCAACAGGCTCAAAAATGAAAAATCAAAAGCAAACAGAAAAAAAAACCCAAGACAAACAAAAACCCGCAACAAAACTCATTCACAAAGAGTAGGCTACAAAAGATCCAATACTGCATATTGGATATCCAATACTGCATACTCAGGAACAAGATAAAATGAGTATCTAGGAGTATAGTGAATTTAAACTTTTCTTGATTCACTCATGTTTGATTCAGAAATTGAAGGCAATGATAAATACCTAAGGAGATTGCTATGAGTTATAGATTGGTAGATGATCCAGGTAAACTTATTGATAAGAATCACATCTATGAAACAAGAACCATGATCCATGGAAGAGATTCTGTGAACTCCTTGATATAATTGAAAAATTGTGTGTATGTGCAGAGAAAGGGTAAACATCCTATAGAGAAACAACAATGGTCCTCAGACTCGTTCAACTTAGTGTATCATGAAAAAAAAGTTGCCGTTAGAAATCATAATTTCAACAAAACATCTTCATTTAGTTCAAAGTCCCAACCAAAAATCATGTTGGAGGAAAGCAAGTCTTATTATACAAACATTAATTAAATTATCCAGACTCTATGAATACAGTGTAAACCTATGATTCATTTTCTTTTTTCTGCTGCAAAAAACACCAAATGCATTACTGCTTCAAAAGGCAAAGAAGAATCCTGAATGATTATCTTTTAGAAAGGGTGCAAATTCAAATTCTTCACTCAAAATCTATAATCTATATACACTAGCTCTCCTACCTTTAGTCACAGATCCTACTTTGTGGAATGTGTGCACTTCCTTGGAGTCCACAATTATGTAATTGTATCAAAACTAGTTAAAGTACCCAATACTTTGTGAAACTCTTTTATTTTAATCAGTTATTATAGTTCAACTATAAAAAGATATTAGGAGCTAAAATTTAGCAGCAAGCAAGTTCTCAAATGGAAATCAATGTAAACATTTGTATAATATTATTATACAAATTATTATACAAATATAATACATACAAAACATATTATTCAAATTATTATACAAATAATAATCTCACCTTTAACTTTGTAGTCAGGCTATAAAAACAATTGTATCGGGTTTTCAAAGGAATGTGATTTTGAAACAATATTTTCTTGTATAAATTATTGAATGAGCCAAAATTACACTAAATTCCAACTATATGTGATCCCTTTTATCATGAAAATGAGGTCATTCCTATACCAATGCAAAATAACCCTCCATTAACCTTATCTCCCACATTCTATTCATAATTTTAATGACAGCATAATGCTACTAACATTATATCTTGTAGGCAAAATATTGAAATTAAGACCATACTTCTAAATTATGATCTACTAAGGAATATGTATGCATATCTGTGCATATATACATACATATTTATATATATGGGCATATGTACATATATGCCTATGTTTATATATTAATACATATAAACACACATGCATATAAATTTCAGATGTTATCAAATAAAACTATTTTTTAATTTGAATGCAACAATTAGACAAAACTCTTATGTTTTGTTTATACCATAGGATTTTGAAAGGGATTTAACAATTAACAGTTTAATTTGACCTAAGATAAGCCATTATCACCTTAGATTTCTTCACTCTGTCTCTGTGTTTTTCAGAACAAACTTACAAATATAAAATAGTTACACTATAAAAAGTAGAACTTACTGATTATACTGGGAACTTTTTTTTCTTAATAAACATTATTGGCTATCTTGGTTAAAACTAGTTAGTTCCTTGAGTTATATTGATTCATCATATTTTTAAAACCATATGTATTTAAGTTTTAAGACCTAAGGTAGTGTCTTAAAAAACAAAGGCCTAGAATAAATTTAATAGCACTATTAGATAGATTAATTCAAAATATCATGATATTGAATGTTACAAATGGAAATTTTACTCAAATTCAAATTGTATTACCAACAGAGGGATCAAATCTTGCTCTAAACAAATTGTAAACTTCAAGTGTTCACTATTCCATTTATTTTGTTACAACATTGATTGAGTACCTACTATGTACCAAAGAGGTACATGAAGAAGCCTGGCTCTTACACGGGAAAAACTCAAAATTATGTGGGGAAAATAGATAACAAACATATAATTACTAAGTGATGTGATAAGTACCACGGTCAAGGTGTGTACAACAGAGGTTGTGCTATAAAAGAGAAAGTTAAGGTCAATTTATGTTAACAACCAGTGCACACAAAATACTAAACGGAGAAAATAAAATTAACTGTCTTAAGGCAAAGAGCACACAGTTCAGGACTTTTAACAGACACAAAAGATAAAGAAGGTATAGGAAAGCAAAGAACAGTTATTTAGTACATCATTCTTTTAGTCCATTTGCTTTAGACAAGTAACTGAACTGTCTGGATGGGCTCCAAGAAAGCCTTCTTTTACAGTGGAAGCTACTGTAGTACAAACCACCACGTTCTATTCCATTTTACCATAAACATGTTTTCTCATTTAGATCCTTATTTGTTGGGATGTGAAAGAAGCTGTGAGTCCCTACACAAGTCAAAAAAATCGTAAAAAGTTAAATACAGCTCTGTGAGAAGTGACCACTGTAACTGTTATTCACTTGTGTTAATAAACACAATGGGCTAAAGCACAAACGAATGGAACACGATGAGATTGTTGAAGACAGAAACCAAAGCAGATTTTAAGTGACTCCTTTTTCTGAAAACCAGTTGACGGTCCTAATGCAGGGTATGGAACCCTAACAGCTTCTGACTTGAGTTCTTTTTGATGGCCACACGGTGAAGGTTTCAATTAGGTGTGCATTCCTCCTTCTTCTCGGGGTTGGGGGTAGGCGGACAGTGGCTGGGTGGGCATCTGACATGGAATAGACAGGCCTGACATCTCAGTAGGCGTCAAAATGAAATTCTCCAGATGTCAAAATGGCAAACCATTCCAGAATTCTTGCCTGGAGAATTCCAGGGACAGAGGAGCCTGGCGAGCTACAGTCCAGGCGGTCGCACAGAGTCAGACAAGGTTGAGGGGCTGAGCATGCACAGACCCACAATGAAAATAGAACTGAAGCCACAGCAGGAAGCTTGGAGAGAAAGAGAAGAACAAGCAAGGATTGTTTCTGTAGTCACAAAGAATGCAATTCCTGTCTGATGCTGCTTCGGTCATTTGGCTGCTCCCCAGATGCATGAATACTTCTGAGAAACAGCGAGATCGCTATCTAGTGTGGGAAGTCAAACAAAATTTCAGGGGGAGGGACAGATTCCCGTCAAGCCTCTGGCCACATCCAGGGCTTCCCTTTTAATGAGTTAATATAAACATCAAACCAAGTGCTGAATCAATGAATTCACCTACTTAATTTTGTAGTTAATTAGTGGAAGCAAGTCTAAAATGAAGTGCTTACCCTGCAGAATTGCCACACACACAAAATAGGCAACTCTAATGTGAAGTAGGACTTGGCAAGATAGAGACAGGAGAAGAAAGAGAGAAATTTGACAAGCATGCTTTTTTAAAAAAAGAGAAGGGCAAGAAGATGTAAAGAAAGGAAATAAGCTGGCCAGAATATCTGGGAAAAGGAACAAGGGAAAGACATTTCCATTCTCTCTGGCAAATGCAGTCTTGTTACCTGCAAATAGTTCTATGAAATGCCTTAGACTTTAGAAAGAGAGTGCTCAAAGGACTACTACAGAGCATCTAAATCCAGCTCCTCATTTTACAGGCACTCAAGGATACAAACAGGAAACTTGCTTAGAGTTCTGAGGCCAGGGAGTAGCAGCATCAGTCCTGGAAAAAGTTCTATTTGAAAATAGCATTCAGCAATGGGAAATGAGCATTACCAAGATGCTGTTGGGGAAGCTGCAGAGATACAGGGTCACATTCCTATTTTATTCAGAACCACCGGCTCCAGTTTTTTCTAGGACTCTAAGGTTTATATCTTATGGCAGTATTCTAGACTATTGAACTATTGAAGTTAACTGAAGTTAATGACAGATACAAGAGTCATTTGTCACAGACCAGTGAACCCACACACACACAGTAACTTATCTTGCCAACTATAATGAAATTAGCAGAACATTTTTTTAAAATACCATTTATTACCATAATCATTCACCTTTGAAAAGGTTATTTGGAACCTAATAAAATGACAAGAAAAGAAAAAAGAAAAAAAAGTCAGTTTTTAAATCATATCGACTTAATTTTGTGAGAAACTCACTATGTTCGGCTTCTCTTCCACGTTTGTTCTTGCAAACTTCAGCATCACACCTGCTCATTTTGTGGAGTCTCAGGAATCAATGTCACGTATAAGAATAATATGGAAATATAGGCAGGAGATGTAAAGGAGTCAAACTTCTTTGTTATGCTCCTTGTAACTTTCATAGCACAGGAAGTTGGAAAAAAATGACATCATAAACGTGGACCTTGGTCAAGCCTGGGAAATCCATTATCCTGTGAACACTAGAGAAAAATGGGAGCTAGTAGGACTCTGCAGAAGACACACCTGTCTCTGCCCAGAGAAGCACATAGCTTTGACTTGGTACCTTCACATCTCTGCTAAGCAAATAGCCACGGGAAACCTGAAGCTTTGATCTACTGCTCTTCAAACAACCGCTCTCTAAGGGTGTCCTGCAGGAAACTCAGCAAAAGAGAATTCCTCTTATGTCAAAGAAAGACACACTGTCAGATGGGGTCCTCCAACAGAAAAGGTTGCCTGTTCCCAAGTAGAATCTATGAGGCTCTTTATTAAGAAAATTAATGAAAATCTAATTAAAAACAAAGCACTGCTCCATAAAATCTTGTTAGATCAGCAGTTAGAAGCTTATAAAAGGAAAAATATATCAGTGGCAAAGCATATACTGAGCATGTCTTATAGGCAAGGCTTGGGGGTGAAGACACATAAGTGACAGCCAAGGGCTGACCTCAGGTGAGAAAAACAGACAGTAGGTACATAGAATGATTACCTCTACTGAGCAGGGTATAGGAAATGAACACAATACACCCTAGCCAGAGGGACCAGAGACCAAATTGCCAACATCCCCTAGATCATAGAAAAAGCAAGAGAGTTCCAGAAAAACATCTACCTCTGCTTCATTGACTGTGCCAAAGCCTTTGACTGTGTGGATCACAACAAAGCATGGAAAATTATTAAACAGATGGGAATACTAGACCACCTTACGTGCCTCCTGAGCAATCTGTAAGCAGGTCAAGAAGCAACAATTAGAACTGCACATGGAACAATGGACTGGTTCCAAATAGGGAAAGGAGTACATCAAGGCTGTATATTGTCACCCTGCTTATTTAACTTACATGTAGAGTTCATCATGCGAAATGCTGGGATGGATGAAGCTCAAGCTGGAGTCAAGATTGCCAGGAGAAATACTAATAACCTCAGATATGCAGATGACACCACCCTTATGGCAGAAAGCAAAGAGAAACTAAAGAGCCTCCTGATGAAAGTGAAAGAGGAGAGTGAAAATCCTGCCTTAAAGCTCAACATTCAAAAAATGAAGATCATGGCATCCAGTCCCATAACTTCATGGCAAATAGATGGGGAAACAATGGAAACAGTGACATACCTTATTTTCTTGGGCTCCAAAATCACTGCAGATGGTGGCTGCAGTCATGAAATTAAAAGATCCTTGCTCCTTGGAAGAAAGCTATGACCAGCCTAAACAGCATATTACAAAACAGAGACATTACTTTTCCAACAAAGGTCCATCTAGTCAAGACTGTTTTTTCCAGTAGTCATATATGGATTTGAGAGTTGGACCATCAAGAAAGCTGAGCACCACAGAAGTGATGCTTTTGAACTGTGGTGTTGGGGAAGACTCTTGAGAGTCCCTTGGATTTAAGGAGATCCAACCAGTCAATCCTAAAGGAAATCAGTCCTGAATATTCATTGGAAGGGCTGATGCTGAAGTTGAAGCTCGAATATTTTGGCCACCTAATGTGAAGAGCTGACTTATTGGAAAAAACCCTGATGCTGGGAAAGATTGAAGGCAGGAGGAGAAGAGGATGACATGGTTGGATGGTATCAATGACTCGATAGACATGAGTCTGAGCAAGCTCCAGGAGTTGGTGATGGACAGGGAAGCCTGGCATGCTGCAGTCCATGGAGTGGCAAAGAGCCAGACATGACTGACCGACTGAACTGAACCAACCTGAACACCATAGCCAAGACACAAACTGATATTGAGAGAAGAGAAAGAGTTGAGAAATAGAGGTCCTCTGGCAGAATGCCAGATTTTGGGGTCCAGCACGTATTTCATAAGTGAGGCTTTACAAGTAGGAGAACCGCACAGAAGCAGTGCCTTTGCAAGATAAACAACTGGTGATAAAGATAGACAGGACTGAGAAGGATAAATCAGGGCATGATTATAGTTATCTGGGCCTGATAAGTGCTAAAAGCCTGAGTTAGGTTAGGAAAGGGGCATATTCTACATAGAGTGTAAAATAAGAACCTACTCTGTCTTGCCAGCCCCAAGGGACAGGAAGCAGTGGTTCAGATATTGTAAAACAGTGATTAGTCCAAGCCTCTTCCATTTGTTTTTTAAAAGACCTTAGAGTGGGGGATAAGAAGCCACAATTGATATTAAAATCACTTTATATTCTTTGAACAGAAGATATTGGGTCAAATATATGGGAGGCAATCAGGAGAATAATTCTCAGCTGTCAAACCATGCCCAGAATCCAGCGTCTATTACCAGGTATGCAGTTCTTTCTCTTTTTATCTTGAGCCCTAGAGAAAAATAAATGACACATGTCTCTAGAAGGCCCTTCAGAAGTCAGGTAGGAATTCAGTACATAGAGGTAAGGCTCTGGGGATCATGCGTGTGCATCTGTATGTGTGTACACGGGCACTGAGTGAGCAAGCATTTGTGTCCATAGCTCCTGCCATGACAGCGTGGTGACTGCTTCCCTTGTTCCTGCAGGGTTTGTCTCGCAAGCAAAAGAAAAGGAGATAGGCTGAAGGAGTAAGAAAACTGATTTGGGGCATTGCCTCCCATCTGGCCTGATGCCCAGATGAGCTGAGAATAGCAATTTTGTTGGGCGACTTCTTGAGAACGACAGCAAAAACAGTGTCTCAGAGCTATGCCCCCTTCTGCTTCTCCCACGTACTATCCTGGTGGGGAAGAGTAAAGAGTCTTAGGAACCACTGAGGAAAGGGTCAAGCGTTCCTTTTCTATCTATGGAAGAAGACGTCTTCTGATGGTTACAGCTGAGTAAAGAAATGCATGGCATAGCCTCATGCAGCCAGGCTCATGATAATTAGTATCACTGCATCTTAAGGATGAGGGCCTGCCAACCACTAATATCTGCAGAGGTATTGAAAGTTCAGTTGCCAGGAGACCACTGAGAGATGAAAGGTTTCTTCACTTTTCCCAACGTATGACAAACAACAAGCCCTCCTAAACCACCTCTCAGGTTTATGTGTGATGATCTCGAATGGCTATATTTAAAATAAATGGGGAAGGGAAAGCCTTACTTTTACATCTAGAGTTGTGGCAGAGCAGCTGCCCTGGCTGGGTTAAACCACAGGCTGAAAAGTACTATAATGGATTGTCAAAATGGAGAATACCTAAGAAAAGAAGGGGAGGGGGAGGCAGGACAAATAAAAAGCAAATGAAGGTAAAGGAAAGACTTACTCTGGCATTTCAGTTTCTTGAAACTTAAAAAAACAAACTTAAGATTGTTTTTTGTTTGTTTTTAGTTAAGTAGTCTCCTGTGAGAGGCGGCACAGCAAAGCCCAGAAACTGCAGGGTTGACCAGAAATTCAAAAGAGAACTGTTATTTATTAGTTCTGTGATTTGAGGAAGTCATTAAGCCTATCCAAACTGTCTATCCTTCATACTAAAAAATGCACTTATTTGCTTGTGGATTCAATGTTGTTACAAAGCTAAAGCATATGGAATAGCACCTACACACAGTAATTACTCAATAAATGTTCCTTATTGGTTTCCTATTAACCATTGGATGCTTTTGAACTGTGGTGTTGGAGAAGACTCTTGAGAGTCCCTCGGACTTCAAGGAGATCAAACTAGTCAATCCTAAAGGAAATCAATCCTGTATATTCATAGGAAGGACTGACGCTGAAGCTGAAGCTCCAATACTTTGGCCACCTGATACGAAGTGCTGACTCATTAGAAAAGACCCTGATGCTAAGAAAGACTGAAGGCAGGAGGAAAACAGGATGACAGAGGATGGGATGGTTGGATGGCCTCACTGACTCAGTGACATGAGTCTGAGCAAGCACCGGGAGATGGTAAAGACAGGGAAGCCTGGCTTGCTGCAGTCCACGGGGTTGCAAAGAGTCGGATACAATTGAGCAACTAAACAGCAACAACAAATTATTGGTTCCTGACACTATTGTTATTATTATTGAAATTTTATAAGGCTGTGAGATAAAATATGCAAAATAAACTACTATAATTTCTACCATATAACAAGTAATCAAAAATGCCCATCTTCATTTAACTTTCCAGGCACAGCCTCTTCCACCAGTAATTTTCTCTACATCTTTTATGAGAAGCATATGAACATGGTTTGATTCTCAGAATTATTGCATGACAGAAGCATGTCATTGCATAAGCATGAATATAGTACCTACACTATGCACAATATGGCTACACAGTGTGAAGACTTCAAAAGAGATTGTTCCTAGTCCTAGAACCTTCTGAGCAGTCCTCTGCTTTGAACAGGACTGACTTCTCAACAAAGATTTGTATTCAAAGCTTAGACACTTATTTCCTCTACTTCATCCATTAAGAAGCAAAGGATACCATGCCATATTACCTGAGTCGCCATCCCTGGGTGGGCAGAATGGAGAATTTAGGAATGGATGGCATGACCGCTGAGATCTTTGCAGTGGCAAATTCAGTGAAATCAAAGCTGGATAGACTCACACCCATGGCTGGTGCAATTGACCAGGAGCGTGGGTGTTTGAAATTATTTAAAAACCTCTACCAATAAAGTGAAGAGGATTCTTTTGTTTTTGCTTTTGTTTTCTCACTTCCAAAAAAACCCATAAATTCCCTTTCAAAAGCAAGGACTTGTTCCTAAGAGATGAGAGGAGCAATGCAAAAACAGCATGAATGCAGATGAAGTTGTTGCTCTGAAAAATTGATAGCTACAGCCAGATGATTTGCTGGAAGAATAGAACTCCTTAGATGGTTATTAAAACTTCAATACCTATATACAACATAACATTACAGAGAAGTAGAAACAAAATTAATCCTTGTAGCAAGTTACAATGTGAAACAAAACAGCCCATCCTTCCTGCTCACAGCCATTAGACCTATGGTTATTTGTGATTATCTCTCCATCTGCAAATTCTTCTTGTCTCTCCAGTGCCCCTAAATTCCATCTAGCGATGTATCTGACCCTCAATTCCATTCCCTTCAAGGCCGTGATTGGTCCAGGAGTGAGCATATGGCCTAAGTTAGTCGAGTCACCTTAGATCTCAGGATGCTCTCTGGGAATAATGGGATAAAAAGTGTGAATCTTTTTTTTTTTTTTTTTTGGTTGAGGGGTAAGGAAGTGCAAACCCAATAGTCTAAGGATGGAAATAGTCCATGTAAGAATTCTGAGCCAAGAGAATTACAGAGAAATAGAGCAAGAATCCCCATGACATTGTTAGCATCTGGATCAAATCATAACTGAACTCCATGCACTGCAGGCCTTTTCAGTTGCATATGTCAGTAAATTCTCTGTTTTTGCTTAATCTAGTTAGATCTTTTAGTTTTTTCCAATGTAAGACATCACAGCTGATACAAGACATCAGTTTCACAAGAAAACTTTAACATGGTTGAATTTAAACTTTTGATCGAGAATGAATGCAACAAAAATCTATTTCAACGACCCTATTCTTCTTTCAAACTGTAGAGTTATATCAAATATATCAGGAATTTACCATTCCAAATTCATAAATTCATCTTCCAATATTATTTTACTTTTTTTCATTAAGCAATCTGCCCTTAACTATTTTTAATTTTGTTCTGCCTTGAGGCACAAGCCTAGTGATTATTTCATAATATTGTTGTATGAAAACACCTCTGATATTTTTACAAATAATAATTTGAGTGTTTTCTACATGCAAGCATTCTGCTAAAAGCTTTATACGCATTATTTCAATTATAACTCACCACAACTCTGTACTATATTTATTCTCATGCTGCACATGAGAATGTGAGGTTCAAAGGGGGTAAGTAAATTGGCCAAAGCTACAGATCTAAGCAGGGACAGGACTCCAGTCAATCTGGCTCCTCTGTCTATGCTGTCAAATTATCCATCTTATAGAATCATTGTCCAGTCTAAATAAGAGACAGGCACAGTACCTGGCATACAGCATTCAGCACTTGGCAGCTACTACCAACGGGGCTATTGAGTATGAATGTTCATTGGAAGGACCGATGCTTAAGCTGAAATTCAGATACTTTGGCCACCTGATGTGAAGAGCTGAGCCTTAGAAAAGACCCTGATGCTGGGAAAGATGGAAGGCAAAAGGACAAGGGGGCAACAGAGGATGAGATGGTTAGATAGCACCACTGACTCAGTGGACATGAACCTGAGCAAACTCCGGGAGATGGTGAAGGACAGAGGAGTGTGCTGCAGTCCATCCGGTCACAAAGAGTCAGAGATGACTTAGTGGCTGAACAATAAGAACAAATGGGGCTATGTGTTGGGAGATAACATTTGATTCTAAAATCTCTAGTATATGAATCCCCCCCCCCCCGCCCCCAAAGCAAGAAGTCCCTCTTTATTAACAATACAAAGTCTCTGATGACTCTGGGCTTCCCTGGTGGCGCAGTGCTAAAGAATCTGCCTGCTAAGCAGGAGACAGAGGTTCCATCCCTGGGTTGATAAGATGGGAAGATCCTCTGGAGAAGGAAATGGCAACCCACTCCAATATTCTTGCCTGGGAAGTTCCATGGACAGAGGAGCCTGGTAGGCTACAGTCCATGGGGTCGCAAAGAGTCAGACACGACTTAGCAATTAGACAACAACAACGCTAATGACTCATTTAGCCCTGAAATACCCATCATCTCTTTCAGGTGAGTATCTGGGCATACGTGCCAGGAAGTCTAGAGACAACTTTAATGCCAGTTGTAGGGAAAAGAGAGGGGGCCTCTGGGTGTCAGAACCCACTGGCTGCCTCCAACCTATCTGTGAAGCTCAAAACCTTTCACATGCCCTCTCTACAAACACCTAGATGTGTTGTGCCTCATCCCGGTCCACACTGAAAGACCCAGAGGCGCCTTACAATGAACAGTAGATAGAGAAGGATGAGACTGAAAGCTTTAATACAGACAGAGCCTCTGTCCCTTCTTGGCTGCAGTCAACAGCAGCAGGGTTGGACCTGAAGTGATGGCGCGGTGCCGGCAAAGCACTTTGGCACATGCCGGGATATGAAAGGCTCTAATGAGACCCATTTCACAATTCACTGGCCACGTGCATTCAGCAGGCAAAGATTTCTTCTGAACGTCCCCACAATATATCCTCCGGCCCAGGTCTGCAGTGAGTCCCCCATCACGCACAAAACCAGATCTCTCACTGTCCCCTCACGTTTCTTTCTTTGGCAGTAAAAATCAGCTCAAGGAGAGGCAGCAGCCTTGCTTGAAAGAGACAGGAGGCATTTGCAAGGCAGAGCTCTCTCTCAGGGTCTGCAGGAACCTTCCTGAGACCGGCAATGCATGCTAATCCTTCTCCAGTTAAGAGAGTGGGCTCTGTCATAGGAAAGTCACTGTTCTTTCTAATTGTCAGAGACTGCTGCTCTACACTTGCCTGCAGCGATCCGATTAACATATCACCACAACACCAACCCTTATAATATGTTTTGTGTCCTACCAACAAGGGAAAGCCCCAACCCTGCTTCCAACCACAGCTTCCATCTAATTAGGTCTTTAATAGGTAAACACAGGTGGGAATACAGAAAGCCAGAGAGGAAGCTCTATGTCTGACTCACTTTCTGCCTAAAAGTGACTCCTGGACTTGGAATATTTTTGTGGCTCATAAGGAAAGAGTTGAGAAGGTGAGGGGAAAAAAAGAAAAAGAAAAGACAGACGAAAGGCAAATAAGGATGGAAAGATAAGGACTAAGCAGTCAGGGAGGTAGGGAAGGATAGAGGGAGGATGAGAAGGAGAAGGAAACCCTGTTTGCTCCTTTGGGGAACTGAAAAACATGTAACTTCTGCTGGAAGCGATTGCCATGGCAACGTTCAAACAATACAGAGAAAGCCTTCCTAGTTCCATGCTTGCCTTCCCAAACAGCACTGTGTAGACATTAACTCTTAGGATGACTCCTGACTTTCTGTCTCTTCAGTTAGAAGAAATCACAGTCCCCTGATCACTCCCCATAATGCATTTGAATTCATTCACCACACCCAGGCTCTGGTCCCTATCTAGGGCTGTGCTTCTCTCTAGAGATCCACTAAATATACTCAGCCTTCTCTCTGCCCGGGTTACAACAGCACTGT
This sequence comes from Muntiacus reevesi, assembly GCF_963930625.1. Classification (NCBI taxonomy): domain Eukaryota; kingdom Metazoa; phylum Chordata; class Mammalia; order Artiodactyla; family Cervidae; genus Muntiacus; species Muntiacus reevesi. Next base: position 21,491,144 of record NC_089257.1, on the reverse strand, counting down.
AGCCAGGCTCAGAACAGAGCAATCTCTCTCTCTCTTTCTTTGTCTCTCTCCTTTCCTCCCTCCCTCCCTCTCTCTCCCTCCTTCTCCTAAGGTTGTAAAAATCAGCACATTCTGAGAGCCGGCTCACATTCAACCTTAAACCATCCTAAAGAAGCACAATTTTTATATTTTCAAATGCCATGCACCTTAAAAAATGAAACTTTTAGTTACTGAGCTTTCCAACATCATTATCAAGTCAATAGTTAAAGAAAAACAAGCTATTGTCTTGAGAATGAGGTCCTTAATGCTATGATTCCTAGAATCAAAAAAAAAAAAAAAGAAAACTATATGGACCATAGGATATTTATTAAAACATTACAAATAAAACAAATGACTTGTTCTAGGCAGGACCACATCTACAATTATAGATGGTTTTAATAATTAGAGGACAGTAGTAGTCATCCTAAGAGAAAAAAAAAAGTTAAATACTCTTTTTTAATCTATGAAACTTAACCACCATCCCTGATACTTATCTTATCAACAAATAAATATGTGTATATTTATAAAGGAATGACTAGATTCTCTTATATTCCCTCCACTGACTTGGTGAAAATTGATGGAATAAAACACATAGACCCTTCTCAAGCAAAGAGGATTGTCTCAGAGGTTCGCACTTTGGCAGAAGCAAGTATGCATTTGCTATTATTTAGTGGAGCCAGTGCTGAGCTTGCTCTCTCATTTACTATGGCTATTATTAGTGATTCCTATTAGTATTATGAGAGATGATAACAGCAACCCCTACACTGGGAAGAAAACTAGAAGACAAACATGGAAAATATACTGAAAGAAAAGCATATGTTCCAATTCAACATATTCAAGACATTTATATTCAAAGATTGAAGGATAAAATTAAACCATAATTAAATGGGTCTTACCATTTAGCATTTTCATTTAACTTCAGTGTCTTCTGCTGTTTCTTATGAAAGAAAGGAGGAAGAATCCTTCTAAAGCATGAAACCAGAGCATCTCCTGTGAATATATACCTGGCTCCATAAAACCAGGTATTTGCACCAAAGTTTTAACCCAGACACTTTTAGTGAGGAGAATATATTTTTTAATTCTCCCATTGCATACGCCCTTATTTGGGCATGACTGAAAATTAAAAGTCATGATTCTTTCCTGTAGTCATTGCTGACTAAGACGGTCCCCTTCATACAACTGTGCAGCTCCTGCAATGCCCAGCTCCAAGTCGCAACTCCATTTTTGGGAACAATATTCTTTGCGAACAATGCCATTAAGGAGTATGCATTGCCAAACCTGCACTGAGCCTATTAGCAGCTCTAAATTAGAGCATAAGATTAGCACCAAAATATATTTCCAGAATTATTTTAAAGACTGGAAGCCTCAAAGACAACTCTTATCAATATTTCAAAAAGCCAATTAGAAATCATGCATGTACTGCTATGATGGCATATGGTATTTTGCAAAACATCTTTTGGCTCAGTTTATATCAACTCAAGGTCACAATGTTCAATCAGCACATTTCAAGAATGGGGATGGGCAGGTATATGTTTGCAATTAGGAAAGTGGAGGAACAAGTTGCAATGTATTTATTGGGAAAAGTTAAGTTTTGAAACATGGATCCCTAGAGGAAAAATAATAAAAAGTTGATCTTAGTGGGAAAAATATTGGGAAAATAATGGCCTGTACCAGAGACTGAATTCAAGGAAGCTCTTCACCCGAAGGATGTGTTAGATCAGTCCACCCCTTGGTTGACTCTGCCAAAATACATTTGAATATTCTTGTGCATTATATTAACAAGATGTGGGAGATGACAAGCAGGTAACATGTGGTTCATTTCCTAAAAGAAATCACAATCCAGTAGGTTTCAGCCAAGTAAACATTGATATAAGAGTGATCAGAGCTATCACAGCTCTATGAACAAAATGCTGGTGTAACAGAGACAAGAGGATTCATGGGTCTAGGAGAGCTGGGAAAGACTTTCCCAGAGGAGGTAACCCGCTCTGAAATTTGACCTGTGAAGAGCAGATCCTAGGCAAATGGAGTAGCTTTCACAAAGCTGGAGCCAAAATCTAGCCTGGGATATGCCCAGAGAAATAAAACCTTCAGTATGGAAGGGAGACCAGGCGGTACCGAGGAAAAGCGTCCACCTGCAAATATGCAGATTTGATCCCTGCGTCAGGAAGATCCCCCGGAGTAGGAAATGGCAAACCATTGCAATATTCTCTCCTGGAAAACTCCATGGACAGAGGAGTCTAGCAGGCTACAGTCCACAGGGTCATGAAGAGTCGGACATGACGGCATGCACGCATGCACCTCTGGTATGGCAGACAGATGAGAGGAATAAACAGGCTGGTCAGAGTGTGTATCATCAGGAGAAGAATCTGAATTTTATTCTATATTCACAGAATACAGAGGAGGGAATGCTCAGCTTTATTTCTTAGTAAGGTCCCTCTGAAGGAAATATGAATGATGGACCATATTGAAGAAAAGGTAGCATCAGAAAGATTACTTAGGAAGGTATCTAGGAAAGAAACAATAAACATTGGACTGAGGGATAGAAAAGCTAAGTTTGAGACAGTGAGTAAATGGATGAATAATTTGATTAGTGGTTAAAGAGATATTGATATGAAACTGAAAATATATAGGCTCCTGGAGAGAAAGTAATCAATTACAGTAAGTGGATTAGATTTGTGAGGCCTACAAAAGACCAGGTAAGAAAGTGAGATCTTGCTGGCCCTGGAGATTTAGGGCTTGTCAGATTACACAACGTGGTTGGGCCAAAGATATGAGTATCTTCTCTCCAAACAAGCCCAGTAGACATCTCAGAGATGCAGAGAGACTGGGAATAGAACTGATTCATAGAAGAGGCTTTCCACATTTCAGGAGAGAGCAGGAGAGGGCAGGAGGAGGATAAAGTGGAAAGAATAAAGGAGGTGATAGCAAATGGCAGATCAGTCCCACAGGAAGAGTTTCAGAAGAAAGTCAGTGGCAACCAGTACTACTAAGTGCTACAGAGGTTTAACATCACAAGGACTGAGATCAGGTGATGGGGGAGGGTGCCCACAAACCAGGAGTGCATCAGATTCCTAGGATACTGTAACAAAACTCCAAACTTAATTATTAGCATTGACCTTATTTTTCATATGATCATGAATTTCCAGATGATCTCATAGTATTTTGCACCAAAGTCTTTCTGTCCAGTAGTTGTGTTGAGTGAGTTAGGACAACTTTTTCCCAAGTCTTTCTTAGAAGTTATCTCTTCCTCAGGTAGGAGCACATTTAGATATTAAAAAAGACTGATCAAAAGATAGATGCAAGGTATCTGTAACCTAGTATCTGAAAACTACAGATATCTGAGTCCCAATTAAGATATTCAGTTTGAGGACAGTGAGCTGTCATGCGTATTTGATACCAAGGCAACATGTTTGCATTTACTGATTCTGATCCTGTTTCTAAAGTCCTGAAAGATGGAGCTCCTACCTCCAGCTCTATCCAGCAACTTAGTTGCTGGATAACCTTAGACCAATTACTTATCCTCTTTATGTTTCAGTTCCCCAAGTGAGAACTCTGGAGAAAAATATAAGTTATATTATCAGCATAGTACCTGGTACATATTAAATGCTCAATAAATGGTAGTTACTATCATAATTATAAAATTATACCCATAACCTCAGTTATATTGAAAGCACCCACAACCATAAAAAGCTGTCATCGGCTTATGCCTAAGTTGAAATAAGTTTGTTAATCTTACATAAGTTGTTCATTATTTTTAAACCTCACTATGAATCTGACATTGGAAACATTATCAAAAATAATATTATCCACTTTGAAAGCAAAGTTGCAAAAGATCCTCATTTATATACTCAGTAAACATAAAGCAAAACACTCACAGACTTTCAGTTAAATGTTCCCGTTTCTGTGGAAAATAACCAAAGAATTCAATGAGAAGAAAGAAAGTGAGCTAGCATTTATTGTGTACTAACCACGTGCCAAACATTTAGACATCTTAATTAATGCTCCCAAAATAACTGCCAGAAAAATGATCTCCATTTTTATTGTTGAGCAAAATTGAGACATAGCAAGCTTAACTTGCCTACTTAGGATCCAGCTAACAAGGAGTGAAAAACATTTGAGACCCAATGTCTGCCTACTCCAGGTTTATTCTATTTCCCCTTCACGCCCTCTAGATACTTTCTTTACCTTTATACTTTGCATATCTGTCATTGTGACAGATTCTGCCTTTCTCACAGAATACGATGCTGTTCTCCACGTTGTGACAACTCAAGCTGGAATCAGAGATTTTGTATGTTTTCAACTCCTAGGAATCTTGAATTTCTCGGTAGTCAGTTATGAATTCAAAATCCTAAAATCTTAGTGCTTGAGAGATCTTTAGTTTTTTTTTTTTTTTTTTTTTTGTAGATCCTTAGTTTTTAACTGTTATTTCACAGGAAAGAATATAAGACCAACCTAAGAGAGATGAGGTGACTTTATCAACTGTTATAGTCCATTACTGATAGCACTAAGATTAAGAAAAATACACTGTATCACAGAGCTTCCAGATCTCAGCTTTTCCAACAGAAAGAAACCACTCAAAGGGTGCTTAAAACGTCTGTGTGTATGTGCAGGTGTGACAACGCACACAGACACAGAGCCATTATGCTCATTGATGTTCCTCATTAAGCTTCCACAGGTTCCTAAGGACCAGGCTTCTTATGTGTATACACCTGCATTTGAGTTTTTGGAGGTGATCCTCTTAATTAAGCTCAATCACTCATTCAGGGAATATCTACTGCAGGCACACCAGTTGTTAGACACTCTTCTGAGATGCTAAGGACACACCGAAGCACAAATAAAATCCTTACCCTCAGAGAGTGCTACAAGTAGTGTTTCTACCACAAGACCTGCCCAATCAAGTTTCAACTGCTGAATTTACATTTCTCCAGAGAAATCATTTTGAAGAAACATGCAATAGACTCTTGATCCCTTGGAAGCATCTTCTAACACACTGTTTATAAACTATTATTTTATATGCCTATATTATAAAATACTTGACAATCTAACGTTTACATGGACAGACAGTACATTTTACACAATTCATAAGGTATGCTATAATCTTTCTTAAAGAAATGGCATTCACTAAAGCACTTCCAAATACATTTTAAAAGTCTAGGACCTTACCAAAAACAGCTAAATCTATTTGTGTTACTCTAACCTTGTCTATCAATTTCTCATTTTTTAATCTATATCAATAGGAATTATATGAACAGCTTCCCTCAAACAAGATCCTATCTGTTTTCTGCAAACTGTTTGCTACCTATACTAAGATCAGAGGTGCTCAATTTAAATGTGCATTTATTGAACACTTGCTGTGCATGACATAGGACAGTCTGATTCCATCTTTATATCAGTCAGCTCCATGAGGTTGTTGTTTTTACCTCTCTTTTACAGATAAGCAAACAGGCTTAGAGAGCTTAATGGCTCACATTAACCCAGTGGAAAGCTGAGTATCAAATTAGGATGCTGAAGTTTGAATTTACCCAATTTCTCAGTCATCTTTAAGAAGCACACCAAAAGGTAAAATAAACAAAACCGTAAGAACGCTCACAAATGATTTCCATCTCTTTTTAAGATCAGTGAAAATAGTAAGCTTTAGGATGCTTTTCCAAAGCTAGCATAGAATTCAAATTGCTTTCCTAATTGAAAAGAAGCAGTACAAACATCCAACGGGCAACCCCTCAGCCTGACTGTCTTACCCGCAGCTGAGACATCAAGAATACTAATAATTAAAACAGTAGGATTCTTTTTCCCTCAGAGGGAGAACAGGTTTCCAGAAGCATATTGAGGGAATGGACAAAACTTTTGGCTGCCGATGTAGAGAATGAAATTATAAACTGTGACCATGACTGACAGTCTCGGAAAACTACTGGCAAGTTGGTGTTGGAAAATTTGCACGTGCAAACAAAAAGACACTTAAGTCCGCATGAAATTTTGACCCCACAGAGTCTAGTGAGTCTTATCCTTTCACACAAATGAAGATATATAACTAACATGGGATTCATTATAACTAGGAAGACCGTGAATCCAAATTGTGGACTTGGGTATCTTAATATTAGTAATGTAATTTTAAACCACCCAATTTAATCATATGCTTGCCAAGAAATCTGCCTTTACTTTGTGCATTCCACATCCAGATAATGCAATATGTAGCCAAAATTATACCATTAATATATAATTATCTCCTGCAACTTTTAGACCAAAAGAACATAGAACACAAGAATAGCAATATTTTCCCCTAAAATCTCATTTAAGTATTACTTTTGCTGAGAATTATGTTTCTAAGAAAATAATGCTTTTCAATTTCCACCTTGAAGCAATGTTTCATATCTAAAATGATATATCATAAAAACTCTCTCCTCATAAGACCTCAAAAGAAGAATCTGGCAACTACTGTAGGGTAAGTGGCACATTTGCTGGTTCTTAAGTGTAGCCATCAGAACTTGCAAAGTGCTTGGCCAGCCTGTATTCATCCCAGGAAGTTAATCCAAATTAATCCAAGAACAACCATAACAAACACTCTCCTTAGAGAGCCTATTAGGCTGGGGCTTTGCATACCATTACTTTAAATTCACACGACCATTCTAATTTATTGAAGTCCAATTTGTTAATATTATTCCCATCCCACAGTTGAGAACACTGAAGGCCAGGGAAATTGAAGGCATTGCCTGAAGCTCATAGCTATTAAATTAGAGGAGGAAGACATTTGAAAAGGTAACTTGAAACCCTGCAAAACTTGGCAGCTTTTTGGGCCTGTGGTCTTTAACAAATTCCAGTATATAGTTACCCTGCTCACAAATGTCACTCAGTGGGTACCAACTTCAGTTCTGAAAGAAGCTCATGAGCTAAGTTTCCAGATCTACAGTTGGCCACAGTTCTTTCATCAGTCCACGAGCAAGTTGTCTAAAATACAGAGCCAACTCTGATTGCCAAACCAAAGGAACTAAACCCCAGTCTGGGCAATGCGTGTCCTGAAATGTTGTGCTGGTGACGTGATTCACCAGCCTGAAAAAGGATGACATCCTTAGATGTTCCATCATCTCCAGATTTGAAGAACAGCTTCAAGCGGAGGTGGGTGGGAGGACACATTTCAGCCCACGATTTTAAACACATTCATATTTTCTCTCCCTATCTCCCATCCCCTTCCCCCTCTTTCTCAGTAAAGTTTGCATGTGGGTGTAAATGTGGAGAGGGGGTGACAATGTGAAGGAGAGGGATGCAAGTTGAATCAGAGGAGCAATGAAGAAATTTTGATGTCAAGAAAGAGGGAGAGGAAAAAAGAAAGAAGGCAGGGAGGGCATAAAGAAAGAAAGATAAAGTGACAGACAGAAAGGAAGACAGAAAGAAAGGAAGGAAGAAAGAAAACTCCCCTTTCCTGATTGGCAGAGCCAAGCTGATTGCACGGCTGGGTTTCCCACGTGAATCCCAGAGCTGAGCTACACAACAAAAACCTTCATAGTACACTTTTTTCCCTTCTTCTTTTTTCTTTTTTATCAGTTGTGCTAAGTTGCAACTGAGTAGGAACTTCACGTAACTGGTGTCAATCTATGACCACCACTGATGACTTAACAGTGGTCATGTAAAAACAAAACAAACATGCAAAAAATATCTGCAAGGAATGATGATATGCAGAAGAAACCTACAGGAATCTCAGGGGGATAGGGGTGGGGGGACGAACACAGTCGTGCACAATTATTTTCATAGGTCAGTAAATGCAGTGCCGAACTGTGTCCCAACTGGAAACATGTGCCCAGAAAAATAAATTAGAGAAGTGCTCAGCTGTAGGCTAGTTTAGTTAGGGGTAATGAAAAGGATAAGAATAGATGATGTGAGTGAAAGAACAGACTCAGAGGCTTTTAGCAGGGAGTTTCTGGTTTCTATTATCATTCTCTCATATAAATCTAACTCCACATTTCTTTAATGACTCTCCAGGGACCACCACTCACTGGATTAAATGTGCCCAACACCAGAAAGGAACCAGAAGACTGCTGCCTTTCATCTCCTTTAGGATATGTCAGCATCGTGGATCATATTTTCTTTTCAAGCAGTATTAAAGGTAGGGTTATCTGAGTTCTTCTATTAACTTAAAAAAAAAAAAAAAGACTTAAGACTAAGACTAAAAAAAGATATGAATGCTAGAGATGGACTACCGTTGAGGTCTGGAATATCAGGAGTTTACTGCAAGCTCTCAGGATAAGTACCTTCCTTGACCCTTCTAGATAAACATGGCAGCTTTGGGGAGAGAAGTCATTCCTTCCACGTATGACTGGTATCCTGTCCAGTTTGGATCCTAAACTGACTTTCACCAGCTCTTGTGGGAGTCACCTGTCTCCTATGATCTGGCCATTCACCAAAGAGTTATGGCTTTTCCAGGCCTCAGTTTCCTTTTTTATTGGCATGAGATCTCTGGGGAGTCTTTTGGTTCTAAAGTTATATGAGGCTATGATTCCGATAGAAGGCCCCGGAGAGAAATAATAGAAGACTGACAGGCAGAGTTCTGTTATAAAATAAAGCTAAAGAAAAGCCAGCTCTCTGACCCTGGCAGCGATGGGGGACGGAAGAGATGAAAAGGGCGATCTTCCAGACCCTCAGGCTCTTTAAGCATATTCAACCTTATAAAAAAAATTTCCTTCAGTGGCCTCTTTCCCCCAAGACAAAGCTGGCAGAGGAGAAGCAGTGATGCTCAACCCTCAGACCTTTATCTAAGTTGCCACAGGACACTAGATTTCTGCCCCTTTCTTAGAAGAGCCCTGACCCGATCATATTGGGAAGGTTTCTGGCAAAACTGAAGGCAACTAACTGTCCCCAGGCACCTTCATGGACAGCCTCGCAGTTACTCACAGAAGTGGTTAGAAGGGGGTGGGGTTGAAGGGGGTGGTCCTCTCCTTCCTAGCACTGGGGAGCATGTAGGTACCTTCCAGCTTGTGTGTGCAAGAGAGATGTGCACCCAGCCAGCCGCGGCTCTCCACCACTTCCTCCCCCACCCCTCTCCCCCTCCCTCCACCCACCCACCCACCGGCCAGAAGCCATCCTTCATCTGCTGGGTTTATTATCATATTTCTGTGTTAATACATTCTGTTGATCTGCGATGTCAGGTTGGATAATGAAATTTAAATTGGGTCCCTTCGATTTCCAATGGCTAAACATCTGTGAATCTAACTCTGGGGCTGCCAGGCAACTTAAACGCATTCTTGAGTGTCAATCACACAGCGCAAGGCACCCCACACTGCAGCGGCTTTCCTGGGGAATTTTTTTTTTTCTTTTCTGATGAACATTTGCAAAGGCGTTTGCCCGGTTGCAGACAACCTGCATCATTATAGCAAACCAGCTTATCAGTGAGCACAGCCCAATGGAGCAAACGTGTGGGCCACCTTCTCCCTATTTTCTGGCCTCCCACAGCCAGGTCTTTAGAAACCACACTCAGGGGGTGAAGGGATAAAGGGATCAGGGATGCTAAATTCATGGCCATTTTCTTCACCAATAAATAAGAATAAAAAGGTTCACTCACTGTATTTCAGACTGATCACAGCAACATCCAGATGGATATCCAGGTGGTTAAGAACAAGTGGAAAAATGCATGATCTTGACACCAAAAAGAAAAAAAAGGGGGGTTGGGGGGGAGAAAGGAGGTTGATGAAGAAAAATCCAACTGCAATTATCCGTCAATTTTAGTCAACATAGGCACAAATCCAACTGTCCTCTGCTGGCTTCTCTCTCCCAATCAATGCCTCATTCTGCCGCGGTCAACTTTTCTTCTCCGAAATTTCTTTGCAGATGTATTATTAATTCCCTCTCCTCTTGTGGGAAATTCAAAAAGAAAACACCACCATATCAGGTCTTTACTTTCCTAAAAAAGCCCCAAACTTTTCATTCCAAAAATATCTCCTTGGCTTACTTTCTCCTTTATAGAAAAAAAAAAAAAAGCACATACTTTTCTTTGTGAATCCACGGTTCTCCATTTCCAATCATCCTTTTGGGGAGGGGGGCATCGCTGTTTTTATGGTTATTTATTTATGTCAGAATACATCAACCCCCGCGGGTCTGACACTGGTTTATTTCATTTTGCAATGCTCCCTGTGTGCACATATACACATGTGTGTTAAGATCCAGGTCTTACAAGAAAAAGCTTCATTCTTCCTTCTCTCTTGCACAATCAGTTTATCCACTGCGTTCGGTTCCAAGAGATAGCTGCGTCCCGCATCCTTCATTTTTGCAACGCACCCAACCGCCACCGCCACCAAAAAAAAAAAAAAAAAAAAAAAGTCTCCTTTTACATAGCCGATTCCTCTCCCCAGCCCCCACCTCGATGAAGAATTTGGGGCTCAACTCCCCCCACTCGCCACCCTTCCGGCCGGCCCCCTCTCCAGAGATCTGATTAGATTTCTCATCACAACCCAGTGCGCAATTGGATTTTTGATTTCAGCCACCCGGCCAGCCACCTTCCCCTCTTCCTCCAAACTCTGTGTTATATCCTGTCTCCTTCCCTCCGCCGCCTCTGCAATTTCATAATCTCACGTTAAATGGAGTGCGGGGGGCGGGGGCGGGGGAGGGGGCGGAGGTAGTGGAGGAAAATTTCAAGGCTCCGTCAGCTGTCAAGAAGAAACCCATTCCTTCCCCCCAGCTACTTCGTCTTCTTTTTTTTTAAGGTTCGGGGTGGCTAGGGCTTCCTCTGTCCCCGCCCCCACCCCCGGCTCCCGGTCCAGATTCTCCAGGTGTAGCAGAACTCCCCGATCAGGGCCGGGATCACGGGGGAGACGCGTGACGCGGTTCCTCGCCGGTGGCCCCTGCCAGCCACCGGGTCCCCTTCTCATCCATCAGCGGGCTGCGAATCCAGGGGCGCCGCGACGAAAGAAGTTCAAATTGGGCTTTTATTTCAAATAAGGAGGGCGAAGCGAGGGGCTCCACGGGATTGTCAGGCAAGTGAAAAAAATAAGGAAAATGGAACGAAGGAAGGTTAAAAAAAAAAAAAATCCTTAGTCGCTGGCTCCTCTCATCCTTCTCGAATGAAACTGCAGCTCTGATCTCATTTCCAGCTGCGTCGGGTACATTTTGGAGCCACAAGTTGGTCCCTCTTCTCGCAGACCTTCCCGACGCCGGCTAGTCCTCTGCCAAGAGATGCGTTCCTGGGAGCGCAGCTGCTCCGCGCGGTCCTTAGCGACATCGCCCCGACTCGCGGCTCCCAGCGCGGCAGAAGCCCCGGTCCCCTTCCATCCACTTCAGCTGGAACTCTCTGCCTCCCCCGCCCGCTCCTCTCTCCCCTCTTCCCCCCTCCGATATTAAATGCGCTCCCAGGGCGGGCGGCAGCTCCTTTCTCCAAGCCAACGCCACGTCCCGAAGGTTTGCGTCCCCGCTCCCCAAATCTCCTCTCGGACTGCGGTCCCCTTCCCTCTTCTGCCCCCTCTTTCTTTCCCTTTTTCCTTTCCCTTTCTCTGCTTGTGATCAGTAAAATACAATTACCCAATTACCTCCCATCATCTTAGCACTGATTGGTCAATTGCATTAACACTTGAAGTCGGGGACGAGGGGATTGGAGCCTCTGCGGTGTGGCACCGCTGCCACCTGGAGGGCAGAGCCGGAACAGCCGCGCCTCGGAGCCACCCCCGCGCTCGGAGGTTAGTAATAAGCAGAGAAACTCAGGGGTGGTGTGGGAGAAGTTATCTCCCCCCGCCGCCCCCAAAGCCTGGCTGCTTTCATCCTGAGAGCCAGGAGTTGGAGCTACAGAGGGGAAGACATAGAAATCAAATCACCATTAGCATCCTGAAATATCATTTACACAATGCTGTTGCTTTCATTGAAAGCTGAACACGAGCTTCTTCCCTCCTAGGTAAGGAGGCTGCTCACGAGGTAAGGATTAACACAGTACTACTATCTAGGATGTACTAGTCGGAATCTAGGAGGGGCTGAAAAGTGGCCAGGGAGGGAGCGTGTGGTCTTGCAGGATAAAACACCAGGAGCAAACAGTGTAGAAGCGAGATAGGCGCCTTCAGCCTATGCAGTGTTGCAGTAAATTGCCCTGTTCAGTTTGTACAAGACATCCAGGACAGTTTGACAACTCAATTCCAACATCCCTCTCTCCTGGTTATGGGCTTTTCCATCAGCTTATTTTAGGGGCAGGGGCAGGTGGCATTTTTCAACTTCACTGCATCTTAGAAAGATGGAAGGGTTCCCATAATAATATGATTAATAACATATTTATGTGGATTTATTTCTCCACTATACAATTGTCAGAGGCTTTTTCTATAAGCTATAGTTATATTTTATGCCATTCACATATGTGACCTTGAGATATGAAATAGATAAAATGAAAGATAATTCAGATAATAAAATGTTATATTCATTGGGAGAGGAAGGCAAATAAGTATTTCTTTGTTTCAGGTTGCATCATCAATGATTTCTGTGCTGGTTTACTTTTAAAAAGTCAGAATACCTACTTGGTTTGAAAACAGTTTTAACAGGCAGTAGACCACTCTATTAGAGCATATTATATACTTAACATTTGAGTCTTTATGTTACAACTCATAATGAGTAGGGACATTCAACAGAAAGGGAGAAAAATTTTACTAAGGAAACATTAAAGGCATATCGAAATTCACACCAAATGTTATATATATATTTTTCCTATTCCCTTTATAGTACATGGGTATTTCCTCCTTTGGCATCTTCCCAAGTGGCTCAGTGGTAAAGACTCCACCTGCTGAGGTAAGAGACACAAGTTCCATCCCTGGGTCGGAAGACCCTCTGGAGGAGGAAATAACAACCCACTCCTGTATTCTTGTCTGTAAAATCCCACAGACAGAGGAGCCAGGAGGGCTACAGTCCATGGGGTCGCAAAAGAATCAGACATGACTTAGTCACTAAACAATATTTCCTCATTTAGAGTTAAAAAATAACTGCACCTGTATCTTTCTTTGGGTGCCAAGCACATATTCTAGAATGTATTACTGATGTCAGCACCCGCAAGGAAAAAAAGCCTTTCTTTACACACGGATTGTAATTTACTTAATTTCTGTTTTTGGAGAACTTTGATATAGCTATGAATTGCATAAAATGTGAATCTGTCGAGAGGTAATGGGATTGCTTCTGTTTTTAAAAGACAACTCTATTGATTGATTCAAAACTCTAGTGGGCAGTTGACTATAAGTTTAATTTGTTTTTTGAAGCTCTTACCCTTATATGCCAATTACAGTTTACCAACTAATAAACCGTTAAAAAGTGCTTTCACTAGCTGCTCTAGATAGCTTCAAAGGAATCTACCTTCTGGTTCTGAACTAAGCTAGAAACCATTTGAAATGAAAATTTTCCTTTTAGGGATTTTGTTTTTTTTTTTTTTTTTTTTTTTTTTTTAATTTTTTTATTTTTCAGTGGGTTTTGTTATACATTGATGTGAATCAGCCATAGAGTTACACGATTTTGACAGCAAGGGAAAGGCCAATGATTTGTTGTTCAAAGATGATTATTAGCTACCTACCAGATATATTTAAAGCCTTTCAGAATGAATTAATCTATCAAACAAAGCAGCAGTGAAGGAGCAGTGTTATTTAACCAACAAGAAAAAGGAAGATCTTCCCTTTTCTGTTTACCTTCCCATTCAGCAGCTACTAGTTCTTTTCCCCCTTCAGTTGCTCATTCACACCATATTACCTTGAATTAGTCATTTGGCTTTCATTTTTTGATTCATATTCAGTGTTTTGGGGTCATCCCTGTGGCATGGTTTTCTTTTGCTGACTTCTCATATACATCAATCACTCATCTTACTTAAAACTCAAAACAACCCCTTGAGAGATTTTTAAAGATGAGGTAAGTGATGCTAAAGCCACATATTTGGTAAATATGTGTTTTCAAGACATAGGCAAGTCTTGAACTCAGATCTACTCAATTCCAGTTCTTCCAATTTTGCTACAGTTTCTAGATTTCAGGAACTTATCTAAGACAGTCATAGGTGTGCACACTGTCATGATCAGTAGTGAATCCCAGAGGTGAATTTGTAACCCCATGGGGGAAATTGACACATTTGTCTCAGAATGATCTTACTCAAAGAGATTTGAAATAAGTAGTCCACACGCTAACTGTCGGACAAATGCACACACAAGCTAAATTGTTAACTAATTAAATAAATATAGATATTTATTGAGTAGGAGATGCCAGATACTGTCAATGATGACAGCATATGTGTTTAAGTAAAATTCTTCATGAAAGTTCTTTTACAGGAAATAATTTCCTGAAGAGTAATGGATTGATCATGTTGTCACACTTCCAATTAGTTCATTTAGTTATCAAAAGCATGGACAGGACAGATGCCATTAAAATATGATGAAATTTAAGGAAGAGGAGCACCGTGCTTAACAGGGCAAGTTTGTTCTATGAACTTTGAGAAGTCTAGGTTAATTCTTCCCTGATTTGTAGGCATTTGGGTGGGGAAACAAAATTATGTTATTTCACTATGTGCCAGTGACTCTACCTGGTGTCATCTTTAGCAAACAGCAGAGGACAGCATCTTGTAATTGAAAATACAAAATAGCAAGGAGAATGAGCTTGCTAACTTTGCTTTACAAATACAGAAAAAAGATGCATTTATTAATGCATTTATTAATTTGACTGAACAGGCTGTATGCTACCCTATTCAAGCACAACACATGAGATTTGAGCCTTCAGGTTAACACTTTCTAGCAATAGATACTCTTTTCACTTTCAATACTATTAAAAGGGACCAGAATGTCCTGTGGGACAGTAGTATCAGGCTTGTCTCTGTCATCAAGTAAAATGAATGGCATGTGAATTAACTTCATTAGGCCAGCTTCTTCTGATAACTACTCTAATGATCAAATGCCATATTTAGTGGGAACTTCCTGTATGTGTTAGGTTACACAATATTCCAAGAACATTGTAGTGCATATTTAGAGGATATCATAATCATCACCTATTCTTTGTTCCTTGAAATTTACTGAAGATACCAAAGTCCAAGTAGATTTGTGAATTTATGGTTTTTAAAGTATCTCTTCTACTACCCCTCCACTGAGTCTGCACCCTCTATGGTCTAACTTCACTGTGCCTTCATGTTTTTAAATTTTTTAAATAAAACACTAGCCCCTATTGGTTGCTCATGAGTGTAAAACACAGTTTTAAGTATGTTACAGATGGCAGTGCCAGCAATCCCTCAATGACTTTATGAAGTAGGTACAGTTACCATCCCATTTTATAAATAAATAAAATGGAATTGAGGTTAAGTAAGGTCCACCTAGGAAGTGACAGAAGAAAGATGTCCAACTAAAGTTATTTGGCTTCAGAGATCATTAAGTTCCTATTATTACTTATTGCAATGGATGCAAATCATTTGCTTGTTATTTTCCCACTAAACCATGGTTGATTTCATGTGAGTGCTTTTTTGTATTTCTCATACTGTACACCTAGTTGAATAAATGAATACCTAAGATTAAGACATGGCTTCTCAGGTGGCTCAGTGGTAAACAATCCCCCTGCCAATGCAGAAGATACAAGAGACATGGGTTCAATCCCTGGGTTAGGAAGATCCCCTGGAGTAGGAAATATCAACCCACTCCAGTATTCTTGCCTGGAGAATCCCATGGACAAAGGAGCCTGGTGAGTTACAGTAGCTCTTCTGTTCATACGGTCACAAAGAGTTGTACACAGCTAAGCGACTGAGCATGCACGCATGTAAGATTAAGACATTAGGAAAGGTCTACATTCTTTGTCTCTTACTGACCATTCCTCCTACTGCAGTTCACAGAGTGTTAATAATAGGAGATATTTAGTGCAATTATTCAATAGAAAAACTTAGAAAACATGCCACCAAATGAATTCATTTAATCATAGAATTATAACTTAACACTTAGCTATTGCTGAATAATAAACCATTCCAAAATTGGTAGCTGAAAACAGTAATTATTTATTATTTCTCATGATTCAGTAGACCAGACAGGGGATTGGTTACATGACTCTTCTGATCTTGACTAGGTTCACTGAGAGCTGATCTAGAATAGTCTCAGCTAAATGACTGGGATAACCCAACTTCCTTCATCAACATAACACAAGCAAATTTCTTGGCAAAAGCAAAAGTTCAAGAGAATAAGCAGAATGTACTTTTTCAAGGTTCTGTATGAATCAAATCTACCCACTACCCACTGGCTAAAGCAAATTACTTGGTGGAACCCATTATTAAGGAATTGAGCAGATCATGCTGCCTACAATGGAAGGCCTCTGTAGAATTACATGACAAATGAGTCAAGAATCAGAGTGATCATCACAACTTCTGTTCTTTACAAATAACAAATTTCCCTAATGATTACTGGGGTTTGCAGGAAGGAAAATTCTCTGCATTTAGCCAGTCACTTACTTATTTCAGCTGCTGAGTATTAACCTCCCATTATGTGCCAGGTACTATGGAAGTTATCACTGCCTCCCCGGACTGCCTTCACTTTCCTCGTCACATCTGTTGATGCAAATTCAGGAATGACTCACTCATCTGCCCAGTTCTCTCACTGTATTACGTTACTAAGACCATCCTCAAGTTCCTCAGCTGACTTTTGCACTAGTCTTTCTTCTTATCCATAACATCCCCTCTCTAGCACCTGTTAGTTTCTGAAAAAGAGACTGGTGAGAAAGTTTAAAAGAAGAAACAGTAAAGAAAACATATGTATAATAACAAAAACCAAAATACAAGGCAAAGTATTTGCAATGCAGAGAACAAAGGATCCCTATTCTCAGTTATAAATAGTTCTTAGGAATAGCTTTTAGAAATAAATGAGAAAACCACAAGTAACCTTCCAGATAAGTGGGAAAAATACGCTACTAATCCATTTGCATAAGTACTGGAATTGAATACTTATTGGTACCCGCCTTACTTAGCACAGTGCCTAGTCCTTTGGCATCCAAATACATTTTGATCAATTGGATGAATAAACTGTTTACTTGGTTGTGGGAGGAAAGTGGGTAGATAGTAAATGTGATAATTATAAGCAATGGTGGTATAATAATATTTGGTCAAAATTTTACCAGAAAGAAGCATAAAAGGACAGCAGAGGTGGCAGTAACCACCTCATTATGGGGACGGTCTCAGAGGACATCTCAGATAAAGAGACCAAACGTGTTCAAAGCTTCGCGAATGTAAGACTGCAACTGAGGGATGCAGACTTGCAGCCAGAGGACAGAGAATGAAGTTTATTCTAAGGAAAAAATACTTTGTGGCCCAAAGATTGGTAGGGCTAAAGCTTAGCTAAATGATATGCTTGGTTACAGGAGGTGTGATCAACTAGATGAAATGTAGAGATCAAAAGAGTCTAGATTTCGAAGGTAGTTGGTAATATGCTTTTTCTAGAAGTGTGCCAGCACGAAGGACATCTGGGAAGGGAGAACATGAGTGAAGGGGTAACATCTTGAGGGAGAACGCGTCCGTTCTCAGACCACCCGAGGCGACACGGTACATTCTAGCGCTGACTTAACCGAACAAGAAGAAAGCCGAAAGGAACAATGCATAACAACGTGGAAACCAATTCTACATCAGCTTCGACCCAATGACATTTTAGAAATCTGTTATTTTTTTTAAATTTCATATTAGGATATAACTGATTTACAATGCTGTATTAGCTTCAGTGGTACAGTAAATGATTCAGTTATACATATGCATATATCTATTATTTTTCAGATTCTTTTCTCATATTGGTTGCTACAGAATATTGAGTGAGTTCCCTGTGCTATATCGTACATCCTTGTGGATTATCTGTTAATAGTTATTTTGTATTTAATTGTGTGTATACGTTAATCCCAAACTCCTAATTTATTTCCCTAACTTTTCTCCTTTGGTAACCATGTTTATTTTCTAAGTCTCTGAATCTGCTTCTGCTTTGTAAAAAAGTTTATTTGTATCAGTTTTATATATATATATATATTGCACATATAAGTGATATCAATGGTATTTGTCTTTCTCCGTCTGACTTACTTCACTTTGTATGGTAAATTCTAGGTCCATTCATATTGCTGCAAATGGCATTATCTCTTTAAATGGTGACCCAAGCTCTTGAAGAACACAATCTCCTTTATCAAATGTTTCTAAGAAAGTTGGTATTTGTGCAGAGAAGCTGCATGGTGGCATCTTTGCACTGTCTAAATTAGGAGTCGGCACTGAATTGCCTGTAAAGGTATCTTTAAAACTCCACCAGGAATTAGTAGATGGTGTGAATCCAGTTGTGTAATTTGGGAAGACAGCTGCCTTTGATCTCGCTAAATCAGCACTTGGTACTAAACAACTCCTAAAGTATGTCACTTTGTTTCTGCATTGGCCACGCAGAAAATTCGAGAAATGATAGCCTTGTCTTCCCCACCATACTACTATTGTGTTTTCAGGAAATGAAGTGCCTAGACTTCAAAATTCCATTCTCTGCCCATTGAAGATGCATGAGTACATCTGTGATTCTAGGCCTCCAGCTGATTTAGTAATACATGGTTCAAAGAATGCTCAACCATCTGCATTTTTAAATGTCCAGGTTTCTAAAATTCACAGCATTTTTGAGGGAAGTAAATGACTGTCTAGAAGATATTGCAGTTTTCTTAAAAAAATAATGTACTGTATTTACACAGAAAATGAAAACACCTTTATCACTGGAATGAAATAATTCTCCAAACACTATAAATAAACATATGTAAGAGATATATATCTCTTTCATAATATATAGAAGATATACTGCTCAGAGTAACTTTGAAAATGGGGAAAAGATCTTTAAAATCATCAACATTATGTGAGGTTCACAGGAAATGAGCTATAAAATATATATCCCTCTCACAGGTGAAGACTGTGGGATGTGCATGGACTTGTGGTCCTTTGAACAGAGTGAACACTGGCGGACTGTGAAAGGATTGAGTTTTTGACTTCTAACGCAATCTAGCTGACAATCTTTCTGAAAAGAATGTTTTATTAAAATTGTATGAATTTTAATAGAAGTTCGTATTTTCATGAGGACAGCATCTATGTCACAGTGCAGAGGACTTGAACAGATATTTTTCTGAAGAAGACATATAGATGGCCAACAGGGATGCAAAAACATGTTCAGTATCACTGATTATCAGGGAAATGCAAACCATATCTGTTAGAATGGCCATTATCAAAAAGACAAGAGTAACAAGTGTTGACAAGGTTATGGAGGAAAGAGAACTCTTATGCATTGTTGGTAGGAATATAAATGGGTGCAGTTACTATGGAAAATGGTATGAAGTTTCCTCAAAAAATTTAAAATAGAATCTTGTGATCTGGCAATTCCATTTCTGGGTGTGTGTATGATGTGTGTACATATATATATATGGAAAAAATCTTAAAGAGATACCTGCACCTTGATGTTCTTTGTAGCATTATTTATAATAGCCAAGATGTGGAAACAATCTAGGTGTCTACTGACAGATGAATGAATTAAAAAAAAAAAATAATGTATTATATACTTGAAAGTTTCTATGAGGGTAGAACTTAAATGTTCTTACCACACACACACAAATAAAATGGAATCAGATGAAGTGATAGAGGTGTCATCTTATTTTGATAATCATTTCACAATACATACATGTATCAAATCATCACATTACACAGTGTTATATGTCAATTATATCTTAATAAAGCTTGAAAAAATGACTCAAGAATACTGAAAAATAGTATGCTATGTTAGAATTTAATTTCTTTAATTCTTATTAATGATGCCTCCATTTTTTTTCCTATTCTTATTGATTTTAGTGGCTATGTTTAAAAGATGACTGGATTTTCTCTTTTTCTATTCTTGTTTCTGTTTCTTTTACCTCTAGGTTAGAGAGTGATAAAATAATGATATTAGAAAAAAACTTATCTTTGGAGAGTTCCACCCCCCTTTTTGATGTCTTTTCCTTTTTATTCTTCTTTATAGAAGCCTAAGGGCCCATCTAATGTATTTTTCTTCTCCAGTAAGAAGGATACTATAAAAACAAATTTCCATATAAGTGCTAGTTAACAATTTAGCCCAGCTTAATCCAGTCCATTTATTTATTTAATAAAGTTTTATCAAGCACCAAATTTATTGGGTTCTGTATGTACAGACAAAGGATTAGGACCTTTCCACTATTTTCCAAGATGCTTACATTTTCAGAAAGGATTCATGTATATTCACAAAAAGGATATACTTGATCCAAGGAAAGAGCATGGAGAAGTGCCCAGAGCAGTAAGTTTAGAATCACAGAGACCTGAGTTTGAATTTGACAAACTTTCATTGTTTGTACTTTAGGAGAACTACAAATACTTTAGGACTGGAGCTTAAGGAGAAAGTGTAGCAGGGAAAGGGATGAAATGCCAAGAAATGAACTTGCATAGAGCAGCCTGATAAAGGATTTCTTTTTTGAAGAAGAAGAAGTTCATTCCAAATATCAGTATCATTTATCACTGAGGGGTGTTAAGTTAAGGTGGTAACATGGTAACTTTGGGAATTTCAAAAGGACATTATGCAAGTAAATTGCAGAAGAGGAGCAACTTGGACACAGGAGAGCAATTAGGAAACTGAAGGAGGTTGTGAGGATACAACAAGGCACCAGCTTTGGAGCAGGAGAGAGGAGAAGGATATAAAAAGTCAGGTGTTCAAATCTGCAAAATGTTACCAGTTTGCATGCTTACTATTGGCACGTGTGTGTATACATGTGTGACCTTAGACCTGGTGCCTGTACTTGACTCCCATTTCATGTAATCAAGCACTTCCTGAAAATAAAGCTTTCTTCATGAGGAATGAGCCCTTTTAAGGTTGTCATTGGAGTTGTTCAAGCCTAAGCCTAAATTGTGTCTGAGTCCTTAAGGCAGGTATAGATTAGATAAGCAATTTTCAAGCATCATCCCCGATTAAATTTCCACTAGTCCAGCACAGCAAGCTGAGTGGAATAAGGCCAATGGACTGGGTGTGTCCTGTAAATTAAATTACAAACAAAAAATCTTTAGTTGGTGGTGAATTTTTTCTTATATTTTTCAACTATGATCTCCTTTCTTAGTTTTATTTAGTAACATTTTAAAATGTAAATAGCTGTCAAAATCCAAAGTTGGGGACATTTTGTCAAACCACTGTATATTTATTCATTTTAATGACATGAAAGGTGTTAAAGACTGAGACTTGCTAGACTGATGACTTTTATGGGCCCTTTGGTCTCTTAAATTGTATGCTTTTATCAGAATATGTCTGCCTGGAGAAGCGCTTTCATGTAGATCCAGAGTGGTGTGATCGACATTATTCAACCTTTCATAAAGCAAATCGGTTTGTCTCAGACAAGAACGGCAGAAAATGCTCCCAAAGTTTCCAGCCCTTACAGAAAGCCAAATTCTAAAGTGAAATTGATGACATCTTACAAATCCTCGCTCAGATGTTCCTTTCACAGCAAAAATAACGACATTGGAAAAATGTTAAGTACCAAATTGCCAGTATCCGTCACCAAAGTGGAGTGTTTTGGCTCTCCCCACATACAGACCTACAGACCTGTGTCAAACCACCTTCTGCATGTAGCCACTGACCTGAGGGGCCTGGCAGTCCACACTCTTTTTCCTTGAGGTGCTCCTGACAAACAACACCATTAAACTCAGCTTCAAGTCAGAGAAGGGTGCCTCAGTGCCTGCGTAGTCAAATGCCACAGGATTTCAAATGGAAATGACATGAATTAGTTTCCTGAGAACAAAAAGAAAAGGAAAGATCAAGAAGAAAAGCAGCTTCTAGGAGCACAATATGCAGATTAACGGTACCCACTGATTGACTGAAGTGTCAAAAACACACCTTTCAGATATAAATGAAACTGCTGAGAGTTTGGGGCTCACTCACACTCTCTTTTTCATATGAAATATTAACTGATAAAGTCAAGGTAAAATCAAGTTTTTCTTGGTATCTTTAACTTTTTCTTGACCCCAAAAGCTAAACTTTTGGACACATGTCCCTGGTAAAAAAAAATGATGAGATCTACTCAAAGGGGATCTCATTGCATGAGGAATAAAGTGAAAAGTCCTTCAGCCTGTCTTGAAACTTATCTTTTCTCATCTCTTCTCACACCTTAGTTTCTCCTTCTGGAAGGGTCTTCATTCTGTGTAGACCATAGGGTCTTGGCACTAGCTCTTCCCTGGAGTAGGAAATGGCAACTTGCCTGGGAAATCTCATGGACAGAGGAGGCTGATGGACTGCAGTCCGTAGGGTCACAAGAGTCAGACACAACTAAGTACTCATGCACACGCTAGCTATTCCCTCCACCTAGAACATTTCCTCTCTGTTCTTTGCAGGCACTGGTCTTTTTGATCCTCTGAGAGATGCCATTTCTCCCAGGCATCTGAGGTAGCCACCCAAAGGCTATCACATCCCCATATGTTAATTTGGGGCAGAACACTTAATCTGATGGTCTTTTTCTATTTGTGGAGTTGTTAGTCTTCATCTGCTAGAATGGGATGTCCACGGGACCAAGGGTACTGCCTTTCTTGTGCATGCTTTATCCTCTACTCAGAGAATTCACAGGGAAGATGATGAATTCAGATTTTTGAAAGAAGAGCTAAGATGGTAAAAAAGTGAGGTTCAGAAGCCAATTGTACAGCACTGATAAGGAATAAAGGTGGGGATTTGAGAAAGAGGTTTGTTGTCCCTTAAACAGCTGTTCTTATGGTTGCCCTTCATTTCATTTCAATTCAATTGCTCAGTTGTGTCCCACTCTTTGTGATCCCATGGACTGTAGCACGCCAGGCTTCCCTGTCCATCACCAACTCCTGGAGCTTGCTCAAACACATGTCCATCTAGTCGGTGTTGCCATCCAAATATCTCATGCTCTGACATCCCCTCCTCCTCCTGCCTTCAGTCTTTCCCAACATCAGGGACTATTCCAAGGAGTCAGTTCTTCGCATCAGGTGGTCAAAGTATTGGAGCTTCAACTTCAGCATCAGTCCTTTCAATGAATATGCAGGACTGATTTCCTTTAGGATGGACTGGCTGGATTTCCCTGCAGTTCAAGGGACTTTCAAAAGTCTTCTCCAACACCACAGTTCAAAAGCATCAATTATTCAGTGCTCAGCTTTCTTTATAGTCCAACTCTCACATCCATACATGACTACCGGAAAAACCATAGCTTTGACTAGATGGACCTTTGTTGGCAAAATAATGTCTCTGCTTTTTAAAATGCTGTCTAGGTTGGTCATAACTTTTCTTCCAAGGAGAAAACATGTTTTAATTTCATGGCTGCAGTCACCATCTGCAGTAATTTTGGAGCCCCCAAAATTAAAGTATGTTACTGTTTCCATTGTTTCCCCATTTATTTGCCATGAAGTGATGGGACCAGATGCCCTGATCTTAGTTTTCTGAATGTTGAGTTTTAAGCCAATTTTTTCACTCTTCTGTTTCACTTTCATCAAGAGGCTCTTTAGTTCTTCTTCACTTTCTGCCATAAGGGTGGTGTCATCTAAATATCTGAGGTTATTGATATATCTCCTGGCAATCTTGATTCCAGCTTGTGCTTCATCCAGCCCAGTATTTTGCATGATGTACTCTGCAGGTAAGTTAAATAAACAGGGTGACAATATACAGCCTTGATGTACTCCTTTCCCAATTTGGAACTAGTCTGTTGTTCCATGTCCAGTTGTAATTGTTGCTTCTTGACTTGCATACAGATTTATCAAGAGACAGGGCAGCTGGTCTGGTATTCCCATCTCTTTAAGAATTTCCCACACTTTGTGGTGATCCACATAGTCAAAGGCTTTGGTGTAGTCAATAAAGCAGAAGTAGATACTTTTCTGGAACTCTTTTACTTTCTCAATGATCCAGCGGATGGTGGCAATTTGCTCTCTGGTTCCTCTGCATTTTCTAAATCCAGCTTGAACATCTGGAAGTTCACAGTTCACATACTGTTGAAGCCTGGCTTGGAGAATTTTGAGCATTACTTTACTACCATGTGAGATGAGTGCAATCATGCAGTAGTTTGAGCATTCTTTGGCTTTGCCTTTCTTTGGGGTTGGAATGAGAACATTTTCCAGCCTTGTACCCACTACTGAGTTTTCCAAATTTGCTGGCATATTGAGTGCAACACTTTCACAGCATCATCTTTTAGGATTTGAAATAGCTCAACTGGAATTCCATCACTTCCACTAGCTTTGTTTGTAGTGATTCTTTCTAAGGCCCACTTGACTTCACATTCCAGGATGTCTGGCTCTAGGTGAGTGATCACACCATCATGGTTATTTGGGTCATGAAGATCTTTTTTGTATAGTTCTTCTGTGTATTCTTGCCACCTCTTCTTAATATCTTCTGCTTCTGTTAAGTCTATACCATTTCTGTCCTTTATTGTGCCCATCTTTGCATGAAATATTCCCTTGGTATCTCTAATTTTCTTGAAGAGATCTCTAGTCTTTCCCATTCTATTGTTTTCCTCTATTTCTTTGCATTGATCACTGAGGAAGGCTTTCTTATCTCTCCTTGCTATTCTTTGGAACTCTGCATTCAGATGGGTGTATCTTTCCTTTTCTCCTTTGTCTTTCACCTCTCTTTTTTTCTCAGCTATTTGTAAGGCCTCCTCAGACACCAATTCCGCCTTTTTCGCATTTCTTTTTCTTAGGGATGGTCTTGATCACAGCCTTCTGTACGATGTCATGAACCTCTGTCCATAGTTCTTCAGGCACTCTGTCTATCAGATCTGTTTGTCACTTCCACCATATAATTGTAAGGGATTTGATTTAGGTCATACCTGAGTGGTCTAGTGGTTTTCCCTACTTTCTTCAATTTAAGTCTGAATTTTGCAATAAGGAGTTCAAGATCTGAGCCACAATCAGCTCTTGGTCTTATTTTTGCTGACTACACAGAACTTCTCCATTTTTGGCTGCAAAGCATATAATCAATCCGATTTCATTATTGGCCATCTGGTGATGTCCATGTGTAGAGTTGTCTCTTGTGTTGTTAGAAGAGGGTGTTTGCTATGACCAGTGTGTTCTCTTGGCAAATCTCTGTTAGTTTTTGACCTGCTTCGTTTTGTACTCCAAGGCCAAACTTGTGTATTACTCCAGATAACTCTTGACTTCGTACTTTTGCATTCCAGTTCTCTATAATGGAAAGGACAATTTTGGGGTGCTAGTTTTAGAAGGTCTTGTAGGTCTTCATAGAACCGTTCAACTTCAGCCTCTTCAGCATTAGTGGTCAGGGCATAGACATGGATTACTGTGATATTGAATAGTTTGCCTTGGAAACGAACAGAGGTCATTCTGTCATTTTTGAGATTGCATCCAAATACTGCATTCTGGACTCTTTTGTTTATTATGATGGCTACTCCATTTATTCTAAGGGATTCTTGCCCACAGTAGTAGATATAATGGTCATTTGAGTTAAATTCACCTATTCCAGCCCATTTTATTGTCTGATTCCCTTAGGTTGGGCTTAACTGAATGACAACTCTGCAGTCTGATATATTTATTCTGTCAAATTACAAAACAAGGAAGCATTTATGTTCCTAATGTCTAGCACACACACGTGTGTGTGTGTGTGTGTGTGTGTGTGTGTGTGTGTGTGTTAGTTGCTCAGTTGTGTCTGAGTCTGTGACATGGAATTTTGTCCATGGAATTCTACAGGTAAGAATACTGGAGTGAAATGCCATTCCCTCCTCCAGGGGACCTTCCTGACCCCAGGGATCAAACCTGGGTCTCTCTTGCATTGCAGGCAGATTCTTTACCCTCTGAGTCACCAGGGAATCTCAGCGATGCATGTATAATAGCGTGTCAAAGCTTGGACACTTGAGTCCGACAGCTGAGGCTTGAATACTGGCTCCACTAGGTCCTAGCTGTGTGACCTTGGGTAAGTCACTAACCTCTTGAGCCTCAGAGACCTCATTGATCACTGGTCACATCTATTTCACACAGTTATGAGGATCAAAATGAAATAATGTATAAGGAATAGCTAGCACAGTTACTGGCATCTAATGAGCACTCATTAAGTGTTAGTGGTGTTTGCTGTTGTTAGTAAATAAATTTTACTCAGCTTTGAGTAACCCTGGGCCCCCCTGTCTCTCCCACATATTGCTACCTGGCAAGCCACGTGTTTCTGTTTTATTGGTTCTCCCATAATTATGCAGCACACGTGACAACGACTACAACAAAAAATACAGAACCTCATTCCACGCTCTCTGAGCTCTTCCTTGGCATCTCTACGTATCTCATTCAGCCAGATGCCTGACTAGAGGTTAAAGTTACTTTCATCTATGTGTATGTACATAGCAAAACAAACGTTAAAACGGGGTTTTTTTGTTTTTTGGTTTTTTTTGGAAGCATATTAAAGGAAATGTCATTTTGTCCTTATCTCTCCTATAAAGACTTAGCTACTGGATCTTTAAAAAGGTCAAGCTTTTCTTCTCCCCATATTTCTAAAGAAAGCTCCAAATGCCGTTGACCTTGAACTATTTGCTCTACCTTTTTGCGCCTCAGTTTGTCTGTTTTAAGTAAGTATCATCCTTCCTAACACGACAGCTGTTCCCTTCATGGTGGTGAGGTGAAAATTAGTTTCTCATCTTCAAAATCAGAGTCATCTTCAGAACTCCCCCCCGACACACACCCACACTTTCCTTCATTTGTCAGGCTCTCCAGTTCCCCGTGGGTAACATCTCTCGGCAGGTGTCTCTTCTTGCACAGACCACCTGCTCTCACTCCATTCAGCCTCTGAACACCCTGCCCTGGCCCCAGGCTGGTTTTCAGTACCTGGCCTCTCTGTCCTTCAATGGAGCCCCCTCACAGCTGATGCCTCTCTTAAAGCCCCACTGATCATTGAAAACGGCAGCGAAGGTTCACTGGGTGCTTGCTGTGTGTCAGGCCCTGGGCTAAGCACTTGACCTGCATTGTCATGTAATTACAGCTCCAGTGACTGACATGCCCACACTCAGAGACTCTCATTAGCTTCTTGATGATGTGTCCATTCCTCACTCTCTAGATGGGGACCCTAATGTTGGTCTGCCGTTTATCATTTAATGATCTCATGCAAGACGTGTACTCTCAAATGCTTCCATTTCCTCATCTTGTCAAATCAGGAAAAAGCAATACAGCTTCCTAAGGTAATTGTAAGGTCTGTTATCTGTGGCACAGCTTGGGGTTTGGGGTCAGATGCTTCTTTGGTGGGGAGATGCGCTATGCATTCCAGGATGTTTAGCAGCATCCCTGGCCTCTATCCACTAGATGGCAGTATCGCCCTCCCCTCTCCGCCCCCCCACATCCCTCTCACCCCCATTTTAGAAATCAATGTGACTCCTGATCATCTTCCAATACAGATACATTGAAAACTACCAGGGTATTGGAATAAATTAGATATTCTTAGATGCTGGAGGTAAACAGTCCCTTTCCGTCTCTTAAATCTTGGGAACTCGTTGTAATTTCCCTACTTTTCAGCGTAACCAGCGGACTTGGGGTTCCCCCTACATGAGTCCTCCATTTTTCGGCCTACTTGTTTTGTGGTTCTTTCCACTGATAATATTCTCCTATGCTGCCTCTACCTTGCAAACTCTGACCCATCCAGAATACTTCGCAGAAATTTCACCTAAATTTTCCTAACTTAATTATAGTTTTCTCCCTAAGGACTTTCACTATCTTTGTACCTCAATCATTCTGCCATATTACATAGTCGCTGGTGTAATTGCAATATTCTCCTGTTGGAACTGAAAACTCCACGAGAATGAGATTCTTTTATTATTATTATTTTTTTTTTTTTGCCCTTTTATACACAATAGAAGTGAACATGATTTTCTGCATATATTATTTGCTCTTTAAATGTTTGTTAAATTAAATTTAGAGCACAGAAGAAATAAATAACTGATTACAAGGCAACGCCTCCAAGTGAACTAAAAAATGTTAGAGAAAAACTTAAAATTGTATCCAGATGCTTGTTCAAATAATCGGATAACTGAGCCAATAGAGGTTTATTGTTTAAATGATTCATGCAACCGCCATGGTTCTGGATCTCTTTGCACATGTAGGAACAGCTGACAAAGAATTATAGTTGTCATTTGAAAACTATTAAGTGATTTGCCTACTGGTGGAATCCATATTCTTCTGCTAGAAACAGAATTTGTCAAATAAAGGAGGTGCAAACAAATCTACATTACTGCTTTGTTCATCAAGAGGGAGGGTCAAGGAGTCAACTGCCACTGTGGAATGATGCAAGGTGCAAAGTGAAATGGGACCTTTTTTTCTGCCTCTTCCTGTTGTCTTAGAACAAAGCATCCCTTCCCCCTGCCCATCACAGGCAAGCAAATGTACACACATGCACGCATACACATTCGCACACACGTGTGCACAGAGTTTGTAATGATAGGTGAAATTCTTTGCTCTCTAGGAATTTGAAACCTACACAAACTTGTACAGAGCCACTGGTATGTGATACATTTGTGATAAAGTAGAAAAACTGTGTTAGGTTGAATGATGCCCATCACACTCCCGCCACAGGCGTTCTACATCCTAATCCCCAGAGCCTGTCGATATGTTGCCCCATGAGGTAAATGGGACCTCACTGATGGGATGAGTCAAGGAGATGATCTTGGATTATCCAGGTGGGCCCCGGTAAGAGGGGCAGGTCAGAATAACAGAGAGTGGGCTGTGGGACTATTGTACTACTGTCTCTGAAGAAAGAACAGGGGGTCACAAGTCAAGACCACTGGGAGCTAAAAAAACCGTCAGGAAATGAACTCTTGCTTGGAGCCTCCAAAAGGAAAGACACCTTGCTGACACCCAGATTTTACCCCCTGGGGCCTGGGTTTAGATTTCTGAGCTCTAGAAACATTTATTGTTGTTCAGTTGCTCAGTCGTGTCTGACTCCCTGTGACCCCATGGACTGCAGCACGCCAGACTTGCCTGTCCTTCACTGTCCCCCAGAGCTTGCTCATACTCATGTCCATTGAGCTGGTGATGCCATCCAACCATCTAGTCCTCTGTCACCCCCTTTCTCCTCCTGCCCTCAATCCTTCCCAGCATCAAGGTCTTTTCCAATGAGTCGGCACTGATGGCATCAGGTAGCCAGAGTATTGGTGTTTTAGCTACAGCATCAGTCCTTCCAATATTCAGGGTTGATTTCCTTTAGGACTGACTGCTTCCTTCGATCTCTGTGCTGCCCAAGGGACTCGCAAGAGTTTTCTCCAGCACCACAGTTCAAAAGCATCAGTTTTGTGGTGCTCAGCCTTCTTTGTGATCCAAGTCTCACATCCGTACATAAGATATTTGTGTTGTTTTAAGCCAATAAGCTTGTGG
The DNA here is from genome assembly GCF_963930625.1 of Muntiacus reevesi. Lineage (NCBI taxonomy): Eukaryota > Metazoa > Chordata > Mammalia > Artiodactyla > Cervidae > Muntiacus > Muntiacus reevesi. The sequence goes on along the minus strand of NC_089257.1, from coordinate 21,461,863 downwards.
TTCTTTGGTGCAGCAGTCATAGGAATCTATAACAGTGAACTTGATTCACTCTTCTATCTCTTTAAGCCTCAATTCCTAAATTTCTAAAATTTGGGCAATATCTGTGTCACCAGATTATTTGGATGACATAAAAATTTAAAGTAGTAGATATTGGTTATTTGAGACATTTTACCATGTTTTAATTATTCTTTTGATACAGCTTCTCAGTTTTCTTTGCAGGTCTTAAGGCTCAGATACTCAGATAAGATTGACCACATCATACAGTTAGGCGGTAGGGCAGCCTGATGGGCTGCAGTTCACGGGGCTGCAGAGAGTCAGACATGACTTAGCCACTCAGCATGCAGCAAATAACGTGACCAATCCATCAAAAGAATTGGTTGTGAGAAGGTCGATCTCTCAAGGCATGCCAACCACAAAATGTTTTACAAGGACGATAACGAAGGAACTTGATCCATTGAGGTTGCCAAAGTAATGTAAACCTATAGTTGTTTGGGGATTTCTTGGCCACCATGCAGGGGAGATTGCCTGAGAAAAATGCTAGCAGTGATGAGAACAGAGTTATGAGATTAACAGTGATAGATTTCACATACTAGCTATGGAGTACCTAGATCTACCCATGCCTAAAGCTATGTGATCTTGATTTTGGCAAACATGTGCTAGGTAAAATATGCATGATCCATAAGAGAAAAAAAAATTTAACTCTGGACTTCACCAGAGTTAAAAGCTTTGACTCTTAAAAAGACACTATTTTTTTTTTTAACATACGAGAAAGATAAGCTACAGAATGGAAGAAAATATTTACAAATCTCATAAAAGATATAACAAGAATACATAAAGAACTCACTAAACTGAATAAGGAAACAGACCACTCTAACAAGAATAATGGCAAATAAACCATAAGCCATATAGATGGCAAGTAAGCATGTTAAAAGATGATCAGTATCATTAGTGATTAGGGAAATGCAAGTTAAAAACCAACATGAGATACTACACACCGATTAGAATGACTAAGATCAGTAACTGTTGGCAAGAAAGAGAGGGGTCTAGAATCATCCATCATTGCTGGTAGGACTGTAAAGTGGTAGGAGAGTTTGGTACCATATGATCCAGCTGCTCTACTGAGTATTTATGCAAAAAAATGAAAGCATGTGTCCATACAAAGATTTGTTAGCCAATGCTCATAGTATCTTTAATTGCAATAGCTAAAAACTGAAAATAATCCAAATGCACACCAAAACCTGAATGAGTAAGCAAACTGCAGGATGAATATATAATAGAATATTACTCAGCAATAAAAAGTACCACACTTTTGAGACATGAAATAAAGTGAATAAATGTGAGAATAATTATGAAAATAATGTGGATAAAAAATTACATACTGTATGATTCCTTTTATATAAAACTCCAGCAAATAAAAGTGAATCTGTAATGACAGAAAAAGATCAAGAGGAGCTTGAGAATCAGTTGGAGGAGGAGAGTCAGAATACAAGGAGGACAAAAGAGAACATCAGGAAAATTTGGGGGTGATTAGCTTATTATCTTGATTATCATGATTGTGGTGATCATTTGACAGTGTTTACATAAGCCCAGGCTTATGATATTGCATTTTTCAAATATGTCCAGTTTATTGTCTACCAATTATACTTCAAAGTTTTGGAGAGAAAATAAAAGAGAAGAGAGAAATCAAATAAATAATGCAAGGAAGGGCACAATCACAATCTGGGCCCAGCAATTACTTCCGTGTGTCCAGATCATAGAGGATACAAGAATAGAGGAAGTTTGTCAGTAGTGTGTGAATAGCAAGGCAGTTAGAATTCTGAAGTCAGACTCCCTAAGTTCAAACCCTGACTTTGCCTCTTGCGAGCTGTGTGACCTTGGATGATTAATTTTTCTTATTTTGTTCATATTAGAAAACAGAGGGCTTGCCTAGTGGTTCAGGGGCCAAGATTCCATGCTCCCAATGCAGGGGGTCCAGGTTTGACCCCTGGTCAGAGAACTAGATCCCACAGGCCGCAACTAAGAGTTTACGTGTCACACCTAAAGATCTGCATGCTGCAATGAAGGTCTGGCACAGACAAAAGCAAATGAATATTAAAAAGGAAAAGAGAGAGAAGAAAATGGAAATAAAATTGGTACCAGCCTCAGAGGGTTATTTTAAGGGTTAAGTAGATATGCAAACTTAATATATGCCAAGTTGATACAAACAAAATATCCCAGGCAACATGACATGGTTGTGATAATGTGGGCCATTCCTGTTATTGTTTTTTAACAGTCGTATTGAGATATAACCCACATACCACGCCATTCACGCATTTAACCCACATACCACGCATTCACGCATTCAGTAAGTTTTAGTGTATTTACAGTGGTGCGACCATACCACAGTCTCATTTTGTAACATTTTGTCTCCTCAACAAGACCCTCCTTACCCGTTGGTGGTAAGGTCATTCTCATCTCCCTCCCTTGCCTTTGGCAGCCACTAATCAGCTTTCTGTTTCTATAGATTTGCTTAATCTGTATTCAAATTGATATCGAACTATATCCATAGCATATTCATATTCAACATTTCATATAAATGGAATCATACCATATGTCATCTTTTATGTCAGTCTTTTCCCACTCAATATAATGTTTTCAAGTTTTATCCATGTCACAGAGTATAGCAGAACTTCATTCATTTTTTGGCCAAATACTTTTCCATTGTGCGCATGTAGCATCCTTTATTCCAGTTATTATTGTTGCAGAATAAAGTGGTTTTGACCAAAGGGAAGGGAGAAGGAGGGGGCAGAGGTGTGATCTTAGTACTGCCCAGAAGCCCAGGAACAACAATTATATTTGACTAGAGAAAAGAAAGACTGGTGGAAGAACTTTGAACATTTCACAAACACATGTCGGAGACTCACACATTTCCTTGGGGCTGGCACCCCCAGAAGTCCAAGGAATAACAGGTGACTCATTTATTCTGTATAGAGGCAATCTAAAGAAGAAATTCCTGCCTTCTTACTCCCTAGTTCTGTTAGCGTGGGCAAGTCACTTCACTCCCGGAAATGTCAGTTTCCTCCAGTCGGCTCCCCGCCCCTCCATTCATCCCTCCAGCCCTGGGCTTCCTCCCAGCCCCCTTGGGAGCATCATATCTTATGAAGGTAAAAGCATTTTGTCAACCAGAACATGTGTTTTAAAGTAAAAACCTGCTTCCATAGTACAGTGTGCTAGAGGCATTTTGAGATGTTTTCTGATAACCAAAAAATGCTTTATAGAGCCCTGGATTTCTTAGGAATTGATAGATAAGTAAAGAAGAAATCAGAAGACAAATCAAGACCCCCAGCTAGTCATTGCAGTTAGTTAAAAATGTTCTGATAGATACCGACGCCCTGGCAGGTAGAATTATATTCTCTTAATATTTATTTTGTACCACATTGTTCGCCACAATTTCCAAGATATGGTGATATCGCAATATACCTATTTTTAAAGAAAAAACCTAATTGCATATTACTGTGCATCAATTAATGTGTGCTTTATTTTTAATGAGACAGTAAAGAGGTATTATTGGTAATAACCTAGTTTACGTTTAACGAACATGTACTGCGTGTCTAAGAGTATGCTAAGTTCCTTACATGCACTGACTCCCCAAAACCCTGCTGTATAGAGGATCTGAAGACAAGAGAAATAAGGAACCGTTACAAGTTTTAAAAGTAATTTGCAAAGCTGGGGCTTCACCCCACTTTGACTTAAAGCCAAAATCCTTGAAAAGGAGGGCTCCCCAATTGGGGCACGTGATAAAGAATTCATCTGTCAATGCAGGAGACACAAGAGAAATGGATTCGATCCTTGGGTCAGGAAGATCCCCTGGGGACAGAAATGGCAACCCCCTCCAGTGTTCTTGCCTGGAGAATCCCATGGACAGAGGAACCTGGTGAGTTACAGTCCATAGGGTCGCAAAGAGTTGGACACAACTGAAGTGAATTAGCACACATTCATCCTTGAAAAGGATTTCAGTTTACTTTTTTCCCTAGAGTTAAGTGTAATCATTACATATTATCTCACGTACAAAGGGTTTTAGAGTCTAAAGAAAGGATCTGGAGAGGGTGCCTTGTTTTACCATTTGTTTGGACTCCACTTAAAAATATTCTGAAAAACACACACATCAATGCTACTGTCTGAACCTCCCTAACTGGTTCACCTGAGCCATCATCTAATTCAAATTACACTCCTTGAAGACACTGAGGACTCTTCGAATCCTTTGTGTCATCCTCTCTGCCCAAACCGAAAATGTCTCCATATTCTGCGCCACCATACTTTATTCTGTCACGTTTCCCCCAAACTTTTCAAAACTCAATTCATCCATGAAATCCGTGATCAAGGCGGAAGCCACCCAGACATTCTGTTAATATCTTCAGTGTGATTGATATTTCTCTCCTGGAGCGTGGCAAGAAAGCATATGCGTATATGTGGGCAAGCATATATATCTTTATGTTAATGTGCATCTGTTCCTCCCATCTCTATCATATACTATTAAGATATTAAGCTCTTTGGGTCTGTCCCTGCTTCCCTCCACAGAGGAGAATGTGAATTCACCTGGGTCACCCCAGTGTCTAGCTCCCTGGCCTGATATACATGTTCAATAAACATGTACTGAACGAGTGAGTGAGTGAGTGGGTGAGTGCTCCGTGTGGCGGTGACAACCTTGAAGGGAAATCGTACCTGGAGCACAGAGAAAATAAGAGCACGTATAAATTAACTGCAAATAGCTTGTCTTCTCGGGTATTTTATTTTTAAGCATTCTTAGCTGAAATGTGCCGTGGAACAGCTGAGACTTCGCAGGTAATTTTCATTTCACCTCTGTTTTCCAAATAGTTACCACTTAGCAAATATACCTCCCTTAGAGAGTGCGTTCCCCCCTCCAGGTAGGATACTCCCATACGATGCTATATGCTTTGGACGTCTTTCCTTTTTAAAGCTATGGAGATCTTTCTCCATATAATGTTATTATATGGATCTTTCATATAATGTTATTAATATTCGTGTGTGTGTGTATGTGCTGTGTGTTTGCTCAGTCTATCAGTTGTGTCTGACTGTTTGTGACCCCATGGACTGTAGCTCATAAGGCTTCTCTGTCCATGGGATTTCCCAAGCAAGAATATTGGAGTGGGCTGTCATTGCCTTCTCTAGGGGATTTTCCCAATCCAGGGATCAAACAGGCATCTCCTGCAATGACAGGAGGATTCTTTACCACTGAGCTACACCTGGGAAGCCCCCAGCAAGGGCCCTTGGCAAGTGGTGATTTGTAGTTGACACCCTCTTTTGTTATTAAAAAAGAAGAAGAAGAAGAATATCTGAAACATCCAAAGTCTGAGTCCTGCGGGCCTCTGGCTTGGTTAAATCTGATGTCAGTCTGATTTATTAATTAACAGTAATAATGTTAATTATCACTGTTGCTTCAAACAACAGTCACCATAAATAGACTGTAATGTGTTCAGTTCTACAGAGTCAGGAGAGCTGCCAAAGTTTAAGAATATTTGAATCATACAGCCTAGATTTTAGCCCCACCTCCACCTCCTTTCTATTTGAATGGCCTTGAACACTTTTAACTTATTTCCCCCTCAATGTCTTTATCCTTGAAATGAAGATAGAAAGGGTGCTTGAGGATTCATTGAGACAATTCCTGTGAAGGGGCTTAGTTCCAGGAAGTCCTTCCTCTATTACTATTACCAGTCATTATTTTTATGATAATAGTAATGATAAGATAAGAGGTTCCCATTCAAAACCTCTTAGCAGAGAAATTCCTAATCTCTCATGGCACCAACACAGCTTCATCCAAGAACGCTAAGTGGAAAGTGATTTCCAGGGAACTTAGATTTACAAGGCTGCTTCTGCCTTAGCCTTAACTGCAAAGGATGCTTTCTTTACCTCAGGATTACTAACTACTCCATGAAGGCAGTATGACAGTGGTTCTTGTGGACAAAAAATCTTGCCTGCCATTTCAGTACACAACAAATGTTGCCCTGCATCAAACCATCAGCCACTGCAGTCACCCCCAAATGGTGAACCCTTAGGGAAATTCAGAATGGAGGAAAAATAGAATATTGGCCTTAGATAGTTAAAATGCATATCAAGGGATAATTTTGATAAGCCCAGACTCTTGCATCTTCCTATATATAGAAAAGCATGAAAATCACTTATTTGAGATATCTGATTTTTGTGATTAGCAGTAATCTCTCGATGATGAAATATATTTTTTATTTTATTTTTTCCAGGTAAATCTCCTGTATGTCCTTTTTCCTCCCTTACCTCTTTGGAACAGTTCCTCAGAGCTACCTGAGAGGCTGATTCCTGGGCTATAGTCCTCAGTAAGTTCCTCAAATGAAACATAACTGTCAACTTTTAGATGGTTTGTTTTTCCTTTTTGGTCGATATTCCAATGTTCTAGAAGGGGCAGTGTCAGGAATCTGGATGAAAGGAGAGAGGGTTTAAAGGGCATTAGCTGGAGCATTTAGATGCTTCCAAATATCGGATAGTGGTTCTGCAAGGGCTCAAGATCTCCCAAGCAGGACTCAGTGGGTACCCTTTCTTATGTATTTTACAAGCTTGAAGGATTGTGAATTTGTCCTCTTCACTGTCACTCATGCACTCCTTTCACTGAGAATCAAATAAGCTCCACGGCAGGAATCATCTTGGCTTTACCCCATTACGGAGCATCACTTCCTTCCTCTTTCAGTCATCCTCAGTGTCGCTTTTCAACCCCCTAGCCCTGGGAGGCATATCTCACAGTCTTGTTGTTTAGTCCTATTTGTAAATGACAACTGGTTTTGTTTAGTTTTAAGTTCCCCTCCCTCATGCTTTTATCATATTGTTAGTGGCCACAGTCCTTCAAATCTGACATAGAGCAACAGTCAAGAGATGCTACCACTTATAAACTAGGACAATAGGAATCACAGCCTATTTCAGCCCCATTTCCAGGAAAATATGATAAATCCACAGACTCACTTCCTTTCAAGGCTCCCTTCTGGAGTAAAAACAGTATTGATTATAAAGGGGGAGTATGTATGTGCATTTTTTATAGAGGTAGAGGGTCTTGTCTTACCCTTTGAAGAACTTTCCCCTTAATTTGCCATTTATTTTTTTCTCTCAAATTGTATACTTACGTCTTTTTATTTCTATTAAAAACCAATATATAAAAAGAATAAGCCATAATCCTGTTACTCAGATTTTTATACATATACAATACATAATATATTTGTAACATATAATTATTGATGTCACACTTGCATAAATTCCTGTAATCAGATTTTTAAATTGCTAATGTATTGTGAATATGTCTCATGTCTATATATTCAGAGCAGCAGCAGCATTGCTAATGACTGAATAGTGGTTTATTATATCAATAGGCCATATTATAAAAAATCCTTTGTTTTTCAGATATTCGGGTTGTTTCCAATAGATTGCACCTATTTATATTGCTGCAATGATTACGCCTATACATATATCTATATTCATTTGTTAAGTGATTTCTTTAAGATAAATCTTAGAAAAGAAAATGTCAGGTCAGGGGCAGGCACATTTTAAGACTTCTGACAACACGCCATGTCAGTCTCCAGAAAGTTACACCAAGTTAGACTATCAACAGTTTTATAAAACACTATTTCTCTACAGTCTTGCCACTACTGGGTGTTTTAACTCAATTTTTAATTTAAAGATGCTAGGAGGAGGCATCCCATAGGGCTTGAAATCTCCCTGAATAAAGCTACATCAGATTTATGGTGTAAAGATTTGTTAACCAGGGCCTGAGTCATGGGAATGTGGGCATGCTTTTTCTATTACCATGAAGTCTGTGAGTCAGATCTAATAACTATTTCAGTCACGACCAATACTGCCCAAAGAGACAACCCAAACTGGAAAACAAAAGACAAAAAACTATGTACTTTTTATCCAAAAATTCCCGTTGATGTGATAATAGAAAATATACTTTTAGTTCTCTTTAGATTGGGGCAATAATATTGTTTCACTTGAAATTTTCGACATGGGAGATGTAATTTATAGATATATTTCCAGGAATAAGAGGAATTCTATCTGTTCCTAAATAAAAATGCCAATCATTAAGGAACAGCCACTGTAACTTAAGCCACGTAGATATCTACTTTTTGTATATGAATCACAAACCTGCCAAGGATATTTGGAACTTTACTTGTTCCAATCTGTTGCCCTCTTCATACAACTACCTTTCAGAAGACAATAATTCTCAGTCCTTTTATTAGCAAAGAGAAATCAGAAATGAGTACTGGTAGGCCAGTTCCTAAAAACATTTCCAAATGGGGCAAAAATCTGCATGACAGAGTTTATATACAATACGTAGGGAAGACCTGTGGTAGTTAATCAAAGGAATGGTTGGATTTTCTAATCTCCCATAAGATTTTTAATATGTCTTTGCAAAAGATTCTTGGAAAATGTCCCTAAATACTCAAAATTCCTATAGAACTCGTTATCCATTCATTTTACTAGCTGACTCAAAATCTGATTAGAAACTTCACAAATCTCAAGACAAAATTAAAATTAGAATGCTACCACTATAATCTGATTTTATTTTGCTGTGATTTATTGGTGCCCAGGAATCAGGTCGCCTTGAACTTCTGAGATAAATTCTTTAAGATAAATCTATCAGGGACGGATAGTCGTTTCCTCTTAAGTTACCTGTGTCTTTTTGTCTTATGTTTTTTCATTTTGGTTTCCTAATACTATGCTTAAAGCATGATGTTATAAAGGCTTTAAAGATATAGAGAAAGGGGAGAAAATTGGTATTGACTCATTTAAAAACAGATGGTTAAACATGTATATTTTGAAAAATTGTCTAATATATTGAAAATTAATTATTCATTCAATCTTTTTTTTCAACTAACATTTATTAAATATCAACAGTGAGTACATCTTTGGTTGAACTTAATCTGGAAGAATCTTGAGGTGTTAAATTAGGGTTCTATTAAATTAAAATTTGCATTTGTTTCTTCCTGGAATGGGAAGCCTTACTGACCTAGGACTTCTTTATCCCTCTTTAAAGGTTTCTTGTTTGTGAAAGATTCTTAGATTTGGGTACCCCAGTAAATTTCATTTTTATATGTCCTTACTTGTCCTGTTCTCTCTTTAAGCATAATATTTTTCATTTTGGGGGAACTATTTGATGTCATACATTTAAGCTGACATAAAACTTGCAAAAATATAACTTTTGAGTGTCAAGTTAAAAGGTTGATCAATCTGGTAGTCCCTTGACCTTTTTTAAGGATATACCCAAGAGACATTTGCTAATAATCAACTTTCTAAATGTCACTATAGCACATACATTTTTGTAATTACCCATGGTAATAGGTTATATACCCTTTGTGCTATAAGGTGGTATGTAATAAATATTACTAAATATAGACTCCTTCATCTGGAGAATAGTCCTATCTCATATTTGATTATTGTTAATTAATCATGATTAATTATTCTCCATGATATGTAATCTTGGTGGAGTGGCAAATCCAGATGACCACTGTTCCATCATTGAAGATAAAATTGTCCAATCCATTATGGACTCTTTTGCTATTCCTATGTAACCAAGGGTAGGACAAATCACTAAAATTTGACCAAATTGCATGACCAAACTAAATCAAAATTGTTCTTGCATGATCTTGAGTCTCTGATGAGGAAATATCAATATTAAAAGAACAGGATTTGTATATTCTAGAAGCACCATCCAGTTGAAAATATTGGGTGGGTACTGCTGCTAAGACCTTCTATAGATACTTGTCTTGGTTTATGGCTCTATACTAAGTCTATTATTTACTTTTCTTCAAGCTTATGATTTTTTCCCCTGTACTTTCAAGAAATTCCCTTTCCTTGGTTTTATTTTTACCAGCAAATACATGCAAGAGACACAGATGATATATTAAATTATGATTACAATTCCCATTGAGACAAGTCCACTGAAAAGTAGCTAAGCTCACTTACTACCTGGATAAACTATTTCCCTCATACCATCTTCACAGAATTATTAAAGAGTATGCCTAAAAATTTTTAAATTACTATATGCATGTAATGGACTTTTTAAAAATAGCTAAAACTACATATGTCAACAGTCTATCATATTTGCTCTATGATAATACAAATGTGTCTGTTGTGCTTCTGTTAATACATGATGTCTACTAGGCAGTTGGCAAAATTTCTGTTTAGAACCTGACTTGATTCTTAGAACAAGCTTCTCCATCACAATGCTGTGGCTACCTCCATCACTCCGGAGGGATTCTCTGAGTGTGTCCCTAGGTTAACAAAATCCTCTTGCAAACTTTGAAGAGCCCTTCCTTTTCTTAGCAGGATTCTCCTATTTTTCAATAGTATTAGGGAAGGATACTTATTCTGTATTTCTACTTTATTTCTCCATGTTGAAAAAAAAGAACTCCATTATCTTAGCTATTCTGACTTCTCTTTACTCATTTCTTTTCTTTGGTCATTAGAATTGCTTATGTGATTGGTGAATTGGGGAGCCAGATTTTATCAGTTGTACTTTAACACAGTCCTTCACTTTCCTCTGTAGGATGGGATATTTACAGATAGATGCACTCACGCCTGCTACTCCACAATGGAAATTTTATAGGGCAGGCCATCATGTCAGGGGATCCTGCAGTTGCCCCAGACTTCCTGGATGGAAAGGTAAATCTATTCAATGGCGGGGTTAAATGTCAGGAATGTTATCTGCACAATGAAACAACATTGATCCTCAGTGCAAAGAAATCAGTGCAAACATTTCATCAATGCAAAGAAATAGAGGAAAACAATAGAATGGGAAAGACTTGAAATCTCTTCAAGAAAATTACGGATACCAAGGGAACATTTCACCCAAAGATGGGCACAATAAAGGACAGAAATTGTATGGACCTAATAGAAGATATTAAGAAGAGGTGGCAAGAATACACAGAAGAACTATACAAAAAAGATCTTAATGACCCAAATAACCAAGATGGTGTGATCACTCACTTCTAACCAGACATGCTAGAAGAAGTCAAGTGGGCCTTAGAAAGCATCACTATGAACAAAGCTAGTGAAGGTGATGGAATTCCAGTTGAACTCTTTCAAATACTAAAAGATGATGCTGTGAAAGTGCTGCACTCAATATGCCAGCAAATTTGGAAAACTCAGCAGTGGCCACAGGACTGGAAAAGGTCAGGTTTCGTTTCAATCCCAAAGAAAGGCAAGCCAAAGAATGCTCAAACTACTGCACGATGGCCCTCATCTTAAACAGTAGCAAAACAATGCTCAAAATTCTCCAAGCCAGGCTTCAGCAATATGTGATCCATGAACCTCCAGATGTTCAAGCTGGATTTAGAAAAGGCAGAGGAACCAGAGATCAAATTGCCACCATCCATTGGATCATCAAAAAAGTAAGAGAGTTTCAGAAAAACATCTACTGCATTATTGACTACGCCAGAGCTGGTGACTGTGTGGATCACAGCAGATTGTGGAAAATTCTGAAAGAGATGGGAATACCAGATCATTTTACCTGCCTCCTGAGAAATCTGTATGCAGGTCAAGAAACAACAGTTAGACCTGGACATGGAAAAGCAGACTAGCTCCAATTCAGGAAAGGAGTACCTTAAGCCTGTATATTGTCACCCTGCTTACTTAGCTTCTATGCAGAGTACATCATGTGAAATGATGGGCTGGCTGAAGCACAAGCTGAAATCAAGATTGCCAGGAGAAATATCAATAACGTCAACTATGCAGATGACATCAGCCTTAAGGCAGAAAGTGAAGAAGAACTAAAAAGCCCCTTGATGAAAGTGAAAGAGGAGAGTGAAAAACCTGTCTTAAAGCTCAACATTCAGAAAACTAAGATCATGGCATCTGGTCCCATCACTTCACAGCAAATAGATGGGGAAACAGTGGAAACAGTGGCAGACTTGATTTTCTTGGGCTCCAAAATGACTGCAGATAGTGACTGCAGCCATGAAATTAAAAGATGCTTGCTCCTTGGAAGAAAAGCTATGACCAACCTAGACAGCATATTAAAAAGCAGAGACATTATTTTGCCAACAAAGGTCGATCTAGCCAAAGCTATGGTTTTTCCAGTAGTCATGTATGGACATGAGAGTTGGACTATAAAGAAAGATGAGCACTGAAGAATTGATGCTTTTGAACTGTGGTGTTGGAGACTTGAGAGTCTCTTAGACTGCAAGATCAAACCAGTCAATCTTAAAGGAAATCAGTCCTAAATATTCATTGGAAGGACTGATGCTGAAGCGGAAGCTCCAATACTTTGGCCACCTGATGTGAAGAACTGACTCATTAGAAAAGACCCTGATGCTAGCAAAGATTGAAGGAAGGAGGAGAAGGGGACAACAGAGGATGAGATGGTTGGATGGCATCACTGACTCTATGGACATGAGTTTGAGTAAGCTCTGGGAGTTGGTGATGGACAGGGAAGCCTGGCATGCTGCAGTCCATGGGGTTGCAAAGTGTCGGACATGACTGAGTGACTGAACTGAACTGAAACAACATTCTCAGATATTAACTGTATCATTTATAGTAAGTGGAATCTGGCTCTCCATTTCTTTACTCTTTTGACTTCTAGAACATCACTTTTCCCCTCAAATTTGTAAGCTAAAATGAAAGCTGCAAGAAAGCAGTTAGTGGTACCTCGAACCTACCTTATCAAAAGTTCTCCACAGGTCCTGATCTTCCTGAGAAAATCCAAAGAGGTTAAAGAAGTATTCTGGATTTCTGTAGATAATGTTTCTTTTATACCTGGAGGAAGATAACATAAATATCATATGTTTAAATCATACTGTGTAATTGAGAACAAATTGAGGGTTAGATATGCCAGCTTGTCATACTCCCTCAATAGAATTTATTTAGTCATTCATCTTTTTAATATAGATAGACATTGATATAAATGTCAACATATAGATGCAGATACAGATATAGATATTTGCTTTAGCTTACCCATCTCTAAATTTGACAGTTTTTCTTTCCTTTGTCAAGGGTCCTTGCACTGTATTATTGAAGTGTGTCACGTATCATATGTATTTCACTGAAGAAGTTTTTATCTATGAATAAATTTTTGTACATAAATCTTGAAAAACTTACTTTAAAAAAATGTATTTATTTATTTATTTGCCTGTGCTGGGTCCTAGCTGTAGTATGCAAGTTCTTTGATCTCTGTTGCTGCATATGAAATCTTGGATTGTGTGCAAACTCTTAGTTGTAGCATGTGGGATCCAGTTCCCTGACCAGTGATCAAACCCAGGCCCCCTTCTCTGGGGGTGCAGGGTCTCAGCCTCTGGACCACCAGGGATGTCCCAAGAGACTTCTGACTCTTACCTCATCCCCTGTCATGAGCTCAGAACAACAGAGATGATTACCTGTTTATTTTAACCCTAATAGCCAAATGGACATTAAAAAAAAGCCTAGAAAATACACACTGTAATTTACAGATTTTTGTTTGATATAACAAAGAAAATAAGTAAATATTGGCATTGGACTAATAATCAGAACTAGATTCAATTCATAACCCTACTATAATTAGCTAGGAAATTTTGGGCAAGTATCCAAACTTCTCTGAGTCTTTATCTCTCCATGTATGAAATTAAGAGCTTTGTGCAGAATTGCCTCCAAGTCCCCTCCCATCTTTCAAATCCTGTGATAAATTTCCTTCTGAGGATGTGGTGTGTAGGTAGAATGGTCAGAAAGAATTTATGGTTGCAAACCCCTAATGTTTAAAGCCTGAATTTTTCAAAAATTTATTCTAGGTACTCAATTACTGGCTTTTATCTCTGCTGGACAATTAGTTACTTGTAAGTAAATGATACAAAGTTGACTGTAATCAATTATTTTCAGGTTTTTCTGTTGAGTAAATCAACAGTGTATCTCATGGAGCATAACAAAATTGAATTTTTAATTTACAGGATTCATAATCCTCTGGGGCCAGTGATTTACCTGTCTGTCTTCCTGCTATTCTAACATTGAGAGAAAGAAATCTGAATTCTCTAAAAACTGGGAAAACTAAAGGCTACTTGTAAGATAGCGTACAGAATTTGACATTATATCACGTGTTCCCTCCATCCCTGTCAGATATCTTCCAAAGGAAAAAATATTTTGGGGAGAAATATTCATATTTAATTGATGTTTCATGTATTATTGTCGTGCAAAAACAAAATAATTACTAAAACAGAGAACTGAGTAATAGCTCGCATTATTATTTATAAGGAAAATTTAAAAACTAACCCATGAACATTTGTTGTTGTTGTTGTTGTTATTAAAGTAACGGGTATAATTTAAACTCTTTATTTTATAGATTAAGCCTTACAAGTACACTATGTATCCTGAAATTTTTGATTGATGTTTCTCATTTTATAGGTGAAGAAACTGAGGCAAGAGTTAATTGCCCAGAAAGAGATAGTAAGTGGCAGAGTTAGCAGGCCTGTGTGATCCCAGGGGCTATAGTCCTTACTATGCTAGATATTTAATTTCAGTAGCTTCTCTCAGGCTGTTATTATCGGAGTCTCTGAATGCACTGCTAATATTTATCTCTTGACATATAGAGGTCTTGTCTGATTTCTCTCTAGGACTATGGTTTTTGTATTTCATTTCTATGTTCATGGGAACAAAATGCTGCTTTCTCCATCTTAGCCTAAGTTTTCCGCCTGGCATTTAGCAGGTTTCAAAGAAATGTGTTGCAAGCAGAATGTTTACTTTGTATGCACGTGACTACAGAGAACTGATCTAGGTGGGGCTGCCTGTAGGGGCAGAAACATCAGATGTGAAGAAACTCTGGAGTGGGTGTTTGTGAAGGGAAGAAGCAGACAGCGGGTTTGTTGATCAGAGCAAAATGAATCATATCATTACACAAATTCACAGAACGTGGGGCTGGAAGAGACCTCGCTAATCAGTTAGTTCAAATTTCATAGTGTGTAGGTGAAGGAAATAAGATACAAGGTGTTTAGGAACTAGGAACCAGGCTTCTGGATTTCATCCATCCCCCCAACTTCTCCATTGTAACACCAAATCCTTAATTACACGTTCATATTCATCGCTTCAAAAAGAAACCCATTATTCTAGGTCTGTATGTATCGATCCCACTGTGTGATTTAAGATTCAGCACACTGCTTATGAAAAAGACTTTGAGGTGAAACCAACATGACTCCTAGGGCCAGCAACATCCCTTCCTGTTTGTGGAACTTTAGGAAAGTGACATTCTCTTTCCAGGACAGTTTCCTAATCTGTAAAATTGGGTAAAGAGAGAAGCCCCCTCTCTCTGGTGCTTTGGTGAGACATTGTTTTAAAAGACTTTTTATCAGGATCTAGCACAGAGTAAGAAAGCATATACAAAAATATTCATCATCATTGTCATCAGCAGCATTATTTCTCTTATGTGATGTCTTAAGACATCCTTTGAAAAATGTGTTTTCCTTTTAAATAAAGAAATATCCCAATGAAAGGGGACTCTTGATGAAGAACTAAGAAAATTGACAGCAATCACCAGCATGATCACAGAGACTTTAGGTTTCTCTTCAGCGAAATGGAAAAGACATCGATCTCCATATATATTTGAAATTACGTGTGCAATATTCTGAAATAATATTCAGAATTTGATCTTTTTGCTGAGGACTATCCAAATCAGTTGCACTCAAAGCCAGAGGTTCTCATAATTAGGCCTTATAACTAAAACAAATGATCTTACATGACAAAACAAGAGAGAGAAAAAGAGGAAGCCTCATTTTTTTTCCTTAATTATAAGTTGGTGTGAAGAGATGTCCATTTGGATTCTGCTGCTACAGAGCTCAGTTATGCAATATTCATACAAAAATAGTTCCAAATCAATACAACATGTTTTAAATTTACATTAACATTTAAATTAATGAGAAGCTCAATGTGAATTATGGAGTTTTAGCTGTTTAGGGCTATGTTGCTTCTTGCCAACTTGGAACAGGGTCTATTGACTCACCTTCTGAGTCTCATAAACAGCTTCCAGACTTTATGAGTTCTCAGTGCCAGAGGACTTTCAGGCTGGTGAAAGCTTCCATATTGACATCACCAGGGAATGAAATTGGCCCTCTCCACTAAAGACATAAAACGCTTCCAGCAACTACACACACTTTCCCTGAAAGGCAGGTTGCCATACACAGTTGTCAAGTCTGGGAATGCTCTAAGATTGGAGCTTACTCCACACCCCCTGGTCTCCATTCGTTTATCTGACAGATATTTCTAGACCACCAACGATGGGCATGGAACTGTGCTAAAACAAAACAGATTCTTCTTCAAGGAACTCATCATCTACTGAAGGATATAGCCACGTATATAAGTATATAAACAATTTTAGGAAACTCTACCATCTTCTATGATAAAAGAAGGTACATAGTGGATGCAATCAGAGGCATATGAATTATATTGGAAGAGAATGAAGAACATCTTTCTGAAGAAACAAGACTTGAAAGACAGGTTAAAATTAGACAAAAAAATAAAGGTAGAAACTCTCACCACTCTGAGGAGACAATCTAGAAAAAACCTTGATACTCTGCTTCAATGAACAAGAAGTTCTGAATGATTGGCAATAAAGGTGGGGCAAGGATGTGTTTGTGTGTGTGCATGCATGCGCACGTGTGTGTGTGTGTGTACACATACAAACAAAGAACTGTGGATGTCAGAGATTAACATGCATGGTTAGGCATGGACAAGCTCATGAGATATCTCACATGTCACGCTGAGAAGTGGGAAAAAAATTCTTCAAATATTATAGATGTAGATGGTCTGTTGTATTTTTGTTTTAATAAGCTTGTAGAGAAGTTTCAAGTTCACTGAAAAATACAGAGTTCCCCTATTTTTCCTACACCTAAACATGAAAAACCTCCCACACTATGGACATCCCCCACAACTGCGATACATTTGTTATAATTAATGACCCCACATTGACACATCTTTATCACCCAAAGTTTATAGTTTGCATCAGAGCTCACTCTTTTTTTGGGTTTTAGACAAACGTTTCACACATTTTATGGGTTTAGACAAAAGTATGCTGACATGTAGAGCTTCACATGTGGCCCAGTGG
Source organism: Muntiacus reevesi (assembly GCF_963930625.1). Lineage (NCBI taxonomy): Eukaryota > Metazoa > Chordata > Mammalia > Artiodactyla > Cervidae > Muntiacus > Muntiacus reevesi. Next base: position 21,444,795 of record NC_089257.1, on the reverse strand, counting down.
TAAAGAACCCGCCTGCCAATGCAGAAGATGCAGATCTGGGTTCAGTTCCTGGGCCAGGAAGATCCCCTAGAGGAGGACATAGCAACCCACTCCAGTATTCATGCCTGGAAAATTCCATGGACAGAGGAGTCTGGCAAACTACAGTCCATAGGGTCTCAAAGAGTTGGACACAATGCAACTGAACATACACATACACATACGGACTTGTATCAACCATTGTAGTATCATCCACTGTAGTGTCATACAGAGTAGTTTAACTGCCTTAAACATCTTCCGTGCTCCATCTGTGCATCCCTCTCCCCTCCCCCCGACACAGGGCAAAACTGACTTTTTTTATTGTCTCCTTCGTTTTGACTTTTCCAGAATGTCAAATAGTTGGAATCATATCGTACACAGTCCTTTAAGATTGGCTTCTTTCACTTAATAATATGCATTCAAGTTTCCCCATGCTTTATTTATGGCTCTATAAGTCATCTCTTTTTAGTACTGAATAATATTCCATTGTCTAGATGTACTGCAGTTTATGTACATATTCTCCTACTGAAGGACATCTTGGTTGCCTCCAAGTTTTGGCAATTATGACTAAATCTTCTATAAACTTCCCTGTAAAAGCTTCCCTGGTGGCTCAGATGGTAAAGAGTCTACCTGCAGTGTGGGAGACCTGGGTTCATACCTGGGTCGGGAACATCCCCTGGAGAAGGAAATGACAACCCACTTTAGTATCCTTGACTGGAAAATTTCATGGATGGAGGAATCTGGCAGGCTGCAGTCCATGGTGTCACAAAGAGTCGGACATGACTGAGCTACTTCAATTTCTCTTTTTCATTTTCTTCTATAAACATCCATGTGTAAGTGTTTGCAGACATAAGTTTTCAACACCTTTGGGTGAATGCCAAGAAGCTTAATTGCTGAATCATATGATAAGAGTATATTCAGTTTTATAAGAAATCACCAAACTGTCTTCCAAAATACCTGCACAATAATGCATTCTCACCAGCAATGAATGAGATTTCCTATTGCCCCACATCCTCACCAACATTTGATACTGTCAATATGTTTAATTTTGACCATTCTGATAGGTGTGTAGTAATATGTTGTTACTATTTTAATTTGAATTTCCTTAATGACATATTATGTGGAACATCTCTTCATGTATTTATTCATTATTAGTATATCTTCTTTGGTGAAGTGTCTGTTGGGTCTTTGGCCAATTTTTAATGGGGTTATTTGTTTTCTTATTGTTGAATTTCTCAAGTTACACATTTTAGATAACTGTCCATTATCAGATGTGTCTTCTGCAAACATTTTCTCCCCTTCTTCTCATTCTCTTGACAGTGTCTTTCACACAGTAGACTTTTTAAAATTTTAATAAACTTTATCAACTATTTCATTCATGGATTATACCTTTGGTGGCATGACTAAATACTCATTGCCATGGCCAATATCATCTGGAATTTCTTGTATATTAGCAGTTTTATACTTCTGCATTTTATATTTAGGCCTATGGTGCATTTTTAGTTAATTTTTGTGAAAGGTATAAAGTTTGTGTCTAGATTCTTTTTTATTTTCTTTCTTTTCTTTTCTTGCATTGTGAATGTCTACTTGTTTCAGCATGATTTGTTGAAAAGACTGTCTGCTCCATTGTATTGCCTTTGCTTCTTTGTCAAGGGCTATGTGAGTCTTTTTCTAGACTCTTTATACTGTTGCAGTGATATATTTGTCCGTTCTTTCACCAAGAGCTTCACTGTCTTGATTCCTGTAGATTTACAGTAAGTCTTGAAGTCTAGTATTGTCAGTCCTCTGACTTTGTCTCCTTCAATATTTTGCCTCTCCGTGTAAATTTTAGAGGGACTTCCCAGTGGCTCTCCTGCAATGTAGCACATGCAGGTTTGATCCCTGGTTTGGGAAGATCCCCTGGAGAATGAAACAGCAATCCACTCTAGTATTCTTGCCTGTGAAGTCCTATGGACAGAGGAGCCTGGTGGGCTATAGTCCATGTGGTCACAAGAGTCGGACACATCTTAGGGATTAGTGAAATTGGAAGTTGCTCAATCATGTCTGACTTTTTGTGACCCAAATTCTCCAGGCCATAATACTGGAATGGGTAGGGGTTCCCTTCTCGAAGAGATCTTCCTGACCCAGGGATCGAAACAGGGTCTCCTGCATTATAGGCGGATTCTTTACCAGCTGAGCTAGCAGGGAAGCCCTTAAAGCAACAACAAATAAACGTTATGATTGTTTGTCATGTAACTTGCTGGTGTATTTTTTTAATCAGAATTGTCACTGACTCTATAGATTAAATTGGGAAGAATTGACATCTTGACATTATGGAGTCTTCTATTCATGAACGTGAAATATTTCTCCATATATTTACTTCTTTCTTGATAACTTTTGCCAAAATTTTTTAGTTCTCCTCATGTATATCTTATACACATTTTGTTAGATTTAAATGTATTTCATTATTTGTGGTGCTAATACTGGGTTGACCAAAAAGTTCATTCAAGTTTTTCCATAACATATTACAAAAAACCTGAATGGATCTTTTGGTTGACCCAATATAAAAAGCAATATGTTGTTAACATCAAATTCTATTTGTTTATTGCTGATATATGGGAAAGAGACTAACTTTTGTGTGTTAACTTTATATCCTGCAATTTTGCTATGCTCAATTACTGTGGGAGGTTTGTGTTGATTCCTCCAGATTTTCCATACAGACAATGATGTCATCTGTGAACAAAGAAAGTTTTATTTCTTTCTCCCTAGTCTGTATACCTTTTATTTATGTTTTCTTGTCTTATTGAATTATATAGGATTCTGATGCATTTAAGTGGGCTTGGTTTAAGAACTATTGCTCTGGCAATATTGTAGAGATGACTGGAATGTAGCAGTTCCTTCTCCACAACATTGTCAGATGTCAAAAGAGGCCACAGCAAGTCCTTGATTGTGTTCATGTGATAAGAGATGCAAGACAGGTACTTGGGAATGTCAGAAAGACTCAGCAATGCCAACCTCCATGACTTTCTTTTGACTCTGGAGTGATACAGGTCAAGGAGAAAGAGAGACTTCGCAATGCTCTCCCTGTGTTCTACAACTCTTATTCTTTTTTGCAAAACTATATTTGTTGAACACCAACTATGTTCCAGGATATGTATTAGACTCTGTGATAGAATAATGAATAAGCCAGCCATTATTATTTGCCCTGAAGAAATTACATTTTGGTGAGAGATGAGGAAAAAAAGAGTTAAATAAAAACATTTACAGATTATGGGAAAACTGTTAAGAAATGAACAGGATGATGTTAACATACTAGGATGGGGTCAGACAGTGTTTCTTAACAGCCAATAGGGTGAACACTGGACTGAGACTCGCTAGATTCAAATTCCACCTCTGCCACTTCCTCATTATCTTCTGTTGGCAAGAGTCTTTGCTTCATTTCCTCATCTGTAAAATGAAGGTAAATATTCTAATCCATAGGCTTTCTGTGAGGATTAAATTAGAGAATAAATATACAGTGATTAGCCTAGTACTTGACACATAGAAATGCTCAAAATTATTTTAGTTGTGGTTATCATTACTGTTCTATGCTTACTGTTACTAATTCTTTGGATAGCTTGGTCAGGAAAAGACTCTTTGAAAGGGTGACATTTGGGCTTTAGCCTGAAGAATGGTAAGAGCTTGTATGTGTAGAGCTTTAGGAAGGGTGTTTTTATACCATTTCCTAGACAATGACAACAACACTTGGAAAATTCTTGAAATAATGTTTAAATGTTTTCAAATAACAGATATTACTTCAGTGTAGATAGTATATTATATGTCTCAGTTCCTTAAAATTTGACTCCAGGAATAAAAGGGGCTGTTTCAATCAGTAACCCATAATCCAAAGGTCACCAGCTAGAATTATATAAGAAATTTCACACTCCAAAGATAGCTACCAAAACTTTCTTTTTTTTTAAAATCTCTTTATCAACACAAGATCATCAGCTAATTATCACAATTATTAGAAATAAGTAAACTGGTGTTTATTGGCAAATAAATGTCTTGATACTTTGCATTAAAAATTTATAAAAACGGGCCTTTACTAGTGAAATTAAAGATATTCATGATATGTAGGTTGACCTACATATTTTGGGAACACCCCTCATCCATTTTTAAAATTTTGTCTTTATTATTATGGTTTTAGAATTGAATGAAACATGAACCTTACATTCTTATGTCAGATTATATACCTGAGGATTGATGCATAAATTGTTCACTGCTAAGCCATGAGTTAGAACATTTCATTGGCTGATTCAACTAAAAGGATATACTAACTCTGCCTCTGGATTGCTATCTGCTGAAAGCTGGCATTCAGAACACCTAAAAGAACAAAAGGTGGAACTTAGTAGCATTTTTAGAACTCTTTTGTGCTTACTCATTAGTGCAAGCATGCACATCTAATAAACACTTGCTTGCTTGGCAAAATCAGGTCAGTGACTTTGATTTGCTATTACTTAGTCCTGAAAGGAGAGCTAATCCTTATTCAGCTCAGGCTTCTTTGCCTGCTACTATCTCTCAAAGCAAGGAATCCATTGCATATATGTTGCTCAGGACCAAAACCACTTAGATCAATTTGCAACACTTAGCCTGTCCAAGGAAAAAACAAGAAACTGTTGCCTTCTGAGTGTGATAAGAAAGATACTGTTAGAAATTGACATTGGAGAGGTAGACAAGAAGGAAAAATATAGGGACTTTTAGCTCCTGATGATATTTTTGGATTGAATTCTCAGTGTAATAGAGAACATGTAAGATATATAAGAGAATCTGATCTGCTTTACATTTTTAAAGATGATATTAAGCAATGTGTAGAAAATAGATTGTAAAGATATGATTGGGTACAGGGAGGGAAGTTGAGGAACACTGCAAAAATCCAGGCAAGAGGGATAAAAGTTTAGACTCAGTGATAGAAATGGATGTGAGAAATGTGGATGGACTTGGAGACATTTTTTTTGTAAGGAAGCTAAGTAGGATTTGCATGTGGTTTGGAAGTGACAAATAGGACAAAGAAACACTCCCAGATTTGAGGCAGCTGGTGAGAAATCTTCAATGCTGAATGTGGCTACTAGAGAAGGTCTATGCTGGAGGTAAGCTTTGCTCCAAGGGGTGTCTATAGCAACAGCAGAGGAAAACATATCATAAGCCTTCTGCTGACTTCCACATTACTTTGCTAGTGTGTGAGATGAGTGCAATTGTGTGGTAGTTTGAACATTCTTTGGCATTGCCTTTCTTTGGGATTGGAATAAAAACTGATCTTTTCCAGTCCTGTGGTCACTGCTGAGTTTTCCAAATTTGCTGGCATATTGAATGCAGCACTTTAGCAGCATTATCTTTTAGGATTTGAAATAGCTCAACAGGAATTTCATCACCTCCACTAGCTTTGTTTGTAGTGATTCTTCCTAAGGCCCACTTGACTTCACATTCCAGGATGTCTGGCTCTAGGTGAGTGATCACACCATCGTGTTTATTTGGGTCATTAAGATCTTTTTTGTACAGTTCTGTGTATTCTCGCCACTTCTTCTTAATATCTTCTGCTTCTATTAAGTCTGTTCCATTTCTGTCCTTTGTTGTGACCATCTTTGCATGAAATGTTCCTTTGGTATCACTAGTTTTCTTGAAGAGATCTCTAGTCTTTCCCATTCTATTGTTTTCCTCTATTTCTTTGCACTGATCCCTGAGGCAGGCTTTCTTATCTCTCCTTGCTATTATTTGGAACTCTGCATTCAGATGGATATATCTTTCCTTTTCTCCTTTGCATTTCATTTCTTTTCTTTCCTCAGCTATTTGCGAGGCCTCCTCAGACAGCTATTTTGCCTTTTTACTTTTCTTTTTCTTGGGGATGGTCCTGATCACCGCTTCCTGTATAATGTCATGAAATTCCATCCATAGTTCTTCAGACACACTGTCTATCAAATCTAATCCCTTTAATCTATTTATCACTTCCACAGTATAATAGTAAGGGATTTGATTTAAGTCATACCTGAAAGGTCTAGCGGTTTTCCCTACTTTCTTCAATTTAAGTCTGAATTTTGCAATAAGGAGTTCATGGTCTGAGTCACAGTAAGCCCCAAGTCTTGTTTTTGCTGACGTATAGAGCTTCTCCATCTTTGGCTGCAAAAAAATATAATCAATCTGATTTGGTATTGACCATCATGTAATGTCCAGGTATAGAGTCTTCTCTTGGGTTGTTGGAAGAGGGTGTTTTTTATGACCAGTGTGTTCTCTTGACAAAAATCTGTTAACTTTTGCCCTGCTTCATTCCGTACTCCAAGGCCAAATTTGCCTGTTACTCCAGGTATCTCTTAGCTTCCTACTTTTGCATTCCAGTCCCCTATGATGAAAAGGACAACTTTTGTTTTGGTGTTAGCTCTAGAAGTCTTAGACAGCATATTGAAAAATAGAGACACTACTCTGCTGACAAAGGTCCATCTAGTCAAAGCTATGGTTTTTCCAGTAGTCATGTAATGATGTGAGAGTTGGACCATAAAGAAAGCTGAGTGCCGAAGAATTGTTGCTTTTGAACTGTGGTATCAGAGAATACTCTTGAGAGGACCTTAAACTGCAAAGAGATCAAATCAGTCCATCCTAAAGGACATGAGTCCTGAATATTCATTGGAAGGACTGATGCTGAAGCTGAAGCTCCAATACTTTGGCCACCTGATGCGAAGAACTGACTCATTGGAAAAGACCCTGATGCTGGAAAAGACCCTGATGCTGGGAAAGATTGAGGGCAGGAGGAGAAGGGGATGACAGAGGATGAGATGGTTAGATGGTATCACCAACTCAAGGGACATGAGTTTGAGTAAGCTCTGGGAGTTGGTGATGGACAGGGAAGCCTGGTGTGCTGCAGTCCATGGGGTCACAAAAAGTCGGACACAGCAGAGTGACTGAAGTCCACTGAACTGAACTGACGTCTACACGGATATATGCAGAAAGTCACTGATTTCTACCACAGGACTTTAACACAGATCCTTTGTGGAGGGCACATGCCCTATCGGCTCATGTGAGGTGTCTTGTTCACATAGGAAGAACTCTTCTTCATGTCTAAGTAGAAAGAACCAAATGAAAAGTGTCAGTGTTTCAGATTTATTTCAAATTCATTGAGCTTTAGTGTTCTCTGGGAGAAAATGAATGATCAAGAAGAGAGCTTCTATCTTCATTTGCCATCATTAAAAAGATAATATTCATCAAAAGCTATAGAGCTTCAACATAATTCTTAGCTCTTAGTTCAGTGTGTGAGTATGTTTTAGTAGTCATTGATTTAGTCAGTCAGTCCATCTGTCAGTTTGCTAGTCAGAGATTCACTTAATAAACACTTTCTATAAATTAGCCACGCACAGACCAAGTATTGGGGATGAGTCTTACATAACTTCTCCTTGGTCTGTATATCTCCTAGATATTTAGTCTGCTAAGCACCAACAAAAAATATCTCAAATGCACTTTATTATTTTAATTTTTATTGGAGTATTGTTGATTTGCAATGTTGTGTTAGTTTCAGGTGTATAGTAAAGTGAATCTCTTATATGTGTACATATATTCACTCTTTTTTAGATTCTTTTCCCATATAGGCCATTACAGAGGATAGAACTTCCTGTACTACACAGGAGGTCCTTATTAGTTATTCATTATATATATATTAGTTATAAAATATATATATATTAGTATTTATTAGTGTGTATAGGTCAATTGCAATCTTCCAATTTGTCCCTCCCTTCCCTTCCCTTCTGCTAATCATAAGTTTGTTTTCTACATCTATAACTCAATATTTGTTTTATAGATAAGTTCATTTGTACCCCGCTTTTAAAGATTGCACATACAAGTGACATCACATGATATTTGTCTTTCTCAGTACTCAGCCAGAAAGAAAAGAATGAAATAAAGCCATTTGTAGCAACATGGATGGGCCTAGAGATTGTCATACCGAGTGAAGTGAGTCAAGTGCAATTTAGAAAACTGATGTCACTGCACTGTATATTGACTTTGGTACTCCCGTAAAAATTAAGAATTAAAAAACAATAAACTTGATTGCTTCTGTATTTGATTTATGAAATCTTCACATCCTTTAGAAAATCAGATTTTATTTCATTTTATACTTCCAATTTCTAACTGTGGATATATTTGAGATTCTTCTTTTTAAAGAATGTGATCAATGCATACATATATACATATATAAGCAATTTCATGATCTTCACACATGTTGATAGGCATGTAATGTAAATACTAACTGGATTTATACACAGACTACTCAAATTGAAATAATTTCACATATATTTTAAAATAAATTAGCTTGCATAGTAAGGACTAACATGAGACCATTTACACCCAAACTTGATATTTTACTTTTCCGTGGCCTGTATAGCTTTGAAAAGAGACCTTTCAATATTCTGTGTCATAGTTATTTCATCTAAAGTGGAGCTAATACCCTATAGCCACTTTAAACTATTCTTATTTAACATGAGAATCAAGACTGGTGTCCAAGAAGTTTTCTAAGCTCTTTGGATTTCAATTTCAAAATAAACAGAGCATATCATTACTATTATCTACAGTCAATAGGTTAAGAAAGCAAGAGGTGAACTACCAAAAAGAATACATTCACATTGTTATCAGTTCAATGATATAGGACAAGACGTCTACATATTGCTGTTCTTTTCATATTTTTTTTTAAACTATTGTAGACGACTAAAGTAGTTGACAAGCTACATGTATTTATCAAGCAGTGAAATCACATTTTCTCTTATACTTCTCCAAGGTAGGCAATAAGCGTCAACTACCGGATTGACATTTAAAAATTGAGGTACAGGACATTTTCTAATGACTCATGCCAAGACTGAAAAAGCTGGTAGTCTCTGGAATTCCTATGTGGGAACTCCTTGTTTAAAAATAAATCTTTTAGTTTATTTGTTTCACCAGAGATTAATAATCACGATGATTATTTCTGTCATAAAATGAAAGATAGGAGAGAAATTATATCCATTCAAATATGGACTATTTTATAGGCTATTTAGCTTTTGGAGGGCTTGGAAGAGTAGTACTTTTAATTTAATTCACAAATATGAAAGCGGTTACTGGGCAGCACCATGAGGGGGAAGCCCCCAAAACTTTCTGTACTAAATATTGCTTCTTTGCATTCAGAGACCTTAATGAATTTTAAGACTTTTTCATGCCACTTTCATAACTCAAAAATTGCTACAAACATGTCTCTTTGTCGGCAAAGATAAATTGAGACTTCTATGATGAGCCAAAAAGTAAGCTCAGTGAACAGAGACTGTGGATGATGACAAAATGCTATGCTGTGAGTGAGGCTGATTCTGTCCTCCATACATTCTCATTCTGTATTCTGCTGGTGGCACAAGGAAGTGAAATAACAGTTGCCGGGTGCAACATTAGGATTTAATTAAGCCTTGTTTTACTTGGGCAAACTAGCCATACCGTGATTTCATGGGAGAACACAGCCCACACTGTGCTGACTAGCAGCAAAAAGGCATGGAGCTGAAATGCCACTGCACGTGGTTGATGTAAACAAGACGAGGGAAGCACCTGGAACAGAGCTGTCAACTGAAACCATGTCACATGAGCCACGCTGTGAGGGTGTGGAGTCTGCAGAGAACAAACAGACTTGCAGGATGCTGGCCAGGAATCAGGATCCCTGGGTCGTTCTGGTAAAGTGCAGTGAAAACTATTTGGTGTGCCTCAAGGCACAGAAAGAACAAGGACCCTATTTGGTAATGACAGGAAATGCAATTTCAGCTTCACGTCGGAATAAGTGTCAAGGCCATCAAAACTATCCAAGGGTGGAATAGCTTCATTTGAAAGTAGTGAGCTTATTATCATTTGAGTATTCAAGTATAGACTATAGAGTCACTTTGTAGTTACTTTCTTCTTAATATAGTGTCATCCTGTGAATCCAATAAGTTAGGACAGTTCGGTATTAATAGAAGAGGCAGTTGAATTATGGACATATATGAATTGCTGTTGATTGTGTGGTAGAGTTGGAGATGGGATTACTAGCATTGACCCAAGTGCCTTAACTTGTGTACAAACATTGGAGAATGTTTTCTGTTTTTAAAAATTATTTATTTGCCTGTACCAGATCCTAGTTGCAGCACATGGCATATAATTCCCTGAACAGGGGTCAAACTCTGACTCCCTGCATGGGGAGCACAGTCTTAGCCACTAGACCACCAGGGAAATTCCTAGAGAAGTTTTTCTAATGAAGTTTTCTCTACATATGTGGCCTTTAAAAATCAAATGCACTTGAGCAGTGTATTAGATTCCTGGGACTACTATAACAAAGTACCCTAAAAAGGTTGGATTTAAACAACTGAAATTTATTCTCTTACAGTTATAGAAGTCAGAAGCTCAAAATCAAGATGTGGGGAGTGATGTAACATCAACAAAATGGCAATGAGATGTTTCTTGCACATATTCTCCCCTTAGCAACAATGATTTGGCATCCGTCCACAGACAAAAGTGCCTTCATGGGAGCTCTGGGACTCAGGAGGAGATTGTGAAACCCCTAAAATCCAAGACCATGGAGAACCAGTCAGATTTGCAAAAAGCTAACTGTGATCCTTTGAAACTGACTGTGATCCTGGCTACAAAATCATAAATGTCTCAGGACCCCTGAGAACTTAGCAATAGCCCCTTTTAGCTTTGGGTCTGTCACCATCACCATACACCAAGAGACATGGAAAAGACCATGTCCACCTTTGCATTTGGGAAACAGACATATGGACACAGTCCTGACCATGGACCCTGAAGAGTCCTGCGAACCAACTTCAGACCTTCTTGGCCACTATCTGTTGAGCCTCTGAAAGTGGGCCCACCAAATTCAGTTAATCTTTTCAGTTCTGAAAGTATCCTGTATCTAAGCTCCAGCCTGTCCCAGGCACAGTCTATGAATATTCTAGGCGACACAGGGACCGTGTAAGAAGCACTCCTGTCTGCTTCTGCAAAGATCCTGAATTAGCCTTCTACGAGGCATCAGTCCCTGCTGAACTGCAGCCTCATGAGCTGACACAGGGTTAGACACAGGGTCAAACAAGGGAACCCCCATCTGTATCTCCCGAGATCCTAAAAGGCCCCTGCATGCTTATCCAGTTTCCTCACAGCCACAGTCAGCCAGTCTGGCAGCAGGAGTTAATCTCCTCTGTGCTCTTGGAGAGCCTGGGTCTTATACTCAGCTTCAACCCCTCCAGCCATTTTCAGAGATCAGTCCAGTTGACCTAGAGCCCTGGCAGGAGACAGTGCAGCTGATCCTACATAAATATGAAGGACTTAGCGACTCAACAGCAACAACAACATAAAGACACCAGTCACTGAGTTTAGATGCCACCCTAATCCAATGGGACTTCAGCTTAACTTAATCACAGCTGCAAAGTACTATTTCCAAATAAAGTCACATTCACAGCTATCAGGGGTTAAGATTTCAACATGTGTTTTCGGGAAATACAAATCAGACTACAATAAGCAGTTTAACATCTTTTTCATCAGCAGCACTTATGTGGGAATTAAGGTATCTGATTTTTCCTTTTAAGGTTCTTCCTTTCCAGGGTTCCAATTTCCAAAATCTTATCAATTTTGCTTTACAGTGTAACAAAACTGAAGCACATCTAATTCCTTGAAAATATCATTTTCTTTCATATCACTGTTCATGGACCAGAGTTCCCTGCTCCGTCCACCTGACAGCTCTCTTCTTGGTGTTGTTCAGTTGCTCAGTCATGTCTGACTCTTTGCAACCCATGGACTGCAGCTTGCCAGGCCATCCTGTCCTTCACTGTCTCCTGGATCTTGCTCACACCCATGTCCACTGAGTTGGTGATGCCATCCAATCCCCTCATCCTCTGTCGTCCCTTCTCCTCCTGCCCTCAATCTTTCCCAACATCAGGGTCTTTTCCAGTGAGTCACTTCACATCAGGTGGCCAAAGTATTGCAACTTCACCTTCAGCATCAATCCTTCCAGTGAATATTCAAGGTTGATTTCCTTTAGGATTGACTGGTTTGATCCCCTTTCTGTCCAAGGGACTCTCAAGACTCCTCCAGCTCCAGAGTTTGAAAGCATCAATTCTTCAGCACTCAGCCTTCTTTATGGTCCAACTCTCACATCCGTACATGACTAATGAAAAAACCATAGCTTTGAATATATGGACCATTGTCGTCAAAGTGGTGTGTCTGCTTCTTAATACACTGTCTAGGGTTTGTTGTAAGTTTTCTTCCAAGGAGCAAGTGTCTTTCAATGTCATGTCACTGCTGTGTTTTCCACATTTGCAGGTATATTGACTGCAGTACTTTAACAGAATAATCTTTTAGGATTTGAAATAGCTGGAACTCCATCACCTCCACTAGCTTTGTTCATAGTAATGTTTTCTAAGGCCCACTTGACTTGACACTGCTTGATATCTGGCTCTAGGTGAGTGAGAACATCATCTTGTGGTCAACTCTCTAGCTGTTCTTTAAATTTTAGCACATCTTCAGTTTTCTATATCAGCTAGGAAAAATTGAGTGTTCTCCCTTTGTTTACAATATACCATATACATATATTTCCACTAAGCCAATTATCAGACTGTAATATGAACATTTATTTATATATACATATTTCTTCATATATGTATATATATATATATATATATATATATATATATATATATCAGTTCAGTTCAGTTCAGTCGCTCAGTCGTGTCTGTGTCCGGCTCTTCGACCCTTTGCAACTCCATGAATTGCAGCATGCTAGGCTTCCCTGTCCATCACCAAATCCCAGAGCTTATTCAAACTCATGTCCATTGAGTCAGTGATGACATCCAGCCATCTCATCCTCTACCGTCCCCTTTTCCTCCTGTCTTCAATTTTTCCCAGAATCAGGGTTGTTTCAAATGAGTCAGTTCTTCATATTAGGTGGCCAAAGTATTGGAGCTTCAGCCTCAGTGTCAGTCCTTCCAATGAATATTCAGGACTGATTTCCTTTAGGATGGACTGGTTGGATCTCCTTGCAGTTCAAAAGCATCAGTTCTTTGGTGCTCAGCTTTCTTTACAGTCCAACTCTCACATCCATACATGACTACTAGAGAAACCATAGCTTTGACTAGATGGACCGTTGTTGGCAAAGTAATGTCTCTGGACTTTTTAATATGCTGTCTAGGTTGATCATAACTTTTCTTCCAAGGAGCAAGTGTCTTTTAATTTCATGGCTGCAGTCACCATTTGCAGTGATTTTGGAGCCCCCCAAAATAAAGTTTGTCACTGTTGCCATTGTTTCCCCATCTGTTTGCCATGAAGTGATGGGACCAGATGCCATGACCTTAGTTTTCTGAATGTTGAGTTTTAAGCCAAACTTTTCACTCTCCTCTTTCAATTTCATCAAGAAGCTCTTTAGTTCTTTACTTTCTGCCATAATGGTGATGTTATCTGCATATATGAGGTTATTGATATTTCTCTCAGCAATCTTGATTCCAGCTTGTGCTTCATCTAGCCCAGCATTTATTGTAATGTACTCCACATATAAGTTAAATAAGCAGGGTGACAATATACAGCCTTGACATTCTCCTTTCCCAATTTGGAACCCATCTGTTTTTCCATGTCCAGTTCTAACTGTTGCTTCTTGACCTGCATACAGATTTCTCAGGAAGCAAGTCAGGTGGTCTGGTATTCCCATCTCTTGAAGAATTTTCCACAGTTTGTTCTGATCCACATAGTCAAAGGCTTTGGCATAGTTGATAAAGCAGAAGTAGATATATAAAACCATATATATTTATAAAATAAGCCAAAAAAAATGCTTTTTAACATAATTACTGAAGGCTTGGTGCTCAAGTTGGAAAAAACCAACTTAGTATTTAGGCACATCCTGTTTTATTGTGTACAGAGAAAATTCCAACTGGGATCTTGTTTCATTTTCTATAGAGGGACAACTATCATGCTTTTAAAAGTATTTTGAAGAAGATCCTTACATGAGTTCTAAATATTAAGTTTGTACCTACTGGGAACTTTTGCTTATTACCCAAGACACAGTACAACATTTCAGTGAAACTTTTAATAATCATTTCAGAAAATACTGTCAGGAAGAGCATGCTATTTGGTACAATTTTCCATATGGATAATAGGATAGAGTTTAGGAAATAAGTTGAGGACATAATTAAATATTTTAAGAGCAGTTCGTATCAGTGCTTCCCAGTAATATACCACAAAATATGGGTAGTGAAGGAAGGTGGCTACATTTTATTTGGCTATCTACATGCTATCTCACTGGGAATATGCACTCATAACTGGTTACTTGCAAGAATCCAGCAACTATAATCATATTCATTAATGGGCAAAATATTAAGCAAATACTGAAATCACCAGATACATACATATATACATATATTACCTACATATGTGTGAAAGTGAAAGTGAAAGTTATTCAGTCGTGTCTGACTCTTTGCAACCCCCTAGACTTCACAGCCCATGGAATTCTCCAGGCCAGAATACTGGAGTGGGTAGGTGTTTCCTTCTGTAAACATACATAAATAATCTATCCAGCCAGTCAGCAATTATGATAAAACATTGACATAGTCAGCCACTATTGAGAACAGTATGGAGTTTCCTTAAAATACTAAAGATAAAACTACCATATTATCCTGCAATCCCAATCCTGGGCATATATCTGGAGAAAACAATAATTTCAAAAGCTATATGTACCCTAATGTTCACTGAAGTGCTACTTACAATAGCTAAGACATGAAAACAACCTAAATGTCCATTAACAGATGAATAAAGATGTGGAATATTTATACAATGGAATATTACATAGCCTTACAAAGGAATGAAATTATGCCATTTGCAGCAACACAGATAGACCTAGAGATTATCATACTAAGTGAGCCAGACACAGACACACATCATATGATATAACTTACATGTGGAATCTAAAAAAAATGATTCAAATAAACTTATGTATCAAACAGAAACAGACTCACTGACTATATAAAACAAACTTATGGTTATCACAGGAGAAAGGAAGATAGGAAAAATTAGGAGTTTGTGATTAACATATACACACTGCTATATAAAATAAATAACCAATGTGTACCTACTACAGAGCACAGGGAAATCTACTCAAAATTTTGTAATAACCTATAAGGGAAAAGAATCTAAAAAAGTAGACATATGTATGTATAACTGAATCACTTTGCTGTAAACCTCAAACTAACACAAAATTGGAAATCAAACTATACTTCAAATAAAAAAAAATGGGGACTATCTATCACAAACTTTTACTTTATTTCTTTCTACCATTCTCTATCTCTTCCTCACTGCTTTCATTTCTTTCCCTTTTTTAAATTTCATTATCTTCTCTGTAACAGATCACCACATTTAATTCAGGAAAATATAATGTGAAAGCATTATCTAAAACATTTGCTCTGAGCTCACTCTTCAGTATTATGGCTACTTTCCTAAATGGTTATTATATCTTGGCTATGACAATCCTTTGAAAATACTAGTGAAAGTACTTTTCATCTCCTCCTAATTTTGAAAGAATTAGATCTTTTCCCAGATGCAAGACTTTCAGAAATCTCTATATGAGTGACATATAATTCAATGATGCCAAGTTCTTCTACATTTCATATCCCAAGCAAAATTATGAAAGAAAATCAACAACAAAAAAACAAGAAATCAAAATGACAAGAAATAGGATAACACTGATTTGGCCACTTGAAATCATTGAGATCACAAAAACCATTAAATACTGGTTATTATTAATGCTTTTTGAGAATTGTTAGTTAATATATATCTGGTTGATCCATAAAATCCTATGTACCCATAGCTTTTAAAATAACTAAGCAACTATAGACTTTTCATTCATGAGTATTGTGTTTTATACTACTTTTTAAATGAAAAAAAACTCTAGGGACTTTCTGGATGGAAAAGTTTTATGCATTGTAGTGTCTCATAATTATTCTGGTTTCCTGTGTTACATTTTTGGTGCAGAAACCATTACCATAAACATAAAAGTCAGAATGTGAACTGTGTCTGTTCTAGAACAAAGATTACTGTACACATATTTATAGTATATAAAGAAGGAGATGAGTTTTTGTGAATGACATTTAAAGGAATATCACAAAAATAGATTTCCGAATTAGAATTTAGGCTTAACATTTCTCCTTCAGTCTATAAACTCCATACATAAGTCTTCTATTATTAGGATGTAAAACAGAAGGTGAACTTTCTCATTAAAGGGTTTTCAAGCAGAATTCCCAGTAAAATAACAAAAAAAAAAAAAAAAGAAAGAAAGAAAGAAAGAAAGAAAAATAAAGGAATTAAGACTTTTAATAAAAATGGAGTGGATTCTAAGTGCATTTACTTTGCTACAGCACGAAAAATGTATTATGTGAGCAGGATGGGGAAACAGAGACTCTTAGATTGAACTTGGGATAATTGCTGAATGTGCCTAGTTCAGATGTCTACATAGGGAGGAATTTCTTTTTCATTCTTCTTATGAGACGCCATTCTGCCTGAGATAATATATTGGCAGCAAGGAAAAACTTACCTTTCATGAAGGCGACCATCCCAAATAGAATATACTTCCTAAACTTTTGAAATTTCTTGCTAGTGTAGTTATTATAACTAGATTATCACTGCTTAAAGCAGTTAAGAACATGAGCTCTAGATCCAGATAAACTGAATTCATGTCTTTCTGAGTTTCACTATCTCTATAACCTCAGGAAATTTTTTCCACTGTCTCTGTGTTTCATTAACTTCGTCCATAAAATATGACAATAATGGCACCTACCATAGTCGGCCATTTTTCAAACTCATACTGATATGAGTATGATACTTTATTATATTTATTTACTTTTAGTTGAGTGTGTACTGTCCTAGGTGATGGGGATACTGTTGTTGGCTAGTTGCTAGGTCGTGTCCAACTCTTTTGCGGCCCCATGGACTGTAGCCTGCCAAGCTCTTCCGTCCATGGGATTTCCAAGCAAGAATACTGCAGTGGGTTGCCATTCCCTTCTCCAGGGGATATTCCCAACCCAGGGATCAAACCCTCATCTCTTACGCTAGCAGTTGGATTATTTACCACTGAGCCACCTGGGAAGCCTAATAAGGATATACTAGTATTCAAACTAAAATCACGTCTTATGAAATTTACCTTCTAATTTGAGCAATGTGGCAGAATCTAGGTAGTTATTCAGCAAAACTCTTTATTCTTCCTTCTTTAAATAATTAATTAATCTATTTGAGATATAATTAACATATTAGCTTCAGGTGTACAACATAATGATTATATATATATATATATATATGCATTGTGAAATGATCACTGAAATAAATCTACTTAACATCCATAACCATATAGTTACAATTTTTTTTTCTGCTTTCACTGACAGCTGAAGTACATTTACTTATCTTTCCAATGGTGATGTGTGTCCATAGGACTAAGTTCTAGGAAAAGAAATGTACAGTTTTAAGTTCTGGCTCATCAATATTTTCCATATACCCTCCATTCTCTCCCATTGCCTGTTGGCTACAATGAGGATTCAGGATGAACTTGAGAGCAATGGGTCAGATGTGTCCGTCTTCATTCTTGAGTGACTTTGGGCACACCCTGAGTTCCATCTCCCTGCTGCCAATGACATTCAAATTTGTGCAAACAGGAAAATGATATGCTACTGTATCATGCTGCTAAAATCACAAGATTTATCTCTCATAGCATTATTATTTCCATTAATATGAAGAGAATAAGGAGATAAGTATAGGCATACCTCATTTTATTGCATTTTGCTTTATTGTGTTTCATAGATATTGCTTTCCCCGCACCCCCCCCCCACACAAATTGAAGGTTGGTGGCAACCTTGTGTCAAGTAAGTTGGGACTATGTTCCCAACAGCATTTGCTCACTTCATGTCTCTCTGTCACATTTTGATAATTCTCTCACTAATTCAAAATTTTTGTCATTATTATATTTGCTATGGTGCTCTGTAATCAGTGATCCTTGATGTTCACAATATGACTTGCTGAGGATTCAGTATAATAGCATTTTTTAGCAATAAACATATTTTAAAATAAAATATATTTTAATTAAGATATATTTCAATTACAATATGTACATTTTTTAAAGATATAATACTGCTGCACAATTAATGTGCTCAGTTGCTAAGTCATGTCCGATTCTTTGAAGTCCTCATGGTCTGTACCCTGCCAGACTCCTCTGTTCATAGGATATTTCAGGCAAGAATACTGAAATGGGTTGCCACTTCCTACTCCAGGGGTCTTCCCGACCCAGGGATCGAACTCACTTCTTTTGTGTCTTCTGTATTGGTTGGCAGTTTCTTTACCACAAGTGCTACCTGGGAAGCCCCACACCCTTAATGGGTGACAGTAAGGTGTAAACATAACTTTCATATGCAGTGGGAAGCCACCAATTTGTGTGACTCACTAATGTGATATTCCCTGATCTGAAACCAAACCACAGCAGCTCGGAGGTATGCCTGCAAATGTAAAACATCAATCAGCTAGTACTCAGGGTCTGGTAGAAAAGTGATGCCGAGAGAGAGAGGAGAGCTTGGAGCAAGTTGGTCAGGGAAGTTCTCATTTAGAAACCATCTGAAGAAGTCTTGAGTAAATGAAGGTGTGAGACACATGCACAGCTATTGAATAAAGCCCTACAGGCAATGGGAATTATAAGATCAAAGACTCTGATGCAGGAGTGTGCTCAGGGTTTTGGAACCTTCAGGAGAAAACCTTGGTGGGCTGGAGTTGAATATGAAATGGTTCAGAAGCAACCAGGGGCAGACTAGTAATAGTTTACAGATCATGGTAAGGACTGTGGGTTTTCAATAAGGAGATGTTACAGTGCCATTTACATTTTAAAATAATCACTCTACCATTTGTGTAAAGGTTGAGTTAGGGGGAGAGTGTAAGCTGATGTATCAGCTATGAAACCATTAAAACAGCATTGAAGACAACAAAATGTCAGCCCCCGTCTCCTCACGTCAGGGTTTTTGATCCCTAGATGTTTCTGTCCATTCGTCATATAACAAATCTTACAGGGCAGTCACCATCCTGTTTATTCCTCCTTCAGAAGCACCTGAATCTGACACCATCTTTCTTAAATTCACCCAGAATGAAAAGTCATTCTCATCACATATACTCTACAACTCAGACCTGCCTAGAGCTGGACATTGCACAGCTGAATAATTTATCAAACAATAGAAATGTTGTTTTGCATTTTCTACCCTTAAACACTATGATATTCATTTTATATTTCTGCAGTTGATATTATCTTAAAAGCTTTAATTAAAAAAAAAAAAAAACAGAGCTAGTGCAGCTTAGTTATTAACTATAATTTCCATATGGACATGTGGATATTTGGGAATTTAGCTTGACTTCTTTGTGTCATAAAAATTGAGTTGAGGCCTCCAAAGAAACATGTTCTAATAGGAGTGCGTAAGTTTGATATGAAGTAAAGGGCCTCCAATCATAGAATCATTGACCTAACTAAAGTTCATCAGATCCCATTTTAAGGGCAGTTTGGAGGATTTAAACCTCGATTTTATGCACTGTGACCCTTTATGAGGGGAGAAAACATGGAGAGAATTTATCAATCTTAACAGATTACAGAAGCCCCTCTTCTCCCTTTCTATAGAACATTTCAAAGAACCAATTTTACCAAATACATGGTACTGACTTTTAGAAGACAGTATAATGTTAAACAAAATTCAATTTACAGTTGTCTAATAGCAGCAACCAATGTGATCCAAATCATAACTGAAATGAAGTAAGAACTGGCACTTAGCTTGCACACCCAATACTAACCATTCTTCAGAAGACGTGATAATAGTGTCATGATGAAACCACTTGGGAGATGATTTTTAAAATGAAAATGACTCTAGGTAAGTAAACATCACCTAAACTTTCTCCAGAGATCTGTATAGAATGTACGTAAATCTCACTCATTCAGTTATCCTCATTACAAATAAAAGTGTGTGGAGCCTGACAGAAGAAAAAGCTTGATACTATTTCTAGCCACCAAATTATAAGGAGAGAAAGAGACTCCTGTTGTTACAGGTTTGCCTCAGAGCAGAGATGTGACTCATCCAGTAACCGAAGGGGCTGCAGAACGCCGTGAACGAATATTCCTTGCTTGGTGTTTATATTCACCCTGCTCTTATTCCTGTTTCAAGAGGCGTAACTGGTTACGAAGGACCAGAGGGTGTTCTTGCCCCTTCTCCTCCTCTTGATCAAGGCAGACCTCACAGCCCAGTGTCCCAGGCAGTGCCTCCATACCCTGGAGACCTCACAGGAACCTATTACCTGTCTCTGCAGGAGCTGGAGGCTTTAGATTGGCTCAGGGTTCACACACACTACTTTACCATCCACTTTCTTTGTACCCAGAAAAGAAAGTGGTGTCATGTGTGCAATATATATGTATATATTTTTTTTGGATAGTCTATAGGAGTTGTCTCAAACTACAGAACACCGTACCTTTCAAAAATACAATGGAAATAGCCTGGGTTTTAGAATAAAAAACACCTTCAATTCCACATCTGTTAGTTGGAAAAAGTGCTCAATGTATGTCAGCCTGTTTTGTAATCTTTAAAATGGCAAAAAAAAAAAAAAAAAAAAAGATCAACTCATTTCATGGAGCTGTCATATGAATTAATGTGCTTTAAATTTTTTAATATTCTACAATATATGTCTGGAAAAACAGGTACCTTGACCATATTTTCTCTCTCTTACCCCAAGGTCCTAGAGCAGCATCCTGAATAAAATAGGCACTTAATATATTTTTTAAATTGAACATATTTGTAACACTGCACATTTTTAAACCCAGGTCCCAGCAAAAACAGAATCACCCAGTAACATAATATGGTTTTGGGCAAAACCTTTTTATTCATCATAAAGTAGTACTTTTAATATTGGAAGTACTTAAGGTAAACCAGTTGGAGAGTTGAAAAGAGCTTATCGATTGTAATTCTATTCATTTATTCTCCTCCATTTTTAAATGAACATTTTCTAAAGAATAAGTAAAGGATAACTCTATGGTTTTGAATGATTATAAAATATAAATGTAATTTTAATACTTTTATTAAAAAAAAAAAACTAGTATTTACTAAGAAATTTGGCATATGTGGTTCCAGGACAGTAAAAAACCTAAGGACCTTGTGGATGTATGACTTTTGTCACTCTTTCTTGGTGCATTTTAAAATGAATAACTGAAAATTTTATTTGATAAACAATTCATTTATTTATTTCTTATATTTTTTTTCTTTTAACTGATTTTTGGTTTCATATCATTGTTTGGAAATGATGGTTGGATATAATTTAACTCTTCTTGAATTTATTGATACATTTTTTGTGGCATAAAATGTGATCTATTCTGGAGAATGTTTCATATGCACTTGAGAAGAATATTTTCTGCTGCTTTTGCATAGAATATTCTGTGCATATATTTTAAGTGTGTACAGTATCAGTTCAGTTCAGTTCAGTCACTCAGTCGTGTCCAACTCTTTGCAACCCCATGGCCTGCAGCACAGCAGGCTTCCCTGTCCATCACCAACTCCCAGAGCTTGCTCAAACTCATGTCCATCGAGTCAGTGATGCCCTCCAATCATCTCATCTTCTGTCATCCCCTTCTCCTCCTGCCTTAATCTTTCCCAGCAACAGGGTCTTTTCTAAGGAGTCAATCCTTTGCATCAGGTGGCCGAAGTATTAGGGCTTCAGTTTCAGCATCAGACCTTCCAATGAACACCCAGGACTGATCTCCTTTAGGATGGACTGGTTGGATCTCCTTGCAGTCCAAGGGACTCTCAAGAGTCTTCTCCAACACCACAGTTCAAAAGCATCAATTCTTTGGTGCTCAGCTTTCTTTACAGTCCAACTCTCACATCCATACATGACTACTGGGAAAACCAGAGCCTTGACTAGACAGAACTTTGTTGGCAAAGTAATGTCTCTGCTTTTGAATATGCTGTCCAGGTTGGTTATAGCTTTTCTTCCAAGGAGCAAGGATCTTTTAATTTCATGGCTGCAGTCGCCATCTGCAGTGATTTTGGAGCCCAAAATAAGTCTGTCAGTGTTTCCATTGTTTCCCCATCTATTTGACATGAAATTATGATATAATATACAGTTAAAAGCTGCCACTTATTTACTGATTTTCTGTCTAAATGATATGCCCACTGATGTAAATGAAGTTTTAAATACCCCTAATAGTATTGTATTACTGTCAATTATCCTCTTTAGGTCTATTAATTATTGCTTTGTATATTTAGGTACTCCTATATTAGATGCATATATGTTTACAAATGTTATATCCTCTTCTTGGATTAAACTCTTTATCATTATATAATGCCTTTCTTTGTTTTTGTTCCAGTCTTTGTTTTAAAGCATATATATATATATATATATATATATATTATACCAGCCTTCCTTTTTGTTTCCATTTTCATGGAATATATCCATCATTCCATTTACAGTCTGCCTGTATCCTTATTTCTTCAGTGAGTTTCTTGTAGATGAGTCCTGTTTTTTTTTTTTTTTTTTTAAGCTTATTCAGCCACTTAGTCTTTTCATTGGAGAATTTGGTCCATCTACATTTAAAGTAATTATTGACAGATAAGTATTTATTGTCTTTTTTTTCCCCTGGCTGTTTTGGTAGTTTCTCTCTGTTCCTTTTTGAGAGAAACCATAATTTTTATTGACTGATTACCTTGTGCAAGCACTCTGACCAAAGTGCATTGCAACTCTCTTTCATTTAACTTTCCCAGTGTCACAATATAAAAAATTTTAACATTATTTTACAAAAAAAAAGTAGATTATAGATGAGAGAAGTTGACCCAGTTGTTTAACATCGTGATGCTAAAGCATAGCAGATGTGAGGTTAAGTCTCAGGTCTGTTTATTCTGGCTCCCCTTCACTAAGGACAAATGCAAGTCATTTTTCATAAACACAAAGAAAATGAATAAAATTGCAAAAGCCTAAAATTAAGCCTGTATGATGACTTGTCTATGGTGAGAGAAGATTTAAAGATGAAGATTCTATCACTAAGATAAATTCACAATTTTCTATATTCCTTTTGGGTATGTAACATTCCAATGCTTGACACAGCATAAAACAAACTAATAAAATATTGAAGCTCCCATGGATCCATTGCAAGTTGTCTGCTAGTGTCATACAATTAAAGGCTGTTGGGAGGAAAATCAACAGCTGAAAACCCTATAAAACAAGTGATAGCTGATGTTTCTCATTTCTTTCTTCAACTGAAGTATATGAACTGTAAAAAACTTTTAAATTTATATTTATATCTTTTTACAGTGTTCAAAAGACAGAAGCAAAGACAGACATCACAGTTGATACATCACTTTTCATATTTTGTCTTTTCTTTGCCTGAGTGGCAAGGTTAGAATCAATTGTAAAAAGAAATATAAATTGACGTTCCTTGTGTTTGGAAAATATTGGAATGTCACTGAATATTTGAACCTTAATATGGAGTCTTTTCGGAGGTTTTCTTCAAGAATTATAGCTCAGCATTAAGCTTTGGGTTCTGCTATAGAATATGTTATGGTATTTTTTAAAACAAGACCATTAAATCATTCTAAAGCAAATACATAGCAGAACTTTTCTGTATCTAAGACATTTGAAAAATTCAAGAGCATTATTATGCAAAATTAACAACACTCAGATTTATCCATAATATATTAGTGCATATGGTTGGAGCAAATTTAATTCTTGAAAATTCAATTTAAGCACTTTAAAAAATAAAGGGCCATACATTATAAATCAGTGAAGGAAATACTTGTGACTCAATGGGAAAATGGGTGAAGAAAATGGAGAACCATTTGATAAATAAATACAAAGTTTTCAAAAACCCATGAAAAACTATATAGCATCACTACTTCAAAGACGTAAATAATAATGAAATTCTGGCTTCATTTATAAGTTTTGTAATTTTCTTTGAGATATGATCATTAAAGCCTCAGTTAAAAGCACCTCTTCAAAGAGACTAGTTGTATTTTAAAAGGTTCCCCTTTCCAAGTTACTTTGTTACCTTATCTATATATTAATATTGCTTATCATACGGCATACTTTCCCTTTTATATCTATTCTCCATCATCTGCCTATTCATCTACCTTTTTATCTATCCATGTCTCCATTTATCCATCTATTTTTTGTACTACCTATATTTTGTCAAGTAGAATGTAGGCTCCGTACGTTCTGCAACATTTCCCGTGCTCACCACCTCATCCCCTGCCTAGCATAGGGCCTTAGACTTACCTGGTCCTCACTAAGTGGTCCCTGAAGCAGGGAGTACATGCGACAGAGTAAAAAAGGTGTAAGTAAACTGACTCACTACTCGTAGAAATGAATTAATAAAGCCTGGCATATATATTTTGACAGAGGTGCACAACAATGAAGTTTTGTATACAGAGGAACACATAATGCAGTAATATTTGTGACAGTAAAATTTGGAGTTAACCTAAATTTGTTAATAGGAAGGTGGCAGAATAAACTTCTTGGTATGATGAGGACACTATTAACTATTAAAACCAATATGGTTATTTATATAAGATGATATCTAAAACACTCTAAGTTTTATTTCTCATCATTCGAAGGCTAGATGTAGCACAGTTTGTCTGTAATACTCTTTGGCTTAGAACTTTTACATATGTGGGTAACATTTTATACACACACACACACACACGTATAGATAGATACCTATAAGATATCTATAAGAACTGGAATGTTCTGGAAGGAAACATTTGTACATAAGGAAGGAAGGAAATTTTATACACATAAAGGAAGGAAAATTTATACATAATAGTTACATTTGGAAAGTGTGAGGTTGGGGAAGGGATGGAAAAGACACTCTTCATTCTAGTTTTTTTTTTTTTTTTTTAGTACTGTTTAAGTGTGTTATTATGTTTATATGATATTTTTCTAATGGTAATGCTGATGATAGCAATAAAATAACATCTGAAAAAAGTATAATATAGACCTACATCTGCTATTTAAAACAGTATTGTAACATAAGAATTTAAGTAAAAAGCAAGTTGAAAAAAAAATTCAGTTAAGCAAATGGATGCCAGAAACCAAAAGTAAGAAAGAACTCATATGCATAAGACATAAATGTATATTTAGAGATATATACTAAAATCTAAGCAGTCCTAGAAGAATGTCCATCAAAAGTTAACCACAATACATTTTGGAAAATTGATTGTAAGTGAGGAGGATGGAGAAATTTTTATGTTGTCTTTACACTATACATGTTTGAACGTTTTTATAGTGAGGATGTATATATGCATTACTTTGTATCTAAAAAGAAAAAAATATAAAGGGAGGGATTAAAGTCTCAATTATATATAAAAACCAGGTAGATTTTCCGTGTGTTATTTCTTTTGTGGAAATAAAAAGAAGCTACTTAATAAAGCAAGGTAAACTTGAGAGGTAAATATTAAATGAAATGTGGGGTCAGAAGTTCAAATTTACTACTTTTATGGCTTCAGCCAGAAGTGAACAGTCTACTCATGTCAGATTACTTCCTATTAAACTAGGCTCTTTTATTTCTTTTTTTTTTTTTTTTTAATTTTATTTTAATAGTTGGAGGCCAATTACTTCACAACATTTCAGTGGGTTTTGTCATACATTGACACGAATCAGCCATAGAGTTACACGTATTCCCCATCCCGATCCCCCCTCCCACCTCCCTCTCCACCCGAAAACTAGACTCTTTTAACTCTTGGGGTTTACACTTAGCAGTCTACCTAGAATTTCCATACTACCTTTAATATTAGGCACTAAGATGTCTCTATCTGATAATTCTGATAGATGTCTCTTGGTTGGAAGATAAAGTCTCTGCCAACAAAGGTTCCTCTAGTCAGAGCTATGGTTTTTCCAGTAGTCATGTATGGATGTTAGAGTTGGACCATAAAGAAAGCTGAGTGCCGAAGAATTGATGCTTTTGAACTGTGGTGTTGGAGAAGACTCTTGAGAGTCCCTTGAACTGCAAGGAGGTCCAACCAGTCAATCCTAAAGGAAATCAGTCCTCAATATTCATTGAAAGGACTGATGCTGAAACTCCAATACTTGGGCCACCTGATGCGAAGAACTGACTCATCAGAAAAGATCCTGATGCTGGGAAAGATTGGAGGTGGGAGGAGACAGGTACGACAGAGGATGAGATGGTTGGATGGCATCACCTACGCAATGGACACGAGTTTGAGTAAGCTCTGGGAGTTGGTGATAGACAGGGAAGCCTGGCATGCTGCAGTCCATGGAGTCGCAAAGAGTCGGACACGACTGAGCAACTGAACTGAACTGAAATGATCTGATAATGTCTAACACTTCAGGGAAGAATTATTCATTCCATAGTCTGGACTACTCCAGTATTTATTGCAGTTATCTATGCATGACCCTTTAGTTTTATGGTCTCTGAATCTTTTGAAGTCAAGGATTATATGAGGAACCTCTTGAAATCCCCAACTCATTGCAAAGTCTCATATATAAGTTCTCAGTATTTATTTGGTTATGTTGTGTCTGACTCTTGACCTTAGAAAGTGAAGACTACCACGTGTGTGTAGCAGCCATGCTCTCTGCTCACAGTAGTGACTTGCTATTATTTGTATACCACTTCCTAGTTCACAGTTCTTACATTCCATTATCATTTTCAAGTATCATCTCAAGCCAGAAAAATAGGTATTACCACTCTTCACACTCTACTGTTGAGGAAACAGACAGCATATTTATTTTTCCACCGGCCTCTCGGCTCACAAATAGCACAGCTGAGCCTGGCTCTCAGGCCATTTAAATCCAAAACCAACAACCGAATAATGTAAAGTGGGTGATGAAATGACAGTGCTCTGGAGCTGATGTACTTTTGGGAGCTGAGACGCAGCAGTCTTGTGCAGACGTAAGTAAAGGCTGATGAGAGCCCTCCACCACTGTCACCCTCGTCTTACAGACTTCTTTTCATTTGCAGCAGGGATGGGGACATTCTCACAAATGGCATGTCTACCCCAGCTCCCAACAGCTTAGACTACAGCCAGCGTTAAACTATACTGCTTCCTCCCTCCACTGAACCTTTTGTATACTAAAGAGATTTGATGATCCAAATCTGTAGCTCCCCCTAATGATTTTGATGTATTGTGTGAATAATAATACTGAGTTGGCCAAAAGGTTTGTTTGGGTTTCTGTGTGATGTTACAGAAAAACTCGAATGAACTTTTTGGCCAACTCAATAATAATAATAATAACAGTAATAATAATAATGTAGTTCCTGCCTGTACACCCAAGGCCAAGACCTGAGAATAAGGGAGAAATGGGGAGAAGAGAGAAAGAGGAAGATAGCAACGCAGTGAGGGAAATGCCTTTCTCAGTGTTAATCATAGCTGACATTTTTGAGCACTTACTATGCAGTGTTTAAAAGACATCGTATCATAATACTGAGGTTAGGTGAAGAACCTGAGAAGTCAGACAGCATGGGTCTGAATGTCACCTCTGGCACTCATTATAACTCTTAAACAAATTGCTTATTTTCCCAGTGTCTTAGCTGTCCACTGGAGTTGATTCTAGTAGCCCCTGCCTCGCAGGGCTGTTCAGTGATGTGGCGTCTGCCTATCCCCACGGTGTACACACTGGTACCCGTGCATATTAGAAATTACCAACAGTTTGACAAAACAGCTCACCAAATTCTTGACTATTTAATAATTGGCTGTCAGGAGCCAGAATGAGGATTCTAGCATACCCTTGTTGTTATAATGATTAAATAAATTAATATCATAAGCATGTAGAGGAGTTTCTGAGTACACATTATATTAGGTACTTTTAAAGAGACACTTATAACTTATATTAACTCTTCTGTTTCTTACAATTATCTTATGAGATTAACATTATTATTGTAATTTCAGGGTAGGTTGACAAGATAGAAAAGTGCTTCAATCTGAAGATGATAAGGAAAGAGTTGGGACTTGAGCTACCTACACACCATATTGCTTTCTTGCCTGGGTCATTAGGAGACCACATCTTGGTGGGGATCACTCTGTCTATGCAAGAATTTGACTGTGATTGCTCACAGCATGAAAGAAGATTAGAGAATCTTTGTACTATTAAACAATGAGAAGTGCCAGCATCAACTCTAGAGGTCCAGTGATTTTTCCATTGTCTTTGAGGCAAATTATTTATCATATTATACAATGAGAAAATACATATTACTATGTATGCTCAAGAATGGTGCAGACCGTAAAGACAGCTTCCCTTCCTTGAGCAGTCACTGTGTGCTTGACGTTTTGTTTACCACTTAAAATAAATTATCTTATGCAATAAAAATAGCAACCATCTAAAGTAGGATTATTATTGTAGATAATAATGCAGATGAAGAAAGTGAAGTGTTAAGTAACTTGCTCAAGGCCACAAAGCAGTCATTAAACGTCAGTTCTGTTTGAATCCTGTCTATGGATACACTGAAAATGTTGTGCTCAACTGCCGTCTCTTAAATTCATGCTCCTCTGTCCATGGGATTCTCTAGGCAAGAATGCTAGAGTGGATCGCTTTTCCCTCCTCCAGAGGATCTTCCCGACCCAGGGATCGAACCCCGCTCTCCTGCAATGCAAGCAGATTATTTACCACTTGAGCTACAAGGAAGCCCCTTAAATTCATGATAAATAGTACAAAATTCTTTTAAGAATTTAAACATTCTTTTAAATACCCCATATTGCCACTTATAGGTGGAATTTAAAAGGCTAAAACAAACTAATGAATATAACAAAGCAGAAAGACTCATAGAGCACAAGCTAGTGGTTCCCAGTGTGGAGAGCGGGGAGGGGAGGTGCAAGATAGGTATCTGTTATGGAGAGATATGAACTCCTATGTATAAAACAGATAAGCAACAAGGATATACTGCACAGCACAGGGAAATAGAGTCATTATTTTACAACTTTAAATGGAGTATAATCTATAAAAATATTGAAATGCTCTGCCGTATACCTGAAACTAATATAATATTGCAAATCAACTATACTTCAATTAAAAACATATTAATGCATATACTTTGCAGTCCACATCCCTTGACTTTACTTTGAGTGTGTATATAGCTTTGAGGCTGTAGGAGGACAGGAATAGAATTCTGTGCCTGTCAAAGAAAGTCATATTAGGAGACGTGTAAGGGTCAAATTCAGGCTACTCTACATTCTGCTTGGCACCTTCATTGTATTGAAGAAAAAAGAATTAATTGGTTCATTTAGTCTTTCACTTAATTCAGGCTTTTATTGTGCACTTCAGCTCTCGCCCAAATGAACAGAGACAGTCCAAGAAACAGAACACTTTTAATGCGGCTCTCAAGACGTGCGGTTGTTGCTCTTTCTTCTTTAAGAGACACAAATCATTTATTTCCTTCTGTAAAACTCCATTACCCAGCAAAAAGCAGAATTACTTAACAAATGTATATCTTACCAGAAATGGAAAACTCATATCTTCTCATATGCCCAGTCCTGGACACACATTCACAGTGTATCTACACACAGCAAGCCTGCCCACAAAGCATTCCCCACCTTTATCATGTTAAGGACACAGTGTCCTGGGCATGAAACAAAGCAAATCAAAAGTAGTGTGACCCTTAGCTCAAATTACATCTAGCCTTCCCATCTTCAGGATAAGGGAAGTGAGGCTTGAAGAGGTAAGGTGATCGAGCACGTGGGTCAGGCAGGTGGTCATTGCGGAATACAGATCAAGCTCCCATCTCCCAACTCCATGCATAGCCTCGTCTCTCCTGTTCTATCACATGCATGCCAGCTTGCTTCAGTCATGTCTGACTCTTTGTGACCCTGTGGACTGTAGCCCACCAAGGTCTTCTCTCCATGGGATTCTCCAGGCAAGAACACTGGAGTGGGTTGCCATGCCTCCTCGAGGGGATCTTCCTGACCCAAGGACTGAATCCGTGTCTCTTATATCTCCTGCATTGGCAGGTAGGTTATTTATCACTAGTGCCACCTGGGAACCTCTCTCCTAGGCTTCCTGCTTAATATCAATCATTGCCATGGTCCCAAAGATTGATCTCCTTCAAAGTTTATTATCGAGTTCTCTCCAAAAATGTATGTGCACTTGTGGAGAATCCCCATCCCATCTTTCTGCTTCCACATATTGGGTTGGCCAAAAAATTCATTTGGGTTTTTCCAAACATCTTATGGAAAACCTGGAATTTTTTTTTTTCCCCAACCCAGGACAAATATTTCCCCTTCCCTTTTAGAAAATACATTGTGCTTCTCTTTTGGATGATGATTATCTTTTGAGACCTGGCCTTGGGAAAGCTTCCCAGGTAGTAAAGAATTCACCTGTCAATGCAAGAGATGCAAGAGCCGTGAGTTTGATCTCTGGGTAAGGAAGATCCCCTAGAGGAGGAAATGGCAACCCACTCCAGTATTCTTGCTGGCAGAATCTCATGGACGGAGGAGCCTGGCTGACTACAGTCCATGGGGCCACCAAGAATCAGACACAACTGAGCACCTAAGCACACATTTGGGAAAACACCAAGAAGTCAGTTTCATTTTTTTCCCCAAGCAAAAGCTCTCAAATACGAGCTAGTGGCTGGTTTCAGTTTGTAGTGATTCTCTTGCACATATTTCTTCCCACACAAACATAAACACACTTCTTGACTCATGCTAATGATTTTCATCAGCTTAAAGAACCAGTTTAATTAATCTTCTGTTTAACAAAAAACAATTCGATCTGATAAAATGTTTAGGAGAAAAACTAAAGCTGGTGCTTTTCCTCCAGGTAATGTGTTAGGTAGGCTTAAGGAAAGATGTTGGCAAGTGATACAAAAGAAGTAATTCATTATTGAAAAGTGATCTAGATATGTGTGGTCATCTCGAAAGCTCAGCATTTACTAAGTGGCCTTCATTTAATCACAAGTTGGCACATTCTGTAAGCCAAACATCTCATCTTCTGTGCCAAAGACAGAGCAGCCTCTGTCCTAGGGAACAGATCCAGGTGGTAGAAGTTCATGTCACATCCCAGTTGCTTGGGAAATAAGCTGTCATTTCATTTTGAACTTCTCAGTACTGTGAGTTCAGCTTTCTCAGTAGAGATAACATTTCCCCCCAAAAGCCACCATTATTTACAATGGAGACTCAGTGTTAATTTCATTGCTTGTCAGTTAAGCTCATCCCTTAATTTAATTGGGATGTGTATACAAAACATCACAGTGCTAATTCTAGTCCTTAATTCATGCTTAGAATAAGATATAGTCTCCAAGCATCTTTTCCTCTAATCTTCCCATTTCAATTTATTTTATGGATAGATTAATCCTCTTATGCATAGGTTTAATGAGATCATCATCCTGCTTCAAAATCTCTCAGAATCCCACTCACTACAGAGTAGAATCCAAGTTCTCTAACAAAAGCAGTGAAGGCAGCAAATGACCTAAATCAACCCACCTGACCAGCCTATGTCTCCTACATCATTTCGATGACTGCTGAATGCTTTATGTCACCTAAAACTTGTCTCATTGAAAACTAAAGTGAAAGTCATTCAGTTGTGTCTGACTCTTTGTGATCCCATGGACTATACAGTCAGTGGAATTCTCCAGGCCATAATACTGGAGTGGGTAGCCTTTCCCTTCTTCAGGAGATCTTCCCAACCCAGGGATTTAACACAGGTCTCCTGCATTGCAGGTGGATTCTTTATCAGTTGAGCCACAAGGGAAGCCAATTGAATAATAAAGCCAGGATTAAAAGAACATCTGACTAGTAACCTTGCAATAACCTTTTCCAATCTGGGCTCAAGAGAGTGGGAAAAGTGACATGAAATTCACACCTCACCTCACCCATATCGAGTAGGACACACTTTTCAGAGACTACTGAATGAGAGTTAAAAATAAATTAGAGCAATACATGCTGAAAATTAAGCTAGCTACTCTCTAGATTTAAACAAAAAAGATAATAAAAATATTCAAGATTAAACACTTTATTAATCCATAATAATTAAGAGAATTCAGCAAATAAAAATGAAGAAAGTATATAAAACACTGTGCTGTGGACTGAAGGTTCATTTTCAACCCTCATTTCAAGTTCTTATGCTGAAGTCTGATCCTCAGTGTGATGGTATTTGGAGATGGAGTCTTTGGGAGGTAATTATGTTTGGGTGAAGTCATGGGGTTGAGCCCCCATTATGGATGATATTCTTTTAAGTGAAGGAAGAGCTCTCTGTTCACAGTGTATGAGCGTACAATACGAAGTTGACTTAATGCAACCCAGAAAAGGGCTTTCATCACAACCTGACTATTCTACCACCCTGATCTCAGATGTTCAGCTTCTAGAACTGGGGGAAATATATTTCTGTTGTGCATAGACCATCCAGACTATGCTACTTTGTTATGGCAGCATGAACTAAGCCAAAATGGTTTTCAGGCATTGGACCATGGATATTATAAGACACCAACTTCTGAATGAAGGTTAAAAAATTGAGATGATGCTTATGGCTCTCCTAACTGATCACTCAGAGAGAGACTTTAGGCCCCATTGCAAGGAGAAGGAAATTAAACAAGTTTAGGGTTCTTCTGAGTTGAGGAGCCAGTGTTTAATGTTTGGGGATGCAAAAATGCCTAGCCTTTGAGAGGCAGGATACAGGAGAGGAGTGATTAGTAGCATGTAAGAATCCAGGGATTTGATAAAATTTCCATTCAAGTCCTTAGATGATCAGTACACAACTATGAGGAAACTAATAGGCCTTGAAAAATAGAATGAGGCAAGTGGACAAATCCCTGTTGCTCACACAGGATGAGAAAAATTTCATTTTTTAACCAGACTGAACAGAAAGACTTTCTAACAGATGGATCATTGATTAGGGATCTCAGATCATATTGCCTCAGTAGAGAGTTCAAATAAGATGTACATTAATAGCTACTATGATTGCTAAACTTCAAATAAAAATTCAGAGAAATTAAATAGTACCATGTAACTTAACTGTATATAAAAACAAAGATCAAAAATATTGGAACAAACAATAACAGGAAAAATCCAGCAACCAAATTTAGTTTAAAAATCACCAGGCATGCAAAAAAGCAGGACCATAGCCTACAATTATATATATACATATCAATTAATAGTCAGACTTTAAGTTGACAAAGATGAAAGAGTTAATAGAGATGTTTATTATTACAAATAAACTGCATACATTAAGAAAGTAGGTGAAAAGCATGAACAAGTTTAGAGATACAGAAAATATAAAAATGACCCAAATTAAACTTCAAAAGACATAAAATGTATTGCCTCAGATGAAAAATATACTAGGTGGGATTAAAAACAGATTAGACACTGCAGATGCAAGTATAATTTGAAGACACAGGGGGAAAAAAAAAAAGCAACTATCCAGAATGAAACCTAGGCTTAAAAAGACTAGCGAAGAGCTGATTCACTGAAAAAGACCCTGATGCTGGGAAAGACGGAAGGCAGAAGGAGATGGGGGCCGCAGATGGTGAGATGGTTAGAAAACATCACCGACTCAATGGACATGAGTTTTAGCAAACTCCAGGAGTCAGTGAAGGACAGAGGAATCTTGCGTGCTGCAGTTCACGGGGTAGCAAACGATTGGACGTGACTAGAGATTGAATGACCACACAATAGCTGCTTTACAATGGTGCACTAGTTTCTACCATACAGGAAAGTGAATCAGCTACACGGATACATATATCCCCTCCTTTCTGGATTTCTGCTCCATTTTTGCTATCACAGAGCAGTGAGTAGAGTTCCCTACGATATACAGTAGGTTCTCATAAGTTATCTATTCTATAAAGTGAAAGAGAAAGTGTTGTATTTGCTTAGTTGTGTCCAACCTTTGCAACTCCAAGGACTATAGCCTGCCAGACATCACTGTTCATGTAATTCTCCACGCAAGAATACTGGAGTAGGTAGCTATACCCTTCTCCAGGAGAGCTTCCTGACCCAGGGATCAGACCCAAGTCTCCCGCTTTAAAGGCAGATTCTTTATTGTCTGAGCCACCAGGGAAACCTATCTACTTTATACATAGTATCATTAATGTTTCTATGTCAATCTCAATCTACCAATTCATCCCATCCACTCACCCTCTTTACCCCTTGATTTCCATGCATTTTTTTCCCCTCTGTTCATTGGTGTTTCCCTTTCTGCTTTGTAAATGAGATCATCTATACCAGTTGCTTTTTCAGGGATTTAGTGAGGAAAATGCAAGTCAGAAAACAGTGGAGCAGCATATGTAAAGTATTAATGAAAGGAAAACTAACAAACACTGTCAAGCTAGAATTCTGTAGCCAGCAAAATTATTTTTCCAAAGTCAAGGCAAAGAAACATCATTTTCAGAAATACAGAATCTGAGAGTGTCGATCACCAACAGACAGGCACCACAAGAAATGTTATAGGACGTATTTCAGGCAGAATGAAGATGGTACCAGATGGAAACCTGGATCTACACAATAGAATGGAGTGTACAGAAAATGGGGGAAATGTGGGGAAATTTAAAATTTAATTGGCTATCAAATCACTGTAATATCTCTAATTTATACACCAAAATAAATTACAATATTAAAATACATAGAATAAGATTTCAACCATAATCTAATCATCTTTTATGTTTTGCTGATTTCATCTCTATGAAGATATGTATATTAAAAATTTGAAGTTAGGAGTCTGAAATCCCAATTCTATTTCCAATTGTGTAAGCTTAGAGCAGGTGTTATCTCATTCTGTGCCCCCATTTCTCATGTGTAAAATAGAGGCATGAGCCTTTATTAAGTCTGTGGATCTTTTACCCCATAGTATAACTTGCTTAATGTCTGTTGACAAACTCCTGCTCACATGGTTTCTTAGAGAAAACTGAAGGCAAGTTTGGGTGTCTCAGAGGAGATTTTTAAGTAAGGTGATGTATTAATTCATCAAAAAGGATGAGGGCTAAACTTTTTCTTTTTACAATAGTATGTTAAGAGATGAAGCAAATGTCATGGGTGGTGACTCAAGCTGATGACTGTCAGATATTCACAATGCAGAACAAAAATGTCAATCTTGACATGGTGAGAACAATTAATTTCATTGTCATTGTGATTTTTCAAATATTTATTCTATTTAAAGTACCTGAGTGGGTTGTATGAGGTATAGACATAGCTCCATTTTGCTTTTTATATCTGGCTTTGCAGGCCGATACATGCTATCAGTAATATTTTAAATCAGTCTCAGTAGGAACATACCTTAAATACACTCTCATACACACACTATGAAGTTCAGTTCAGTTCAACAAAATTTATTGAATACTAATTGAGGAATTCAACATAGCTTATCAGAATTTTATGAGACCAGGATTCTAATTTCAATATAACCAACTAGCTTCAATACCTAGAAAAAAAAATCTTATTTAACTTTGTGAAAAATGTTTGTCTTCTACGATACAAGAAGATTTAATTAGATTATTCTAATTAGATTCCTGAATTAGATTATTCAGGTTGTTTATGGTTATAAACACTGCATACTCCATGTGTCCATGTACTCACAAATGTACCAGAAACTGAGAAGAAATCAAACTAGTACAAAATATGTTACCTACCCTTGAGAAAATTATGCTTTAATTGAGTAATAAATGGTACACCTATTTAACTCAGAATTAATTACCAGAATGTTTATTATGTTCTAGGTTTGGTACAGTTCAAAATGATTAGAATAGGCTTACATTTTTTTTTAATTAGTTTATTTTTTAATTTTTTAAATTTTTAATCTTTTTTTATTATTTTTTTTTTCAGTGGGTTTTGTCATACATTGACATGAATCAGCCATAGAGTTACACGTATTCCCCATCCAGATCCCCCATCCCACCTCCCTCTCCACCCGATTCCTCTGGGCCTTCCCAGTGCACCAGGCCCGAGCACTTGACTCATGCAGCCCACCTGGGCTGGTGATCTATTTCACCATAGATAATATACATGCTGTTCTTTCGAAACATCCCACCCTCACCTTCTCCCTAGAATAGGCTTACATTTTTAAAGAGATATTGTCAGTCAGGATTTTTGAAACAGCCTTGTAAAGGCGTTGAGATTTAGGATGAAATTTGTAGAATGAATGATATTAAACTAAGAATATTGTGAAAATATGCATCAGGAAAATGATAAGTTTACAGATAAAAACTTTTAAAAGATATTTTACCCATGTTATATATATGCATATATGTATACACACATGTATATACACACATATGTGTATATACACATATATATAATATGGGTAAAAGATATATATATATATATATATATGTAAAGTTTACAATAGATAAGGGTTACCTAAAATTATTACACGGGGGCAGATATGTACATATAAATATATCCACACATATTTCTCAACTAAGCCAATCAACTATGAGAAAGAAATGGACAACAGATAAAATGGGATGATCTGGTAGATATAGCACCCAGATGTTTCCAAGTTCAAACACTGCAACTAACTATATACATCTCTGATCTTTTGCAAGTCTCTTTAAATTTCTCAGCATTATTAGCTCTGCACTATAAAGATGGACATTAGGTGGACTAGATGAGTTCTGACACCACTGCTACCTCTATCCTTACATACTGAAAATTTAAACTGAGTTACTACCCACTGGGATCACTGCATTATATCTGTTTTTGAGGTACAGAGCTACATAGGTCCTTCCATGAGACTCTTATCTGGTTTGGGAACCAAGACAGAGAAATAAAATTGAAATGACAGATGTTCATGTAATACCTTACATCTTTATTATATACTTTATATCCATTTAGGCAGCAACCATATCTGCTTTGTTTTATAATGTACTTCTAGTACTTAGCACAGAACCAAGCACATTGTAGGCATTAACTTCTTCCTTAAGTCATGAATTAATAAATTTATGAGAAAAACACAAGTTAACTAGTCCTGCCTTTGGAACTTAAGCAGCTGTTCATGCCTACTGATATAGAGTGACATGGGTTCACAGC
Organism: Muntiacus reevesi; assembly: GCF_963930625.1. Classification (NCBI taxonomy): domain Eukaryota; kingdom Metazoa; phylum Chordata; class Mammalia; order Artiodactyla; family Cervidae; genus Muntiacus; species Muntiacus reevesi. The sequence goes on along the minus strand of NC_089257.1, from coordinate 21,407,830 downwards.
AGCTCACACATACTCCTTTTTCCATCTCGTCTGCTTCATTTGCTGGAAACAACTGCAACTGTTAATCCATATTCAGTTCATAATAGAAGGATCTATTACTAAATCACATCATGTGTGACATGCTGATGTAACATTTCTTGAAAAGATTGCCATCATCATTTCCATCTTGCTACATTGAAATGTACTGGGGCCATGCTGGCAATCAGGATAAGAACTAAGAGAAGAAAAGTAAAGTGGCATTAGCTAGAAGGGGTCACAAGAGAAAAAGTAGCATAAAAGACACAAAATTGTATTTAAAATTCTTCAGGTATCTTTCAAGACATAGAGTCCTTTTTCTTTTTTGAGCAGGTAGATATCCACATATATTGACTCCTCACCAGCTTTAACTCTTTGGTAACATGTCATATTATCAGGGTGCCCTTCCTTCCCATTCCTATTTAAAATTGTAGTCACCCTTCCCCCCACTTCTCTGATTTCCTTTCCTTCATAGCTATTATTTTCTAGAATATTATGTGAGCTACAAAAGTATTTGGCTATTGTGTGGCTTCTCCTACTGAATTGTAATATTTCTAAGGGCATAATTCTGAGTTTACATCTGTATCCCTGGTCTGTAGTATAGTGTCTTCTACACAAAAGAATCCCAATTTGGTTCAGTTGCTCAGTCATGTCTGACTCTTTGCGACCCCATGGACTGCAGCATGCCAGGCTTCCCTGTCCATCACCAACTCCCAGAGCTTACTCAAACTCATGTCCACTGAGTTGGTGATACCATCCAACCATCTAATCCTATGTCGTCCCCTTCTCCTCCCACTTTCAGTCTTTCCCAGCATCAATGTCTTTTCCAGTGAGTCAGTTCTTCACATCAGATGGCCAAAGCATTGGAGTTTCAGCTTCAGCATCAGTCCTTCCAATGAATATTCAGGACTGATTTCCTTTAGGATGGACTGGTTGGATCTCCTTGCAGTCCAAGGAACCCTCAAGAATCTTCTCCAACATCACAGTTCAAAAGCATCAATTCTTCAATGCTCAGCTTTCTTTATAGTCCAACTTTCACATCCATACATGACTACTGGAAAAACTATCGCTTTGACTAGATGGACCTTTGTTGGCAAAGTAATGTCTCTGCTGTTTAATATGCTGTCTAGGTTGGTCATAGCTTTTCTTCCAAGGAGCTAGCAATTTTTAATTTCATGGTTGCAGTCACCATCTGCAGTGATTTTGAACTCCAAGAAAATCAAGTCTGCCAGTTTCCACTGTTTTCCCATCTATTTGCCATGAAGTGGTGGGACCAGATGCCATGATCTTAGTTTTCTGAATGTTGAGCTTTAAGCCAACTTTTTCACTCTCCTCTTTCACTTTCATCAAGAGACTCTTTAGTTCTTCTTCACTTTCTGCCATAAGGGTAGTGTCATCTGCATATCTGAGGTTATTGATATTTCTCCTGGCAATCTTGATTCTGGCTTATGCTTCATCCAGCCCAGCATTTTGCGTGATGTACTCTGCAGGTAAGTTAAATAAACAGGGTGACAATATACAGCCTTGATGTACTCCTTTCCCAATTTGGACCCAGTCTATTGTTCCATGTTCAGTTCTAACTGATGCTTCTTGACCTGTATACAGATTTCTCAGGAGGCTGGTAAGGTGGTCTGGTGGTAGAATCCCAACAAACATTAAAAATTTCAAATATTCATTGAACTTCAGCTTTCACCTCTGCATACCACTCATCTATCATGTTTTTATTCATGACTCTTGGCTATTATGTTCTTATTTATGATTCTTGACTGCAGTCACTCTTCATTGGCTTATTAATGCTGCTATTATGTCAAAGAAGATGATACTAATAGAGGTGGTAAGAAGCAGAAGATATTAAGAAGGGGTAGCAAGAATACAAGGAAGAACTATACAAAAAAGATCTTAATGACCCAGTTAACCACAATGGTGTGATCACTAACCTAGAGCCAGACATCCTGGAGTGTGAAGTCAAGTGGCCTTAGGAAGCATTACCATGAACAAAGTTAGTAGAGGTGATGGAATTCTAGCTGAGCTATTTCAAATCCTAAAAGATGATGCTGTTAAAGTGGCACACTCAATATGCCTTCAAATTTGGAAAAATCGGCAGTAGCCACAGGACTTCAAAAGATTTGTTTTCATCCCAATCCCAAAGAAGGGAAATGCCAGAGAGTGTTTAAACTACTGCAAAATTGCACTCATTTCACATACTAGCAAGGTAATGTTCAAAATCCTTCAAGCCAGGCTTCAACAATACATGAACCAGAACTTCCAGATGTACAAACTGGATTTAGAAAAGGCAGAGGGACCAGAGATCAAATTGCCACCATCCGAATTGCAGAAAAAACATACTTCTGCTTCACCGACTACACTAAAGTCTTTGACTGCATGGATCACAACAAACTGTGGAAAAATCTTAAAGGGATGGGACTACCAAACCCCCTTACCTGCTTCCTGAGAAGCCTGTATGCAGGTCAAAAAGCAACAGTTAGAACCAGACATGCAACAATAGACTGGGTCCAAATTGGGAAAGGAGTTTGTCAAGGCTATATATTGTCACTCTGCTTATTTAATGTATATGTAAAGTACATCATGAGAAATGACAAACCGGATGAAGCACAAGGTGGATTCAAGATTGCAGGGAGAAACATTAATAACCTCAGAATTGCAGATGACACTACGCTTATGGCAGAAAGTGAAGAGGAACTAAAACTTCTTCATGAAGGTGAAAGAGAGTGAAAAAGCTGACTTAAAACTCAACATTCAAAAAACTAAGATCATGGCATCTGGTCCCATCACTTTATGCAGATAAATGAGCAAGCAATGAAAACAGTGTCAAAATTTATCTTCTTGGGCTCTGAAATTACTGCGGATGGTGACTGCAGACCTGATATTAAAAGACGCTTGTCCATTGGAAGGAAAGCTATGACAAACCCAGAGAGTGTTTTGTAAAGCAGAGACATCACTTTGCCAACAAAAGTCCTTACTGTCAAAACTACGGTTTTTCTAGTAGTCATGTACAGATGTGAGAGCTGGACCATAAAGAAGGCTGAGCACCAAAGAATGGATGCTTCTGAACTTTGGTGCTGGTGAAGACTCTTGAGAGTTCCTTGGACAGAAAGGAGATCAAATCAGTCAATCCTAAAGGGTGTCAACCTTGAATATTCATTGGAAGGACTGATGCTGAAGCTGAAGCTGCAATACTTTGGCCACTTGATGTGAAGAGTCGATTCATTAGAAAAGACCCTGATGCTGGGAAAGATTGAGGACAGGAAGAGAAGGGGGTAACAGAGGATGAGATGTTTGAATGGCATCATCGACTCAATGAATATGAGTTTGAGCAAATTCCAGGTGATAGCGAAGGACAGGGAAGCCTGGCATGCTGCACTCCACGGGGTTGCAAAGTGTTGGACACAACTCTGCGACTGAAAGACAACAACCGTCCTGAAGGTTGCCCATACGTTTCTATTAATTTATAGAGTGGGAAAAATAGATATTTTAAAAATCAACACACATAAATAAATAGCTGTAAACTGCACTAAAGTGCCACAAAAAATTACTGATTATGATAAATAATGGTTGGCATGCAACTTACATCAGGAAGATCAGAGAAGATCTTTTGGAAGTAACAGCTTCTGGGTGCAGTCTCTAAAAGTAAGATGACTTTCATACGGAAAGTTCATCTTCTTTTAATCCTAGTCAGTGACCCCTTAATGTTCAGACTGGGGCAAGTGAGAACTCTGTGCAAGCCTGAATCATTTTTTTCTTGTATCACTATGAAATTTCCCCTCAATGTACTTCATACAGGGACACGTTTACATTTATTTGTGTGCTTATTCAATTAATTCCTGTATTCTCACTAGCTTGAAAGCTTTGTAAGAGAATGATATCAGTTCCTGGAATCTCCAAATTCCTGATTTCAGCTTCCCTTGAAGTATGGTTTCTTATTTGCGCTTGGGTTTCAGGATATAACTGTGCATTCTCATAATAAAATTCATATAATTATTTCATAAGCAAACCCAAGTGAGTTTCTGTTCTGTGCAAAAAAGAGTTTTGCAAGATATGGTGTTTTGTTCTACAAAGATAAGTGTGCCTTTAGGAGTGCTAATGTGAACGACACAGCTGTCTCACAGGCTCTGCATATAGACTAACCAGGTTTCCAATCTGGGTTCTACCATTGAATGGGTATACACCTTGCGCCAGTCTTTAAATCACTCTGAGCTACAGTTTCCTAATCTGCAATAGGGTGATAATAATGCCTATCTCAAGGGATGTTGTAAGATTAATTAGATATTGTAAATACAGTACCTCCACTGTCTTGCAAATAGATGAGGCTCATAAAATGGTTAATGTGATAACAAGAGAGTAGTTAATGTAAAATAAGAGAAATATACAGAGCTGTTAGTTACTACATTCATCAATAGAAATGTATTGATAATTATTATATACAAATTTTGTGCTTAGTTGTAAAGTGGAACAGTCACAACCAGGACATAAGCCTGTCACCAAGGTGAAAACCAGCAGACTCCACATGAGAATGTATGAAGACAAGAGTTGAAGTCAACTCTGTCTCCTGCTATGGAATTGCCGGCCCTTCTCTTCAACTGCCAGGGAGCAATGAATTTTAAGGACTTAAGCTACATTTTCCCTAATAGATCCTTTATTTTATGATGCCATTTTTTTCTGTAATATCTAAGCAGCTAGCAGAATGATTAAGAGGAAGAAAATACCAAAATGTCATTTCAAAAATTTAAATTTAAAACAAGACGTACATATCAAATAGAAAAAGTAACAGACTTGCCAAATGTTTTTTAGACACTCCATAGTGATCAAGTTATTTCCACTGTTTATTGGAGAGAGAACATGAAGAAATTATTTTAAAACAAAATGGCACTTCATAGGTTCCCAAAAGAAGACCTGCATTAGCAAGAAGAAGTTAAGAGAAGAGGTTACCTTTAGAATTCATAAATCTGGAATAAAGAAAATGTAGTATATAGTATCTATATTTGCAATATGCATGCATATATATATATATATATATATATATATTGTTGTTGTTGTCCAGTTGCGAAATTATGTACAACTCTTTGTGACCCCCATGGACTGCAGCATGCCAAGGCTTCCCCATCCTTCACTATCTACCAGAGTTTGTTCAAGTTCATTCTACTACATAGAGTGGAATACTACACTCAGCCATAAAAAAGAATGAAATAATTCCACTTTCAGCAACATGAATGGACCTAGAGATTATCATACTAAGGAAGTCATACATAGATAAATATCATATGATATGCTTATATGTGGAGTCAAAAATGATACACATAAACTTATATACAAAACAGAAATAGACTCAGACATAGGAAACAAATTTATGGATACCAAAGAGGAAGGGAAGGGGAGAGAGATATTTGGAATTTGAGATTAACAGATACTGATTATTATATATCAAAGAGATAGCCAACAAGGCTCTACCGTATAGTATAGGGAACTACATTCCATATCTATAATGGAAAAGAGTCTGAATCACTTTGCTGTACCCTTGAAACTTTGTAAATCAACTATACTTCAATTAAAAAGAAAACATTAAAAAAAACCAACCAACCAAAAACTAATGGAAATAATTCTTATATCTGAATAAGGATGCAGGGATTTTATTGGCCTTTTGAGATAACTCTAGGCCAAAGGCACCCACAACACAATTCACCTGTAGATATAATGTCCCCACCTGGCCAGGAGGTTTCACCAACGTTGGTCAGATGATTGGACTTGACAGACAGTACGCAAAATGCCAACCTGACACTTAGGGTGGACGCTTATAATACCATCCGAAAGACCTAAGATACTCACAGAAACCACTGTTGTAGATAGTATAGGCAGTTCTTTATCTCATCATCCGGGCTGATGACTAGGAAATATATTTTGAGAAAGTTTTATAGTTAAACCAATCTTCAGAAGTTATTTTAGCAAAATGGGTAAAAGAAAGTAGAAAACAAAATAACAGCAACAAGAGTGCCTTTACTGAATAAGTATTATAAATGTTAACAAAAAATGCACTAAAAATATCAAGGCTGAAGAAGGTCCTCACAGCAAACCTGTTAAGACTGAGGGTCATCAAACTGTGATTCAAAAAACACAAGAACACAGAATCAAGCAACATATTGAGAGGGCTTCTGCTTGCCCACATTCTGGATCAAGAGGTAAAACAAAGCTGGCAAATGTTTTAGCAAAATCATCCTAGCATGGGGTTTAAAAGGGAAAAAGAAATAAATACTACTCATCAACAGTTTATTTTCCAAGAGATGGGAAATTGTTTTCAAAATAAAAACCTCCTAAAAATCTGAAAATAAAAACTTTAGCATAAAAAGTTGTCGCATTGTTTCATTGTTTCAATTCATTGAAGAATTTCTAGATGTTTATTGGCTCACCTTTTAAAATTAATCCCTTGTAAGCTGATTTTAGCAAATTCTTTGCAAAGTTTTAATGTGGGATGAGTCATATTTAATTGCCACTGTACATTGGCTTTTTGAAAAATCCTGTCTAAATACAACCCTCAGATATAGAAACACTAATTTTTGCATAAGAAGTGTTGCTTGCTAGATCACAAAAACATGAATGAAAAAAATATAGAAAATATTCACATTATGGGCACTCTTCCTACAAAAATTGAGGCATAGGATTATTACTTTCCATACTTCTCATTTTCTAGTTTAAAAGTTCCATAGACAGTTGCAGCTGAACTTGCTAATTTAGTTTTTTTTTTTTTTTTTTTTTTTTTAGTTTTTCAACTGCAAGGAATTCTCCAATATTATAAACTGCAGTTTACAGTGTTCAAGCTTGTCCAACTGGGGTAATAAATGTTTTGGCTACACCTGCTCTGCAAAGTTGAAGAGATGGTTCTTTGCAATTAGGAAGGTCTTAACACTACATTTCTTACACCTCTGGCAATACTGTAGGCTGGGAAATTATCTCCTTCCGAGCCAGAGGTAAGGACTTTGCAGCTGTAGCTCAAATAACTATATATTATTTTAATGATCAATTATTTATTACAAACTCCTGATTTCTGAATTCCTCATGTTAATTGCTCAGTCATGTCTGACTCTTTGAGACCCCATGGACTTTGTGCTTGATGGCGTATGCCTGGATATAATTATTGGACTGTCTTCCTGAGAGAGAGAGAGCAAGAGAGTAACATGTCGCTAAAAGAAGGGACAGTAAGCTTAATGTCTGGTGACCAGAAAAGCAGACAAATTTTCATTAGACCTTTTTGCCAAGTAGTTCTGACCTTCCAGTTGCATGATGGAGTTGAATATTTGGCTCCTGAGTGACTGAAGAGAGACATTTAAACAATTCTATCAGACATTTCCTGCAGACCCCAAATGGGGTGACTTTAAGCCAGAGGATTTGGAAATTTTTTATTGCAGTAGATTGAATGTGATTTCGCCATATGCAACAACTTGCATGGACCTAGAGGGTATTATATTTAGCAAAATGTCAGAGAAGGGCTTCCAAGGTGGCTCAGTGGTATAAGCCGCCTGCCAGTACAGGAGACATAAGGGATGCAGCTTCAACCCCGGGTCGGGGAGACCCCTGGGGGGGGTAGTGGCAACCCACTCCAGTGTTCTTGCCTCGAGAATTCCATGGACAGAGGAGCCTGGCGGGCTACAGTCCATGGGGTTGCAAATAATTGCATGCAACTGACAGACTGAGACTTAACTAACAATGATAATACAAATTAGACCAAAAGGATATGTCATTATCTCTTCACAAGGTCGCCTAAAATTAAAAAATAATTTAATAACAAGCATTGACCAGGAGGTTAACCAATAGTAATTCTCACCCTTTGGTTGTGAGTATGAGAATCATACAACCATTTTGTGATGAGGAATGGAATGTGTTAATATTCATGAAATGTACTAAATTAACATTGGTTTTTGTGGTTGTAGTTCTGGTGATTGTGGTTGTTATTCTCAGGCTTTTCCTGACTCTTATGGATAACGTTTGTCATATTCTTTCACTCAATATCCAGTCATCATTTTCTATTTTGTACCACATACTGTGGTAGATTCTAAAAATACAGAGATGGATGAAAAATTGAACTGTAACAATTTCAAATTGCACAGTGTTTAATGGAGTTAATCAGTTCTTTTTTTTCCTATTTTTAATCTTGTTTCTTCATACAGCTTCATATCATAAACTTGCTAATATCTATAACTTTTTGAATAATTAATATGTGCCAGGAAAACAAAGAGGATGTCAGCAAAAGTAAAACAAAAAGATTCTGGGAAAGCATAAAGGTTTAACGATTATTAACAAGTTCTTCCATATTCCTATCACATTTTACTCTGAAATTTCAGACATTCTTTTTTTTTTGGAAGAGTTCATTTCATACAGCAAGCATAGCAAAACGAAGGAAAATCAGAAAGAAGGAAATTTGCTAAATCTCTCAAAGACTCCTCTTCATCCTGTAGAAAATACTACTGTTATTAATCAGGTACTATATTTACCTCTTTAAGTGCCTCATTTATCATCAGGCAATGAATTTCAGCATCCTTTGAATTTTAATGATGAGAGGAAAATAAAATCCCAAATACTTTAAGATGGCTTCTTCATTCTCATGTTACAAATGAGAAAACCCGAAGCACAAGGAGGCTTAGTGGAAGGTCTGAAGTTACAAAGCTGACAAGCAACTATGTTTAAACTCTTTATGCATGTGTACTCTTTGCATGTCTGACTGTTTGCAATCCCATGGACTGTAGCCCGCCAGGCTCCTCTGTCCATGGGATTTTCCAGGTAAGAATACTGGAATTGATTGCCATTTCCTTCTCCAGGGAAATCTTCCCAGCCCATGGATCAAAACCATGTCTCCTGGATGTCCTGCATTGGCAGGTAGATTATTTACACCTGAGCCACCTGTGAAGCCCTTGACTCTATATGTGTGCATGCATGTTAAGTTACTTCAGCTGTATCCAACTCTTTGAACCCTATGGACTATAGCCTGCCAGATTCCTCTGTCCATGGGATTTTCCAGGCAAGAATACTGGAGTCGGTCATCATTCCTTCTTCAGGGGATCTGACCTACCCATGGATCAAACCAGTGTCTCCTGGGTCTCCAGCATGGGCAGGTGGAATTTTTACCACTAAGTCAACTGTGAAGCCCTTTAAGTCTTTGTACTCTTATGCTGAATTTTGAAAAATTATAAGAATTATTCACATGGGTCCCTTTGACTGTGTGGATCAAAACAAACTGTGGAAAATTCTTAAAGGGATGGAAATATCAGACCACCTTACCTGACTCCTGAGAAATCTGCGTGAAGGTCAAGTAGCAGCAGTTAGAACTGGACATGGAACAACAGATGGGTTCCAAAACAGGAAAGGTGTATGCCAAGGCTGTATATTGCCACCCTGCTTATTTAACTTATATGCAGAGCACATCATGCAAAATGCTGGGTTGGATGAAGCACAAGCTGGAATCAAGATTGCCAGGAGAAATATCAATAACCTCAGACAACCCTTATGGCAGAAAGTGAAGAAGAACTAAAGAGCCTCTTGATGGAAGTGAAAGAGGAGAGTGAAAAAGTTGGCTTAAAACTCAACATTCAGTAAATGAAGATCATGGCATCTGGTCCCATCACTTCATGGCCAATAGATGGGAAAACAATGGAAACAATGTCAGACTTTATTTTCTTGCAGTTCAAAGTCACTGCAGATGGTGACTGCAGCCATGAAATTAAAAGATGCTTGCTCCTTGGAAGAAAAGCTATGACCAACCTAGACAGGATATTAAAAAGCAAAGACATTACTTTGCCACAAAAGTCCGTCTAGTCAAATCTATGTTTTTTCCAGTAGTCATGTATGGATGTGAGAGTTGGACTATAAAGAAAGCTGAGCACTGAAGAATTGATGCTTTTGAACTGTGGTGTTGGAGAAGACTTGAGAGTCCCTTGGAATGCAATGAGATCAAAGCAGTCAATCCTCAAGGAAATCAGGCCTGAATATTCATTGGAAGGACTGATGCTGAAGCTGAAGTGCCAATGTTTGGGTCACTTGATGCGAAAAATTGGTCTGAAAAGACCTTGATGCTGGTAAGGATTGAAGGCAGGAGGATAAGGGGACGACAGAGGATGAGATGGTTGGATTGTATCACCAACTCGATGGACATGAGTTTGAGTAAGCTCCAGGAGTTGGTGATGGACAAGGAAGCCTGGCATGCTTCAGTCCATGGGGTTGCAAAGAGTCAGACACGACTGAGGGACCAAACTCACTCACAGAGATTGCTAACATATTTTCTGGTTGAGCAAAAGTTTCTGGTGATAGAATCAGGTGACAGATTGGTTTCTAAGCCAAATAGCTGATCGAGTTATTAAATATTAACTTAAAGTCTCTGCTTTCATATATGGTAACATACCTTCCATTTTATTAGCAACATATCATCCTAGAAATGAAAAAATAACACTGGGAAACAGATTCCAATACCCTTTCCTCAACAGAAATAATTACACTGAAGTACTCTGTAAAGGGGCTCCCAGGTGCCTCAGTTGTAAAGAATCTGCCTGCAATGCAGGAGACACAGGATGCGGGTTCATTCCCTGCATGGGGAAGATCCCCTGGAGGAAAAAATGGTGACCCACTCCAGTATTCTTGTCTGGAGAATCCCATGGACAGAGGAGACTGGCGGGCTAGAGTCCATGGGGTTGCAAAGACCTGGACACGACTTAGTGACTACACAACAGCAAGACTCCCTGTAAATGAAATAGAGGTGGTGTACTTCATCCAAAGAGATAAGGTGCCGGGTATTTGGAGAATCTAATTAAGGAGGAAAGTGAAATGTCTAAAGAGGAATAATGACAAAGTGCGAATCAACAAACTGGCCCTGACACTGCACAGTATTTGGATGAAATAAGTATAGCTCAAATAGTCATTAGCCTAATGACTTCGTCTTTTTCCTTATAAGAAGCATAAGATCTGCTGTAGTAAAAATGCAGCAGTTTTGGCTAAGGTATGATATTCTTTGGTGTAAAACTAGGTTAGAGCCATGTAGATATAGAAAATCAAGTTTTCAAATATGCAGCAGGTTCTAGTAAAATTTAAGTATTTCAGACATAATGCTGTGTTATGACTAAACCAAAATAAAGGAAAATTTCTGGAATAATTTTGATCTCTCATGTGATCATACATAACTGCACACAGAGACAGACTCACATGAATGCACAGAAAGAGTTCCTATCCTCACCAAACTGATCATCATCAGAGGCAGCATAGCATGGATGTTAAGTGGAAAATCTCTACAACTAAGAAGCTTGGTTTCAAATACCAGTCTTTACTCCTCAGTTGTGAACATTAGTCAAATCACTCAATCTCTGGGTGCCTCAGTTACCTTTAAAATGAGGAAAATAAAAATAACTTGTTCAGTGTTGTTTAATCTTGAATGATTTAATTTCTTTAAAGTTTTTAGGACAGTCCTGGAAGGGTGTTGAGTATAACTGCTACTATCATCAATTAATACTCTTAAAGAGAGATATGAACCAAATAATATTAATGATATGATAAAGAAAATTAAGGGTATGCTTTGCCATTTTACTTCTCATATCTATATTTACAAATACACTTCATCTGAAGAATCTTGGTTTAAAAAATATTCAAAAAAATTAAGATTAAAATAGCACAATATCCATTCATGATAACCTCATTTGTCAGCCTTTCAAACACTGAAATGGAGCTGTAGACAACAGCCTCAAGCATAGTAAACACAGAAGTTGTCCAGGTCAAGATCTTATAGATCTGGTTCTTTGGTGCATCCGGAGAACATACATCTCCGGTGTATGGAAACATAGAAAGGAATAGAGCAGAGCAGAAAAGAAATATGTTTGAATTTCTCTGGAGTGTGAGAAGACTTGAGAAATGGGAGAAACATACTCCAGCTTAAAAAAAAAAAAAAAAAAAAAAAAACTATTGGAATTTAAAGACATCTGGTTTTGCCATATTTTTTATATGATTGTTAGTCATGGATTTAAACCAATAAACTCCCAGAGAGATTAAACAGCTTTGCAGCCAGATGCTGAGCTTGGCGCTTGGCATGTAATAACTTGATGAAGTTACCAACTCTGAAGTGAGCAGGGGAGCCTGCTAGTATTCCTTAGCACCTAGAGACAAAAACAGGGAGAGTGTGAGTGTTTCACTCCCTCTCGTGTGTGTGTGTCCATGTGTCTTGTCATGTCTTTGTGTGTATCTGGGGAGGGAGAGTTAAACATCTTTTAGCTACACAGTGCTTTGCATCCTTAGGCTAACTGGTAATATAAACATGTAGCTAATGAAAGAGCCACAGGAGAAAATTAGGAGATTCCCTGGGAACAGAACAAATGCAAGCTAGAAAGGTTATGGTTTCCAACTCATGTTCGTTTGCTCTTGATTTTCCTTTTCTCTAAAATACAAATGTCATAAGCACTGCACAGGATTGAAGTCCACCAGGCTTCTCTGTCCATGGAATTCTCCAGGTCAGACTACTGGAGTGAGTAGCCATTCCCTTCTCCAGGGGGTCTTCCTGACCCAGGATCTCCCACATAGCAGACAGATTCTTTACTGTATGAGCCACCAGGAAAGCCCTCATGTTATTGGGTTGGCCAAAATGTTCATTCACATCCAGAACAAACCTTTTGGCCAACCCAAAATATTCATTAGGAAATCTTCTCTTCCAATATTACAATCACAAATCCTCACCATGTGTCTAATGTTTCATAAATAGCATAGCACAGAAGAGGCCAATGAGAATGTAAGCCAATGAGAAGACATAAGAACAAAAATATAGAAGAGGTTGTTCAAATCATGGCTTATGCTAGAGCTGATGAACTTTGAGGTCAGTAATGTAGCCTTGATTTGAAAATTCTACTCAGTATTCTGTAATAAGCTATATGGGGGAAAAAATCTGAAGACTAAATGTATGTATATGGATAACTGAGTCACTTTGCTCTACACCTGAAACTAACACGACATTGTAAATCAATTCTGCTCCAACATGAAATAAAACAAATAAGGAAGGAAAATTCTTAGTAACATTTAATGACGTGAAGTGCTTGTTATCAGAGGCTCTTATTCTTACTCTTGACTGGGTCTCTCCATGTCAACAACTACACAGTAGGAAAAAGATGCAGCTCATTATTTGATAATGGTGATGACAGTAGGATGTGTTATACAGTATATATCATTGTGATGAGACCTATCATTTGGCACTGTCTGAGCTGTGGATAACTTATGTCATCAACAATACTTCTCCCACCCATTTTGGGTTACTTCCTTTTTTCTGTAAGGCTGGTGTACACTTCTCTGTGGGCCATATATGTAATACTCTCTTAAGCTGCATGGTATGATTTAATTTGGTTATAATTTGGAGAGGGCGAAGACTAAGGTGGTCTACTTAGATTATTTTCAGATTCACAATTCTTAATTCAGTGATATGAATCTAACTTTCGGCATTTTCTCTATTGGAATAATCTGCAGCCTGGAATATTATTATTATTTCTTTCTTCCAGGAGAAATTATGATATATACATCTGAAACATTCCCAGGGAAAGAAAGAATATATTGTAAAAAAGTATCTGGAGGCTTTCTGAGAGGAAAGGAAACAAGAGGACCCACCATTCTTCAATAATTTTGCCACCAACAGCAAAATTATCACTGTTTGGAAAGAGTTTCAGTTCTCAGGACTGGGGGCATGCTGTTTCCCAGGTGGTGCAGTGGTAGAGAATCCACCGGGTGGAGAAGATTCCCTGAAGGAGGAAATGGCAACCCACTCCAGCATTCTTGCCTGGAGAATCCCATGGACAGAGGAGCCTGGTGGATTACAGTCCGTGGGTTTGCAGAGAGTCAGACATGACTGAGCACACGGTGCTGCTGACAGCTGTGATTAGAGGCCAGTGCTGCTACCAAACACCCTACAATGCGCAGATCTCAAAACCAAGAAGTTTCCTTTTATAACATGTCAGTCCTATTGTGGATGAGAAACCCTCTTGCCATTTAAAGTTAAAAAAACCTGGTGTAGTTCAGAGTTGTTATGACATATAAGAAACTCAGTTCATAGCAATACATGATGTTTTTGCTCATCTGAGCTTGTTAAGTTTTTGAGCCTCATATTCTGGATTCACTTGGTAAGTCTCCGAGCTTTAACTCTAGACATTCCATAATCAGTTCAGTTCAGTTGCTCAGTCGTGTCTGACTCTTTGCGACCTCATGAATCGCAGCATGCCAGGCCGCCCTGTCCATCACCAACTCCCGGAGTTTACTCAAACTCATGTCCACTGAGTCAGTGATGCCATCCAGCCATCTCATTCTCTGTCGTCCCCTTCTCCTCCTGCCCCCAATCCCTCCCAGCATCAGGGTCTTTTCCAATGAGTCAACTCTTTGCATGAGGTGGCCAAAGTATTGGAGTTTCAGCTTCAGCATCAGTCCTTCCAATGAACACCGAGGATTGATCTCCTTTAGGATGGACTGGTTGGATCTCCTTGCAGTCCAAGCGACTCTCAAGAGTCTTCTCCAACACCACAGTTCAAAAGCATCAATTTTTCGGCACTCAGCTTTCATCACAGTCCAACTCTCACATCCATACATGACCACTGGAAAAAACATAGCCTTGACTAGACAGACCTTTGTTGGCAAAATAATGTCTCTGCTTTATAAAGTGTATCAATTCACATCATACACCAAGAAATGGGTTGATGCAAGACACATGGAAACATTGATCTTTGGATTTTCTTTTGAAAGTGTTTCATGATTGATGTATTTCTCCTAATTAATTTTAGGGGTAATCACACACACACAAAAATATTCCAAATATAACTTAAGAGATCAAATTTCTCATTTCCATGAGCAATTAAACTAGGACTTTTTGCCTTGTAGGCATAATAAGGCCACATGAGGTCATTTCAAAGGTGACGTTAACTCATCTTTTAAAAATAGTCTTTGGGATGTAGATGTTAAATGCATATCCAAGAGGTAGAACCAAAATTAAATGAGGGGGCAAGCTTTACAATATTAAAAGAAATATATTGCTAGAATTAGTTATTGACTGTAGATTGAATCGCCTTGCAGAGAAGTCTCATCTTATGCACTGTTTCATCTTATTCATTGTCCAGTGACTTCAATCACATCCATCCTCTTAGGTGGTATACTTGGCTTAGGCAGCCAAAAATGTCCCTTCCAGTCTGAAGTTAACAGTTCTGATTATATCTGTTAGTTGTGAGAGGACACAGAAGTCAGTAGCAGACACAGAAAGCATGCTTGTGCTATCATGAAAAGTGAGAGTGCCAGTTGCTCAGTCATGTCCAACTCTCTGTGACCCCATGAACTATAGCCCGCCAGGCTCCTCCGCCCATGGGATTCTCCAGGTAAGAATACCGGAGTGGGTTACCATGCCCTTCTCCAGGGGATCTTTCCAACCCAAGGATTGAACACAGGTCTCCTGCATTGCAGGCAGATTCTTTACTGTCTGAGGCACCAGGAAAATCCTTGTGGATAACAAGTAATTGCAAATCTTCTGTCACAATTGCTTTTGCAGAATTCAAGGAAGGTCTGATATGGAATCGGGATTCATAAATACATGGAGATGGAAATAAAATATGTTTGTGTGCAGGTGCATGTGTGTTTCAATTTCTTTACTGACAGGTATTTGACAGATACAAAAGTCTTTATTTTTAAGGCTATGATAAATGTGAGATGAGTGCAATTGTGCAGTAGTACATCATGAGAAACACTGGGTTAGAAGAAGCACAAGCTGGAATCAAGATTGCTGGGAGAAATATCAATCACCTCAGATATGCAGATGACACCACCCTTATGGCAGAGAGTGAAGAGGAACTAAAAATCTCTTAATGAAAGTGAAAGAGGAGAGTGAAAAAGTTGACTTAAAGCTCAACATCCAGAAAACTAAGATCACGGCATCTGGTCCCATCACCTCATGGGAAATAGATGGGGAGACAGTGGAAACAGTGTCAGACTTTATTTTTTTGGGCTCCAAAATCACTGCAGATGGTGACTGCAGCCATGAAATTAAAAGACGCTTATTCCTTGGAAGGAAAGTTATGACCAACCTGGATAGCATATTAAAAAGCAGAGACATTACTTTGCCAACAAAGGTCCATCTGGTCAAGGCTATGGTTTTTCCAGTGATCATGTATGGATGTGAGTGTTGGACTGTGAAGAAAGCTGAGTGCCGAAAAATTGATGCTTTTGAACTATGGTGTTGGAGAAGACTCTTGAGAGTCGCTTGGACTGCAAGGAGATCCAACCAGTCCATCCTGAAGGAGGTAAGTCCTGGGTGTTCATTGGAAGGACTGATGTTGAAGCTGAAACTCCAATACTTTGGCCACCTCAAGTGAAGAGTTGACTCATTGGAAAAGACCCTGATGCTGGGAGGGATTGGGGGCAGGAGGAGAAGAGGACGACAGAGGATGAGATGCCTGGATGGCATCACTGACTCAATGAGCATGAGTTTGAGTAAACTCCGGGAGTTTGTGATGGACAAGGAGGTCTGGCGTGTTGCGTGTTGCGATTCATGGGGTCTCAAAGAGTCAGACACGACTGAGCGACTGAACTGAGCTGATGATAAATGTGGGCCTAAGCTTTACATTAATAGCAAGGGAGACTGTAGGACTTAAAGTCATAGTAAAGTAAAAATGACTAACATCAGAATCTTCCCTAAAAACCGGTTTTAACAGGAGAGGAGACTAAAAAATAGAAAGAACTATGGTAGTTCAAAGATAATTAGAGGTGAGGATGAAAGTTTCAGGGCTTTCCAGGTGGTTCAGTGGTAAGGAGTCCGCCTGCAGTGCAGGAGATGTGGGCTCCATCTCTGGGTCAGAAAGATCCCCTGGAGGAAGAAATGGCTCCACACCCCAGTATTCTTGCCTGGAGAATCCCTTGGACAGAGGAGCCTGGCGGGCTACAGTCCACAGGGTTGCAGAGTCGGACATGACTGAGCACCCACACACAATGAAAGTTATAGGCGATCCTCACACAACATTTGAGGAGGGACAGATCCTACTGGCTCTAAAGTGACGTGTACCCCATCAGTCCTTCTGGTCATTGAAACAAAACATACTAATCCAATTTTAATACAAAATGTGGGACTATTTTATTGAAGAACATCAATTAATTGACTTGATTTCATGTAGGCTCAGTCAACTATTTTAAATTCAGCTTCCATTAAATTAATATTCAGTCTAATCCCTATCATGTGATGCTTACTTCACCAAAATATGGCAAACAAATTAGTTTCTGTATTTTGGATAAATACATCAAAGCACCTAAAGACTCAAGGCAGAAGGTACAGAAATCTGAAGCTCCTTTATTCACTCAAAGCTAAAATTTGCCTTTCTACTTCCTACTCTCAGTTTGCAATAACTGATTAGAAAGATCGGAGAGAAAGACAAAATCTCAAATATATTTTTGTAATTTCTTCTGATGCTCTAGTCTATCTGAGTGGGAGTCAGTTTCATAGCTGATGGTTAAGAGTTCTTACTCCTCATACTAAAAACTGAGCGTCAACTTTTTTCTGAGGAATGCAGGCCACAAAGTAAGATGCTTCTCTAACATGTGTTTGTGTCCCAGCTGATACATAAGTGTTCTCCTATTGTGGTCTGGGCCAGCAGTATCAGTACCAGCTGTGAACTTGTTAGAAATGCAAATCCATGGACTCCATCTCAAACCTACTGGATTAGAATCTCTGTGTGGCAGGGCTCAGCAATCTGTGTTTTAAAGAGCATCGGGTGATTCTGGTATGTTCTGAAGTTCAAGTGGATTAAAAAATGGCCTCTGACCCCATAGAATCTACAGATTCTAAGGAAATCATTGTGAAGGCATTTATGTTTCAGTGAAGCCATGTGTAAGATACAAGGGGAAAATAATACATTTTTCTTAGATCAGGAAAGACTTCACCGAGGATGCTGCATTTCATGTACGACTTGAGAGAGTAGGAGTTTTTCAGAAAAAGCACAACAGGCATTCGAGACAGAGATAACTTTAATCAGAAGATCAGAATCGACAACAATTAGGCAAGGATTTTGTGGTGGCTTAGGTCCTACAGAATCTTCAGTAGAATTCTCTGCTCTTGATCTAGTTTTCAGAACTTCATGGCTAAATGCATATCTGTTTGAAGCATTGACTATATACTAGGAATATCTAGAAAATAAAGCAGGGAAGCCAGACTCTATAGGAGAGCAGTATAACATAGTGGCTTAAAGTTTGATTCAGAGAAAGAATGGGCACAAATATTAATTTTTGTGCACTTGGTCCTTATATGTGTGTATGTGATCAGTTGTGTTGATTCTTTGTGCCACATGGACTATAGCCCAGCTAGGACCAGACTTCTCTGTCCATGGAATTTTTCAGGCAAGAATACTGGAGGCAGTTGCCATTTCCTACCCATGGTTCTTAATATTTAAGTATGATTAACACTTGTGTGTCCACAGATAAGTTGGTTCATTTCTATGATTTAATTTTCTTAAATGTAAGTGGAAATAAGATTACCTCCACTATAGGGCTATGGCTTGATGGAATGGTAAACTGAGGTAATATGTGCAAAATATCTGTCTTTTAATTTGTAAGTTTCTCTGCTGATTTTACAGTAGAATAAATATCTTCAATAATAGTATCTGTCTTCAATAATAGTATCTGTTACATACTTCATGGAAAAATTATCAAATCATTAAAACATAAAATATTATCACTGTGAACAGAGAGCAGGATAATAATTTAATGAAAATGAAATCTGTGTTCACATACACATATACATGCAAATACTTACACTCATGCATGCATAATTAGTAATGCCCTTGAAAGAGAAAAAAATCTATCTACCTGACACAGATTTTACAAACTGACTGACAGCTATTGCATGTATGGGTGTGTGAGTGTGTGTGTGTGTACATGTAGCTCAATATTAAAATAGACTGGATATTCACATTGTTTTCCTGACAACTATTCAAGCATTGTCTAAGTATCCCATGGCTATGAATGATTGTACAATACACATTTAATCCCATGGTTAAAAGAATGAACATCCACAAGCCTGAATCAATGGATTAATTTGATTTGATGGACGAATTAGTCTGTGCTGGGGAATGCATAACCACTTAGTAATGTGCTAGGATAGTTAAAGCTGATTTTATAAAGAAAAAATAAAATAAATTTAAAAGTCTTAGTGGTAAGGAAATAGAAAAAATGTGACCAATCTGAGGGACACAACTGATTTGGGCAATTTGTAATCATAAATTTGTCATAAACCAGTAGGTATTTCTTTAAGTTCTGTTCCATAAACCTGCTATAGAACAACTGCCATCCAGGTGAAATTAAATGCAACAATATATTTATTGAGAAGGTAGGAGATTGTAGCATGCTGAAATCTGCTATTAATTTTCAGCATTTTTTGTACCTGTCAAATATACATTGACTCCAGTGTTAAAAACTGGCTGGATAATTTCATCTCATAACAAGTATTTCATGACAGCAGGTAAAGAAGATTAGCAAATCTCAGTCTTTGGGGCATAAACTGATCATTTGGAGATCACAGAAACATGCAATGTAGGGAGTAGGCTGCTGTCTCTGACCTTGGAAACCTGAGTCTGTCTCATTTGCTGATCACTAAACCATATGTATGGGCTTCTCTGGTGGTTTGGTTGGTAAAGAATTCGCCTGCAGTGCAGGAGACCCAGGTTCGATCCCTGTGTCTGGAAGGTCCCTGGAGAAGGAAATGGCAACCTACTCTAGTATTCTTGCCTGGGAAATCCCATGGACAATGGAGCCTGGTGTGTTAGTTACAGTCCATGGGGCCATAAGAGTCAGACACACACACAACTTAATGAATAAACCACCAACAACAACCCATCTCTATGGCAACAGTAGTTCTCTCTTGGTGATGCTCCTGCCTTTCCATCATTGACCAGGCTGAATCTAGTTTTTCTGCACAAATTCAGTCTTTGGCATTGGGATACTGGATTAAGATCCTGCAGTCTTCAACAGTATAGAATTAGAAATTATACATTGTGTCAATGATCAGTTTCTTATTCTACAATTTTAGAGAAAAAATTAGTGACACCCCAAATAAACTACCATGACATTTGGACAAAATGGTTCTCAGCTATTGTGTGCTCTTAGAATTAAGTTACATTATCTGATGGGAATCTCCTAGGAATATCTTTGCTCTACAGTGTTATGGGAATGTAGAGTGGGTGGCTGTGGAAACAGCAATTCTTAGGAACAAAATTAGGAGAAGGAGTGAGAAAAAAAACTGCACAAAATCTTTTTCTTGTTAAAATATTGCATATTACTATAGCTAAAATTTATTTGTAAATGCTAGAAATTATTTGATCTTATTTGATCTTGTCTTATGAAGTAGGTACTATTTATCCCTACTATGCATATTTAAAAAATGAATTTAGACAAATTAAATAGCTTTGCAAGGTCATGTCCCTAACATATAGCAGGATCAGGATTCAACATCATGCCTGATGGGTCCAACATTCAAACTTTTCTTACTATACTATTCTGTTGGAAAACCATCTGGCAGGAATACTAAGATTCTCCTAAAATTAGACACCTCAGACCCAATGAAAAAATAGACTTCCTATGCTTGATCTTTTTTTTCAGCTCTTATATTTCTTCTCTCTAGAGTCAGACCATATTGGTTGGTATATTCTCAACCTTTCTTTCCTCATTTTTTTTTCTTTTTGGTCACCAGGGATTGTTTTAATCAAATTAGAAATCCATTCCTGACAGGTTTATTATATTTTTCTATAAACAATTCATTACCTACTAGATTTCACCTGGTCTCCTTTTAAAAAATTCTGGAAATTCCCAAGCAAAAGTAAACCACTAGTGGTACACCCCCAGTGTTAAAAACCTTAAAACAACAACAACGACAAAAACTATTACCACATTCTTTTGTATATTTGTGTATTACTTCATGTATTAATTAGGTGTATTTCCAAAAATTGGCAGTATGATACAGATAAACAAACATATTTAATTATACCATCTGTTCAACAATACTTCAGTATAAACTCCTACAGCTCTGAACTCAAAGTTATTCTCAGAGGCAGGGCTGGGTTTCCACAGACATGGGATTCTAATATATGCTCACGTGGGCAACAGACGCATGTTCTTGCCATTTCAGGGATGTCTGAAAAGTCTTCCTTCTGATGCTGAGAATGAAATCTAAGAGAACAATGATTCATTCTTTTTACTGGGGAAAAATTAAGTCATCTCAAGGAGAGCTATACCAGTAATCAAACACTGGTTAAAAAACAGAGAAAACTTTTTCCTCTGTTTAGGGAGCTCCCGTTGGAGCTGTCAAGCCCTATCTATCTAACTCAAGTCATTTTGAACATATGTCAGATGGATTAAGATTCAGGGACATTTAGAAAATTGAAAACCTGCAGGATTGACTTATTTCATGTGGCAGCAAATAAGGATATCCAAATGGTCCCTAAGATGTTCTCAGCATCTCAGTCCAGCATTTAACAATATCTTGAAAAATGCAGCTGTGTTGGGAGCAAGGAGAAGGTAATGAAAACTTCTTGAACTTGAGAATCAGACTGACCTGGGTCAAATTCCGATGCTTTCACTGAGGAGTCATTGGACTTTGACTGATTTCATTAATCCTCCCAGAGTTGGCTGTTTATCTGTAATGTGGAGGCAAGAATTCCTACTTTATGGGAGTGTAGTGAAGATTAAATGTAATAGTTATAAATAACTTAGTGAGTTTGTTCAATTACATTGGGTCATCCTCTGTTACCACTAGTATTTCTGGTAGGCTGCAGGTTACTATAGGCACCCCAAAGGAAATTTGAATTAGTAATTATTTGCAACTATTCTTTCCATCACTTATTCTTTTTTCTTTCATTCTTATTCTCTCTTTGGTTTTCCTCCCTTTTATTTTATGATATCAGAAGTGCCAAAGTCTCAGTATAACACTTTAGGCTCTTTGAAGTAAAAATATTATATATGTGTAAATAATAAACAAATATGTGATAATGATAGCAAAATATCTCTTACCAGATGGGGCTTACCAGCTATTCTTAAATTGGAAATCTCACATACATAATTCTAATGTGGGTTGCTTCCTTGGGTTAATCATCCTAGAAAGCCCTTAAGTTCCACTGGAGATAATTAAACTCTTCTATTTTATCATGTCATGTATATCTGCATCTGTTGACTCACTGGTTTGATTCAATGTGCAATTAGTCATGATGAACTTTATTACCCAGCAATAGCTGATGTACTTTGAATATTGTTATTGGTACACATTCTGTTTCACAATAAATCCCTGCATTTGACCACAGTATGAAAGAGAGTTGAAGAAACCAAAGCACATAAAATTGACCTTTTTTAAGTTTTATTTTTTCTCTCAGATTTCCTCACTTTTATTTTTATATCAGTTTATATATACTAATAAGGGAAATCCTGGTGACTCAGACAGTAAAGAATCTGCCTGCAATGCAGGAGACATGGGTTTGATTTCTGGGTCAGGAAGTTCCCCCAGAGAAGGAAATGGCAACCCACTCCAGTCTTGCCTGAAGAATTCTATGGACGGAGGAGCCTGGTGGGATACAGTCCTTGCGGTCACAAGGAGTCGGACATGGCTGAGCGACCAACACACTACTATATACTAATACACAATCCATGTACAATAAAACCATTTAATAATACTAAAAAGACAAGAGATTTCTGACCTGGGTGTGAATGAGTCACCTCTCCTAATAAAATATCCCCAATTTCTAATGGAGCTACTCACTAAAAGAGGTGAAAAGTTTAACTCAGATCCCACAGATTTCTTGAGACACTTGCCACTTTCTTCTGACACTTCTTTGGCAGGAATTACAAAATAGTGACCTAAGGATAGGTCATGTGTTCCTTTCAGTTTTTTTTTTTTTTTTTTTTGTAAAAGGTTCATTCATTTCCCCTTTATGTTGCTTTCATTTCTAACTTCTTATTTACTCCCTTAATCTATTTAGTCTTTTAGGAGGGGGCCCGTTGTAGTGATTGCTGTAGACACAGGAAGTGAATTTAAGGTCATTTATTCCCATGAAAGTGACAGCTTCTCCAAGGCTGTGGTCATATTTGGATCAAAAGGAATAGTGCCTGTGTCAGAAAAAGGTATGGGGAGCAAATCAACTGTGATTTCACTGGCAGCACCACAGTGATTCAAGTTAAAGGAATACATTCTCTCTTTTGACCAAAATAACTTTGTAAATGGTTGGTATAGTATTTGCATTTGTTGTCCTTCTAGAATGCTGACCTTCAAATCTGCAGTTGGACTGGCTTGCTGTTGGCAGCATTTTGTTTTTTAAAGGCTCTTTTGAGGCCAAGTTAATTTCCACCGAGATTTCCTTTTGCCTCAAACATTCCATCTCATTTTACCGCCTATGCTCGGTGCTCATTACAGCATGATTGACTCCGGGATGAAATATGGCTGCTCATAAAGGTATTTTTTATCCCCCTAATAAACCTCCTCAACCCTTGATCTGAGTTTATACATATAGTAAAATATGCATGGAAAAAAATAGCCTACAAATGATCTGCTTCTACCTGAGTGTTCCTGACTGATTTAACCTTCATTTGAAAAGGCAGACTTTTCCAAATTAGATGCATTCCCAGGTATAAAAGTGGTGAAAGAGGAGGCTCAGGTAAGCTGTATTATCAATCTATTTGTCTCTTGATCCGTCAGAAATCCCTTGGGGCCTTTCCAAAAGGGACACCTCTTTTAAAGAAGAAATTATGTCAAGTTCAATTGCCCTGGTTTTATTGAGTTCATGGCAGCCATAAGTACACTATAAAAGGATAATGGGCTGATGTGGTCAGTCGCATAAGCCATTACTAGGGCTAAGAAGATGGACATTCAGGATGATTACTTTGAAGAAACACTTCCTGACTGTCCTTTCCCAAACTCTCATGCAGAATCACAGGAGAGCCTAAACATCTTGGGGAGGAAAGAATTCACTGGGAACCTGATGTTGCTGCTGCCAAGTTTATATTTGAGTGAGACAGTATCACAGCATGCGTAAGGGACCAGTCAAGGAACACCCAGGTACCCAGTTTTCAATGCTGGCAGTCTGCATTTCATTAACATACTAATAGCAATCTGCTAACCAGGCCAGATGGGAGGTGGGAGGCAACCTGAATTGATCTTAGGAAATCGTGCAAATTGCCAAATAAATTTACTGTGCACATTGAATCAGCTCGAGACTTACTTACGCCACCAAGTCTCACTCGTATGTTTTTGACTTTGTGTCAACTCAGGTATTTCCTGAAATTCGAAGGACAAGGTTGTACAGTCTAGATTTCAGCTTTACTCTGTTTCTTAAGTGACTGTAAGATGCTCACTATGTTTATTTTGTATTTTTCACTCATAGGTTCACCTGCTTTGCTTTCATCCTAGTATCAATTTCTTAGGGTATGAGAGAGGAGGGGAGCTGCAGCTAGTTTTTTTTTTTTTTTTCTTCTTTTCCTTGAGAAGTACTTTGAGTACTAACTACTAGATGTGAATGAAAGGAGAAAGAAAGAATGGGTCATTAATAATTTAGTAAACTGAAGCTATGCAAGGGAGAAGTCGGAGCTGCAGGGAGATTTTTGAAACGGGAGATAAATCAGAGATCCTGGCAGACTCACTAAACAGGGGAGAACGTGCTGGGGCCACTAGAAAGCAACGTGGTGGAGTCATTTAGGGCGCAGATGAAAAGCGCACTGTCAGTGAGAAGAGAGGAGGGAGTCATCCGCTCCTCACCTCACCTCTGCACTCCATGTGTCTGCTCAGAATACTGGGGGTGGGTTGGTCATCAAAAGCATGGTTGGTGACATGTGGCTATTTTCCCATGTACTGAATGTGTATAAATCATCTCATGCATGCCTCAAAAATAATCTTGGAGTAGCATTGTGCTGTGTGTGCTTCATCTTAGAGCACCCTGACCCCCTTAAAATAATAAACTAATTTACTTATACTACCTTATAAGCACCAGAGATGGAGTTTTAATCCAGATAGAATCGTATCTTACTGTAGGCATAAGGAGTTGGTAATAGTCACCATACTGCCTTCCTTGTTAACACCCCAAATATAGGCTTCTAAGGACTAGAAGGTAAGATCATCTAATAAGACCCATCGGACTGGACCACACAGCTAGACTCTGTGTTTTAATGATGTCTACCTCCTAATGCTCAGCAGAACCTTGTTCTAGGTGTCTGGGACATATGTACAGTTAGGAGAAGGGCAAGAATCCAAACATGTAGCTAAGCAGGATTTTTTTTTTTTTATATAATAAGATGACAAGAAAGTAATAGAATCTCTGCACCGAGAATCGCTGGCTTATAGTGTGTTAGAGACAGAAGTCACCCCAACTGCCATGTTCTACCTCAGGGTCATTATATTTTCTCCAGGATCAAAGGATTCCCAAATGGCAATTTACAACTGCATCCATGAGAATTTATAATTTATGCCTATTTATAGGGAGTTATCACAAGGCTAAAATATCCACTCTGATCTTAGAGCTGACATGTTGAGAAATCAAAACACATCAGCTCATGCCATGAATAATCTCTATTTAAACAGTAAAGCAAATAACCTTTGATTAGTATGGCTGGCATTAATTTAGACATCACACTTCCGTCACTGTTTAGTTGTACAAGACAGTTATAGAGCATCAAGCGTGTCTCTTTAAATAAAACAAGGAATTCAACTAAATCTTGAGTGTTAAACTAAACTAACTGAATCCAAAATAGACTTCTGATCTGTTGATCCTGAGCTCACAAGTGGTTCCGAATATCCTGAACTTGCAATTATCTCTCTAAGGCTAGGAGCCCTGTGAATAGGAAACTCGAAAAATCAGTTGTTTCTTAACAACCTAAAGTGTATCTAAACGATCTGATGAAAATCAACAGGCTAATAGCAATAGCTAAATTTTTTCAAGCACTTATTGTGTGTTGCACATGTGCATGCTACGTTGCTTCAGTTGTGTCCAGCTCTTTGTGACCCCACGAACTGTAGCCCCACCAGCCTCCTCTGTCCATGGGATTCTCCAGGTAAGAATACTGGAGTGGGTTGCCATGCCCTCCTCCAGGGCATCTTTCTGACCCAGGGATCGAACCCAAGTCTCTTAAGTCTCCTGTATTGGCAGGGGAGTTCTTTACCCCTAGCGCCACCTGAGAAGCCCTATTTTGCAATAGGTGATCTATTAATTATGTCTTCTAATCATCACATATATCTTAGGAGGTATTTTAAATGTCCAAGTAGATAGCTAAAAAAAAAGTGAATTGAGGACTGGAAATGAAAAAGAAACTACAGGAGTATCCATAGCGAAGTAGTAGTTGAGAAGGCTCTCTAGGACGTGATTCTAAGTGTACGAATTAGCACTTGTGCAAAGTAGACTTTTGTGCGACAAAAGATAGGACAATGTCACTTTTCCTTACCAAATTTCAGACTTCCTTCACACTATATGGAAATGGCCTCCTTGTTTCTTTGGGGATGTTTGTTCCTTGGAAGCAGGAATTCTCTCTTTCTTCGTAACTCCTCAAAGACCAGCTTACTTCTTGGCTCATGGTAACACTCAATAAACAGTTGATGAGAATGAACAAATTGACAAACTTTGTTTCTGAAGTTCACAAAATTGATACTTTTCAAACTTTGTTCCATTCACAAAACTGATCTATGTAAGATCTACAGCTACATGATAGTATCTCTGAAAAGGATTGCTCTTTTCTCTCAATTCATCCCACCCTCTCCTTCCCCACTGGGTCCACAAGTAGCACTGACATATAAACACGACTGGCATGTAAACACTGCGTAAAACAGATAGCTAGTAGGAATCTGCCGTATCACACAGGGAGCTCAGCTCAGTGCTCTGCGGTGACCCAGGGGTGGGATGTGGGGTGGGAGAGAGGCTCAAGAGGAAGGGGATATTTGCATACAGACCGCTGATTCACACGGTGTAGAGCAGAAACGAACAAAACATTGTAAAGCAATTTTAACCCCAATTAAAAATATATTGATAAATGAGGAAAAACAAAAACAATTCACTTTTATCAAGCACTGCTCTTAGCACATATACATGTTGACCTCATTTAAGCATCAAAACAAAAGTGTGATAGGCCACTGTCACCTCATTCTGAGATGAGGTGAGGGAATTGAAGTGAAGTTAAGCAGCTTCTCCAGGACCATGGAGTGAGAAGTTAAAAACACAGTATTTGAACACAATCCACTTATTTTTGAGCTAACCCCTTTCCAGGTGGCACAGTGGCCAAGAATCTCCCTGCCAATGCAGGAGACGCAAGAGATGTGGGTTCAGTTCCTGGGCCAGGAAGATCCCCTAGAGGAGAAAATGGCAACCCACTCCAATATTCTTACCTGGAAAATCCTATGGACAGAGGAACCTGGCAGGCTACAATACACAGGGTCACAAAGAGTTGGACATGACTAAGTGTGCGTGTGCACACACACACACACACACACACACCACTTACTTTTGAGCCAATCTAACCAAATACTATACAATATTTCCCCTGAAAGCCCAAACTACAGTTTATCAACCTTCCTAGTGCTGTAGTCCCCTTATTTTCACTAGGTAAATGTTGCAAGTGTTGTATCTAATGTCACAAAACTTATCACCACTTACTGTACATTAGTCGGAGTAGAAATAAACTATTAGATAAATGAAAAAAAATTCACTCAAATATGTTGAAAATGTACATTCACACAAAAGTCAGACCAAAAAGGCAGCAGCTTTATTTACAATTGCTAAAAATGAGAAGCAACCAAGATGTCCTTCAGTATGTGAGGAGATAAACAAGCTGCAATACATCTATACAAAAGAACAGTGTTCACTGATAAAAAGAAAGAAACTATCAGGTTACAAAATAACATAAATGAACAAGAACTAAGTTAATGCTTAGTTATTCAATGCTTCAATGCTAAGTTGAAGAAGCTAATATGAGTAGATGATATAGTTGGTGATTCCCAAATATGTGACATTAAAAGACAAAATTATAAAGATAGTAAAAGAGTGATGATTGCTAGGATTTAGAGAAGTGAGTGGGTGAAGATGAATGGCTGGAACAGAGAATTACAGGGCATTTTTAGGGAAGGGAAATATTCCGTATTAGAGGGATATATGACATGACGTACTTAGTAACCTATAAAGTGAACCCGTAAAGTGAAGAGTGAACTCCAACATAAATGATGAACTTTATGATAAGTTAAAGATAACAGATCAATATTGGTTTACCAATTATCACCGACCATAAAAAAATGTGCTGCATTTATGCAGGATATTAATAATAGGAAAAACTGTGTGTGTGTGTATGAGAAAGAGAGAGAGATAAGGAAGGGCACAGATGGAAACCCTGTAGAGTCTACATAATTTTTCTGTAATCTAAAACTGCTGTAAAAATAAAATCTATCAAAAACTTTTAAAAAATTAATTAATTTTTAAAATGTAAGACACAAACCATTCAGGCGATCTAGAATGTTCTTGAAAACATGTATAATTTTTCTTGATAAGGTTAAAGAATTTCAAGCATCTGTAATAAATAGCTGGTTATAATTTTTCATTTAGAGTTAAGTTTTAAATAGTAAAAAGAAAAAAGTTCAGCCTCTAGATTCGTTGTCCTATAAAAAACATATCCAGAAGCAGCAAACCAGGGTAAAGAAAAACATTGTTGAATACTTACTATGTGACATGCTCTTCTGGGAGATGGAAATAATTGTTTGTCTTAAACACAATTCCGGGACAAGGACAATTTGCTGAGTGCTCACAGCATGTCATGCCTCATGCCAGGATAGAGGACTAAGGCTAGCTGCTGTCCTAGAGAATCTAGCCATGGGAACGAAAAAGAGATATCAGTGAGTTAATCTACTACCACCACGAGGCACTTGACTAAAATAAAGGCAGGTCTAACAGGTTGTAACAGAAGACAACACAGCTCTCAGCCTTACTAGGGAGATGGGACATCGTCATGAAAAAAAATAACACAAAGACAAGATCCCTTCCAGAGGCAGACTGCGCAGTCCCCACGGCTGCTCTGGATGATCAGTTCAGCTGGGGCTGGAAGATTCCTCAGATAAGCGGAAACCTAGGCTTTAGGTTAATATGGATGTTTTACTACCATCCACATACCATCCAGAAAAGACCCACATACTATCCTGAAAAGACTATATTGAAAAGACTCTGCTATGTTGAAAAGATCGTGATGCTGGTAAAGATTGAAGACGGGAGGAGAAGGGGACGACAGAGGATGAGATGGTTGGGTGACATCACCGACTCGATGGACATGGGTTTGGGTGGACTCCGGGAGCTGGTGATGGACAGGGAGGCCTTGTGTGCTGCGGTTTATTGGGTCGCGAAGAGTCGGATACGACTGAGCAACTGAAATGAGCTGAACTGAACTGAACATACTATCCTGTATGTGGTGCTTATCTTGAACTAAATAATTTAAAGTCATTTTAGATATATTTAGGTAGTTAACTAAAAACATTTTGCTTTAAAATATAGAAATTAGAAAAATAGTTTCTTAAGAGACATTGAAGATTTATGGGGAAACTGAAATGAATATGAATAACTTAAGAATGCACTTTGCTTTGATTCCATCACAAATCCTTCAGCTCTTGTCCTCTTTTGAATGAAAAATTTAACAGAATCCAAGTTGGTGAAGGGGAAAGCCTACACAACATTTCTTTGGAGAAAAGTAGACAACAGAGGTAGCAGGTAAAGGATAGCTGGGTAAATTCAAAACAGGTGAATATTAACTTTGATCCTCCAGCAATAACAAACAAGATGCAGAAAGTAACGTCACAACCCGAGTGAAAAAAGAATTGCAATGTTGATTAATATGACAGGATGGAATGGCCTTTTAATGATTTCTACACTGTACCTGTCACAAAGAATTGATATTACATGAGCTCAGAGCTATGCCTTCTGTCTCCCAAACCAAGTCTTCCAGAATGAGGGACTTTATGGGATTGAATTAAGGATTCTCCAGGCAAATCACAGGGAAACTAACATGAAATGTCACTTCTGTACAGACACATAAATGGGACCTGGATTCATACATGACTTAGGGGAAAAAGGAAAGACTGCAGCAAAGACCCAAAATAGACTTACATTTTAAATTGTATAACAGGCAAGATAAGCAAGAATACAAAAGAGTTAAGGTCAGGCAACCTGGAGGGGCAGAGGAGATAAAAATGGAAGTGAGAAAAGTGTGGTCATCTTGTCTGGGAAGGGTTGGGAATGTGTCTGGGGAAAAATGGAATGGCAGCAACAAGGCGCTGCAGGGCCCCATTGCTCCAAGCTTCTGGAAATTTTGAAGATGTGACAACTATGGAAAATAAAAATGCCTGAAAACCACGTCACCCTGTGTCCATTTGGCTAAAGGAAGAACACAGCTCTTGTTTACATACAGAAAGAAATCTTCCCAGCTGAATAATCTTTTCCTCCTAAGGGAACAGGCCAGGCCACTGGTCTTCAGTGACACATTATCCTGAAGGGGCAAGGACGATGAGAAACCTGGACATGGCTAGGAGCAAAAGAACTGGTGAAACAGGAGGGAAATCCTCCTTCTGAGAGTTAGTGTTCATTTTTCGTCATCATAGATGCTTTCCTAAATAGTCTGTTAATAGCTGACCTCAGATTTCTGCTCATCCCTTCTCTGCAGCTCTCAGGTAAAAATAATCAATCGGACCAACCCAATAAATGAGCCCCTTGGGCCACCATGAATCTAGTCTCATATATCACACCAAATGACCCAAACGAAACTCATGGCTCATGGTCATGTGATGAAGCAATGCACACACTGCAAGTAGAGAATAGAAGAGAGACAGAGAAGAAAGAAAAGAAGACTGCAGAGTGGGAGAGGTAGAGGAAAGCGATAGCTTAATACACTTGGCAATCTTTCATGCCCTCAAATGGGTTTTACTATTACAGAAAGACAGAGTATACAATTACACGAACCTATGATTTTGGGAAAGGTAATTTTGTACTGTATCTATGTTTTCTTAATGTATGTCCTATCAATCTTGACGGTCTCAATGGTAACTTCGAGCCTTTACCAATTACCTAACTCTTGGTCTACAGAGACATTTGTTGCTGTTCAGTTGCTAGGTCATGTCTGACTCTTTGCACCACTATGGATTGCAGCACATCAGGCTCCCCTGTCCTCCACCATCTCCTGGAGTTTGCTCAGATTCATATCCATCAACTCGTTGATGCTGTCCAACCATTTCATCCTCTGCTTCCCCCTTCTCTTTTTGCTTTCAATCTTTTCCAACACGAGGGTCTTCTCCAGTGAATCAGCTCTTCACATCAGGTGCCAAAGTACTGGGACTTTAGCTTCAGTATCAATCATTCCAATGAACACTCAGGGTTGATTTCCTTTAGGATAGACTTCCTTGATCTCCTTGCTGTCCCAGGAACTCTCAAGAGTCTTCTCCAGCACCACAATTCAAAAGCATCAATTTTTCAGTGCTCAGCTGTGTTTATGGTCCAACTCTCACATCTGTACATGACTACTGGAAAAATCGTATCTTTGACTATTAGGACTTTTGTCAGCAAAGTGATGACTCTGCTTTTTAACACGCTGTCTAGGTTTGTCATAGCTTTCTTCCCAAGGAGTAAGTGTCTTTTAATTTCGTGGCAGCAGTCACTGTCCACAGTGATTTTGGAGCCCAAGAAAATAAAACCAGTCACTGTTTCAACTGTTTCCTCATCTATTTGCCATGAAGTAATGGGACCGGATGCTATGATCTTAGTTTTTTGAGTGTTGAGTTTTAAGCAAGATTTTTCACTCTCCTCTTTCACTCTCATCAAGAGACTCTTTTGTTCCTCTTCACTTTCTGCCACTAGGGTTGTTTTATTATTTTTGTCTCATGCACTTATCATAGGTCTGTATTGATATGATATAAATGATAAAATTCACAATTCCTTTTAGGAAAGCAACCTCATACTTTTCATCAGGGATATATATGTTCTGAGGCCTAAAATGTGTATAGTCTGAGATTCTTTCTTGTATTTAATTCATACACATTCTACTCCAAGACAGTCCTCTTCTGCAAAGAGATTTGGTGAATGACCTTTGCCTTGCTTGTTTGAAGTTATCAATGTGAGCTGTGACAGAAACCCTTGGGTCCCCATTTTGTGAAATCCTTGCCTACAGAGCATGGTTCAGCCAATCAGTTTCCTCATAATGTCTTCTGTCCTGTACAAGATACCTTCTCTCCCATATCATACCTTTTCTAACTAGATGGCATAAAGGAGAAGTACTGGAGATCAGTATCAAAACCAAGAATATCTGAATATATATCAAGTTTAGCACTGTGGGAAGAGCAAGGGATTGGTAATCAAAAACCTATATTGATGTTTTGATAGGTCACATGCATGTCAACCTTAAAGATATTGTTTAAATTTTCTACATTTTCTAAAAATTAGATTCTAACATGTTTACTTATTGTTTCCAATGGCTTACGAATTCTTTGATGTGTTTATTACAGATTTCTGGGACTTAAACCCGTGTAATTTGTCCACTTGATCTTTGATAGGACACAGAAGTATGGGTCCTATCTCGTGCTTTGTACAAGCAGCTTTGTTCACACATTATACACTGGGTTATCTTGAAGCATATCAAAGTCTGTATAGCTGTTGCTCATCTAATAGCTTGAAAATGGTGCTACTCTGATTTTTTTCTTGTTGATTTATATACTACATGGGCCTTAGTTTTAAAAATCATTAAAAATGAATGCTTTAATTGATCATATTCATGTTTATAATTTCCTTCCATGTTCTCTTTATATACTTTACTACTAAGGACATATAACATTTCTGTTCCTCAGGGGCAAAATCACCCTTCTATTTTTATATTTAAAATAAAGATTTGTTTCTATTTCTGCAACTACACTTATTCTTCTTTCAGAGGTTGTCTTTTAACTACTCAAGTTAAAAGAATTGGGATGTATAAATGGTGATGAGGGAGAGGAATTAGAGGAATTTTTAAATATTAAAAGTATAGATTTATGCCAAAATATTAGAGAGCATATGGAATATTTAATGGAGAAACACACTAGTAAAAATGGACATGATTTTGAAATTACACCTTGGTGATATGTATTAGATGCTTATTCTATTCTTTTAAGTGGTAAAAAGAAGTAAGATAAATTAAAAAAAAAAAACAAGCTGTTAACACGATTTTGTTAGTAAACCTTTCATTTGCTTTTTGACAGATAATTTTAAGAATCTCCTCACAAACACATTCTAGTTTCCTCAAGATCACTTATGATTTGTTGAAGATGTAAAAATAAAAAAGAAATATAAGGTTCCCTAGAAGTCATTCTATTTGAGTTATAATATATCTTAGTGTTCTGTATTACCCAAGTATTAATAAGATATAAGTTTTTTTAAATTATATTGATACAATAACCATGAATAGAATTAACACAAATATATTAGGAAAAAAAGTAACCTGAACTTTGACATATTGTAAATTGAAAATATACTTCAAATTTGAAAGCCATCTAAAATTTGCTGGTATTTAATGGGTTTGCCATTTAAATGAACTGAATCCCGTGTACCATAAGATTCAGATATCCTGTGATTTATAACACAGATTTAAATGATCAGGATGATTTATCATCCCCTCCCCAAACTCTGGAAATATTTCAAATAGATATAATTTTAAAAGAGGTTTTTAATCTTCTAATCTCAGTGTGACAGAGAGTGTTCATAATGTTTTGATGATGAGGTGGAGAAAAATCTTAACTTCAAAAGATGAATTCAGGAAATAGTGTAATTAAGCAAAAACATATGGGGTGATATAATATTACTGGCAGTCATCCTAGACATCAATTTTGAAGTTAACTAAAAGTGAAGAAAGTGAAGGAGTTCTGCTGTAACAAGAAAAAAAACTTTTTAAGAATTTAGACATGAAATTTACAGCTCTGAGTAATGGAACCCTCCGTACGTACATAATTATCTCTTCGTGGTTACTAAACAAAATTGAAACTAAAAGCTCCTGTGTCCCTTTTTTTTGCCCAAGAATAACTGTTGACAACTTGGAAGATCAGGAATTAGTGGGTGGCTAAAAGGCAGGTTTCAGAAAAGGAAACTTCATTTCTGAGGACGGGGAGCTGAAAGTAAGTCTTGAACCTATTTTAAAGGAAGCACAATTTTGTCTCCTTGGACCAGTGTCCAAAATGACATCTGATAGCAGCAGGCTGAGAATGAGAAGTATGTAACCAGGATGGTGAAAGGCATAGCAACCTGAAATGTCAGACAACCCAGAAAGAATTTTTAACAATTAAAACTAAAAATAAAATTTAAATACATGTATGGGCAAGGTTGTAGGAAGATAAGCATATCTACATAGTTCTAGTGAAAAAAAGATTTAATTTTTCTAGAAAACAATTTTGTAGTTTATCAAGAGATAACTTATAACACTGTCGTGCTCCTTTTGGAAAATGTAATGATGCAATCATAAAGATATATGTATATTTTCATTGTAAGAATGACTATCAGAAATGCGTCATAGTATGGAAAAGACAGAAACAGCCTGAATTTCCAAAATGATGGTATATTTTTAAATAACTATGGTACTTTTATGCCATTATAGATTGTGGAGTGACTATAATAATGATGATTTTTTTGTTTAGAAGGAAATTTATGATATCTTGGCTAGTGGAGATAGAAAAATGACTTAGCAATATAGAGAGCATGGTATAATTTTACTTATTTATTTATTTTTTCACTTTCACTTTCTTTTTATTTTCATTTACTATTTTTTTTAGTTGGAGGCTAATTACTTTACAATATTGTAGTGGTTTTTGCCATACATTGACATGAATCAGCCATGGATTTACATGTGTTCCCCATCCTGAATGAATACTATGCATGATGAATTATTCAGAAGAATGTAAGCCAATCTGTGAACTGCTGTTTTTATTATATTTATAGTACACACCAGAAACTAAAAAACACTTGTTTTGTTTAGTATTTATTTCACCAATTACAATATAAACTTCTTGAGTTCAGAGATTATGCTTACCTGGGTCACCAATATACTCCAGGGTTTGGTGAGGTATATATTCAGAGTTCAATAAAATTTTGTTGTTTTTTTCATGCAAAATTTAAATAAATGTTCACTAGGCCTATGTTGACTAAATGAATAAAACTAAAAATGTTGTGTATAATGATGAAAACTTGCACTTGGAACTTTGGTCATTTCTGTTTTCTTATTTCTGCTTCCTAATATCCTTTGACATATAACAGGATTTTATCTCTTTATCTTGCATTCTCAGTTGTGTCCAATACTTTGCAACCCTCTAGACTAAAGTGTGCCAAGGTTCTCTGTCCATGGAATTTTCCAGGCAAGAATACAGGAGTGGGTTGTTAGTTCCTCCTCCAGGGGAACCTTTCTGACCCAGGGATCGAACCTGCATCTATGCATCTCCTGCATTGGAAGAATTCTTTACCAACTGTGCCACCTGGGAATCCTCATGATATTACAAGTCATGCAGAGAAAAGCATCACAGTTCAGCCAAGAGCCAAATACAGATGGTTAAACCAAGCATGAATATACAAGTTGAGACTCAGATGAAGAACGATGAGAAGCACTTGAAGACCTGGTCCTAGACACCACACAATTAAAATCAAAGTTAATATTACAAGATCCACTAATTAGTCATCTCGACAGATTAGCAACAAAGTCATCATCATCACTGTCAATGGCTGTGAATATTTCACTGATGGATAAAATATCAATTTCTAAACCAGTTTCCTGCACACATCAAAGCTGCTTCTGAACATCGACTGTAATAGTTAACCCTCCAACTAGTAGTGGTGGAAAACACTATTTTCCTTACAGAAATAATATCCTAGTGGATATCCTATGGGACAAGATTTGAATTAGAACCACACAGTAAGCTCTGAGTGTAATTAGAGAATAAGAGCCAGGATGGAGGGGGATTAACAGAAACAACCAACAGACTGCATTAGAAATTACAGTAGTGACATCATGTGCTAATGACTTTCTCTGTCAGTCAATATTTCACTAGTAATGAAAGTGAAATGAAACCATCACAAACCTTCATGTCACATGAATAGTAGCTGGTGGAATTGGAGCAGTTTTGTATATAACACTACACGAAAACACCCAGAGGAGGCATTTCCTCATTTCAGATGCACAGCACATCAACACAGCACTTTTTAAAATAGAAGATAATTTAGACTTTCAAAAAATATGGCTGGCAAGTACCAAATTAAGACTAATGGTTGGAATCCCAAGAATACTGCCTGAAATTCATTCCAAGTTATAATTTCTAAAGTTGGAGATAATCTATATTCACTGGAAGAACAGAGGCTAAAATTGAAACTCCAATTCTTTGGCCACCTGATGCAAAGATCTGACTCTTTAGAAAAGACCCTATGCTGGGAAAGATTGAAGGCAGGAGGAGAAGGGGATGACAGAGGATGAAATGGTTGGATGGCATAACTGACTCAATGGACATGAGTTTGAGCAAGCTCTGGGAGTTGGTGAAGGACAGGGAAGCCTGGTTTGCTGCAGTCCTTGGGGTTGCAAGGAGTTGGACATGACTGAATGACTGAACAACAATAACAACAATTGTATCTAATTTCCCTGTATTTGATAGAGAACAAGGAAATACTGGCATGTTGATATCATCCTTGATAGGTTGAAAAGAAGCACCTCAAGGGGAAAAGTGATTTCTTGATGGCTGTGTGATTTCCTCAGACACAGAAGAGTGCTTGGCATGCTGTAAGTCCACAGCAACCACCCAGGCATGAGCAGATTTCACCAACATAGGGCTGGTACTACAGGGCAAGTTGCAACGCTACCCAGTGACAAGATTTCAAGACTCAAGTAAGTTCCTTTCTCTTTAAACACATATTTCACCAAATCCTCTAGTTGCTTTCTTCCACCTTTATGTTCCCATAATTACTTAACAATATTTAAAGTGTATGTGTATGTCCAAACGCACACCCACCGAGCTACACAGAGCAATTATTATTAATAGATTCACTACAGTTTAGATGATCATGCTTGTCACAGATCAAAATCCTTCAATAAGTCAGTTTCACTACCATCTGGGATGTGTTCTCTGCCCTCCTCTCCAGGTTCACCTCTTGCTCTTCTTCTTCTTCCCCAACATGGAGAAATCTCTAAATATTCTGAATGTTTGTTAAAATGACCCATGCTCTGACCATCACATTTTACTGCTATTGCTTTAATTGAAAAGACTCACCTATCACTGCTTTCCCAGTTTCCCCGGCTAACTCCTAGATCTTGGTTTGAATATTAACTACCTCCTTCTAAAATCTTTACTGATTTCAAAAGCTGGATGAGAACCTCCAATAGCATCCTATACTACCCTGTCACATGCTAGATTGCTTCAAGTTTCCTAATTTTACTTCTTCCTTCAGTTCAGTCAGTTCAGTCGCTCAGTCATGTCTGACTCTTTGCAACCCCATGAATTGCAGCATGCCAGGCCTCCCTATCCATCACCAATTCCCAGAGTTTACTCAAACTCATGCCCATCGAGTCAGTGATGCCATCCAGCCATCTCATCCTCTGTCATCCCCTTCTCCTCCTGCCCCCAATCCCTCCCAGCATCAGGGTCTTTTCCAATGAATCAACTCTTCGCATGAGGTGGCCAAAGTACTGGAGTTTCAGCTTCAGCATCAGTCCTTCCAATGAACACCCAGGACTCATCTCCTTTAGGATGGACTGGCTGGATCTCCTTGCAGTCCAAGGGACTCTCAAGAGTCTTCTCCAACACCATAGTTCAAAAGCATCAATTTTTCAGCACTCAGCTTTCTTCACAGTCCAACTCTTACATCCATACATGACCACTGGAAAAACCATAGCCTTGACCAGATGGACCTTTGTTGGCAAAGTAATATCTCTGCATTTTAATATGCTATCCAGGTTGGTCATAACTTTCCTTCCAAGGAGTAAGCATCTTTTAACTTCATGGCTGCAGTCACCATCTGCAGTGATTTTGGAGCCCAAAAAAATAAAGTCTGACACTCTTTCCACTGTCTCCCCATCTATTTCCCATGAAGTGATGGGACCAGATGCCATGATCTTAGTTTTCTGAATGTTGAGATTTAAGTCAACATTTTCACTCTCCTCTTTCGCTTTCATCAAGAGGCTTTTTAGTTCCTCTTCACTCTCTGCCCTAAGGGTGGTGTCGTCTGCATATGTGAAGTTATTGATATTTCTCCCGGCAATCTTGATTCCAGCTTGTGCTTCTTCCAGCCCAGCA
The DNA here is from genome assembly GCF_963930625.1 of Muntiacus reevesi. Lineage (NCBI taxonomy): Eukaryota > Metazoa > Chordata > Mammalia > Artiodactyla > Cervidae > Muntiacus > Muntiacus reevesi. The sequence continues at coordinate 21,369,528 of NC_089257.1, read as the reverse complement.
TTTCTCATGATATACTCTGCATATAAGTTAAATAAGCAGGGTGACAATATACAGCCTTGATGTACTCCTTTTCCTCTTTGGAACCAGTCTGTTGTTCCATGTCATGTTCTAACTGTTGCTTCCTGACCTGCATACAGGTTTCTCAAGAGGCAGGACAGGTGGTCTGGTATTCCCATCTGTTTCAGAATTTTACACAGTTTATTGTGGTCCACCCAGTTGAAGGCTTTTGCATAGTCAATAAAGCAGAAAGAGATGCTTTTCTGGAACTCTCTTGCTTTTTCGATGATCCAGCGGATATTGGCAATTTGATCTCTGGTTCCTCTGCCTTTTCTAAAACCAGCTTGAACATCTGGAAGTTCTCGGTTCACGTATTGCTGAAGCCTGGCTTGGAGAATTTTGAGCATTACTTTACTAGCGTGTGAGATGAGTACAATCGTGTGGTAGTTTGAGCATTCTTTGGGATTGCCTTTCTTAGGGATTGGAATGAAAACTGATCTTTTCCAGTCCTGTGGCCACTGCTGAGTTTTCCAAATTTGCTGGCATATTGAGTACAGCACTTTCACAGCATCATCTTTCAGGATTTGAAATAGCTCAACTGGAATTCCATCACATCCGCTAGCTTTGTTCGTAGTGATGCTTTACCCAACTATAAATTCCAGGAGGATAAGCTTCATGTCTTTTTCATTGAATAAATGTGGTATGTAACATTGTTCAAGTTTAAGATATTCAACATGTTACTTGGATACATTTACATATTGTGACCTACTGTGATTGGCAGTGTAGTGATATGTATCGTACTACATAAATGTATTGTACAGTATCATTGTCTATATTCATTGTACTATGCATTAGATATCTATAGCTTATTTACTACTCATTACAAGTTTGGACCTGTAAACAACATCAATCTTATGCCTCTTTTACATCCCACAGTAAGCACCATTTTACTCTCTGATTTTTATTGGTTTAACTTTTTTAGAGTCCACATATAAGTGATATCATATAGTATTTGTCTTTCTCTGACTTATCTCACTTAGCATAATGTGCTCAAGGTTCATCCATATTGTTGCAAATGGAGGATTAATTTTTTAAATTTTATATCTCCATTGCATAGCATAGAGAACCTGCACATAGAAAGTGCTCAATAGATATTTATTAAATGAAACACTAATTGTTAGCCATGGCATCAAGCAATAAGCTCCTCGAAGTCTGAGTTTTCTATTTCAAACTCATGCTCTACCACAGGAAGCAATCTACATAGTGGGAAGGATTAGATTTAATTATTTTTTAAATTACTTTTCCTAATATATTTTTTATACCTTGGCATCAATACACAGCCATTTCTCATTCTCTCTGTCTCTCTCTCTCACACATGCAGAATAAGCTCTTATCTTACCACAAACATCTGTATTTGCTTGAAGAACACAGTACAAATGGGGCATTCACCTGAAATCTTATATTTACGAAGCAGTCTGTCATCCTATGTGTGCTCTGCATTCACTGATAGTTATGCGGGATGTGGTCCACGAAACTGCGTGGTTTATTTTGGCTATCACTTACTGTTTGAGTACCTTTGGTAATTGACTGTATTAACAGACGCCGCCAACACCTCACATTAGAGGTTCCAATGGATTCATTGTGTGTTGATTGCTTTCTCTGTCAATTCATTTTGGTTTCCCAGTAATGAAATCAATATGAAACTATCAGAAATATAAAAAGCAAGACAAACAGCCCATTTCTTCTGACTGGGGAATATTCACGTGGGTGTTCATTAGCACCATAGACCCATGCACATGCACGTTTTCTGGCAGGAAGGAGAAACACAATGAAAAGGCATAAAATGTTCTTCACTATATGAACACTGTGTGTAAATTCATAATCTGATAATTCCTAAGGCACTACAGCCAAAACCATTGTGTATATGTGTTTTGGTATTGTTGTTGGATTTGCTGTCTCACTCTGTATATAATATATGAGAAATATTACTTTTCTTCTGAAATAAGTATCTATACATCTGTATTTTTCAGACAAAGAGAAGACGGACTGAAGAAAGCATGGGGAAATGGGTAGGGTGGTTGAGAGTGAAGGAAAGTCAGGTAACTAAACAGTGGATACTAGAGTTTTAGACAACCATTTGAGAAGAGAATGTCACATAGATATAGGGTTCAGTGGTCTCTACCCACATCCAGTAAATGTCAGGATCCCAAAGGCAAACTGGATTTCATCATGCGTTTACACTATGCCCTTTTCTGTCTCTATCTGCCAGTGTGTTGGGTTCCCCATAAAGTTTATTCAGGTTTTTCTGTAAGATGGTATGGAAACAAAATTTTTGGACAGCCCAATAAAAAATGTTGGTATCACACAAAGCCCTGATTGTTTGAAAAAACTTACTCTAGATGTCTCAATAACAAATTCATATTTTGTAGGATATTTGCCATTATTTTGCTTTTCAAAAAGGACTTGTTTGACCCTTCTAACTACACTGTGAAATTGGTCAGGCAGGTATATTTCATTCCTATTTTATAGGATAAAATGGAGACTTACGACTACAGAGTGTACTAATGACAAAATGGAACTAGAATCCACATCTCTGGGCCTACCTCAGTACTCTAGCTGTTCATTTTCCAGAAGATACAACATCTAGAAATATTATAAGGATTCACTCAGACAACTGTCAAATTAGGTACATAAAGCTTTCTTCACTGTATCAAAATAGTTAACAAAATTTGTTCATTTATATCTCTCTTTCCTTAAACAACAATCAACCCAAGACCAAACTAAATGAGTCACAAAACGGATGTACATACAAGGGGGAAAGGAAGGGACTAACACATTTTGGAGCATCTTTTATGGGCTGAATTCAGTATCAGACATGTTAAAAGCAGTAAGTAACTCATCTGAATGGCTAATTTCAGAAGATAGAGCTGTAATAATAAGGCCAGTCTCATTGCATTGCATCACCTCCAGTCTGCCACCAATGGCCTTAGCAGAAATCATTTTTGCAGCTTCTTGATTATTATAGATAATGAATCTATTACTCAGTTAGGAAACATTCTGATTCTATTCAGGCTGGTTTTTGTGATGAAGTTGAACTTAAGTGTGAGTTACAGTTTGCATGATCTTCTCACAATATGCTTAGATTTTCTGAGTGCTATTTTCCTCCTATAAAATGGGTGATTTAAATAAAATTATTTACATTATTTATTCTAGTTCTAAAGTCACATCATATGGTTTTATGTAGTTCCTTGACATGTGATGATAAACAGTATAAACTGAGTGGTTATGATGGCATGTGTTTCCACAACAGCTGATATCATATTTAGGGAGGAATTAAATGCCAGTTTTAGACAAAGCAAGTTTGCAATCAAGCAGGACCCTATGAGGTTTTCCCAGAATAGATTCCTACCTGTGTCCTCTATCTGCCTTTTGTCTGTGGAAAAACTTTAATCAACAAATAAATTTAATCAGAGAACTGAGAAAATGCAGAAAGAAAGGAAAAACCAAGCAAGACAAAATGATAATACTTTAGCCATTAAAGCCCAGAAAGTTCTTCCTCTAGGACTAGAGATAATTTTCTCAGCCACATCCTCTCAGCCGTTTTGCAGATACAGAAAAGCCCATCAAGTGAAGAGGTCAACTCTATGCTGCCCACAAGCATGCAGATCCCAGACTGGCTGGACTCAGAGCACTGATGATGCTGACTCCCGATTACCTCTGCTGCGGAGGCTGCCGTTTAGTCACTTCAGTCGTGTCCAACTCTTTGTGACTCTATGAACCGGAGCCGGTCAGACTCCTCTGCCCACGGAATTCTCCAGTCAGGAATACTGCAACGGGTTGCCATGCCTTCCTCCAGGGGATCTTCCCAACCCAGGGATCAAACCTGGGTCTCCTGCATTGCAGGCAGACTCTTTGCCCCTGAGCCACCAGGGAAGCCCTTCCCCATATTGCCTCACCACCAGCCCATCAGAAGAGTGTGCACATGCTGACCACGCCCTGCTCATTGAACACTACCCACTCCAGGGTGGTAGTTTCCAGGGCATTAGCCACCGATGGATCCCTTTGCCTGGCAAAGCAATAAAGCTATTCTTTTCTGCTTCATGCAAAACTGACTCCATATTTCTGCTTGGCACCATTGAACAGACGCTGGCTTTCAGCAACTAGTTGACTAGTCACAGATTTACAGTTAATGTTATTAAATGGGTCACAAATACAACTTAGGAAATAATCCAGGTTAAAAGTTTTGATGAACAGTAAAGAACACATTTCAAAATAACCATTTATCTATATTTTACATTAAACGTCATATAGAATAAGATAACTTACTTGCTGACTAATGCTGACACACATTTCTATAAACAAATAAACATTAACATAAGGCCAATGTGGCAAATGACAATTGGACAAACAGTGCCAAATTGTGAAATCGCAGGTCAGTGGAACAGAAAAATCCAATAAAATAAAGATATTATTTCCTCCATTTCTCCATTTTTTTCTTCCTCTCTTTGAAAGAATTCATATCTGACAGTTCAAATTTCAAAATGACCTTTTGTTTACACCATCAGAAACAAAATGCTAATCAGTTAGTGTCATAATTTTAAGAAAGGAAAAAGGACGTTGGAGCCAGTCCAGCTCAGTCTCTGGAGAGATGCAGAAAATGAAGTCCAAAGAGGTAAAGTGGTGCTCAAAATTATACAGACTTGTTTCCCAGGAGGAAACTCCACCTACCTTATCTCCAAAATTCAAGTCTAGTGAAATTTTTTCCATTACACCACGTTTATCGCTTTCTATATCAGTTTAACAGAGACTTGCAATAATAGACCGCAAGGTTTTCAAGGCTCCTTCCTATAGAGACCATGTGTAACTCTGTCCCTTACATTGTTCAATGAGACCAAAGCATATAAGATATAAGCAAAGACTTTAAAAGTGCTTGTGCATAGGGACACTTCCAGTCTTTTTGCTCTTGGAATCTTCTGGCACTACGTAAATAAGCAGATTTGCATGCTGGCTGATGGAAAACTTGAAGCTGAGATATCCTTGTCAAACCACTTCGCCCCCAGAATCCTAGTTGACACTCAGGCTGCCCAAGATGCATGAGTCTAGCTGAGATGAGCAGACTATGGCTTTGTTGAGCCTTGCCCAACTGACCCACATGATCAAAGCTAAATACAGTCCATGGAATTCTCTAGGCCAGAATCCTGGGGTGGGTAGCCTTTGCCTTCTCCATGGACTGGAGTGACATTTCCCAATTTCTCAATGATGGGATATATACAATTATATGTCAGTTTCTTAAAAGGAAACTGTGTATTGTCTATTTCCTCATTTCTTCCTGCAGGGTAGAAACTGGATGCAGTGCAGGGGAGCTAAAGGATTGTATGACCATGTCCTTGGCACCCTAGGAAATGAGAGAGCCACAAGAAAGACGCAAATTGAAGGAAGGAAATTCTCTGTGATTTGGTACAACAGAGTGGGCTGCCCACACTAGATAACTCACCTTCCTCTGTATGGATATGCAGCAGAATATAAGATTCCATCTTGTTTAAGTTACTGTATATAAGGTCTCTTTTTAGAGTTTCTTAGCTTATATTAATGGCCTAATGAATTTACATAACTTTCATGGTTTCATGGCTTCTGTCACTGTCTAGGTCTCACTTTTTTCCAATCTCTTCACCCTCTGAAGCTATCATCATCGGCTATTTACTTCCTAGAATACTCGTCAAACATTTTACCTCTCTTTCCTCTTAGTCAATACTTATACGCGTCTATCCTTTGTATTTTTCTGACTAAATGCCACCCAATCATAGGCCTATAGTCAGTATTTTTTTTAAAAACCTTTGCTGTTGTCCTCCAAGTCTGGGCTATTTTTTCCTCTCATATATGATCATCATAATCTGACTCATGCTATTAAGGCATAAAGCATGTTATTTTGGATTAGTTTGTTTGTCTCTGACTAAATGATAAATTTTGCAAAGGCAAAAACAATATCTCTTTCATTCACCTTTATGTGTGCAAATGATAGTGTAATTCTTGGTATGTATTGGGCATTACACATATGACTTGAATAAATAAATGTAAAGGTATGAAGAAAAGACTGAAAAGAAACATATTTGAATATAAATAGTGGTAGAGAAGTAAGGGCTTTTAATTTTTTTATTTCAATATTTTCCAAAGTCTCTTGATAGTGCACATGTTACTTTCATAATCACAAACTACGATATAATAAGATATTTTTTCCAAAGTATATATTGGAAACTAAAGTTGACTCTTAATTTTAAGTTAAACACAACCAGGAATACAAACATTAACTGGATAAAATATGCTTCTGGCTGCTGGTTAGGTCAACTATTATATGCCCAGGCTAGCAATACGGGAATATGAAATACTGTAATTGACCAATTCTGAACTTCTATTCCCAGAGAGATGAAGGAAATCAATATGGTCTGCTTCTCCCTTTCACTAAGACAAATTTGTGTGTAATAGGAGATACACTGTGGATGATGGATGTGGGCTACATATATTCCCTTGGAGCTTGTTTGCAAAGGCTTATTTGTCCTGTCTTCCACATAAGTTTTCCTAGAAGCTTTAAGGATTAAGGTTGTTTTGCAACTGAAATTTCACTTCTCTGGAGAGAGTATGAGAGATTCTTACGGGCTAGTCTCAAAGGACATTTGCATAGGATTACATTTTATAATCTAAAAGGTAAAAACTACTCCATTTCTTCTAGCCTATATAACAAAGTTGTAAATGTCCAGCTCATGTGGATTTGAGAAAGCAGAGCATCTATTGGAAATATTTATTCCTCACACATGAGACCCAAGCACCAGACATGTTGATTTCTTTGCCAGCAGCTGTAATATATGCTATTGTTCTCCTTTTTGCCCTTGAAATTGTTAGGATGATTTGATTGATGTGGGTTGGTGTACATTCAGATTTAGATTTCTCATTGCTAAATTCACTCTTTGGGAAGGTAATGTATCATTACATGGAATCAAAGGAAATCTCCTCAAAATCATCAGTTTAATGAGAATTGGTCATTTGTTCTGATGAGTTTTCCTCATCTTCTCTCGGAATGAAGACAAATGCCACAGATACATTATACAAAGAGAAAGGCTGGGCTAAGGTGAAGGCACAAATTAATTTAATTTCCTGCTCTAGCTTCAAGTACCTAAATCATTCAAACCAACAACAGCAACACAAAATTAATAGCTCCACATACTTTTGTATTTAACCTTGAAATATGGTCAGGCAATTTAAACCAATTCAACATGCAAATCCAATCAGTATAAAGAATCCATTAGCTATTGAGAACAATTTATTAACTGAAGAAACGTAAACTCAGTGTAATTGTATCGTATATTCTATACTTATAACAGCTGAAGAGTATTAGGAATTGCCAGAGAAGACCAAAACAATGGGAGGTATTTATCAAATACAACTTAAAATATTAATTATGAACTTATTTCAAATCGTTGGTTATGTGTTCAAGTAAATTGCAGATAATTTACCAATATTACTTTGATAGATAAAAGAAAGACTTGTGTTAATCTACTCTGGATAATCTCATCTCCTTGTGTTAAAAACCTTACTGTATTCTACTAATAAAATGGAAAAAATGCAAGTCATCAGATCTGAGATTCCTACTAAATCTTCACAATGTAATAAATTATTTCTATGATAGGAGTGAGAACCTGAACTCCGAAATCTTGTTGCATTTTTCCCACATTTCAACTAAAATTGCGTTAACGTATAACAACAAAATACAAACTGTGTTTGGTGTTTGAAAAAGGGTTATTACATATTTGATTAAATCATACACTTAGCACTTAATTTTCTTCTACAAAATCCTTTTCTAGAAAATTCCCTCTGTTTAAACACTTCTAATATCAGGAAATTTGCTACATATTTTAGAATCAATTTATTTTATTCTTGGCTTATTTTATCTTTGTATCAAATTGTAAAGTTATTTACCTGCTATGTCACTTAGAATTCCAACAGCTTGGCAGATGAGAGGGGACTTTATAATTAAGCTGTAAACATTGCAATTTTAGATAAGGATATAAATTAAGTCATTTTAGTAAGGGCCAAAGATAATAATAAATGCAGAGTAAAATTTAGAATAAAATACAGGGTTAGCAAAGTCTGGCCCATGAGGAACCTGTTTCTATAGGCCAAGGAATAGCTATTTCATTTTAAAATTGTTAGAAAAAAGAAAAAGCAATATTTCATAGCACAGGATAATGTATGGCATTTACAATTTAGTATCCATAAATAAAGCTTTATTGGAACACAGCCACATTCATTTGTTGACATATTGCCCATCGCTGCTAGTACACTGTGTAGACTTGAGTAACTGTGACAGACACAAGTCTAAAACAGTTAACATCTTTACTTTAAAAAAAAAAAAAGATCCCAGTTTAGAAAAATGTTGTCTAATAGGATATAATGTAAAGCACAAATGTATTTAATTTCTTTTTAGTAACCAGGTTAAAAACTATAAACAGAAATAGATAAAATTAAATACATAATATATTTTATTTAAATCAAAATACTCCAAACATGGTATCAACTTGTAATCAATATAAAAATCATAAGTGCAATATTTGGCATTTTTTCATACTTAAAGTTTAATATTTACTGTGTATGTCACATGTACAGCTCCTATCTCTTTAGACTATCCATTTCAATACTCATGACCACAGATGGCTGGCAGCCACTGTGCTGAACACTGTAGGTACAGATGACAGATCCTGTCATGTTTAGTCACACCTCCAGGTACTACATAGCATGTCTGCATTTTATTGAGTTCACATTTTCTGCCCTATTCTCCTGATTCTTTCCTTTTCTGCTGGAGGCTTGGGCCAACGGTGATTTGCTGGGGTTGTGGGGGGTGGGACATTCATGGGCTTCCCTGGTGGCTCAGAAGGTAAAGAATTCACCTGAAATGCATGAGACCTGTGTTCGATCCCTGGGTCAGGAAGATCCCCTGGAGGAGGGCATGGCAACCCACTCCAGTATTCTTGCCTGGAGAATCCCATGGACAGAGGAGCCTGGTGGGCTACAGTCCATAGGGTCGCAAAGAGTCGGACAAAACTGAGTGACTGAAGACAGAATGAAGCAATTCTTAATGCACTTGTTGTTCATGGCACTGGTGGTAAAATCCTGAAAGTACACTTGTTTATTTCTACCCACATTAAAATCCTGTATTTTGAATTGAATGTAAGAAACTAGGTGCTGCCTCTCGATTACAGAACAGGAAGAAATATCATTTCTTTTGCTCTAGAGAGGATTTTGCTGTTAATGTAGTCTATCCAATTAGTGTTTTTGGCAGCTACATTTCACCGTTGATTCTTATTATACCACAGGAAAATACCACCTCTATATCTTTTTTTAAAGTGCTGCAATTACAGCCACATAAGCCCAGCTTACCCTTACGAAGGGCTTCTCCTTTCCGTTCTCACTTCTGAGTTGTGATTCAGAATTATGCTCACGTGGAACACTGGTGGTTGATAAGCAAGACTGTGTTCTTCAGCCACAAAAACAAACAAAAAACAATGTCAGTATTCCCATTTTGAAGGGGAAGAAAATAGAAACTGATTGATTATCCTGATTTCAGTTCATATTATTTTCCTATACATTTTTTCTGAATTTTATTGTTGCTAAATATCTTGATCATTAAAAGGTAATAAAAGGGATGGCAGAACTTGTTACTAAAGAACTCCAGAAAAAAAATCACATGTGTACTTAGTTCAAGCACTTTAAGGTTTTGTGGACTTGTGTTCACAGAGCTGTGAATTTCTAGTGATTTTAATTTTTGCAGTAATGTTTTAATGTAATAAAATTGTTCCCAGATGTTAACATTGAATTAAACATTAAGATTTATGTCACTAAAAAATTCCATTTGTTTGTTTCAGATAATAACAATATAGTTTCATGTGTTTCCATGTCTAAGCATGGTGAAGACCCACTGTTTTAGGATGTGTTTCATTTTTCTTTGTCAATGTTACCTTATTCTCTCTTTCCTTAATGTTTTTACATCAAACCCAGAGTACCAAATGGATAGTGTGAAGTATGAATTCTGACTATAGAAAGTGTAAAAATCAGTCCTGATTTCCTTCCTTTTCAAATCATAAGATAAAGCAAATGTTAACTGCTGCAGATTCTAAAAAAGAATAGTTTAAGACTGTTATAATTATGGTTTGAAAACAACAGTTATGTGTTAGCTCTCAACAAATATTAGGTATGTTCATCTCTCTACAGTGAGGCACAGACTGTGAGGAAATTCAGTGAATGTAAGGACTGACAGTAATATAACACTGGTATCTGATATTTATGGGCTTAGTTTATGGTAAGACTGCCAAGATTTCATATATATTTCATTAAATACAACAGATCTATGAGATTACTCTCAATATGGCTCCCATTTTACAGGTAAGGAAGCAGATTTATTGAATTCGAGTAACTCTTTCAAGGTTAAAACTATATAAAAATACTAATTTTTTCAAATAAAAACACTGTTTTTTGTTTATTCATTGAAGGACCAATGACAAAAGTCCTTATATTTGCTTTGATAGTCTGTCCCCTCACTTCATGTCCCATCACTTCGTGGCAAATAGATGGGGAAACAGTGGAAACAGTGACAGACTATTTTTTTGGATTCCAAAATCACTGCAGATGGTGACTGCAGCCATGAAATTAAAAGATGCTTGCTCCTTGGAAGAAAAGTTAAGAGCAACCTAGACAGCTTCTTAAAAAGTAGAGACATTACTATGCCAACAAAGGTCCATTTAGTCAAGGCTATGCTTTTTCCAATAGTCATGTATGGACATGAGATTTGGACTATAAAGAACGCTGATAGCTGAAGAATTGATGCTTTTGAACTGTGGTGTTGGAGAAGACTCCTGAGAGTCCCTTGGCCAGCAAGGAGATCCAATCATTCCATCCTAAAGGAGATCAGTCCTGAATATTCATTGGAAGGACTGATGCTGAAGCTGAAACTCCAGTACTTTGGCCACATGATGAGAACTGACTCATTTGAAAAGACGCTGATGCTGAGAAAGATTGAGGGCAGGAGGAGAAGGGGGTGACAGAGGATGAGATGATTGGATGGCATCACTGCCTTGATGGACATGAGTTTGGGTAGACTCCGGGGGTTGGTGATGGACAGGGAGGCCTGGTGTGCTGCAGTCCATGGGGTTGCAAAAAGTCAGACATGACTGAGCGACTGAGTTGAACTGAGTCTGTCCCCTACTAAAGTTTATTTTGTGTGAAAATTCTGGCTTTCCTTTTAAATCTCTAAGAAAAACACATTCTAAATAGACTGCTTATTTTCCAAAATCAGTCATGTTTTGATTTTGAAAAAAATATATAACTACAAAAGTAGATTACAAATGACAACAGTGGCATTTAAGAAACTGTATTGCTTTATAAACAGTGCCTTTCCCCTAAGGAATAAGAATTATGAAAGGATGTCACACTCAGACTTGAGTAATTTATAAGTAATAAATAAATTACACCATCAATCAGAGAATTACAACCTCCCCTATTGAACTTGCTTCTTTCCGGATTTTTCATTTTTTTGTGAATATGATTGTCTGCCTCCCAGTTCTGTGGACTCAGATCTCACAATCTTTCTGCACTCTGCCCCTCACGGGGGATCACTTGCCAACCCTTTGAATTCTGAATGGACAACGCGCACATCCCTTCAAAAGTTTTCCTTTTCACCTGTATCACCGTAATCGTTTTGTCTTTTCTGTTGCACTTCTCTCCAAATTGAGAGCTTCCTCATTCTGATTCACTACAGATATTTCTGCAAAATTCCTTTTTTCCCAGCACTTTTCTGTATAGCTGCTGCTGCTAAGTCGCTTCAGTTGTGTCTGATTCTGTGCGACCCCATAGACGGCAGCCCACCAGGTTTCCCCGTTCCTGGGATTCTCCAGGCAAGAACACTAGAGTGGGTTGCCATTTCCTTCTCCAATGCATGAAAGTGAAAAGTGAAAGTAAAGTCACTCTGTCATGTTCGACTTTTTGTGACCCCATGAACTGCAGCCTACCAGGCTCCTCCGTCCATGGGATTTTCCAGGCAAGGGTACTGGATTGGGTTGCCACTGCCTTTTCCGGTTCTGCATAGTACTTAAGTACTAATCCTGGAGTCAAGATACCAGGGTTCAAATTCTGGCTTCACCACTGACTTACTCAGATTCCAGGCCAGACCCTAAAACGTTAGGTTTCAGTTTCTCTAACATGAGAATAACAGTATTGCCTAAAATCAAATCGGCACAGCCCTTCAAATAGTGCCCATAACAAAAATTATTAGCTATTATTATTTTTATGTTCAGGGGGAAAATCTTCAGTAGTTTTAAGTTTCTAAACGTGGCATTCAAGGTCCTCAATGTCTAGTTCCAATCCATGTGTGCGTTTTATTTTGGCCACACCACCCAGAATTGTGGGATTTTAGTTTCCCAACTGAAGACTGATCCTACACCCTTGAAGGTGAAAGTACTCAGTGCTAACCACTGGACGGCCAGGGAAGTCCCCAAATCCATTCTTGCAATCACATTTTCTCATGATTCCAACTCAATCCAATTCAACATCTAGCTAGCCAGAACCCATCTATACAATGGAGAGGATTAAAATGCCAGACACACTACTTATCAGCGAGGCAGTACTTGCACTGAGAATCTTCCTAAATGAGAACTTCACCAGAGCAGGCCACTAAGGTAACGGAGAGGACACACAGGCATCCCACACCCACGCCGCGCTCAGCCATGTGGGACCTGTTATATACGGCCTCTGTCCTCCCCTCCTCTTCTGCGCTCTCTGCTTAGAATTCCCGCTTTGCCCTCATTGTCAACGCTTAAAAATCTGTTACATCTCCTAAGACTCAATTCAAAAGTTTTTTTTTTTTTCAAGGAAGCCTTGATTTCACTATTTGAAAATCATTTACATTTTTTCCTTCTCATGGCATCTTAGCCACATCTCCCTGTGGGGCATTCCATATTCTATATTCATAGCTATTTATGCATAGAATAAAAGTTCCTTGAAATTAGGAGCTGTGTACAATTTATTTTTTGCTTCTTAGAGTGCTCAATCTCTATATCCAGAAGATAGTTGTGCAATGAAGTGAATGTTGTTTTAAACCCAGAAGAACTCAGGATAGAACTGATTTGCTCAAGTCACTGATTCTTTCGGTAAGTTCCCTAAGGACAGAAATTATGTTAGCTTTGTTCATCAACACATTCCTGATGTAATATGTCATGAATATTTCTGAATCAATATCAAATCATACCAGTGGCAATAATATTCACCAAAATCCAGTTGTCACAAGGTCATTATTCACTGTTTTAAATTATGAATTTTTATTATATTTGAAATCTAAGAATTATACACTTTTCTCACCATTCTGTGTTAATGTCTCTACTATCTAATTATTATAGCCAATTATATTCATTCATTTGATGTTATAAGGTGGTTATTTAACATTTCTATATAGTATGTCTATTCTTTTATGACTGAAAACATAATGAAAGTGCATTGTGTTTAACATATCCTTTTTCATTTAAAGTTTATGAAAATTCTAGACTTGCACAATGGATTCTTCTAAAAACATGTCCAAAAAAAAAAAAGAAAATTTAGGCACTGGGGACCAGAGGATTGTCATTTAAATGAGTAAGGTCTGCAAAGGAGGTCAGAGTGTGAGATTACAGATTTTGTTCAACATTATATTTGGCTAAAAAACAAAAACACCAAAAAAACAAATCTCAGCAGGTTTGTTTAATTGAATGATGTTTTCAAATCCACTTTCATTAGCTAGAGTGCTGCAGGACCCAGCAGTTCAGGAAGGGAATCTGTTTCTAGTAGCTTATAGAGATAATGATAAGCCATCTTAAAATCTGGATTTGTTAAAAATGACTGAAATACATTATAGGGCAACGGTAACTTGGTAATGCATGGTTTACCAACCAGTGGGATGGAGTTACAAATGCATTAACATTTATACAAACGAAAGCAAGTAGCAGGGAGTCTCTACTGTTTTTGACGTAGTTAAACAAACTGTTATTTCACTTTGTGTGGCTAATAAAACAAGACCTATAAAATAGAAAAAACATTCCCTTTTGGAACTTAAATAATGTGAAAATTTTAGTATTAATGAAATGGAAGGTTTCTCTCTTTCTGTACATGAGTGCTATATTCATTAAAACACACACACACACACACACACACACAGGAAGAAGAAGCTATCTTTCCTTAGAATAGATAGCCATCACATTGGTTATTTTTATTACTAAGGTTTGATCAAGCAGAACATACAGAGTTAGAAAGCAAAATGTAACCCCAAGGAAGAGAGGAATTAGCAACTATGGAGTGTACCTATGAAATCTAATTATATACATGCATATTAATCTCTGTCATTAATTTCCCTGAAGTGTGAAGTTAACAAACCTAGACAGTGTATTAAAAAGCAGAAATGCCACTTTGCTGACAAAGGTCCTTATAGTAAAAGCTATGTTTTTCCAGTAGTCAAATACAGATGTGAGAGTTGGACCATAAAGAAGGCTGAGCACTGATGAATCGATGCTTTCGAATTGTTCTGGAGAAGACTCTTGAGAATACCTTGAACTGCAAGGAGATCAAGTCAGTCAATCCTGAAGGAAATCAACCCTGAATATTCATTGGAAGGACTGATGCTGAGGCTCCAATACTTTGGTCACCTGATGGGAAGGGCCAGCTCATAAGAAAAGACTCTGATGCTGGGCAAGATCAAAGGCAAAGCAGAACGGGGTGGCAGAAGATGATATGGTTAGATAGCATCGCCGATACAATGGGCGTGAATTTGAGCAAACTCCAGGAAATAGTGGAGGACAGAGGAAACTGGTGTAATGCAGTCCATGGGGCCACAAAAAGTCAGACATGACTTAGTGACTGGCCAACAACAGTGTTACTTTCAAGCCATTCCTTGATTTTGCCCCTAAAGATTTCAGACTCCTGGTCCTTCCATCCATGTGCATATCTTTACTCATACACTCAAAAATATTTACTGAGGAGAGGTGAATAAGATGTGTAAGGTCACTGCCTCATGCAGTTTATGATTTAATCATGGAGGAACATGTTAAACAAATAAAAAAGGGCTGAGTCCCTTTGCTGTCCAAATGAAAATATCACTACATTGTTAATGTAAAGTAAATATATAATAAAATATTAATATAAAATAAAATGCAAAAAAAAAAGCACAGGATGCTCTAAGCAAAACAGTTTCATAGGCACAGAGTCTGAGGAATTTCATGAGAGTCCATGCTCAGAAAAGCTGCACACTTGGTTTAATGCTCTCCCATTGCTGTCGGAAAGTTTTTTGATAATTTTAAGTTTGAAATTGTGTGTTACAGTTAAGTCCAGTGGTAGAAGAGAATATGCAGGTGACCAGAGGAGATAGTGCAATATAAATGTCCATCATTCTTCTTCTGCCCCCATTTATATGTAGCACAGAATCCTGGTGAAAACTAGGATATGTGGTTGTTCAGTGCTACTTAAAAGAATATAAGTATCTCACATCTAAGACTGAGTAAGCAGGCATACTGACAGTACCCAGAGGCAACCCCATCTATTCTATCAAGCACCTGTTTTGAATGCAGAGAGGTTAATGACATTGAAAGAAATATGAGCGACCCAGAAAGGCTATCATATCTTTTCTTATTCATGTTACTTTCCTCTATCAGCCAACCACTTATTCTGGATAGGGTGACACTGAAGCAAAGGGGAAAAGGTGACTAACAGTTCCTTTTCTTTTCCGCCCCCTTTATCCGTCAGTAAGCTGAAAGTAGAGAAACTTGATAGAATATGTGCACGTCAAGAAATGAAATGAAAGTGAAAGTGAAGTTGCTCAGTTGTGCCTGACTCCTTGCGAACACACGGACTGTAGCCTGCCAGGGAATACTGGAGTGGGTTGCCTTTTCCTTCTCCAGTCAGTTCAGTTCAGTCGCTCAGCCATGCCCAACTCTTTGCGATGCCATGGATTGCAGCACGCCAGGCCTCCCTGTCCATCACCAACTCCCAGAGTCCACCCAAACCCATGTCCATCAAGTCGGTGATGCCATCCAGCCATCTCATCCTCTGTTGTCCCCTTCTCCTCCTGCCTTTAATTTTTCCCAGCATCAGGGTCTTTTCAAATGAGTCAGTTCTTTGCATCAGGCGGCCAAAGTATTGGAGTTTCAACTTCAGCATCAGTCCTTCCAATGAATATCAGGACCAATTTATTTAGGATGGACTGGTTGGATCTCCTTGCAGTTCAAGGGACTCTCAAGAGTCTTCTCCAACACCACAGTTCAAAAGCATCAATTCTCTGGTGCTCAGCTTTCTTTATAGTCCAAGTCTCACATCCATACATGACTACTGGAAAAACCATAGCTTTGACTAGATGGACCTTTTTTGGCAAAGTAATGTCTCTGATTTTTAATATGCTGTCTAGGTTGGCCATGGCTTTTCTTCCAAGGAGCAAGCGTCTTTTAATTTCATGACTGCGGTCACCATCTGCAGTGATTTTGGAGCCCCTAAAAATAAAGTCTGTCACTATTTCCCCTGTTTCCCCATCTATTTTGCCATAAAACACCTAAATTAGTTCTGTGAAACATTTCTTTTGTTCCTAAGAAGGAAATACACACATGCATGTAAGAAATACAAAATAGGAATTGTGTAATTTCTGTTTTTGCATACATGTTAAATTCATATTTGCTATTAGAATTGGCTTTGAACACTATCATGATAAATGTCAAAATACAATCATCTAAAATGGTATACTATAGTTTAATAATGTATTAGTTTGCATTCCCACCAACAGTGTAAGAGGGTTCCCTTTTCTCCACACCCTCTCCAGCAATGAATGCTGGTAGTTACAAATTTTAACTTTTCTTTACTGAAAATATCAAATAACAAATAAAAAGCATCACGACAAATTAAGTACAAAGGAAGAAGAAGGGAGAAACTTTATAATCTAATAGCTTTTGAAATACTTCTGCCCTTTGAACAAGGGGTTCCACATACTCATTTTGGGCTGGGCTCTGCAAGTTATGTCAGCGGACCTGCTCTAAGAGTGTGTGGCCAAGATCTGATTAAGCCTGGGAAGGTAGGGGATGACTTCCTGCCAGGTGATAATTACTGAGAGTAAAGGTGAGCAAGAGTGTAGCAGATACAAAAGACAGTAGAAAATCTGAGAGTGAAGTTGGGAGGGTTAGATGTTCCAGGCAGAGGGTTAAATCCAAAGACACTAAAGGAGAAAAAGGAAGTAGAAGCAAAAATAAAGTTAGTGTGGTTGGAACTTAAGCAGGTGAGGGATTGCTCTGGGTAAGGCTTCCTCCATGCTGCAGTTCTTTGTAAGAAGGAAAACTATAGGGCTAAACCAGGGCAGCTGGAAAACCCAGGCTTGATTAGGACAAAAGCTACCCTCAGTTATAACTGTGTTCCTGGCATTTTGCCAAGTGAATTACTGTCATTTTTTGGTTTTCTCAACAACCAAGCAAAGTGGAATCCACTGGTTTCACTATTAAGACAAGGAAATATGAGGCTTAGATGGATGGGAATATTTGTCCTTGGTCATCTAGCTGGTGAGTGACACTCATAGATGAAAGAGTCTCTCTAGATATAAACTAGAATGGAAGCTCCAGGAAGGAAGGGACTTTGCCTGTCTTTGCGTTTCTATTTTCTCAGCATATACATAATACCCAGCATATACTAAGGTGTCAATATTTGTTAGATGAATGAATGAATGACTGGGGTAAGTCTTATTTGGCAAATTCACAGTGTCTTCATGATTTCAAATGGGTTTTAGAGTATTTGAATGGAATTTTTGTAAATTTTGAGAATCAGTAATGCTTCTTTTCAAATAAACTATAAAAATGAAAAGGGAAAGCAGCAGGTTTAGCTGAAAGTGAAAAGAGAGGAAGATATAGACTTAGTCTTTATTAACTGTATGACCTTCAATTGAAATCACTCCCCTTCAATTCTTATTTTATTATTTTTTTTCCAATGAACTAGAACAGGTTGTGTGAGAACTTCTTTGCGGTTCTCACATAGTATGATTTGATCCTGTGAATTGTCTAGCAATAATACAATTCAAAGCATCAGGTTTCTCTTTCCTACAAAGAGGAAACACAAAATAAGATCATACAATTCTGAGGCACCAAATTCCTCAAACAATCTCACTCCATTCATTCATTCATTCTTTCTTTTAACAAGCCTTTCTGAGAGGTGTGCCACACCCCATGCACACAAAAAGCCTTCTGCTTAAAAGCTGAAATGACAAAATGATCCTCATCTCTGGAAGCAGGAAGAACTTGAATCGGTAGAGCATGGCTTAGAGTTTATCTGCTACTCAAAGATGGTAAAAACCAAATCAATTTCCATTTTGAATGGTGACTCAGGTATTAAGCAGAGCCAATGCGGCAGTAATGCAGAATAAAATGACAGCACTCTTTAGAATAAATCCTGACATGTGACTCATTTGACTACATCCCTTACTTTGACTTTTCTTTGGTGAAAGAGCAAAGGCAGACAGTCATAAAACCTCCTACACAGAACAAGATCTGTGTCTTCCACTCCTAAAAACCAGTCCCACCAATACAGAGGCAAGCATGTGATCCAGAGGAGCTGGGCAGGAAGCATAATGCTCACACAGGGTCCAAGAGGCAGAGCCCACTGAGAGGAGACAGATACAATATTCCCACGTCGGGATGTGACTTTCCCGGTAACACAAGAGGCATTTCTTATAGGAAGTGAGCATGACAGAGCAACGAAGAAGGTAGCACTGGGCTCAGGTGTTTAGGGAACTTCCGTCATTTCTTATGTTTGGGGAGGATGAACCAGTGAAGAAGGCAAGATTCCTTAATTGCTCATGAAGAGTAGACAACATCAGAAGGACACAGTCAACACTAGCCAACACCTGGAGCAATGTAGCAACTATTATGAAAAGATCTACTTTGAAATTCAAGGATTGAATGAGTTAATTACAGTTAACAAGCAATCACAGCTTTTCAAGATAATGGCTATAGAATGTGCCTCCCTGACCTCTAAGTTCAGAGAGCTTGATGGAAGGGATCCAGCTGCGAGGCTTTGAAATCGACTGCCACATTTGTACCCCAGCTGTGTTTTCACTCAAGCTGCTTCCAACCAAGGGTGGAGCACAGTGGCTTCACTCTGTAAGACATGGGGCCCCTCTAACAGCTGGCTCCATTCTGAGGAGGCATCTGTCCTTTGACAGCCTTACTGAATCTTTCTTGGTCTGCACAATGGCTCAGTGGTTAAAGAATTTGCTTGCAACGCAGGAGACACAGGAGATGTGAATTTGATTCCTGGGACAGGAAGATCCCCTGGAGGAGGAAATGGCAACCCAGTATTCTTGCCTGGAGAATCCCATGGACAGAGGAACCTGATGGGCTATAGTCCACGGGGTCGCAAAGAGCTGGACATAACCGAGCAACTAAGCACAGTGATCCAGGAAGCTTCCACCCAACTTCTGTTCACTTGGAATTCAAAGTACATCCTGGTCCAGTGGTTCCTCAGCCTTCCTACCAGCTCCATCCTCATTTTCTTTGAAAAACTTTAATTTTGAGAAAATCTGATCTTTGTGTCTGTTTCTTGGGGGACCTAGACTAATGCAAACATACATGTGGAGAAGAAACCTGCTGAGTGAACCACTCTTGGTCTCAATCTGGTGAATGCTTCACTGAGAAACACACAAGCTCTGCACTTAATGAATTGAATGGAATATGAACAAGTTGAAGTGTACTGAGTATTAATCATGTGTTGGGTGCTGAACTAACTGCTTCTCATGCCTTATGTCACTTCTTTCAACAATTCCATGTAGTAGCTTATTTATAGATGAAACTGTAGCTGGCCAGCTCATGAGTGTTGGAGCCAGAATTTCAAGCCAGGTCTTCATTTTCCTTTATTGGTTTAAAGCAATTTATTGCTGTAAAGTACTTTACTTTAAAGTCTATGCCTTCAATTATCTTATTTTACATCCATTGCCAACAGTATCCTTGATATCATTTTATATGGAAAGAAAACAATAACATGCTTATAGAAGAAAAAATATTGCATTCATCATCACTAATACTACCATCATCATTATCATCATCACCCTCACTTTCATCATCAATCATAATCTAAAAGAAACTTATGCATATGCATTCTATGCATATGCATTCTATTCTTTAGTTCTTAAGATTATCCAGTGAATTGGGTAAACATTAGAATTGAAGCTCAGAGTTATCATCTCAACTTAGTCGAGCATTTTTTCACTGAATCATGCCACCACCTTCTCTATGCTACACCTTTGCCCAAGGTGAATTAAAGATGTTGGAGATTTAATACTTTGCTTATATACCAATTTTTAACTGCCACAAGGACACTTGGAATTTTGGCTTAATAGCTGGACTCAGTAGGGCAGATATGATGTCCTTATTTTAGAAACAGCTTTCTCTCTAGGACCAGGGGACTGAGCAATTTGGGTGGTATTATAGGAAACCTTTTGCCTCTGGGTCAAAGTCACTGGGCTCCAGATCAAGTCAGTAATGATCAAATGCCAGTCTGTCTGACAGCTGTCTGGTGGCCTCTGTGATAAGGCCTCCAGCCAGTCACTTGTGGGCAACCTTCCATGCTGCATCCAGTGCCTGCTGCCATTTCTAATGGCAGGCACAGCAGAAAGGTTGGCAGTTCAAACAGGCACAGAGACCCTGGTATCCATTATTTGAGACCAACACTTAAATTCTAATTTAATAACAGCTCCCAAACCAGTAGCGATTTCTCTCCAAAAGAAGGCTCTTTCTCTGGGCCATCTGCCCCACTCATCAGCCCACCACTTTCTCTTTTCAAATGGTGAGATGAAAATTTACCTTTGAATTAAGCACAAGGTCAGATAAAATAAGTCACTGTGAACAGTCATTATATTTTCTGTCACTGGACCAATTAAGATTTCCAGCTGTCATTTTCTGATGTTGCAGCGCCATAAAAAATGACACTGAGATGCATTGATCTGTGTCAAAGCTGCTTCCGAGGGAAAATGGGGCCCAAAATAATGATAATTGTCAGAGGATGTCACACCATTAGATGAAAACATAAAAAGCAAAGCACTGTGGGGAATCTGCAAAGTCATCCTCCTTGTCGAGGTGAGACCGTGTTACACCAAAGCGAGCCCACTCTTTCAGTCACTATTCTTGCTCTAAGGTGGATGCCCTCCCTGGGCTCTAATAAAACAGATTCTGCCCTGTTCATGCTAATTTGATTTCAAGTGAAGTTTCAAACTCATAATCATTTGAATAAGAGAATCTTGCTGGGATCTCAAGATTTATGTAAAGCAGGTCATCTACTTATACTTTCAAAAAGTTCAGCCCATTAGATCCCCTTTACCAAAAATTGCAGACTCTAATGTTTGCTTCAGTTCAGTTCAGTTCAGTTGCTCAGTTGTGTCCAATTCTCTGAGACCCCATGGACTGCAGCATGCCAGGCTTCCCTGTCCATCACCAACTCCTGGGGCTTGCTCAAACTCATGTCCATGGAGTTGGTGATGCCATCCAACCATCTCATACTCTGTCATCCCCCTTTCCTCCTGCCTTCAATCTTTTTCCAGCATCAGGGTCTTTTCAAATGAGTCAGCTCTTCACATCAGATGGCCAAATTATTGGAGTTTCAGCGTCAGCATCAGTCCTTCCAATGAATACTCAGGCATGATTTCCTTTAGGATGGACTGGTTGGATCTCTTCATAGTCCAAGGGACTCTCAAGAGTCTTATCCAACACCAGAGATCAAAAGCATCAATTCTTCAGTGCTCAGCTTTCTTTATAGTCCAACTGTCACATCCATACATGGCTACTGGAAAAAACAAAGCTTTGACTAGACAGACGTTTGTTGACAAAGTAATGTCTTTTCTTTTTAATATGCTGTCCAGGTTGGCCATAGCTTTTCTTCCAGAGAGCAAGCGTCTTTTAATTTCATGACTGCAGTCAACATCTGCAGTCATGATTTTGGAGCCCCCCAAAATAAAGTCTCTCACTGTTTCCATTGTTTCCCCATTATATGCCAGGAAGAGATGGGACTGGATGCCATGATCTTCATTTGCTAAATGTTGAGTGTTAAGCCAACTTTTTCACTCTCCTCTATCACTTTCATCAACAGTCTCTTTACTTCCCCTTCACCTTCTGCCATAAGGGTGGTGTCATCTGCATATCTGAGGTTATTGATATTTCTCCAGGAAATCTTGATTCCAGCTTGTGCTTCATCCAGTCTGGCATTTCACATGATGTACTCTGCATATAAGTTAAATAAGCAGGGTGACAATATACAGACTTGACGTACTCCTTTCCTGATTTGGAACCAGTCTGTTGTTCCATGTCCAGTTCTCACTGTTGCTTCTTGACCTGCATACATATTTCTCAGGAGGCAGGTCAGGTGGTCTGGTATTCCCATCTCTTTACGAATTTTCCACAATTTGTTGTGATTCACACAAAGTCTTTAGCATAGTCAATAAAGCAGAAGTAGATGTTCTTTGGAACTCTCTTGCTCTTTCGATGATCCAGCTGATGGCATCAATTTGATCTCTGGCTCCTCTGCCTTTTCAAAATCCAGCTTGAACATCTGGAAGTTCACAGTGCATGTACTGTTGAAGCCTGGCTAGGAGGATTTTGAGCATTACTTTGCTAGCGTGTGAGATGAGCACAATTGTGCAGTAGTTTTAGCATTTTTTGGCATTGCCTTTCTTTGGGATTGAAATGAAAACTGACCTTTTCCCATCCTGTGGCCACTGTTGAGTTTTCCAGATTTGCTGGCATTTTGAGTGCATCACTTTAACAGCATCATCTTTTAGGATTTAAAATAGCTCAACAGGAATTCCAGCACCTCCACTAGCTTTGTTTGTAGTGATGCTTCCTAAGGCCTACTTGACTTCACATTGCAGGATGTCTGGCTCTAGGTGAGTGATCATACCATCATGGTTATCTGGGTCCTGAATATCTTTTTTGTATAGTTCTTCTGCATATTCTTGCCACCTCTTAATATCTTCTGCCTTTGTTTCCATTTCACTTCTGTCCTTTATTGTGCCCATCTTTGCATGAAAAGTTCTCTTGGTATTTTCTTGAAGAGATCACTAGTCTTTCCCATTCTGTTGCTTTCCTCTACTTCTTTGCTTTGGTTACTGATATTTGTATGACTGGAACCTAAAATTCTTTTTGTCCTCCAAATATTGAGGGGTGTGTGCGTGTGTGTGTGTGTGTGTGCTTCACTAATGGAATTCTAGTTTTAAAAAGTACAGCATTACTGAAAATGAAATGAGGAATAAGAAAAAGAATTGAAAGTGCATATAATAATCACCATCACAAGAAGAATTTGCAATCAAGAATCACTAAAATGAAATAATGAAATTCTGTACCTATTTTGTGGTACTAGAAGCTGTTTTTAATGTACAGGTATAATTGTAAATATTCTAAAAGCCATTGAAATATGTATTCTAAACATGAATTTGATGGTATGTAACATATATCAATAAAACTATTGAAGAAAAAACAAAAAGAAGAAATGAAACATTGCAAGAACACAAAGGAGAAAGGAAGGTGCTCCTTGCCCCTCCAGATGACTGACTAGGCAAAAAACAGAGATTAATGAGCAAAGGGATTTTGTTAAGATGTTACTAACTTTACCACAAGATGAAAGAATGGGAGATGACCTTATAATAACATCATTATTTAAATATTTATTTCTTAGAAAGACGAATCCATTAGTTTATATTTCCCTAAGTCTGGAACAAATTTTTGAAATAAATTTAAACTCAAAGAAACATACTTTTGCCTGAACACATTACCAAATTATTCAGCTGTTTTCTTGTTAGAAGGGACAGGGATGCCATGGGGTATTTTCCTCCTTCACCAGTGCTTGCAATTTGGCTATTCCGTAAGATAATGATTTGGATAAGAGAATCATAATCAAAATCTATGCAAAGTAGGCCATCTATTTATGCCTTCAAAAAAAGTTCAGTTGATTAAGTTCAAAACAAACTCAGTTATTTAAATTTTCCAAAAATTAAAACTCTATCCAATCTTTGCATGCTCAGGAACTAAAATTCTTTTTGTCTACCAGTCTTGAAGGGCATTGAGAGACAGTCCTGAATATACAGTCCAAGACAATCCTCTTGGAAATGATGAAATAGACAATCCTCTTGGAAATGGTGAAATAGACAATCCTCTTGGAAATGGTGAAATATAAACCAGTAGTGATCTAGAACCACTTCACAAGCTCATTCAACCAGATTCAACTATCAGACTTTAAAGAATTTTGTGTCATTGACCACTGCCATTATTAAACATAAAATTATGTAAGTTACAGTTCAGCAAATTATATTAGAAACAAAAGTAATAGATATTCAAAACATCATTTCTTAAAGATCTTCATACTTTGTACTATCATCCATGTCTACTGCAATGTATGGCAGGAATACTATACAATTATGTGTTATGAAATCTCTAAGTTCTGCGTTCAGTGACATCACCTTGTTAACTTTGCTTTATTGTCTGATTTCTGTCATTTATTAACGTTAGTAAAATATTAACTAACATTTATGTTGGAACTACACTCATGTGCATTGAACAAATCTGCTATAAATACAAGAGTTCAAAAACTGGCTTAAAACTCAAACATTAAAGAAACTAAGATCATGGCATCTGGTCCCATCACTTCATGGCAAATAGAAGGGGAAAAAGTGGAAGCAATGACAGATATCATTTTCTTAGGCTCCAAAGTTACTGCTAATGGTAACTGCAGCCATGAAATTAAAAGATGCTTGCTCCTTGGAAGGAAACCTATGACAAACCTAGACAGCATATCAAAATGCAAAGACATTATTTTGCTGACAAGGTCCATATAGTCAAAGCTATGGTTTTTTCAGTAGTCATGTATGGATATGAGAGTTGGACCATAAAGAAGGCTGGGCACCAAAAAATTAATGCTTTCAAATTGTGGTGTTGGAGAAGACTCTTGACAGTCCCTTGGACTGCAATGAGATTAAACCAGTCAATCCTAAAGGAAATCAATCCTGAATATTCACTGGAAGTACTGTTGCTGAAGCTGAAGCTCCATGTGAAGAGCTGACTCATTGTAAAAGACCCTGATGCTGGGAAAGATTAAAGCAAGTGGAGAAGGCAATGACAAAGGATGAGATGGTTGGATGGCTGGATCAATGACTCATTGGATATGAGTCTGAGAAAACTCCAGGAGATGGAGAAGGACAGGGAAGCTTGGCATGTTGCAGTCCATGGGGTCAAAAAGAGCCGAACATGACTTAGCAACTGAACAACAGCAGCGGCAGTTTAGCTAAGATCAATGGGAACACTGCATGAGAATCAATTAGCTGTTTGTAATAAAGTAGATTGCATATTTAATTAACAATGATAAATTCCACATGTTTTACATTAGTCGACTGTGAACTAAACTTCTGTATGCATGCTTTAATTTTATGTATATTTTGTATATAAACATAATAGGTATATTTTCTTCTAGTAGGAAGTGAATCAGTTGTTAAACATTTATTAGCAAGCCACTGGAGAAAATTTTCTAGAGAAGTAACATCAGATTATGGAGGGCCTTCTTCATAACCCAGGGAAGGCAAAATAAATCATTGCCCTACAGAAGGGTAGAAATCACTGTAATTAATCTTTGTTCAGTTTTATGGAATTTAAGTGGCCTTCACAAAATTTGCCAAATCTGTTCTGAGAAACCTGGAAAATGCATTTCACCATTTCTTTCAAGACTGATACTCAAATGAAGAGTGAACTAACAAGAGTCTTCTGATGAAGGAAGTGCTCTAAATGGAACTTCACAAAAAGGAGTCATATTTTCATATTTTTCTTGCATATTAAAGCATATTAAGTCCTTTTAGCTCACTGTAATTTGCCTTTTCTCGAAGAAGAAAATGAATAATTAAGCATGATCCACATTCTAGTCAGTATCTATATTTTAGGATTGCATGAAATAAGGGATATTTTTCAGTTCCTTTCTTATAGGTTCCATCTACACAGTTCATTTTTAAAGAAATAATATGAAGTGCTTTTTAAAGCATTTTCAATAGATTTCAGTCATCATCAAATGGATTTCAGTGCACAAATATGTATGCCCAGGAATTTCTTGCATCATTTGCAATAATGATCAACTGGAAAGAACAGAAAAAAGTACCAGCTAAATACCTTAAAGCAATCCACCCAAGCAATACCATTTAATCTTCAGAAAGAGTGAGGAAGATCTATACACAACATGAAATGATGTGAAGCGGTAAGGACAGCACTGTCGACATGGCTTGAATGCATTATTTAAAAAATATAAGTATATTATATTTAATGAAACTTAGACAAATTTTTGGAGAATTCACTTTAAACTGTTAACCCTGATAACCCCTGAGGAATGAGGGACTTGATTTTGAGACTTTTGCATTTTATTATATTCTTTTGTATAGTGTGCATTTTTCCCAATGAACAAGCATTAATCTAATAATAACAAATGCCAAAAAGTCATCTTAGGAAAACAGATGTTCCAGGTAGATTTTGGTCTTTGCTTCTTCTTGCAGATGGAAGTGGGGAGGGAGGGATTATAGCATTGACAGTCCAAATGTTATCAACTCAAATACTTGCTAAGATGTGCAAAACCTCCAGCTCCTTCCAAGGTCATTCTAAACCTTATGTTCAGAGGAGAAAGGAAGTTCCACCTATGCACAAAAAAATACCTTATGGGATGGAGGCAATAAATCATATCAGTATTTAATATCTTGAGAGATCTAGTAAAATTAACCAGCTCTCCTCCTTTTTCATGATTCTATAACAGTTGGACTAGAGGTTGCTTCATGACATTAATGGCAGATAAATTAACCCATAAAAGGACCCACCCCTAGAAATGTTTAGCCAGAAGGATAATTTTGACATTCTTCCAAAGACACACTGAGACAAGTAGACAGGGATGAGGTTATTTTTATGACAAGGACATTTTGCTTGTGTGTAGTAAGTCCCCTACATAGACATGAGCTCTCGTCTAGGAGTGTGTTCGTAGGTCCAATTTGTTCCTAACTCCAACGAAGTTAGCCTAGGTTCCCAACTAACACAATTGGCTATACAGTACTGAACTGTAATAGGTTTATAATAGTTTTCACATAAATAATACATAAAAACAAACAAACACAAAAAACAAAGAGAACATTTTAAATCTTAGAGTGTAGTCCCCTGAAAAATACAGTAGTACCAGCTGCATCATTGCTGCTTTTATGCTTGTTTCTGGACATCCTGGGCTTGAAATAAAGATACTATAATTTTGCACTCTATACAGTCATGTACAGTAAAAATACACAAAAGCACAACCATTTGTAGAGACTGCACACATGTGACAATGCACGCCAGACACATGAACTAACTTTCATGATTGGACATGTGAATGCATGTTTGCATCTTGGGGATTTCTCAACTTTAAAGTTTGTATTTTGGGGATTTACTGTACTTTCTCTTAGCTTTATAAGGGTATCTGGATATATGGTACAGGCCTTTCTGCCTCACTGCTGTTAATCTAAATGCCTTTAAACATGAGTGAAATCACTGCTACATATTGTTCAGTTCCACAAGCTTGGGCTACTTCTGGGTTTGAAGGTAGAATGAAAGAGGAAAGGAAGTTGAAAAGAGGAGAGCAATAAAAGGAGGGTCAGGTAAGAAGATTGGAGAGGAAAATGAAATAAGCATAAAATAAGCAAGTCCGACTGAGTGAAACTGATTATTTTGTCTCATGATGTACAACACTAACCCTAAATCATTATCTGATCCCTCCTTCACATCAGAAATATTTCAAACAAATCCAGTCATGTTGGTGTATGTCCAGATATTTAACCATCTTGGTCAAGCAAGTATCATCTCATCTCAGTTACTCTTCCCATTTATATGATAGGAAGTCCTACTAGATCCTACTCTTCCCACCTGTGTACTTAGTCATTCTTTCAGCACACAGCGTGCACTAACTCTATGCCAGGCACCATGCTTAATGCTAGCAATAATAAGAACAAATCAGAGGCATTCTCTGCAATTTGGTGACCTCATTTCCTACCAATCTTCCTCCCTCTTGATTCAGCCCCTCTTTCCCTCCACGCTGCCATCTGTTTTTACACCTTCAGAAATTCGAAATGAGTGGTTGCTCCGCTTGACTACCCTATCCCTAGACATCTGTATGGTTATCTTATGGTTATCTCCCTCACTTCAATCAAATCTTTCCTCAAATGTCATCTTCTCTAGAAGGTCTTTCATGCTCAACTCATTTAGTTCTGCAGCCCTTGTTCCTTTAGCACTTTTCCTTAGCAGGATTCAATTTCTGAGATACTATGTCCTTTCCTTATTTAAGCTTGCAATTGACTGTCTATCTCCCTGCTCTACAATAGAAGTTTCTTAGGAGAAATTATCCTATTGGTTTTGCTCACTGATATATCTTGAGTCCTAAGAATGGGACTAAGAATAGGACTAAGTCCTAAGAATAAGACAAATAGTATTTGTCTAGTAAATATTTGTTTAATAAAATGATTGAATGAACATGGTAGACACAAGCAATCCTTTTAATTTCCCGCTCTTACTTTCTAGTGTTTAAAAGAATTTCATCTTTCTGACCTATACTAACTCAAATCTCCTACATTTCTTGTACCAGATTATCCTTCTTCCTTTCAAGGTTTTTTCCTTCTTCCTGATATTCTGGCAAATTCTTCTTGTCTACCAGGTTCATTGTTATTTATCAGAATTCTCCCAAACTATTAAGAATTTACTTTGATAATCACCTGAAACATTTAAGTAAAAACACAGCAGTATGTAACACAAAGTGATTATGTATAAGAGGCAGTTGGAAAATACAAAGTTTAATTTTTATTTTATACACACACACGCGCATGCACACACACACACAACATACAGAGAGAAAGAGGTGACTAGGAGGCTAGGATCTGGGAAAAGATCCAGAAACATGGGTAGAGAAAAATAAAAGAAGAGAAAACTTCCTCAATTTTTTAAGAAAAGCTAAATGACTAATTCTCAGACAAAATTACTTCTATTAGGTTATAGTCTCTTCTCTCAAAAACAACCACATTTTAAAAAATCTAGTAAATATATTATGATGTTTCAAACTTAACTGTATATTACTAGGTCTTATGGGTCAGAAAGACTTTCATTCTCAAGAATTGTTCCCCCTAAAAAATACAATTCAAATCAATAAAATTGAGTCCTACGAACACCAGCCCTGTCTGTTCCCAGGATTAGAGTATGTGAAGTCTCTTAAAAATTGACAGTTTCTGAACTATTGCTATATTCCAAGCCAAAAAAAATGTTAATTTTTAGGCCTGGATTAGACAATCTTGATTCTCTGATATGAAACACAGGCCTTTTCTGATTTTGGAAAGGTGGTAGTATTGAGTAGTTGACTTGGAAATTTGAAAGAGTGCTTGTAATTCTGCTATAAACTTGTTACATAACCTTTGCAAATAAATCATCCTCAATGAGTCTCAGTTTCCTCATCTGTAAAATGAGTTAATTTAAAATAGTTGATCCCTAAATTCTCTCTAATCTCTGATGTTATATGATTTTATGAAATGATTAATGAGCCATGACAAGATTTCCCATCCAGCTGGAGATAAAGTAATTTACAGAAAATAGCAGCATGTATGCAAATGTTTTCTGGGAAATGCATTCATATTTTTATTTGGATTCATATTTTTATTTGAAGAATCGAGAAACATCTACTTCTGTAACTCCAGCAACAAGAGCAGAATATCTCCTTTCTTTAAATAAAATAAAACCTATAAGCTACTATTAAAAGGGTCCTAGGGAATTCCCTGGTGGCCCAGAGGTTTGGACTCTGCATTTGCACTGCAAGGGCCTATGTTCGATCCCTGGTTTGGGGGAACTAAGATCCAGGAAGCTGTGCAATCAAAATATTTAAAAAAAAAAAAAAATGGTTCTAAATTAAATGGCTTTGTTTCATGAGACAAATTGCTTTTGTTCTTCAAGAAATAATTATTGAAATTGGTATAAGAAAGTGGAAACAAAAATAACAGCAACAAACAGTAAATACTAATACATATATGTATGTATATGTATATATATATAATATTTAGCTATGGTTAACTCATAAACCACTTTTACTTATTTAATATTTACATCCATACTAAGATGTAGGCATATTTATTTTTATTCACATTTGAATTGCTTTGAAATTGACCTGCTTTTCATCTTGCATTCACTGAGCTAACAATTCATCATGGACCTGTGAACATTTACGTATCAGGTTTGAAATTTATAGATACATGAATTACTAAAGATTAGAAGATATATTTTCGTATTCAGATCTCAAGGTGCTCTATGAACCTTTCCATTTAAAAAAGCCTAATAATCTCATCTAAACAGATATTTGGAAAAAGTAATTTGGCCCACATTTCAAAAGACGATGGCAAAAATTTGTAGAAGAATCGAATGCATCGTAGGAGGTTTTAGCTAGCATTTATTGCATTTTTGCAAGAACATTAAAAGGTGTCTTTTGATTAGTGATGTGTGTAGATTTTTGAAGGGTAAGCCAACTTTCTCCTTCTGCTCTTTTTCTCCCGTGTTTAATACAATGCATGAAATATGACCTACGCTATTAATCTAAACATTATTCTCATTAGTTTCAAAGCACAGTTATGGCTCCAACGTATTTTTATAAATGGCACCCTGCTTCATCTTGGCTCTGCTTTTACATTAAAGACCAAACAAAGCTCGCTATTCCCCCTTCCCTTGGATGCTGAGCCAAAAAGCAAAGCTTGGCATCTCCAATTCCAGCTGTGCTTTTATTGTGCTTTACATCAATCAAAGCTTCAAAAAGATTCCAGAGAGATTTTTCTCAGTTTTCACATCAGAGGGGTTTGCACAAAATCACTGTGCCGTAGGGGGTCCTGATAAGAAATCTCAGAAGGAAAGAAAGTGTAAGGGTAGGGAGACTCTGGGAGAGAAGGCTGGGGAAGGATTATCAATGTCCTAGAAAAAAAAGTTTTCTGATGGAAAAGCAGTATAATTTGGAGCGTGGTGAAAGAGTCATATACAAGAATCCACAAACTTTCAAGCAATCCTGGGTCCTACATGGGCACCGTGGGTGATAAGAAAGCTGAGATTTACATGACCAGATGAACCCATGTAAACCCTTCTTCTGCAGGAGCCATGGCCCACCTGAAGGACTCGGGAGGTTTGTAGGTGGTTTTCCCTGCATGGCAGGGAGAGCCTCTGACTATAACTGGCTGGACTCAGGAGGTTTGTAGGTGGTTTTCCCTGCATGGCAGGGAGAGCCTCTGACTATAACTGGCTGGACTCGGGAGGTTTGTTGGTGGTTTTCCGTGCATGGCAGGGAGAGCCTCTGACTATAACTGGCTGGTTGTGTGTGCTAAGTCACTTCAGCTGTGTGCAACTCTCTACGACGCTGTGGACTGCAGCCTCCCAGGCTGCTCTGTCCATGGGATTCTCCAGGCAAGGATACTGAAGCAGGTTGTCACTTCCCATCTAGGGGATCTTCCTGACCCAGGGATTGAACCTGCATCTCTTCTATCTCCTACATTGGCTGGCAGGTACTTTACCACTAGTGCCGCCTGATGAGCCAGCATAAGACTTGCTTCCTATGTTTCTTCATAGCTCAGCTGTCTGTAATGAGGGAGGCCTGGGTTCAATCCCTGAGTTGGGAACATCCCCTGGAGAAGGGAAAGGTTACCCACTCCCATTCTTGCCTAGAGAATTCCATGCATTATACAGTCCATGGGGTCGCAAAGAGTCAGACATGACTGAACAACTTTCCCTTCCCTTCCCTATGTTTCTTCAAAGATATTTTTAAAATTGGAGCCCCAGTTACTACTATTCTTACCTTCCACTGCCACAGACCTCTCTCTTTCTCATCAGTATGCAATGTTCCATTTAATAAATAACTAGATGAAACTGAATTCTAGGTTGGAGGTACCCATTTGTCAAGGTTACGCAATTGCATGGTGGTAGAGATAGGCTGCGATTTAGGACATTTCTATTCCAGGGCCCTTAGCTCATGCTCACTATGCTATGATAACTCAAAATATTGAAGAATGGCCACATCTGACCCCTACAGGCCAGATTCATGGATGGATGATCAATATCTTTAAAGGAAAAATTCCTATCAATTTCTTAATTCTCATCTCACCTCTAATAAGATGGAGACCTGTGTGTAACCACTGGCTTTACCAGAAGGTCACTATGAACTATCAGGCAAGTTGTCAAAATTTGAGTTTGCATATCATTTGACACTTAGAATTTTTACCCTACCCACAAGTTGATACCCAAGCTTATCCTCTATTAACTCAATCACCCACAGGAGCCATTCAATATCAGCCTTCTTGGCATGTCCCTTGTTTATCTTGCCAAAATAATACTCCCTTCATATTGATAAGTATCTTTTAAGATGCCAACATATCATTGAAATCTCCCCTGACTCTTCTTGACCACATTAATCTCTCTATGTGTACTAACCACTCAACAATGCATTCTGTTAACTACACATGCCTAATCACTTGATTCAATAAAAATTCTTTATAGACAAAGTGGTGGCTTTAGGAAAATCACCAATTTATATGTTTTCCTCTTTCCTTTCAGTCTTAGAACAGTGCTAAAAAATAGTGACAAAACTGGAGCTTTCCTTTTGAGATCTCTGTTATTTTGAAATAGGTAGGAATTGCAAAAACAGTGATAGGACTGTCCAAGTGATGAAACTTTTCTCATTATGGTCAGAGGATGTTCAGTATGAATTGCCCTTCTCCACACAAAGCAATGTGTGTATATCTCCATCTTTCTCAGTTTCTAACCCCAGTTTCTTCCTGGTTCTTGGATGGCGCTAGTGGTAAAGAATTCACTTGCCAATGTAGGAGATGCAAGAGATGCAGGTTTGATTCCTGGGCCAGGAAGATCCCCAGGAGGAGGAAATGGCAACCCGCTCCAATATTCTTGCCTGGAAAACTCCACGGGCAGAGAAGCCTGATGGGTTATAGTCCACGGGACCACAAAGAGCTGGACATGACAGCGCAATTGGAGGACAATAGCAGAACCTATCCAAGTACAGAAACTTGTCTCCTTATTGTCATAGGACATTCAGCATAAATTTTCCTTCTCCACACAAAGTAATATGTGGATATCTGCATATTTTCTCAGACTCTAACCCTAATTTCTGCCTGAGTCCCTCATTTTGTCAAAACAATTCCTTGACTGATGAACTTAAGCAATCAGAAACCATAAACAAATGTGAACTTCAAAGAGCTATTATTTCCCCAAAAGAAATAGGGATACTTCTCTTAGACAAATAAATGGGCCCATATTATCACCGAATATAGAATCAATGAACTCATTTACTTTTCATCTTAAATGGATATTAAGAGTTTTTCTTTTATGTCATAAATACCAAGTATTCCTTATACGAAATTTAGGAGAGCACAATAAATAAAATAAAAGTCACAGGATAGAGGTAATTATTTAAATCATTTTACAATAAATGTCGAAACATACACGTTCACATATATATGGTAGCAAAATGGATTTATACTGTACATATTTTTCTGCAGCTTCCTTTTTCATGTACTACATAAGCATAAGTTATAAAGTTAACTATTGTTCTATAATTCTTTTTAAAGACTGACCCATAGATATAATCTATTTTGACATTACATTGCTTCTAAATGTTTTATGTAATATAAGATATATGAGATAAATTTTATACAAATATTTTAGTTATAAACAACACAATGGACAATCTTGCTTGGATATCATATTTCAGCAGGGAGAGCATAGTATTATTTTAAGCCATGAGTTAGTGATATCTGATTTAGCATGGAGCTGAAGAGATTGTTTAGAATGAGAATAAAAGGGCTAAGGGGAGTATTTCAGAGCCT
The DNA here is from genome assembly GCF_963930625.1 of Muntiacus reevesi. Lineage (NCBI taxonomy): Eukaryota > Metazoa > Chordata > Mammalia > Artiodactyla > Cervidae > Muntiacus > Muntiacus reevesi. Next base: position 21,335,582 of record NC_089257.1, on the reverse strand, counting down.
ATAGCAATAAGTAAGAGAGTGTAAGGGCTCATTAATCTTTTTTTTCTGTTTATTAACTGTTATTGGGGTATAGTTCCTTTATGATGTTGTGCTAGCTTCTATTGTATAGGAAAGTGAATCAGCTGTATGTGTAAATATGTCGCTTTTTTTTTTTTTTTTTTCCTTCTCATTTAGGCCACCACAGAGCATTGAGTAGAGTTCGTTGAGCTATACAATAGGGTCATAAACCTTGACTTCCCAACTTTTCACAAAATTAGGCAGGCTAGGAAGGGAGAGTTAGAGGAAGCTGAAAGATGGAAAAAGTCAGACAGTCACTATCTTTGGTGATGGATTCATAGTGGCAGGCTCCCCACCTGAGGTTTTCCTCTTAGCAGCAGACACCTGGAGAGGCCTGGAATACGAACACACATACACACACATACATACTTCATATGTATAACAGCATTATATGTAAATTCATGAGATTTATAGTTGCCAACAGAGGATACATATATATAAATGAAAGAAGTGGTCCAAGGACTCAAAGACTGGGAAGATGAGGAGCAATTAATGAGGCAGGAATAACACTAGGAAAGTGAGGTATCCTGAAAGTTGGGAAAAGAAAAATGACTGGCTTTGGAAAAACTACAGATGACTCAGGAAATTCAAGAATAAGGGTCTTTCAAAAACTTGAATGAATGCTCTGTAGAATAACCCCAAAGTTAAAAAGAAAAAAAAATCCCTCAAGGGTAGATCAATATTGTTCAAGCTAAATGAAAATAGTGATCAGAATATTTTTTTCTTCTTTTCTCATATTCTCTTTTCTCATAGTTGGAAACTCATCAAATCTATCAACTTTGTTATGACTATTTGTTTAGGGTCTCAGTGCTCACAGTGCTCCTCTCCTGGTCCCCCACCTATAAAATGCTAATAATAATACTTGTCAATTAGGATTAGCTGGTAGAGTGTCGGCAAAGCACACAGGAATTTTGGGATGAAATAAATCAGGCAAGCACACTATGTTATTATTATACTCAGCGCTGTTCTCTTTCCTGTCAGGAGGTTGTTCATTTCTCAGCTACCCTAGAGTTTTAACAGGGGCTTCCAGGAGAGCAAGATCTATATTCCTGCTGTCTGGTAGAGTCTGATAGCTGCTAACCTTGCCAATGAGGCAAAAACAGCTGAAGTCACAGCATCTCTTCATCTCCTTAGAGGGTTCAAAACGGCAAGGCATAAGAGCGTGCAGCATCCAGTGAGTGGAGAGATCTGAACGCAGCCTTTCCTGAAAACTAAGAATCAGAAACAAAAACTCCAAGGGGATCTTAGAAGCAATGGTAGCCCATGATTTTCAACACAACCCTAAGGACTCGGTCTGCTGGGGAAAGAACACCAGACCTACACTTATCTTTTCTGCTGCACCCACAGGCTTTATGTATAAGTTGCTCTTCAGAATGATCACTGAACATAATAAAGCTGTAAGGCCAGAACTGTGTAAGCAAAGCGAAAAGTAAGTGAACTATCTGAACCATTTGGGCGAAAGTGTTCTATTGGTTTAAATGCACCTATTCAGGACAAAGGGAGGCTTTGGATTCCTCAGTTTTATTTTGCTTGAGTTTTAGAGATTTTGAGAAAGGAATGTAAAAGAGAGAATGGTAAATGAATAGAGATCTATTGGTAAGTGTAAAACTGAACCAATATTTTTAATATACCTTAGAAGTCTTACTGATTGATTACTCATCTATTTTCACAAGGAGCTGAAAAAGAAATCCCTTTTCCTCAAATCACCAGGGCATTCTCCATCACTTCACCTGCCAGACAAAGCTGAGTGTCAGGAGAACTGAACATCTGGGTGAGAGAAAGATAAAAATATCTAGGGCGCCACCACCAGATGTTGGGACCAAATGGCCAGTCCTGTTCATCCAGGTTTTTTTTATGCTTTATACTAACGGACCCAGTCAGGGTAACCAGACAATCAGCTAGAAGCATATGGTGCTTAGACTATGGCAGCCTTGACTCCATTTTCACAGGCAATGCCCACCTCTGGACCCAAACACTCAAGCTGTGAAAAGGCATTTGGTCCAACCCCAGGATGTTGAGAATTTCACTTTACCAGCTAAAGAAACAGAAGCCTTTTGAACTGATTTATTTTGTGAGAGTTCAGAAGAAAAGATGGGAAGGGGTGATGGGAAGATGATGCGTGTTGGTCTAGCTGCATGGATTTGTTAGACACTACTCAGCTCAAACTTTCTCATCGACTCCCAGTGCTTACAGGATAAAACCCAAACCTTCACGTGAGGGCCATTGTGAGGATGTTAGCATCCATTATGAATAAAATGAACAAAAAAACCAAACAACCAATTGCAAAATGGGCAGAAGAACTAAGTAGACATTTTTCCAGGGATGATACATAGATGACCAATAGGCACATGAATACTTGCTCCACATTGCTAATTATTAGAGAAATGTCAATCAAACCTACAGTGAGGTACCACCTCAACACTGGTCTAACGGTTTCATTAAAACGTCTACAAACAACAAATGCTGGTGAGAGTGTGGAGAAAAGTGAACCCACCTACACTGTTGGTGGGAATGTAAGTTGGTACAGCCACTATGGAGAGCAGGCCAAAACCAAGTATAGTTTTGTCCAGACAATCTATAATTCAAAAAGATACATGCACCCTAATGTTCATCATCTCTATGAGCAGTGCTATTCACAATAGCCAAGACATGGAAACAAATGTCCATCAACAGATAAAGGTTTAAAGAAGATATGGTACAGATACACAAAGGAATAGCCTCACCCATAAAAAGAATGAAATAATCCCATTTGCAGTAATAGGGATGCAACTAGAGATCATCAAACGAGGTGATGTGAATCAGAAATAGACAAATAATATATCAGTTGTGTGTGCAATCTAAAATATGACATAAATGAACCTGTCTAAAAAAAGAAACAGAATCACAGAACAGACTGGAGGATGCCAAGGTGGGGAGGGCTGGGGGAAGGGTGGAGTGGAAGGTTGGGGTCAGCAGATGCACAGCACAGAGAACCATATTCAAAATCCTATGATGAACAATAATGGAAAAGAATATTTTAAAAAATAATGCCAAAAAATGGAAAGTGATTAGAGGTTTTTGAGCAGAGGAGACAGGATCTAATTTACAGTCTACAAAGATCTTTATGGCAGCTCAGTGGAAAACATAGATTGTAAGAGCAGAGGTAATGAAAAGAGATAAAAGGTGTCAGCAGTTAAAATATGGATATGAAATACAAGTATGCAAGGGTTAATCCCATCACCGTTTTGGTTCACTCCATTTAGTATAGGGACACTATTAGAGAGTGAGGAGACTAAAAAGACAGAGGAGGGGAGAATACAAAGATTCACATATATTTTGGCTTTATTTTGTTCTTTTATCCTTCCTTCTCTCTGCTCCCCAGCACTGGTTACAATTAGATGAGTGTCCTCACTGCTCTCATTATCCTTAATATTCAAGACTCATCTCTACACTCATTTCTTTCTCTTTCTCTTCTCATCTGAAAATCTTTCTTTCTGCTTAAAGTCTATGCTCCTTTAACTGTCTAGCTCAAGCCCTGCTACCTAAAGAAAATTTTCTCTATCCTCTCTATTCTTGGAATATCTGTAGATCATAATCACATTCACACCTTTTATATCATCCCCTCAAAAATAAATGTTGATTATATTATAGGTAAGGCTGTACTGCCAACATGGACAAAATTAAGTATTTTCATGTATTCAGGAGATTAAACAATGACAATAATTAAGCATAAAAAGAAAGTTTGGGAAGTTCCTGGTAGGGCTTTTCAAATAGCTTGAGACATTCATTCATTCATTCCTTTTAATAAAAACACTCTTATTAGAACTTATTAGGACTATGGGCTTCTTGGATGGCTTAGTTGTAAAGAATAATCCTGCTAATGAGACATGGGTTCAATCCCCAGGTCAGGAAGATCCCCTGGGGAAGGAAATGGCAACCCATCCAATATTCTTGCCTGGGAAATCCCATGGACAGAGCGAAATGGTGGGGCTACAGTCCATGGGGTCACAAAAGAGTCAGACACAACAGTGTAGAACAATGGGGATTTAAAGGCACATGGGCCTTGGGTCTGGTCCAAAGAAGCGTCAGTTTGAGGAAGTGGTAGTATGATCTGAGGAGCAAAGATGAACTCCTTGATTAGAGAAGAAGCAAAGCTAATGCAGGAGACATGAGAGATGCAGGTCTGATCCCTGGGGCAGAACGATCTCCGGGAGGAGGGCATGGCAACCCACTCCAGTATTGCCTGGAGACTCCCATAGTCAGAGGAGCCTGGCGGGCTACAGTCCATGTGGTCGCAAAGAGTCAGACACGACCGAAGTGACTCAGCACGCACACACAAAGCCTAGTAGAAAATGTCCCAGTCCAGGCACTGAGGGATAGCAAGAGTCAGACAGAATCTGTCAGACTAGCATCTCTTCTGTCCTACTTTTAGATCCTGGTGTGTGTGCCCAAGTGGGAAAGTGCTAACCCCAATCCTCCATGGCTCCAAAAGAGCTATTACAAACCAAATGCATGCCTGAGACGAGCCTTCAATGCTTGGAGGTGAAGAGGCTGAGACACAGTCCAGCAGAGGCGGCCCACACTGCAACTCGGTAACCGAGCTGGAGACAGGGACAGTAAGGAATTTCAAGCTTTAGACCCCAATATAATTCACAACAGCACTGTCAGTGCCTATCCGTTGAGGGTTTGAGCTGGCTGGAGTTCTCAGCTGAGGTTCTTAAGCGTCTGGCTGCCCAGCTCCAAAGGAAGTGCTCACTATAGAAAGCATTACTAAGAGGGTGCTAGAGATGTAAAGAAAGGAAATAAAAAACAGTCCAGACCACTGAGGCCAGGGGAAATTTGGGATTCACAGTTCCCAAGGTCAGGGGAAAATGAAAGTGTTAGTCCTCAGGCATGTCTGACTCTTTGTGACCCCGTGGACTCTAGCCCACCAGTCTCCTCTGTCTATGGAATTCTCCAAGCAAGAATGCTGGAGTGGGTTGTCATTCCCTTTTCTAAGGGATCCCCCTGACCCAGGGAGGGAACCTGGGTCTCCTGCATTACAGGCAGATTCTTTACCATCTGAGCCACCAGGGAAGCCAGGGGAAGGCTGTTCATTTTTAATCCAGGACATTCAAGGATGAGCCTCCACCAGGCTTTGGAGGCAGTGTAATTCCTTTTCATTATTATTATACTTTTTAAAATTAAATTTAGCTTTTTGGATAGTTGTTTTGATTTCTGGAAACCACAACAAATCATGTTCTCCCAGCTAATAATGAAAGTAACAGCTGTGGGTGGATGCTTACTATTCAAGAATCTTCTTTTTGTCCCACTAAATGAGTAGCAGTATTAGAATAACCTGAGCTAGTGTTTCACATCCTCACAGTGTAATCTTAGCTCTCAGGATTCCCTGCCATCTCCCTACATTCTGATTTCAGAGAAACCGCTTTGATCCTTATAATATCTCAGCCAGAGCCTGTGTCTGCTCTGCTCAGAACACTCTAGCGACTTCCCGTTTCCTTAGAAGTAGAAGAAAAAGGCCCTCCAGTGGCCTTGAAGGCCCCACACAAACCAGGCTTCACTGCATATCGCTCTTTCCTCTATGACCTACGCTCCCCTTCCATCGCTCTGAGCCTCCTGATGGGATGGCCTGCCTGCTGATTCTAGAAAGGAGGAATGATCTCACTTCAGAGCCTTTACACTTGTTTGCTTTGCCTGATCTGCTTATCCGCAAGTGGTCCCCAAGGCTCACTTTCTCATCTACAAGCATTTTCTCAAATGTCACCTTCTCAGCAAGTTCTTCATTAATGATCCTAAAAAAGAAACAAAAGGAAAACAAAAAACAAAAAAACAGCTACAACCACCACCCCTTAGAAACAAATGATCCCAGCTCTCTCTCTCAGCCTGGTGGCGGTAGCAGTAAAGAACCAGTCTGCAAATGCAGGAGACGTAAGAGATGTGGGTTCAGTCCCTGGGCCAGGAAGATCCCCTGAAGGAGGGCAGGGAAACCTACTTTAATATTCCAGCCTGGAGTATCCCGTGGACAGAAAGCCTAGTGGGCTACAGTCCAAGGGGTCACAAAGAGTCAAGACACAACTGAAGCGACTTAGCACACACACACAATCTGCTTACCCAAAAGTGGTTTCCAAGGCCCACTCTCTCTTCTTCTACAGGCATTATCTCAAATGTCACCTTCTCAGTAAGTTTTCCCTTGTTGTTCAGTAGCTCAGTCATCTCCAACACTGTGCAATCCTGTGGACTGCAGCACGCCAGGCTTCCCTGTCCTTCACTATCTCCCAGAGCTTGCTCAAACCCATGTCCATTGAGTCAGTGAGGCCATCCAACCATGTTGTCCTCTGTCATCCCCTTATCCTCTGCCCTCAATCTTTCCTAACATCAGAGTCTTTTCCAATGAATCAGCTCTTCGCATCAGATGGCCAAAGTGTTAGAGCTTCAGCTTCAGTGTCAGTCCTTCCAATGAACATTCAGGACTGATTTCATTTAGAATTGACTGGTTGGATCTCCTTGTAGTCCAACGAACTGTCAAGAGTCTTCTCCAACACCACAGTTCAAAAACATCAATTCTTCGGCACTCAGCTTTCTTTATGGTTCAGCTCTCATATTCTTACATGAATACTGTACGCATGCATGTGAGAAGGTTAAGTCCTTCTTTAACCATCCTTAAAAAAGAAACACACACACACAAAAGAAACTACAATCCTCCCCCTTAGAAATACACTCTCCCAATTCACTCTCTCTTCTTTATGCTTTGCCACAGACATACTGTATATTTCAGAAATCTTGAGTGTTCTGTTAGGCATCTGGAGCCCTTCACCAAAATTAAAGTTCCAGGAGGGGAAGGGTACTTGTTTTTTTAATTCACTGCCCTGTCCTCAATGCCTAGAAGAAAACCTGCCTAATAGTAAACATTATCGAATGAGCTAACAAACCTCTTGTCTATCTGACCAGACTCCTGCAACCTCTAAGGAAAACACTTTATGCATCCTTTGTGTGTCTTTTGTGCATCCCACATTGCTTCAAACAGAAAATCCAGACATACAATGCATGCACATAGTCATTGGCCAAACAACCTGTTCTTACATCATTGTTTTAACTACTCATCATATATCAAATAAAAGGAAGTGTCTAACTTTTTCTTATTGTACTTTTGCTAAGGTCATGTTTATAATCCAAGTAGATATCTGTTTTCTAATAATGTTTATCCATATAAGTCAAATTGGGATCAAAATGATTCTGGTTTGTCAAAGCTACAGGGTTACATACTGGTACATTTTTATTCACAGAGCTTAAAGCACTAGGGAAGCTGGGACTTCCCTGGTGGTCCAGTGGTTAGGAATCCATCTTCCAATTTAGGAAACGTGAATTCAATCCCTGGTCAGGGAACTAAGATCCCAGAGGCCATGGGGCAACTAAGTCCGCACACTCCATAATCCGTGCCCTGCAACTAGAGAAATTCCACATGCCGCAACAAAGACCCAGTGCAGTCAAGGGGAAAAAAAAACCACAAAAAACTAGGGAACTAAAATAAATTGATGACCAAGCACAGATGCACTTGGTATGGGACTCCCTAGCTTTCTGGTTTCTAAATTTCTAAAATGAGGAATTAGGCCCAGCATTAAGTGATATTTATCAAGTTCCCTTCAGAAGTTTTATGTGAAGTCGCTCAGTCGTGTCCGACTCTTTGCGACCCCATGAACTATAGCCTACCAGGCTCCTCCATCCATGGGATTTTCCAGGCAAGAGTACTGGAGTTTTAGGACATGTTTTATACATTATTCCATTTACCTTTGCAATTCCTCTGTAAAGTAGCTGCTCTTAATAGCATTTTAAATGTAATAACAAATTTGGAAGAATAAGTAGCAGCTAATTAAATGGTAGACCTCAACCATTGTTCTACTAGACCAAGAACTGTCAAATTTTGGTCATAGGCCAAATAATACAGGCTGCCTGTTATTTTAAATAAAGTTTTATTTGCAAATAATCATACCCATTGTTTATGTATAACTGATTGCACTTTGGCACCACAATTACAGAACTGAACAGCTGCAACAGAGGCCACCTGGCCTGCAAAAACATAATTATTACATATAGTCCTTTACAAAAAATTCTCCAAATCCTATACTAAACTGTAATTTGTCTGAGGGCAGGGATATTCTCTGTTACATTATCTGATCCATTTCTAGCACCTAAAACATTGTCTATTACTCATTGTAAAAGACACGTTGCTGGGAAAGTTTGAGGGCAGGAGGAGAAGAAGTCAACAGAGGATGAGATGGTCGGATGGCAACACTCAATGGACAAGAGTCTAAGTCAACTCTGGGAGACAGTGAAGGACAGGGAAGCCTGGAGTGCTGCAGTCCATGAGGTTGCAAAGAGTTCGACATGACTTAGTGACTGAACAAGAATACTGCCTGACATAGAATAGGTGCTGAGCAAATCTTTTTTGCACGAATGAATCAATGACAGCAGATCTGTGTGACTCCAAATCACAAAATTTTCACTTTAGTCCTTTATTTCCTTGGTTTCAAACTGGTTTTCTATAAAGATCTGCTTAAACAAAAACTTCATCACATTTAGAAGGACCTTCCCACCAAAGCATAATTAAAATAGAATATGTGCATGAATATTCCATCTTCAACCTCAATCCTCGTAATGATTACTAAAAGACAAGGATAATATTCCCCCTTGGGTGGAATTCTCAAACTTCTTATTTTAAAAATTCTATTGTGCTCTTGAAAGGTAACTTGAAAGACAGGGAGGGATTTTTATGTTCATTCTCTATTGATGATGCCCTAATCCACCTGTCTTGCCTTTCGAGTGATAGAAGGATTTTTCTATAGAGGGGTATCATTTATTCATACACAGTAATGAAGATATTAACAAATGGTGATTATGTCATAGCGCTTGCTGTGACCTGGAAATCCAGCTGTGTTCTCTTCACCTTCTTTATAGCTAAAAATGATAGATACTGTACCACTCAGCCAACAGATCTGCTGACGATGCACCAGGCAGAAGGGAGTCTGTCCCTCTCAAGCACAGCTGCAATCTCTCAGCCAGTTTTTGTTTTGTTTTGTTTTAATTGTTCTTTTTTTAAAAATTATTAGAACAGCAAATAGATAAGAAAGGTTTCCTCAGATCTCATGTCTGAATAAGGTGACTTTTTTTTTCACTTGATATTCAAGTTACTCAATTCACAATTTCTTAACATTTATTGGATTGATCCACCCACCAACAAGTGATTCTCAAAGAAAGTCGGAAATGTCCCATCTGATAACATATGAAATTTCCAAAGATAGGATAGTAGAAGCTGTTGTTTTCATTAGCTTGGTATTAATTCCTTCTTCTCCTGAAAATGGCAGTTCTATTTGCCTGGGGGAAGCTCTCCTCCACTTTTACTCTAGGTCATTATCTTGGGTTTGATGTCACAGCAGGCTCCAGCAATTAGTCCCTCATCCACTTGACATCAATCACTGGACGATATTCTTACAATTGCAGTGACTGGGTCTGTGATGAGCACGTGACTCACTTTGGGCCACTTACTGTCAGATCTTGGGCCACTGACTGCCACTCCTTGGGCTGCCAAGTTGTTATAACTGTATAGCTGTTCACAGTCATTTTACAATTTCCTGTGGGGAGAGGTTGCTCTATTTTAAAGCCAATTCAGAGAGGAACTGGACTTTCAAGGTAGAGGCAGTGGTAAAGAATCCACCTGCCAATGCAGGCGTTGCAAGAGAGGTGGGTTTGATCCCTGGGTCAGGAAGATCCCTTGGAGTAGGAAGTAGCAACCTACTCTGGTATTCTTGCCTGGAAAATTCCATGGGCAGAAGAGCCTGGAGGGCTGCAGTCCATGGGGCCAAAAAGAGTCACACATGACTAAGTACAGAGAGGAATTGGTCCAAACAATGAGTAAAGCAAAGTATTTATATCTGATAACCTAGCTTGAGTGGCTGGAACAAAGAATGCCTGAAGTTATATCTCTAGATGATTCTGCACTGGGTTTCAACACTTTGCAACCCAAAGTCTTTAGTGACTTAGAGGACAGATCCATTCGAGGATTTATTTTTATAGAGTGTACAAATTTATAAAAGGGGAACCATTTGGAATTGAATGAGAACTAAATTTGAAGTCAGAAAACCTTAATTCAAAGTGATATCCTTTGGATTATCTGTTTTAATGAACTCATCTGTGAAAATGCTATAGGATCTATGCCCATCTATATTACAGGGATCTTGTGAAGACCAAATGAGAAAATGAATGTAAATTTTTCCAGAAATTGAAAGTATTGTGTAAAAGTAATAGCGGATCAATTTCCCTTAAAAGATATAGCAGTCCATTGTGTCTCATGAATTAGACAAATTGCCTAATAGTGTTTCACTAGAAGAGTCATCACAAAAGGACAAAGTACTTCATTATGAAGTTATTGACTGAATGAATTTGACTCTTTCCATGAGTTCTTAGGGAAGCTTTGTAGCAGTGGTGAGGAAAGCTAGGAAAACATCTAGTGTCAGATCCAAGGAAGAATGTCATTTATTCATTCATTCAGAAAACATTTTAAGCACCCTATACCTAGTTAAGCAAAAAATGACCCCAGAGATTTAGACAGCAAAAACATTCCAGGTGCAACTGGAGAGATAGACTAATATATAAATAATCGAAATGTGATAAGCTAAGTACTATGACAGAGATAAGAATCAAATACTAGAGAAGCAGAGATGGAATCCACTATCAATGCTTAAAGGTACTGGGGAAAGTTTCAGTAAGAACTTGACCTTTAAGCTCTGCCTCGAGGGATATAATATAGTGCTCCGGGGAGACAGAGTTGAAGGATATTCTGCAAATTTTAGATCTAAAGGTGACTGTGGAGATGAAATAAGCTTTGAGCAACAGATGCGATTCTGAATTTCTATTGAAAACTTTTGTATTTTGATATCAGTTCTGCTGATAATTCACAGGGGTGACCTTGTAAAGTTTCCTTCTCTTCTCCAGTTTTATGTCTCAATTTAGAAAGGAGGGGGTTGGGTGACCGCTAGTGTATGTTCCAGTCAAAGAGCCCCTACTTCATGTTTGAAACTCCATTTTAAAACATGCAAAATTTTGAAATCTAAAAAAAGAAAGTTACTTGACCAATGAATGGATATGTATGTTGAAGAATGAAATACCAGCATAAAATTGTCATACTTGTTCAAGCTGTTGCATCTGAAATAAACATTACATTTGATTTCTTCACAGGTGTAACTAGGTTGGCAGCCTGAGATTCAGAAGAAGGGCTGGTTCAGCCTGGAGAGCAGTCAGGCAGCTGGCTGTAGTCCTTACTTTGTGAAATTTTACAAACAGGGAAAGAACAGCAATGACCTACTGTACCAGGAGATTACATCTTGGTGTTTGGGCACCTCAGGAATTTTCAACATAACTAGGAAAGATCACACAACTGTGACAAAAACAAAACAAAATAAACAAGATATTGCCTTGAATCTGTCCCTAAAACTCTGTGTGATGAAGCCGAGGTTACTATTAGGAATACAAGTCTCAAGTAGATTAGTGTTCCTGGTAAGATGTGTTGTACTTCTGAATAGGCAATTCCCTATGCCAACTTGGCTTCGTCTTGCAGAATGATAACATAGATGAGACTCATATTTTAGTTCTTCATATGCTACCTGGGGAAATGTCCTCAAACTAGGCACCAGCACTTCCACAGTCTGAATTCCAAGATATGTAAAAATGTCACCAAATATTCATCTCCCCCAATGGTCACTTGGCAATTCTCCACAAAGCACTCCTAAGAGAGAGGTAAGACTTGACAGAGCAGATCTTTATCACTCATTGTCAACTCACTAAATGTTAATTAAATTGACGTGTTGACATTTCATTCTTAATAAATGCCTTTGAGGTGTACATTACTACAGTAGCAACAAATAGCAGAAAAATAAAAATTGGATTCTATCACCCCTTTCCAGTGCCAGTCACATTTTGAGAGGAAGTATATTCTATGCATAATTAACCACCCTTCACCATTAAATGGTACATTGCTATCATTCATTAAAAAATATATACAAATCTGAAGTTTATGATACAAAATTTATACTACAGTTGTGTGTTCAGTCGCTTCAGTTGTATCCAACTCTTTGTGACTCCATGAACCAGAGGCCAGGCTCCTCTTTCTAGAGGAATCTCCAGGCAAGAATACTGGAGTGGGTGGCCATGCCCTTGTTCAGGGGATCTTACTGACCCAGGGATCAAACTCCTGTTTCCTGAAGCTCCTGCGTTGCAGGTGGATTCTTTATTGCTGAGCCACCAGGGAAGCATAAAAAGGGTTAGCCTTCTAATAAATTTTTTTTCAGTCATTTTCTATTCATTACAACAAATTCTGCTTAAAACCTTACTGTAGGAAAATCATTTAGGAAGGCTTTACAGGGGATAAAAAGATGAATAATATTAGCTAACACTTATTGAGTGTCCCAGGCATTGCTGAAATACTTTAAATTGCTAATCTTTCCATCAATGTTATTAAGTAGATAGTATCATTAACCTGTTTTTGCAGGTGAAAAAACTGAATATCAAAGGGGTTACATAGATTTCTCGAGATCCACAGGTCATAAGTGACAGAGTTTGGAATGAACCCATGAAGGCAATACCAGCACCTATTCTCCTCACCTCTGCCTTAACATTTTTAGTTATTAATATTATAATGATTCTAGAATTATAAGATTCAGGATTGCATTACCTAATTATTGCTCAGTAAGCATTTTTTAATTAATAAGTGTGTGGAATTTAACTTAATACAGGTAGTTTTATCCAATATCAATTATATAGATATTATAATAAATCCAGTCAAAAATAGAAAATAATGACTCCATACTATCTCTCATTTGCCTAGTGTTTTGTTTGTATGTGTTTTATTTGCTTCTAGATGAATTTATCTAAATTAAATTGATTAAGTTCAGAGGATCATTGCTAATATTCAGTTAACTTTTTGTAGCTTGAATCTCTCAGCAAATCAGAGTCTTAACTTTTTCTCTATATTTTTTTCAAGGCATAAACAAAAGAATGTTACACATGGCTCAAGAAATAACCATTAGGTACTAAAATTAAGATGCAGGAAAACTATGTTATTTGGAAAGCATGGAACTTTGTATTATTTTCTCCTCTGAGCAAAGCTGTCTGCCTGCAAGTGAAAGCTTCTGCATGATTTCAAATCATTTCACATGTAGAGAATGTGGATCCATTTTGCTGGTTTTGCTGTGTGAGCTTTCCTACCGAAGATCCCTACCAGTGGCAAATGCATTCTGGGCTCTCCTGCTAAGCTGCAACCATCAGAGTTCCACAAGGCCCCATTTCACATGTTCGTGGTGCTTCCAGAGAAATCCAAAGAGACAAGACACATTTTTCTTAAAGATCCACAAGCTTTTGGACTTACTCTTCATCTTCACCTTTGAAGCACTCTGCTGTAATTATTAGGGCATACTGGTGGCTCAAATTCTAAAGAATCTGCCTGCAACTCAGGATACCCATGTTTGATCCCTGGTTTGGGAAGATCCCCTGGAGAAGAGAATGGAGACCCACTCCAGCAGTCTTGCCTGGAGAGTCCCATGGATTGAGGAGCCTGGTCCATGGGGTCGCAAAGAGTGACTAACTTTGGTGAGTCTTTGGTTTATTTGTTTGCTGTTGTTTGTCACTCAACTAAAGAAACAAAACGACAAACAAAACAAATAAGAAGCCCTTTGGATTCCTAAGTGAAGGCATGTCCCTTTTAAAGCAGAAATAGAGTGATCCTTTCTTTTTTAATTCCCATTTACTACAGAGTTAAAAAAAAAAAAATCTTCAACATGGTTTTTTAGTGATTACTTAATCCAAGCCCTTTCTTTTAAAGATAGGGAACACTGAGGCCCCAAAAGTTAAATAAATTGTCTGAGTTCACGTGTTTAGTTAATAGAAAAAGCACGTTGTTGGTTTTTTTTTTTTTTAAGTGAAGTAGTATTCTTGCCTGCTAAATCCCATGGACAGAGGAACCCAGTGTGCTGTGGTCCATGAGGCTGCAAAAAGAGTTAGCTAGAACTTAGTGACTAAACAACAATAGTTGAAATTACAGTGTTGTGTTAATTACTGCTGTATAGCAAGGTGACTCAGTTATAGGTTTTGACAACTAATTACCTAGTCAGTTGCTTATGACTTCCAATTATGTCTCTGCCTTCATAAACACAAATTCCTCTCTAGATATGGATGGGGAGACATACCTTTAGCTAGTAAAATGTTGATGCTTTTATCATTCCTATAATGACATCCCAAGTGAAAAGAAGTCACTGCCTTGAAATGACACATGTGAGCAAAATAAATACAGTAGGTAAGCTTCAGAAGAGAAAGCAATCAGCAGTGAAACTCAATGAAAGCTAATTATCTGGAGAAATATATTTTCACCTAAGGGGTAAGCTCTCAGAACTTACCCTGGAGGACATGAGCAGGATGAAATTCAAGTTTGATCTTCACTTTGGCAGATACCTTGGGTCTCTGATAAACTTTGGATAATTATCCTTTAGAGCATAGTCTTCTTTATCGGGCATTATTTTTCTTATGTGTTTCACTGATTGTATTCGTCATCAGAAACAAAATAGCTTGCACAATATATTGTTATTATAGCTACCTTTGATTATTATTGGAGAGGGAAATGGCAACCAGCTCCAGTGTTCTTGCCTGGGGAATTTCATGGACAGGGGGGCCTGGTGGGCTACAGTCCACGGGTCTCAAAGAGTCGGACAAGACCGAGTGACATCACACACATGATTATTATATGTAGGGCAAAGGTCATGGAGAAAACCCACTCATAACACAGACCACTCCCACCCCCAGCTCTTGTCTATAACTATATCTGCTCAGTTAACTGATATATATGGTCTTCATGCTCAGTAGATACAACAGGCAAGTTATTGATGTAAATCAACTTACAGTCCATAGCTTTTGAGTACATGTATTAAACAATTACTGGAGGAGGAAATGGCAACCCACTCCAGTATTCTTGTCTGGAAGATCCCATGGAAAGAGGAGCCTGGTGGGTTATAGTCCATGGGGCTGCAAAGAGTCAGACACGACTTAGGGACAGAGCACACACAGCATTAAACAGTTTGGTTATTAAGTAAGATTAAATAAATAAAGTATTTTTTGTTTCTTCAAGAAGAGGGAAAGAAGTGCATATAACATGTATTTGTATAGCTATATACATAATAGCTATGAAGAAACTTATCATTTAATATATTTAATATATTATGATTGATATTGATATAAATATTAGCTATCAATACTGAGGATACAAAGGTCTAGAGAACTTAAATGACTTGCCCAAACTTACTCTTCAAAACTGAGAAAAGATAACAGGTTTTTCATTGCATATGCCAATAAGTGTATACTGATTTAAGAGTATACTGATATATCAGTACACTGATATTAGTGCTGTAATCCTTTAGCTAAAAGTAGTTATGAAGCCTGTTAGGAAAAATCCATATCATGAAATGAAACATTTTATAGTTATAAGGCCTTATATGTTACGTCAATATATTTAAAGTGATGAAATTATACAAAGTATGTTCTCCAACCACAACTGAATTAAATTAAAAATCAACAACAGAAAGAAATTTGGGAAACTCTAAAATATGTGGGAATTAAAAATCACATTTACAAAGATTTAGTGAGTCAAAGAAAATAACAAGAAAACTAGAAAATACCTTGAAATAAGTGAAAATGAATGCACAACATACCAAAGTAATGGGATGCAACAAAAACAGTGCCCAGAAAGCAGCTCAATATAATTGCCTATCTTTAAAAAACCTCACATTCATAGCCTAATTTAATAGCTAAAGAAAGTAGGAAAATAAACTAAACTCAAAGTAAGCAGAAGGAAGAAAATAGTAAAACTGAAGAAGAAATAAAATAGATAAGATAACAATTTTAAAAAATCAATGAATCCAATGGCTTATTCTTTGAAAAGATGAACAATATTGACAAACATCTACTTAGACAACCAACAAAGAAGAGAGAAGACTCAAGTTATTAAATCAGGAATGAAAGAAGGAAACCATTACCAATCTTAAAGAAACAATAAAGATTCTGTAGGAACACCATGAATAACTTGTATGCAGGTGAAATAGACTACTACTTAGATGAAATGGACAGACTCCTAAAAGATACAAACTAACAGACTGTTTCAAAATAAAGTCTGAATTGAACCATAACAACTAAAGAGACTGAATTAATAATTTTAAAACTTCTGTGAAGGAATGCCCAAGCCCATATGGCTGGTGAATTCTACCAGACCTTGAAAAAAAATAGTTTCTACTCAATTAATATCAAAGT
This sequence comes from Muntiacus reevesi, assembly GCF_963930625.1. Lineage (NCBI taxonomy): Eukaryota > Metazoa > Chordata > Mammalia > Artiodactyla > Cervidae > Muntiacus > Muntiacus reevesi. Next base: position 21,319,208 of record NC_089257.1, on the reverse strand, counting down.
CTTCCAAAAATGTAGAGAGGTTATATTTCCCACCCCATGTTTATGCTTTAATATTATTCTGATAACAAAACCTGGAAAAGATATTTCAAAGGAAGAGATCTATACGTCAACACCCATCATGAAAAGAAGATGAAGAAACATTTTAACAAAATACTAACAAACCATATCTGGAAACAGAAAGTTTTATACCTGCAAATTATATGAACTCTCCAGAATAGGAAAGTCTATAGAGAAAGAAAACACATTAGTGGTTACCATGGATTGGGGTATAACCAGGTAGCAGTTTTTCTGCTACCTGGTATGAAAGTTCTTTTGAAGTTAATAAACATGCTCAAAATTTAGATACAGGTTATGGTTACACAGTTCTGTGAATATACTAAAATCATTGAATTGTATACTTTAAAAAAAGTTGACTTTGGGGCATGTGAATTATACCTCAATAAAAATGCTAAAAATATTACAGCCATAAACAAAAAAATGTGTTAGTCACTTTGTTGTGTCCAATTCTTTGCAACCCCATGGACTGCAGCCCACCAGGCTCCTCTGTCCATGGGATTTTCCAGGCAAGAATACTGGAGTGGGCTGCCATTTCCTTCTCCAGGGGGTCTTCTTTATTGTCTGAGCCATCAGGGCATGTGCTAAGTCACTTGTGTCTGACTCCTTGAGACCCTCTGGACTGTAGATGGACAGGCTCCTCTGTCCAGGGAATTCTTCAGGCAAGAATACTGGAGTGGGTTGCTATGCCCTCGTCCAGGGGATCTTCCCCCTTCAGGGATTGAACCTGTGTCTCTTTACGTCGCCTATGTTAGCAGGTGGGTTCTTTACCAGTAGCACCATATGGGAAGCCCTGAGTTCTTAGAGAAGAACCAAAACATCAGACAAGATCCTAAACAACAAAGACCTCTAGTAACATGGTTATTCTTTAACCAACAGTGCTAGAAAAGGGGATCTTTGTAATTTATGGAGCTTCTAACTGTAACATTTTATTCTCTTCTGACTTCCCCTAGAACTTTACCAACATTATTATGAAACAATCATTTGGTAGTATTCTCTTTGCTTAGGCCAGTGAGTGGTTTTCACCAACAGCTATAAGGTAGTTGCAATGCTCATGCGTAATTCATCACAGTTAAAACACTATTCTACATAACACTTAGTGATATCTCCATAATCTTGTTATTATCACTCACTTGGGCTCTACTACCTTTTCTAATGTGACAGAGCTATAGATTGAGTTACAGGTATAAGATGTAGGAATTTTTTTTTTTCTTTCAGCTCTTCCACTTTCATATTTAGAATAAGAACATCCATTACCTTAGAAGTGTTAGCAAGAGAATATCTGTTTCATCCTATGGAACAAAGAGCAATTTATCTGAAAGGTAACAATGCGAGAAAGAACTTGTACAGCCTCTTCTCTGCCCTCCTCTTTGAGCTGGCCTGTCCTGACAAGATGTGCATCTTCTTTTGATCTCAATTTATTAATAATGGTACGCATATCTAAGTCAAGACTTGTTTGTCCTTTATGTGACTATCTGAATACTCATCCCTCTCTAATTCTGCTACAGGGGCTCAATGTAATGAAGCAAATACTCTTTTACCTTTCCTGGTGCATATCTAATTAGTAGCCATCCTTCAGTGAGCTGGTCTAAGGACTATATTGAGGATCAGATTTCAGTCGAGAGAATTTTGTAAAACTTGTATGTTTATTCTCTATCCTAATCAGTAGTAAAGCTGATATTTGATTCCTTTCTCAATTCTCAAATGGTTCCAAAACTGGGGGGATAAAGCAAGATGTTATTCACTCTCCCCTTAAACAAGAACAAAATGTGAGAAACAGCAGAAAACCTTGGGTGTATTGTACACAGGAAGGTCATCTGTCATATATATCACCACCCAAATAGAGAGTAACTGATTTTAATCACTTGTCCACCATTTAGGGGCTTCCCAGTGGCTCAGTGGTATAAAGAAACAGTGGCACAAGAGACACAGGTTCAATCCCTGGGTTGGGAAGATCTCCTGGAGGAGGGCATGGCAACCCACTCAAGTATTCTTGCCTGGAGAATCCCATGGTCTGGGGGGCCTGATGGGCTACAGTCCATAGTGTTGCCAAGAGTCAGACACGACTGAAGTGACCGAGCACACACACATGTACCGCCCTCATAGAAAAGTAATTTACTTCCAAAACAACACCAGGCAACGGGTTTATGCCTTAAAATAGAATAGACCTGGCCCACATGGGAAATAGAGTGCACTTGGAGCCCACCTATCACCATAGAATCATGCAGTCCTTTGAGCAGCACCGTTACTGCCTTTGTGCAAAACAAGAAACGCACTAGCTTCTGACGGAAGCAGGCTGAAGAGGTGCTTCTATGTCCATCCTCACTCCTAACCGTGTCCCTGCTTTCCAAGGCGAGGCATCCATCTGTCCAGAATTATTAAACTAGAGTTCTGCCTGGAGGCAGGATGCTGGGCAACATGGCCAGACTTACATAATGCTCCCAAAGTGTACTTCCACCCTATTTATTTCAGTGATAGAGTTGAGACGCCCTAAGAGAGGAAGGGAAGGTAAAAATGGAGAGAAACTGGGTTCCAATGTCCCAACTACTTAATATTCCATGCGTGAATTGTTCATCTGTCCCTATTCTCTTTTCCCTGAATCCTAAATTCATTTTACACTCCCAAGACAGAGAGAAAAGGTCCATTCCATCACCTTTCCCCAGGCACATTCTCTTTTTGCAGACACTATTGCCTCCAGAATTCATCAAAACCTTCTATGAAGCTCTCCTTTAAATGTCCCCTTGCAACTCTCTGTATTGGTGACATTGGTACTCTTACCTCAGACCTGTAATTGAAATAAATAGTGCAGAACTGTATTCTGGGCATATTTTTTTCTCTGTACTGGCCAACTCATTTTATCTGCAAATTTTAAACTGCATGGAGATGAATATTAATGGCCATATTAGTATGTTAAGGTGGCATTGAGATTGATGCATGCTAAATGCTCCAACTAGGAGGTGTGAGATTGCCTTTCTCTGAAAATTCCACATGCTCAGTACCTAACTAGACACTCTGGAGACCTATAGCTTTTGCTTTTATTCTGCAGGCATATGATTTTCTCTCATCTGAGAGGTTACCTGGGGAAAACTGTCTATCCAACTACAGAAGAAACCAGCGCCCACCACTACATTAATCAGCCCAGACTTTCCCTTTAAAGACAAACAAATCATCAACTAAAGATTACCAGAGATTTTAGAGAAGAAAACAATGCTAAAGAGAACTCTCTAGATGAACAAATAATAACCTGGAAGAAAAGCTAATTTAAAAGAGTATTATCTATGTGTGTGTGCATGCTCAGTTGCTTCAGTCATGTCTAACTCTTTGTGATCCCATGGACTGTATCCTGTCAGGGAGATTTTCTGGCAAAAATGAGATTTTCCTGGCAAAAATACTGGAGTGGTTTGCCTTCAGGCGAACTTCCTGGCCCAGGGATCAAACCTGCATCTTCTGTAGTGCAGGTGGATTTTTTTCCCATTGAGCCACCAGGGAAACCCAACTATCTATGTCTATATTGCAGCAATTAAAAATAATGATGCACTTGTAAAAAAATAAATAAATAAGCGGCCCAGTGAGTACAAACTGTGATCATCAGTATAATTTGTATGGGATCCTGAACTTGATTAGTTACCTGGAGAACTGAGAGATGAAGATCAAGGAAACCTTTCAGAACACAGAGTCAGGAGAAAAAAGTGGTAGAAAATATGGGAGAAGTTAATTTAGAAGAAATATAGATTTAGGGGCTCCAAAGGACATCAAAATGGAGTTTCACAATAAGAGAATAAAGACCACAGAGAGAAAGAAATAATAATATGCAGAAGAAAATTTCCTGAAGTGAAAGAAAATCACTAGCTTATTTTCTGTATCTGTGATTTTCTCTGTTTTGTTTAGACATTTTATTTTTTAGATTCCACATACAGTTGATAACATAGAGCATTTGTCTTTCTCTTTCTGACTTCTTTTATGAAGAATAATACTCTCTAGGTCCATTCACATTGCAAATGGCAGAATTTCATTATCTTCTATGGCTGAGTAATATTTCATTGTGTGTGTGTTAGTTGCTCAGTTGTGACCCACTCTTTGCGACCCCACGGGCTGAAGCCTGCCAGGCTCCACTGTCCACAGGTTTCTCCAGGCAAGAATACTGGAGTGGGTAGCCATTCCCTTCTCCTGAGGATCTTCCCAACCCAGGAATTGAACCCAGGACTCCTGCATATAGAGATAGATCGATAGATCTTCTTTATCCAGTCATCTTTCGATGGATACTTGGGTTGCTTCCATTCCTTCGCTATTATAAATAGTGCTGCTAAGAACATTGGGGTGCATGTATATTTTCAAATTAGTGTTTTCATTTTCTTCAGATATCTACCCAGTGGAGGAAATGCTAGATCATATAGTAGTTCTAGCTTTAGTTTATTGAGGAACCTTCATTCTGCTTCCCACAGTAGCTGCACCAATTAACATTCCCACCAACTGTATACAAGTGTTCCCTTTTCTCTACATACTTGTCAACATGTGTTCAAAAAGACATTTTTTTAAGAGTTAGTGGTTCAGAATTTTTAGGTTTCATGTATCTTTCTGAAGAAAAAGACGTTACTTGACTATATACTACAGATAAACTTTAAAAAGGAATTTTTAAAGAGCACAATGAAACCTCATTTTGGTAGAGATGTAGCAGAAACTGGTAAAATTACAAAAGAGAATTAGAGGCTGCAGAAAGTTCTCCTCAAAAAGAAAGTGTGCCCCTTGAATAAAAATATAATTAAGAGATGAAACTGCTCTAGCATGTGATGAAGGCGCATGTTTCTATTAAAAATACAGCTCATGCACTCAGTTGAGTGTTTCCTACAATATGTAGGATCTCCTTCAGGGTAAGGCACTAGCATCATTTACTTTTGCATCTCAAGTACCTGAATATTTAGCCACCATGAGTATCTCTTAGGCATTTCCCATGTCACCTTTGTGTGTGTGTTAGTTGCCCAGTCCTGTTCAACTCTTTGCGACTCCATGAACCACGGCTTGCCAGGCTCTTCTGTCCATGGGATTCTCCAGGCAAGAATACATGTCACCTGATCCACCTAATTCTCTTTATGATCATTGCCTTAGGCAGATCACCATAACTAGCCTGGAAAAATAAGAATGATTGTTGAATTCTGTTCTTTTATAGTTCGCAACCAGAGAACCATCAAATGTTCTTACCCCTATCTCGTCCATGGATTGGAGTCTTCTATCTCCATTCTTCTAGCTTGGGCACTAATTATCAACAAAGAACCATTCCAAGAAGATCTTAACTTGTCTCCCTTCTTGATGGGTCTTTTTTTTTTGATTAAATCCATCATTTATATGAAAGGATTTGATATTGTCCAAAAGAAAAAAAAATTCTTGCAGAAATCACCATTTCTCATATGTTATCCATCCTCCAAGCAAGAAAACCCTCTTCAGTATTCTTGCCTGAAAAGTTCCATGGCAACTTCCAGGAAATAGCATTTAAAGGCCAGAGGATGTCCGTCTGCTCTCTTTCTTGCCTGGTGGGCCACAGTCCACGGGGCTGCAAAGGGGAGGACATGACTGAGCCACTGAATACATGTCTCCTTTTCTCTCACACAGTTTTTACCTAACTGTGTGGCTGAATAGAGCAAAAGCTACCTTCCTCTTTGTCCTTCACAGATACATGTAGCCACGTTTTGACTTAAAGAATGTAAACAGCACTGGCTCTGCAACTTTCAGGAAATGGTATCTAAAGGCCAGAGGATGTCTTTGTGCTCTATTTCTTTCTGAGAGGCTGGAAGGGATATCTTATCACTGGAATGGGAGCAACCGTACAAGATAAAAATCTTTAAGACATGTTGAAAATGATAAAATTGGCTCCTGGATGATGCTACAATCCTCATCTCTAGTCATGGAATGGGTATGTTTTTATGTACAGAAGAAATAAACCACTTTCATAGCTAAACCTCATCATTCTGAGATTTCTGCCACTCATGTAAATATTAAATTGAAAAAAAAAATATATGGTTACAAGACAGCAAGATCAAACCAGTCAATTTTAAGGGAAATCAACCCTGAATACTCATTGTAAGGACTGATGCTGAAGCTGAAGTGCCAGTATTTTGATCATATGATGCAAACAGCTGACTCACTGGAAAAGTCCCTGATGCTGGGAAAGATTGAGGGCAGAAGAAGAGGGCGTCAGAGGATGAGAAGGTTGGATGGCATTACCAATGCAGTGGACATTAGCTTAGGCAAACTTTGGGGGATGGTGAGGGACTTGGAGGCCTGGTGTGATACAGTCCATGGAGTTGCAACCAGTCAGACATGCCTGGGCAACTGAACAACAATAACAAACATTCAACCTCAAACAATTTCCAGCTCCACAGAGGTGATTGACCACATCTGCCTCTAAAGTGGAATTTTGTTGCTGACCCAGCCTCACCTTTCTTATTGGCACCTGTCTCCCGCCATGATATTAGTCTTCTTCAATGACCACCAGGACTGTGAGTAAAACCTGCCTTCTAACTTTGGATCCTACTACATTCCTCCATATACTATATATTATTTCCACTGCAACCATTCACCATTTCTTCTTTTCCATCTGTCATCCATAAAGTTTTCCTATCTCCTCTTTTTCTCTGCTTACTCCCTCTTGAAGCCTTTGATCTACCCATCATGCTTTTCTGATCTAAGTTTTTTTTCTGTGCACATCAATTTTAGCAATCTACCAAAAGGATAAGAGATATAGAATTTCTAATTATCTTGAAAATTCAGAGAAACCCCATGGGATGTATGAAACTTTACTGAACCTTTATTATCTTTTAAAATATTCACCTTTAGATGTCTTCAAAAAACGAGAGGTGAATTTACTCCTGAAATTTTTATTTGTACATCCTACTATTAATACAATATCTGTTCCTAAGTGTGGTTATAGTTTATCAGTACATTCTTTGGATATTTAAAGGAAAGGAGATAAAAAGCAGCATAGGTAACAGCACACACACAGACACTCAGGTATGCAAAATATATAGTCTACATATTAATATTCTCTGGATCTGAAAAAAGCAGCCTTTGGATATTTTTGTGACATCTTCCCCTCCATATATGTACACACAGATGCTGACTTCTATTTTAGTGTTCTCTTAGTCACTATTTTAGTACTTCTTGTTACTACTGAGTCCAAATTCAAAATTTGATGAATACTTTCCAATTACATCCAATTTAGGTGCCTTATGCAGTTTATTTTAAAGATCTATCATTTTTGTTGGCACTCATTTGTAGCATCATTCTGCTCTTTCTCATCTGCTAGAGTGGTGATTGTCAGCATTCTGGAATCTGTCAGGAGGCTTAAGGGTGCCCATCTCAATCAAGGGGAAAAAATGACAAAAGGAAGCATTATGCCTCATTAAATGATATTACAGACACTGCGGTGCTCTAATCTGTAATTGAAAATAATTTCAAAATCACACAAAGAATGGTCTCCTGTGAATTTTCTAACACCTTCAAATTCAGACCAGTTTTAAGACATTTAATGATTATATTATACAGTCAAATTAATCAAGCCGGAAAAGCTGTTTTCCCTACATTCTGAGTTGGAGCAGATAGTTTAGAGACAAAGCAGAATCTTCGAAAGAGAAGGGGAAAAAGCCCTACTTGGGAGTCAGAATTTGAGAAGGATCTTCCTGCCGTAGACTTATGTCCATTTAATTCACAAACCCTTCACCACTAGGAGTCCTTCTGTTGGTGCTACAGAGCGAGAACGAGCAGGTGTGTGACTCCCTCACCTCATGAGTTGTTTGTTGCAGGTGAAAGTTGAATCACATCCATGACCCAGCAAGAAGCTTGCATTTTTTTTTTTTTTGCCTGCAAAGGCTGTTGAGGATTGGAGACAGACAAAGAGCTTTCACTGTCTCTGGCTGACAGTCAAGTTCCTTTCAGCAACAATGCACTTTTGCAGGAGGGAAAAGCTAAGAAATTGAATGCAGTAGGACAATTAGAGCAGTCATTTCTACAGTTGGAATATCTGGGGTGGGTTGCTTTTCCTCAGATATTCTAGTCCTGGAAGTGGTTTGTAGCTCCAATGGGACCAACTACAGTCACGTGAATTGAATTGCATTCAATTTTATATTATTTGAACCCCAATACTATCCATCAGACACTGTGCTACACATTAGCAATAGGCGTTTCTCTATTACAGAAGCTAACGTCTGCAGGGAAGGAGAAGGTAGGTAAAGGTGCGGGCAAAGAAATGTCTGGGCTTGAAATTAAAATCAGGTCAAGATACAGGCAGGAATTAAAATAAATAGTAACGATACTGGAAAATATGTTATGTCCATGGGTAATACAATGGAAGAGGTGGAGAGGAAGGGACTTCAGTGAAAATTCTTTAGTATCCAGAGAAAGAAACTTATCAGCTGAGATAGCATTCTGAATGATTTTGATGGGCCTTTTTGTGTCATTATATGTTGTGCATCAACCAAAGCATTAAGAAATTGCATTTCTCTGTCCATGGTCACATCACATTTTAAATACATCTGCAATAACCTGAGGTAAGGAACAATTAGTTCACAGGATTCTTATCATATTTGAAGGAAATAATAAAATAAAATCTTTAGACCTTTTCAACCACAGACTATGCACTAGAATAGATGATGCATGAGAGCAGAGGCTTTGCCATTTTCAGCTGTTGTGTTCTTAGGGCCTAAAACACTATAGGGCATATATTATAGGCTTGAGAGTGAGTGAATGAATGAAAAGAGAAAGCCTTGCTGCAAACACAACTGTCAAAAGGTACTGAAGCAACCAAGTACATATCCTTAAAATATGAAAAGAATAGTAAAGATAACTTTATTTCCAATTCCATCTTACTGGCAGCAAACTCAAATGCTATTTCTAAGCAAACATGCCTATGGGAAACAGTTTTTTAAAATAGTATTATAAACTTTTCTTTCTATAAAATTCCTGGAAGAAAACATAGGCAGTGCACTTTGATATTAGCTTTAGCAATATCTGGGGGGAGGTCTGTCTCAAGAATGGAACACAAAAGCAAAAGTAAAAAAAAAAAAAAATAATAATAATAGGACTCTGTCAAACTAAAAAGAAGAAAGGAAACCATCAACAGAATGAAAAAAGCCGACTGAATGGAAGAAAATATTTGTGAATGATAAATCTGATAAGGGGTTAATCAACAAAATATACAAAGAACTCATACAACTCAACATCAAAAACACGCAGTCTGATGAGCTTATTGAGACCCCTCAGGGTTAGCCAGCTTCTTCAAGGACACACTGCTTAAGGCAAAATAGGAAGGAAAACTCAAAACTTCTGAACCACAGGACTTGGGTGGGTGATTATGGGAAGCATAGGGCTTCTCCAGTGGCACAAGGGTAAAGAATCTGCCTGCAATGCAGGAGAAGCAGAGACTCCAGCTTAATCCCTGGGTCAGGAAGATTCCCTGGAAGAGGAAATAGCAACACATCCCAGTATTCTCACCTGGAAAAAAATCCCGTGGAATGAGGAGACTGGCAGGCTACTGTCCCTGGACTTGCAAAGAGGCAGACATGACTGAGTAAGCACGAGGAAGCTATGGGAAACATAGACTTTAAATCAGACCAACATGGGAATGAATGCTGCCTCTGCTGTAATCAAGTAAGAAAAAGTCAGATATAGTCCTTTGCCTGATTGCCTTGTTTTCCATCTCAGCTCTTTTATTTCCTAGCTGTGTGATCTCAGACAAGATATGTAATTTCTTAGAAACTTAGTTTCTTCACCTGTAAAATAGATATAAGTAAACATATTACTTTAAAAAGTTGCTGCGAAGATGAAATGAGTTAATGAAAGTAAGTGCTTAGTATAACATCTGGCATAAAGTAATTGCTCAACAAATACTTTTAGAGGTAATTTAGTTTCTTTTTACCAAACCTAAACCTTTTTCCATTTGATAACTCAATGAAATTACCCTTAATTTAAACCCTTATCTCACTGCCTAGAGCATAGAAGTCTTTATCCTCTCTGTTCTCTCCCATTATAATAATCTTCCTAAAAATTTTTGTGTGTAGTTTTGCACAAACCTTTTATTAGGTGGGAATAATTCATTTAAAGTAAATAATATGTGGGAAATCCTAAATTAGAAAGATATATATGTATATATATATGTATAAAACTGATTCAATTTGCTGTAACCTGAAACTAACAGAACATAAATCAACTATACTCCAATATAATTTTTGTTAAAAAAGATGTCAAATAAAGTAAAAGTAGAACATGAAAACTGAACCTAGGATTTTTAATAAATGTAAATTATGAACCTAAATAAAGAAGGAAATGGCAACCCATTCCAGTATTCTTTCCTGGAGAATTCCATGGACAGAGGAGCCTTGCAGGCTACAGCACATGGGGTTGCAAAGAGTTGGACATGAATGAGCCACTAACGCACACACATGCACACACATGCACACACACACATACACACATGAACTTAAAGGAGAAACAAAGGAAGAAAGAAAGGAGGGAAAGAATGAAGGGAAGAACACCAGATAGTCTACTAGTGCAAGTGGTTCCTTTGATTCTGCATTTCTATGATATCTCTGAATATAACCTACCAATGTGAATGACAAAGTAATTTTCCTGAACAGGGAGTCTGATGCATTTTCAGGATGGTCATTATAAAGTGAAGTTTTCTCAACATTGTACCTTTTTGGTCATACTAGCCTATGAATTCCAGCTATTAAATCTCAATCATAGCAGTGAAGGGTTAAACTAAAAATCCTTTCTATCAGTAACTTAAGGGTTTAATACCTTGTCCAGAATGAATTATGTAATACACCCATGTGAAGGAGAAGGGCGTGGAGCAAAGAATACTTTATGTGCTTTATATCTTAATTATCTTGAAGACAACTAGAGGCACAGAATTGCTTCTACAAGAAAAAACACATTCCCAGTGACTTGATGTTTTCTAAATGAAAGGTGCAGGTTTCAGATTCTACATTCTTTCCTTTAAAGAGAACATTTGTTGTTGTTGTTCGATCACCCAGTTATGTACAGCTCTTCATGCCCCCATGGATTGCAGCACGCCAGGCATCCCTGCCCCTCATCATCTCCTGGTTGGCCCAAGTTGACGTCTATCGCATCGGTGATGCCATCCAGCCATCTCATCCTCTGACACCGTCTTCTGCTCTCAGTCTTTCCCAGCATCAGGGTCTTTCCAATGAGTTGGCTGTTCACATTAGGTGACCAAAATACTGGAGCTTCAACTTTAGCATCAGTCCTTCCAATGAGTATTCAAGGTTGATTTACCTTAAAATTGACTGGTTTGATCTCCTTTCTGTCCAAGGGACTCTCAAGAGTCTTCTCCAGCATCACAGTTCAAAGGCGTGAATGCTTTGGTGCTCTGCCTTCTTTATGGTTCAGATCTCACAACCATACATGACCACTGGAAAGACCATAGCCTTAACAAGAAGGACCTTTTTCAGCAAAGTGATGTCTTTGCTTTTCAACACTGTGTCTAGGTTTGTCACAGCTTTCCTGCCAAGAAGCAATTGTCTTCTGATTTCATGGCTGCAGTCACCAACCCCAGTGATTCTAGAACCCAGGAAGAGGGAATCTATCACTGCTTCCAACTTGACCCCCTCTATTTGCACTGAAGTGATGGGACCGAATGACATGATCTAAGCATATTTTTAATATTTAGGTTTAAGGCACCTTTCCCACTCTTTTCCTCCACCCTCATCAAGAGTTTCTTTAGTTCCTCTTTGCTTTCTGCCTTCAGAGTCTTATCATCTGCGTATCTGAGGTTGTTGATGTTTCTCCTGCCAATCTTGATTTCAGCTTGTAACTCATCCTGCCCAGCATTTCTTATGATGTACTCAATGTATAAGTTAAACAAACAGGGTGACAGCAGACAGCTTTGTCACACCCCTTTCTCAATGCTGAACCAGTCAGCTGTTCCATACAAGGTTCTAACTGTTGCTTCTTGACCCACACACAGGTTTCTCAGGAGGTAGGTAAGATGGTCTGGTATTCCCATCTCTTGAAGGGTTTTCCACAGTTCGTTATGATCCACACAGTCCAAGTTTTTAGCATAGTCAATGAAACAAGTAGGTGTTTTTCTGGAATTCTATTTCCCAGAAAAACAGGAAGCTTTGATAAAGATCAATTAAATTCAAGAAAAAGTACTGAATATTAATTATGGGTCAAGCATTCTGCTTGGCAAACTTATGGGGATAAGAAGATAGATAATAGGATTTCTGATCTTAAAGAGCTCATGGAGAGGGCAAATGGAGACACAAATACACATGAAACAAATATGTAATATCTAGTCATGGACTTCTTTTTTCATATAGTACACTTTATTCTATTAATCATTAAAATAGAGGATTAAAAAGAGCAAATCAAAAAGGAGAATTACTGATACATACAACTACAAAGTAAAAATATAGAGTTGACTTCAGTTAGAATTTATCCAGTGGCACTAAAAAGCAAGTTTTTATTGCTTAAATATGATCACTCTTATTGCCAGAAGCTCCTTCTCCAAAAGTTCACCCACCCACACTTTTGTGATCAAAAAATGCCTAGAGAACTTTTGAGTCTCAAGTCACACTTTTCCTAGGTCCTTTATGGAAAAAAAAAAAAAAAGCGTTTCATACAGTGGTCATCAAATGAAGTCTAAGATTTACTCTGTTACTATGCTCTTGTGTCAATCACTGAACAAACAGTTATGATTAAAGGGATGGGAAATGCTGACCAATCCTTAGAGCCTAGATTTAGGTAAAATGTCCCAAACTGTTTGGCTGACAATGGGGAAACAGGTATATCACTCATAGGAAACAACTACATTGATGACTAGAGAAAGGTGTGTGTATGTGTGTGTGTGTGTGTGTTAGTGGAAGTGACAGGATGGTATGATGGCATATAGATCCTATGAAGACAACTGACAAATACTCATTATAGACACTGAATTCAATTTAATGAGCAGCAAAAAGAGAAGGTGGTTTTCTTCATGGGGAGCAAGATAAAATTTCAAGATGTTGGTTTTTCAGTAGTATTATCAAGGGCAAATAGGATTTCATACTATTATTTTCACCTCAGGTCTGGGAATGAGTCCAAGTAAAAGAAAATGTTTGTAGAACTCTGGTCACTTTTTAAAAGACTAGCCTTGCAAAATTTGCAACATATGCACTAGAAAAGCCTAGACCTTCAAAATTTTTATAAACAAAAGTGTTACTTGACAAAATGCATTAGAACCACTGCCTTCTATATCCTCTTTTGGAGACTCACATTCAAAGCATTCCAAACAATTTGTATTTTGTGTTTTATTCTCTAATTTCTCTCCCCAAATAAATTTTGTTCATTTCAATTTAAACCACAATACTTTCAAGTCATGGGCCTGGATGTGTCATGTTTAATTTACCAAATGAATATATGATCATTTACATTTTCATAAACTGTGCTTTTGTTTGATGAGGCATGAATGTTTGTCTTGATTCATACGAGCTTTAATTTTCTTTCAAGGGAAAGATGCATCTGCATTGCCATTACTGAGGAGAGAAAGCTGTGCATTTTTCGGAGAGGGATTGCCAAATTCCTGCAACCTCTGCACTCTGCCTTAGAATAGATGGTGGATTCTGTTATAGCTTTACTGAAGCTGGGTCGGGAACACTTGTGTGAGAAGTGCAAAGCTCAAAGTAAGTAGAACACCCTTTTTCTTTCCTTTGTTTTAAAACCTCTTCCTTGTCCCTGTTTGTTTTGCTTCTGTGACTGATTTCTTCCTTTTAATCATTGTTATTATTCTCAACTACACTGAGCTGCCTTAACTACTTATGTGGGGTGTGTGTGCCGGCATGAAAATGACTTCAGATGCATCTTGGTTTCATTAACCTTCATACAATATTATTAACAAAGGAGGTGTGCAGCCTTCCCAGAGTTCTGGGAAGCTCAGAGCACCACGGAGCATGATAAATACTTATGAGGAGAGGGGAGGGAGCAGGAAGTTTGAGCTTTTAGGACACTGGAAACTTAGGAACAGTAGCGTGGAGACTGACTGCTGTGTTTCCCAGTTGAGGTTGTAGTATTAATAGGACTCCATTTGCTTAAAGAATTAAGAGGATTGGGTGCTTGCAAGTATGTCCTTAAACAGAAATGAGTAGATTATTAAGAGAAAGTACATATAAGTGGACAGTGGTATGATAAGAAATTGGATATTTTCACACTTCTTGTGTGTGTGTGTGCGTGTGTGTATGTGCATGTGTGTGTGTGCGTGCTCGTTTAGTCTTACAGGATCCCAATTGTGCCAAATTAGATAGAGGCAACACAAAACCAGACTAAGGAATATAATAGAGAAGTATACCCCTCCCAGGTTATCACAGCTGAAATCATTGCACGTTTTTATTTTGTTGTTGTTGTTGTTGTTGTTTGAGTACAGGATGGAGTGCCTTGTAAAGGAAAGAAATTCCCTAGAGGCTAGCTATAATAAGGTTGTGTAGATTTGGTAGTAAGCAAGTATTTGCAGCAACAAATGCAGCATGGACAATTGTTCCAGGTGCATCTGCAGATCTTCATAGCCCAGAGCTCAGGTTTAAAGAGCACTGCAATGGAGATACAAATTTGCTCCCAAACTTTGAGCTACCTTGTGTGCTAAATCCGTAGCATTTGTTTTCATAAATTGGAAATTATGTTAGTCAGAGTTCCCAGAAGAACTGAAATGATATGATGTAACATGATACAGTATGATATAATATAATATACTATGATATAATGTAATATAATATCAGTTCAGTTCAGTCACTCAGTCGTGTCTGACTGTGACCCCAAGGACTGCCTCATGCCAGGCTTCCCTGTCCATTACCAACTTCCAGAGCTTACTCAAACTCATGTCCATCGAGTTGGTGATGCCATCCAACCATCTCATTGTCTGTCATCCCCTTCTCCTCCTGCCTTCAATCTTTCCCCTCATGAGGGTCTTTTCCAATAAGTCAGTTCTTTGCATCAGGTGGCCAAAGTATTGGAGTTTCAGCTTCAGCATCAGTCCTTCCAATGAACACCCAGGACTGATTTCCTTTAGGATGGATTGTTTGGATCTCCTTGCAGTCCAGGGGACTCTCAAGAGTCTTCTCCAACACCACAGCTCAAAAGCATCAATTCTTCCCTGCTCAGCTTTCTTTATAGTCCAACTCTCACATCTATACATGACTACTGGAAAAACCATAGCTTTGACTAGATGAACCTGTGTCAGTAGAGTAATATCTCTGCTTTTTAATATACTGTCTAGGTTGGTCATAGCTTTTCCTCCAAAGAGCAAGTGTCTTTTAATTTCATGGCTGCAAGCACCATATGAAGTGATTTTGGAGTTCAAGAAAATCAACTCTGTCACTGTTTCCCTTGTTTCTGCATCTATTTACCTTGATGTGATGGGACAGTATGCCATGATTTTCGTTTTTTGTATGTTGAGTTTTAAGCCAGCTTTTTCATGCTCTTCTTTCACATTCATCAAGAGGCTCTTTAGTTCTTTGCTTTCTGTTGTAAGGATGGTGTCATCTGCATATCTGAGGTTATTGATATTTCTCCCAGAAATCTAGATTACAGCTTGTGCTTCATGCAGCCTGGCATTTCACATGATGTACTCGACATATAAGTTAAATAAACAGGGTGAATACATACAGACTTGACGTACTCATTTCCCAATTGGAACCAGTCTACTATAGTGTTGGCCAAAAAGTTCATCTGAGTTTTTCTGTAAGATCTTATGAAAAATAAAAGCAAACTATTTGGCCAATCTAATATAATATAACATAACCACAAATATAAATATGTGGAGAGAGAGAGATTTATTTTAAGGAACTGGATCATATTATTGTGAAGACAAGCAGATCTGTAATCAGCAAGGCAGGCCAGTAGGCTGACTATTTAGGCAGAAGTTGATGGTATAATCTTAAGTCTTGAGTCTGAACAGAGTCTGGAGACTTAATTCTTTCATCCATAGGGAACCTAAGTATTTTCTCTTACAACCTTCAACTGAGTGGATGAAGACCATCCACATTATTGGGTTGGGGATAGTGGTAATATGCTTCACTCAAAGTCCACTGATTTAAATGTTAATCTTATCTAGAAAATATTGACAGGGAAACATCTAGACTGGTATCTGACCCAACAACTGGATACTACAGCCTAATCAGATGATACATAAAATTGTCACAAGAACTAATAGTTGAGATGTGTGTGTATGTGTAACACAGAGAGCTCTTTTCTCCCATACTGTCCTTATAAACTGTAAATATTAAATTATATATGTGTGTCTGTTTGCAGCTTCCCAGGTGGTGCTAGTAGTAAAGAACCCACCCGCCAATTCAGGAGATGTGGGTTTGATCCTCAGGTCGATAAGATCCCCTGGAAGAGGGCAACCCACTCCAGTATTCTTGCCTGGAGAATCCCATGGAGAGAGGAACCTGACAGGCTACAGTCCATAGGGTTGCAAAGAGTCTGACATGACTCAGCATGAATGCACACATATATTTGTGTAGATGTAACTGTCTGTGTATCTCATATTATGAAACAGATTGTTTTTTAACCCTGACCTCATAACTGAAGCCAAGTATTTAATAAAAGGAAGCTGCAAAACAAAAGAAAACAAAAACTGGGGAAATATTTTCAGGTATGCACCTAGCCCAGTTTGTCAGAGGCATAATTTTTTATAAAGGCCCATGGTTAGGCTGTATTCTAATCACTAAATATTGGACTGATAAAAGGCAGAATTAAGAGAAAAATTAACTAGGTTCAAACATTTCCCCTCTGTGGTATATTCTCCATATCTGTAAAATGAAAACAATAATACAAAGTTAGGCACTCAGTCTCACAAAACTCTGAAATAGGGAAGGATGTAGGCATTCATGCTTTGAGAAGAGAGAGGCCATAAATATTATAACTTATTTAAATTCCTTTCATAGTAGACAAACATCCCACAAATTGTTTTCTAATTTATCTGCCCTAGGGTCAATTTAACTAATATGCACCAAAAGAGTTCAGAAAGCTTCTGACATCATGGAACACATAGTACAAAAAAAAAAAAAAAAAGGGTTGATGATTTTTTCATTCCTATCCTTCTAAATTTCAGCAATAATTCAGTATGGTTCAGGTTCTACAGCCACAGCAGTCTGATTTATCCAAATCAAAAACAACCTACTCTGCTCACGTGTTAATCTCATTTTTCTCCAGTTTGTTTCATTAACTTTCTGAGATTCATTTACAAAAGAAGGGGGTTGAACTGGATGCCAGTCAAGGTCCTAAAAGATTCCAGAGCTCTTAGTCATCAAAGTGATACACTTTTAAGTGAAAAGGAAGAATGTCATGCATACTCTCTGCTCAAAGATGGCTCTATCGAGTTTGGGAGGAAATACATGTTAAGAAACAAAATCAGTCTATTTAACTCAGAACAGACTGCTTATCCTTTCATTCAGTATTTACATCCTCTTGGCAAGAAGCTAATGAAGAGCGATGATCCAGCTTGAGTGAAACCTGCCTGTTCTCTTCTTAACAGGAATGCTATCAGTCTGCTAACTACCCATTTGCCTTTGTTTTCAGAATAATATAATTGGTTTAACTGTCCTTTTTTGCATTGTCGCCTTTCTAGGACAAGGCCTTCAACTATTCATTTCCTTAATGTAAACAACATATATGGCTTGATTTCCATCCTTTCTTTCTTACATGTGATAGCCATATAATTTTTTGCTTTGCTTCTTCTTGCCTTCATGTGGTTTTGAAACTTCACAAAAGAAATGCAAGCTTGTGAAGCCCTTGTGTTTGAATGTGTGTGTGGCTCAGTCATGCTCTTTGCATCCTGAGCAGCCACATTTACAGCCCCAGTACCACCGGAAGGAGAGTAATTCTGAATACTATCTGGACGCATGGATTGCAGTCTCGGCTTGCCACTCACTGTGAGGCTGAGTATAAGATACTTTGTCGCACTGGTTCTCCTATTTTCTTATCCAGGCAAGTTGAGTTCTCTGAGCTCTCAATTTCTTTTGTTCAAAAAGGACTTTAATCTTTTACATATCAGTCTTGTTACAAACAAGTCTACAGACTCAAATTGGAGTTGCTTATGCCAAGCTCCAGGTCACCAAACTGAGACTTAATCACACTTTCAGCTCTCCTAGAAATGGAATCTCAAACCAATAAATCGGGAATCACCTGATAGGTACTAGATAGGTAATCGGCCTGAAAGACCTCAAATGTTCCCTAAAGGAAAAGTAACATTACACACTCAATCTCCTTGCTGACTACAAAAGTCTCTCCTTTTGTACAGCTAAGAGCTCTTTTCTGTCTGCTAGACTGAATGCTGCCTGACTCATGATTTGTTGAATAAAGTCAGTAAGATCTTTAAAATGTACTCAGTTGAATTTTATTTTTTTATTTTAATTTATTTATTTTTTCCTTTATTTTTATTAGTTGGAGGCTAATTACTTTACAATATTGTAGTGGTTTTTGCCATACATTGACATGAATCAGCCATGGATTTACATGTGTTCCTTTTTAATAGCCTAAATAGAAATATAAATCAAAAGATAATCTAAAGCAACATTCATCTAGACTAAAATTTCTCAGAGAATGGATTGTAAAGTTCTGCACTTAAGTGAACAAAGATATCCTTTGGACTGTGGCAAGAAATATTTTGCCCTGCAAAAGCCAGGGCAAGTTAGGAAACCTCAACCCATGCTAGGCTTTCCTGGGCTTCTCTCTGCAATTGAACTTGCATGTTGGAGATTCAGTTTTTTAGGCTCAGGTATGGCTTCCAGAGAACAAGGATGGAGAGGTTGATTACAAGTGAAAAAAATGTTTATTTTCTCATTATGGTTAATAAATTAAATGTTTATTTTGGGGAACAGGGAAATCTTATGAGAAACTATTCAAAATATTTTTAAAAATTCATTAGGCCAAAAGAAAAAACAACTTAAAAAAATAGAGTTCCCATATGATCCAGCAATCCTACTCCTGGGCATATATCCAGAAAAGGCAAAAGTGTAATTTGAAAAGATACATGCATTGCAATGTTCATGGCAGTACTACTTAAATCGCCAAGATATGGAAGTAACTTAAATGTCCATTAATAGATGAATGTGTGTGTGTATATATATATATACACACACACATGTATATATATGTGTGTATGAATATTACTTTGCTATAAGAAGGGAAATAATGCCATTTGCAGCAATGTGGATGGACCTAGTGCAGGCTAAGTCACTTCGGTCATGTCCAAATATGTGTGACCCTACGGACTGCTGCCCTCCAGGCTCCATGAAATTCTCCAGGCAAGAATACTGGAGTGGGTTGCTGCATCGTCCTCCAGGGGATCTTCCCAACTCAGAGATTGAACCCATGTCTCTTAACTCTAACCTACATTTGCAGGCATGTTCTTTACCCCTAACACCACCTGGATGAACCTAGAGATTATCATATTAAGTGAAATCAGACAAAGACAAATATCATATGATATCACTTATATGAGGAATCTAAAAAAATGATACAAACGCCCTTATCTACATAACAGAAATAGACTTATAGACTCGCACACATAGAAAAGGAACTTACCAAATGGTTACCAAAGCGGAAATTGGGAAGGAAGGATAAATTACAAATTCGAGATTAACAGATGTAGACTACTGTATAAAATAAACAAGGACCCAGGAAACTATATTCAATATCTTGTAATAACCTATAGTAGAAAATAATCTGTAAAAGAATATATATATATTTAAAACTGAATCACTTTGTTGTACATCTGAAACATCGTAGTCAACTCTATTTCAATAAACAAAACATTAAAAGAAAAAAAATTGACCCCAAAAAACTTCTTTAAACAAAGGACTTCTTTAAATTATTTTTCTGGTGTCTTCTTCCTTTTCTCTGTTAGACATAAGTGTATTAAAGGTGAGGTGGGAGTATTGGAGGACCTGGAGTAAGGGCTTTTGAAATCTTAATAAAGTCAGGGAAGACAAACTCCATTCTGTTAATGTTCGTAACTTCAGAGAAGTGCAATTACAATGTCCAGTAGACATTAATAACTTTTTAAATACTTTGCTGTTTGTTTTAAGACAGGAAGTGATTATTACTCTTAAATCCATATTTGTTTTTCTTAAAGATCATATTATTCATCCATTGTTACATATTATTCATCATATTGTTACTGAGAATGCACACATACTGGGCTTGGACTTGGATGGCCAGAGTTAATAATAAATAAGCATCAAATGAAACAGTTAACATAAAAGTATTTTGTAATTTTAGATTATAAGAAAAATTAACCATCTGTGCTCCATAGAAGCAGTCACTGAAAGCATTGTATCATAATCCAATTTGTGTGCATGCACAGTCAGTCACTCAGTCATGTCTGACTCTTGGTGACCCCATGGACCGTAGCCCACCAGGCTTCTCTGTCCGTGGGATTTCCCAGGCAAGAATACAGGAGTGGGTTTCCATTTCGTCCTCCAGGTGATCTTCCCGACCCAGGGATTGAACCTGTATCTCTTGCATCTCTTGCATTGGCAGGTGGATTCTTTGCCTCTGCACCACCTGGGAAGCAAACCCAATTAGTTTAGTAATACTATTCAGCATGGGGCTTCCCAGGTGGCGCTGTTGGTAAAGAACCCACCTGCCAATACTAGATAACAAAATGTCTTTTTTAAATTTAATTTTATTTTTATACAATTTTAAAAAGTAACTCTCCATTTACAGCTATTGCAATATATAGGCTGTACTCCGTGTCTTACCATACGTCCTTGAGCCCATCTGACCCCCATTGGTTTGTACTTCTCTCCCTCCCACCCCTGTGATGCCGCCACCGGAGCTGGTAACCACACCTTTGTTCTCTATATCTGTAAAGCTACTTCTTTTTCATTTTCTTCACTAGTTTGTTGTACTTTTTAGATTTTACATAAAAATGTATCATACTCTATTGCCTTTCTCTTTTTGACTTATTTCACTTAGCATAATGTCCACCAAGTTCATCCATGTTGCTGCAAGTGGCAAAATTTCATTATTATTTATGCTGAGTAGTAATCTATTCTAAGTATATATATATATATATATATATAAGTATATAAATATATATAAGTATATATGTATATATAAGTATATATAAGTGCATGCATGTACATATATATGTATGCATATATATATGTATGTATATGTGTATGTATATATGTATGTATATACATATACATATATATTATATATATATATGTATATATATACATACACATATATATAATATACACATTTCCTTTATCCATTCATATATTGATGAACACATATTTGTTTCCATATCTTCACAACTGTAAATAACGTTTGCTATGAACATTGGAGTGCAGGTATTTTTCAAATTAGCTTTCACTCTTTTCATATATATCTCCAGGGAATTGCTGGGTCATGTGGTAGTGTTTCCCAAAGCAGCCACACCAATTCACGTTCCCACCAACAATGTACACGGGATCCCTCTAATCGACATCCTTGCCAATGCTTGTTATTTGCGTTTTATTTTTATGATAGCCTTCTGATAAGTGTGTGGTGATCTCTCATGGTGGTCTTGACCTGCATTTTCCTGATGATTAGTGAGGCTGAGCATCTTTTCATGTGTCTGTTGGCCTTTTGTATTTCCTCTTTGGAAAAAGTGTACTTTATTCAAAAATTAATTCATTTTTCTTCAAACATATTTAGTTATTCCAGTAATCTTTGGAAGGAGCTGAGATGTGATGAGTTCTCTTTTAGGAATATAATCTATGAGGAATAAACCAGATAAAGCCCCTGTTCTCTTTGGTCTTATATTCCAGGGAGGAGACAGGATCAATATGCAAATATGCAAACAAAACAACTGACAATTACAGATGACTGTGAGTATAGTGAAGAATGCCAATATGGCAGTGAAGGACCAGGGTGAGCAGACTTTAGGTGTTGTATATATGGCATGGAAGAAACTAACCAAATTTACATATAAAATGAACAAAGTAAATTGGATCATATTAAGCTGCCAGGTGAGGTCACTTCTTTCAAACATAGTGTCATGCTCAAATTACAAACTGCCATCTGTAAATCTCTTGAACGTTGTTGAAGCCCAGGGCAGGGAACTAAAAAATATGCTTAAATGGTGTATTAAATATTTTGAATTAAAGTTATCTGAGAAGCAGGTGGTGGGAAAAATAATACTAAAAAAGAAAAACAAAAAACACTCTGACCCTCCTTTCTTCCCCTGAAAGTTAGAAATAAATCTCCCATGTAAAACCCTCCCTTCTATACCGGGAGGATAGAAAGCATCCTTATAGCAGAGTTAGGGAACTGAAGGGAAAGAATGCTGTAAAAAAATACTATTGCTTCTTTACTTATCTGCTACCTGAAGCACAAGTGCCCCCACCCCTGTTTTGTTAAATCTTCATGAATAAATGCTTTTGTCTGAAAATGATATAAAAACAGCTTGTCGTGGTCATTTTAGGGGTCCTGCTTCTATGAGAACTCCATGCACATAAATTCAACTTTTTAAAAAATCTGTCAATCTGGCTTGTGTCAGTTTAACTATTAGACCAGCCAGAAGAACTCAGGGGGTAGTGTAGACTTTTCCCCTTCCCAGACACTTAGCAGGGTCTGCAGGATACTGGCTGGAGCATGCTTCCCTAGTCCCCTTCCCCACTGCTCCTGGGACCCCTGACCATCGTCAGCAGACACTAAGAGTTCTTATACCAAGTCAGCTTCCTGACCTCTGCCTGCAAGTTCAGATAGGAGGAAAAAAAGCAAGAGTCCTTTTTCTCTCTTATCTCTAAACTTAGATTAACTGGAGAAAATATTTGTGAAATGGGATCCTTGACTCTGGTATTCGGTAAAAAGATCACTCAATTTTTACTGATGCTTTCCTCCCAGAGGTGGTCATTATTTTCCTTTGTTTTTGTGTGTTGTGTCTTTTGTCATAGGAGGAAGAACCATAGGAAAAAACAGTAGATAGAGACCCATTATAAATCTGCTTTATTGACTACGCCAAAGCCTTTGACTGTGTGGATCACAACAAACTGGAAAATTCTTCAAGAGACGGGAATACCAGACCACCTGACCTGCCTCCTGAGAAATCTGTATGCAGGTCAAGAAACAACAGTTAGAACTAGACATGGAACAACAGACTGGTTCCAAATCGGGAAAGGAGTATGTCAAGGCTGTATATTGTCACCCTGCTTATTTAACTTATATGTAGAGTACATCATGGAAACGCTGGGCTGGGTGAAGCAAAAGCTGAGATTAAGATTGCTGGGGAAAATATGAATAACCTCAGATATGCAGATGACACCACTCTTATGGCAGAAAGTGAAGAACTAAAGAGCCTCTTGATGAAAGTGGAAGAGGAGAGTGAAAAATTGGCTTAAAGCTCAACATTCACAAAATTAAGATCATGGCATCCAGTCTCATCACTTCATGGCAAATAGACGGGGAAACAATGGAAAGAGTGATACTTTATTTTTCGGGGCTCCACAATCACTGCAGATGGTAACTGCAGCCATGAAATTAAAAGATGCTTGCTCCTTGAAAGAAAAGCTATGACCAACCCAGACAGCATATTAAAAAGCAGAGACGTTACTCTGCCAACAAAAGTCTGTCTAGTCAAAGCTATAGTTTCTCCAGTAGTCATGTATGGATGTGAGAGTTGGACTATAAAGAAAGCTGAGCACTGAAGAACTGATGCCTTTGAACTATGGTGTTGGAGAAGCCTCTTGAGAATCCCTTGGACAATAAGGAGATCCAACTAGTCCATCCTAAAGGAAATCCATCTTCGGTGTTCGTTGAAAGGACTGATGCTGAAGCTGAAGCTCCAATACTTTGGCCACCTGATGTGAAGAGCTGACTCACTGGAAAAGAACCTGATGCTGGGAAAGATTGAAGGTGGGAGGAGAAGGGGATGACAGAGGATGAGATCATTGGATGGCATCACTGACTCGATGAAGATGAGTTTGAACAAGCTCTGGGAGTTGGTGATGGACAGGGAAGCCTTGTGTGCTGCGGTCCATGGGGTCACAAAGAGTCACTGAAATCTGTAGTTTGAGCTGGCCTCACAGACACAGGTGTGTTCATGCCGCATCAGAGTAAAGCTTGTTTAAACAAGGCTTGTGGGTGTTTCATGTAAAAACTGGATGGGGTTTTTCCTACTGTCTTGTTCTATATCCTTAGAGCTTAGCCTTGTGACAGTGAGAATATGCTCTCTGGTCTCTGCCATCTAAAAGGTGCACTTACTGGGGTGCAACTGGTGACCAGTTGAGTAAAATGGGGTTCCGAGCAAGAAGTCAAAGAGCAGTCTCTTTGTCCACCCCCTCCAGCTCTTAAGGAATTTTGTCATAAGGGTTCCTAGTCCATAAGTGGCCTTCGTAAAACTGAGTAATCTCCCTTACTTATTTATTAGTGCTAGAAAAGTGTCATTCCAGTAGCCTGTTCAGTGTCACAGATAGATTAGTGGGTCTGTAATTAGAGGTGTCACACATTCTCATGGCAAATGGGAGACACCATTTTCATGACAGCATTCTTAGTGCCTATAGCAGCACAGAGTTTTACTCTCTTAGGTTAGCTCTGGAAGTGAAATTTCTGGACCTCGTGAGGCTACATACTCTCTTGTGAGATGTCTCTTCATCTTTAGTTAAGCCATAACAAAAGGTTTATTGTCTCAGCCCCTATTTGAGAATAATATAAGATCTAACTTGTCAATAACCAGATGATGTGTCTTTAAAGTTGCATTTGGCATACTAGGTCACTTCAGTTATGCACGACTCTCTGTGACCCCATAGACTTTAGCCCACCAGGCTCCTCTGTCTGTGAGATTCTCCAGGCAAGAATACTGGAAGGGTTGCCATTTCCTTTCTAGGGATCTTCTCAGCCCAGGGATTGAACCTGGTCCTCATGTATTGCAGGCAGATTCTTTACCATCTGAGCCTCCAGAGGAGCCCCCTTAAAAACTGGCTACATTAAAAAAAAAATATTTTGAGAGTCCTCATCATAAACAGCCGTCATAGGTACTTATGGGAGGGGATAATTGAAAGGAGAAGACACACATGCCTCATATATACATCTGATGGTTAAACTTAGAGAATTCCTTATTAAGATGAAAGAACAGAAATTAGACTAAAAAAAAAGACCCATTGTAAAATTCCTTTCTTAAAGGGAAAAAAAAAGTCATCTACTTCCTCAGCAATCCCCCAGACCCTTCCACAAGGAGATAAGAAATAGACCCTCTGGAAACCCATATTCAAGGGCTAACAGAAACAACTACTTTTGTCTTAAAAAATCTCTAAAAACGAGAAGTACAACTCTAGAAATAAGACAAAGCCCACCTATCTCTACCAATTCCCAAACTCACTAATTCCTCTCAAAATGCTTATAGATATTATAAAAGCTTAGGATATGGAGCAAAATTGTCCTGTTCTTGAGGGAAAATAAAGAAATATTTGAAAACAGACTTTATGTATGGTTAGGTCTAAGACTGGAATAAATTTAATTAAGGAAGTGAGCTTTAATATACAAAGTTAGCAGATGCAAAATTAATATTTAGTTTTTCTCTCTGTTAAAAGAACAAAGTTTTCTTAGATTATTGATCTGCTCTTAATGAGAAATTGTAAACAAAGATTTTCTTTACCTTTAACGTAATCTGTCTAGAAAAATAAAGATCAATATTTTATCTTTAACATGTCTTTGATTACCTAAGGGAAAAAACTGAACCTTTTCAATATAAAAGAGTTTCACAACTATTTACATTTCTTTATTTTCCCATAAAGCCTTTGTCACTTTGATTAAATGGATAACTAAACATTATTTTATGACATATAATTCTATTTGATCATTTTAAAACCTTTCTGATATCCCTGACAAACTTCCCCCAAATCAAATTCTAAATGAAGCCTTATTGACCTAAAAATAACTTCGGGTTTTTCCAAAGGGCCCTGGAATACCTTCAAAGATCTGTTTTCTTTCCTTATGAAAGAGAGATTAAATGAATTAGGCTTATTTGTTATGTTAAATTATATGGGAAGTATTGTTAAATAAATGATGGCAAAAATTCTTAGATTATATTGTATAAGTAAGTAAATGTTATTAATATAAGTGTTCTAAAGATTACATCAAATTTTTGAAATTTGGATATATCCAAATATAATGTTATCAGTCACAGTTATAGTTATTATCTTAAGATATTGTATGTTACAGTGATAACCAAATATCCTTGTCATTTGTATTGCAGTGAAACAGATATTTAATAATGGACATTTAAAAATCATTTATCACTCACAGTTATTGTATTTTTTTTAATTTACTTTTTTTATTGAAGGATAATTGCTTTACAGAATTTGTTGTCTCTGTCAAACCTCAACATGAATCAGCCATAGCTATACATATATCCCCTCCCTTCTGAACCTCCCTCCCCTCTCCCTCCCCACCCCACCCCTCTAGGTAGATACAGAGCCCCTGTTTGAGTTTCCTGAGCCAGACAGCAAATTCCCGTTGGCTACCTGTTTTACATATGGCAATGTAAGCTTGCATGTTATTCTTTCCATACATCACGCCCTCTCCTCTCCTCGCCCCATGTCCATAAGTCATTCTCTATGCCTGTTAGGTGCTTTTACAAAAGCTTCTTGCAAATGTGTTTTATCTTCAGTGAAATTCATGGAAATATGCCTGCAAGCGGGCTAAGTAGCTTCAGTCATGTCTGACTCTTTGCAACTCTAAGGACTGTAGCTGCCAGGCTCCTCTGTCCATGAGATCCTCCAGGCAAGAATACCAGAGTGGGTTGCCACGCCCTCCTCCAGGGGGTCCTCCTGACCCCAGCGAGCAAACCTGGGTCTCTTACATCTCCTGCATTGGCAGGCGGTTCCTCACCACTAGCATCACTGGTAAGCCCCTCATGGAATCAATAAAACCACTTGGACAAATAGCTTTACGGGGTTCCCAGCAGCCTAACCGTGTGAGTAAGGAAGGTCCCTTCCCAAAAAGGCAAGGAACATCAGAAAATTTCAGGGACCCCAAGAAGAAGAATTCCCACAAAACTATTTGTTACACCAAATGAATTAAGAGGGGTAGGGGGAAATTCCTTCACTCCAACGGTGTTGTTCAGCCGCTCAGTCACATCTGAGTCTTTGCAACCCATGAACTGCAACACACCAGACTTCCCTGTCCTTCACTATCATACATTACATAATAAATGTTGATTCATTATTTTCTATTGTAAGAAAGAAAATCTGAAATTCATCATTTTCTTGCAGGATTTTTATGAAAAAAAATTAGTTGAGAGATTGAGGGAAAAGGCAACTATATAGTTTTCTTATTTGGGAAGAACACAGGTTTGTGATATTAGAGGTCTGGTTTCAGGCCTGCTTCTTTCCTAATTGTGATCTTGGGAAACCTTATTTTCTGCATCTGTATAACACAAGTGTATGAAAAGGTGACCTCTATTATTCCTTGCTTCCACTGAATGCATGAATCTGAATATAAACAAATACTTGGTTCTGTTTAAATTGTTTTTCCTTGAAGAGAGTTAATCCTATATTTAAAAAGCAATTAAGTCAAAAGCAAAGACAGGATTAAAGCAAAGTCAAGGACCATAAGGAAATATACCCTTGGTAAAACAGATATAAAGCTTTCTTTAAAATTGTTTATGACTGAAGTTGCCTAATCTAGGGAGGAAACAAAGGGGATGTCAAATATATGTGATTAAAATCCTACAATCGCTAATTAGCTGTGTAACATTGTGCAGGTTTTTCTCTTTTTAAAATCTACTTCAAGCATCATTTTTCTCATCTATGAAATAGATACTAGGAATAAATGAAAAAATTTTTAATATACCCAGCCAAAGAAGGCATCCAGTAAATGCTAAGTTCAGGTAGATCTCACTTAGCGGCAACTGAAAGTGTGTTTTTCCCCTAACACCTTTCAGCGAGGATAGTAGAGAGATCTCTCTTATATTACTCTAAACCTAGAAATAGCTACAATTGGACCCCAAGGATAATTTTAATAAATGCCTGAAAGAGGATACCTAGTAGACTCCTCTAAATTTCAGTTGGACTTAAGTAACAAATTTTTCAAAGGGATTAGTTTTTAAATAACCTAGAGTGCTGATTCATTTAATACTCTTGTTTTCAAGAAAATACCTGGTGTGATAAATGAGCAGAAATGTTATACATACATTTTTCATACACTTGTTTCTTTTTATTATGTTCCTTTATTTGGTATATTTTTGCTCACTTAGTCTTTTTTCTGTCCTATCTATTTCGAAAAGCTAAGGTATTAGATGAGCCCTAAATAGGGACAAAATATGAGGTCTTTAAAATCAGATATTTGAAAGAGAGAGTTAAGTGGCTCTCTGAATGACTTGCAAACATTAATTTCTTCACCTTACTTACTACCTTGTAGTGGTGGGGGGTTATTCGTTAAGTCATGCCCAACTCTTGCGACCCCATGGACTGCAGCCTACCAGGCTCATCTGTCCATGGGGTTCCCCAGGCAAGCTGCCATTTCCTACTACCTTGTCAGTCAGTCAGTTCAGTCGCTCAGTCGTGTCCGGCTCTTTGTGACCCCATGGACTGCAGCACGCCAGG
The DNA here is from genome assembly GCF_963930625.1 of Muntiacus reevesi. NCBI lineage: Eukaryota > Metazoa > Chordata > Mammalia > Artiodactyla > Cervidae > Muntiacus > Muntiacus reevesi. Next base: position 21,290,577 of record NC_089257.1, on the reverse strand, counting down.
CCTCCCTGTCCATCACCAACTCCCAGAGTTTACTCAAATTCATGCCCATCGAATCAGTGATGGCATCCAACCATCTCATCCTCTGTCGTCCCCTTCTCCTCCTGCCCTCAATCTTTCCCAGCATCAGGGTCTTTTCCTTGTAGAAATGTGTAAAAATATAGTGAAATAATGTACATGAAAGTATTTACACATTTGTTATATCAAACAAAAGAGTAATTATTACTATAAAAATAATGATATCAGTTTTGTCATTTGTACTATTGAACACTTGGTTCATTGGAAAAGTAAATTTTACTTGGTCACTTAATGATAATTACATAGAATTAAAAATCTGTTTTCTATAAACATCAAAGTAGATCCAGGAGTTTTCACAAGGATTAAGCATAGCAAAAAAAAGAACATCTACTACCCAAACTAAAGAATTTTAGGCCAATAGTACAGCCAAAACAACAGATAGCATTTTAGCACTTCTAGATTAATTTTCTATTATAGTAAGAGGCAAGTTTAATCCTTTAAAACAAATTCTAATGGGTTTTCAGAGAGGGTGTAAGAAGTTGAAGGGAGACCATTTCCTCCACCTATGAATGAAAAATACTCTCTGCTGTATCAGTAAAGAAGGCTTGAAGCAGCCATCAAGCCACTGCATCCACCCCCTACCCCATGGTGAGCCCCAAGGGGATGCAGGATGGGGACAAAATGGGCCGTCCACTGCCAAGGCCCCGACAACTGCAGCCACCCTGCAAGGAGGCACCTTCAGGGAACTCAGGATGCGAAAGAAAAGGATGCGGGCCCTAGAGAGTGAATATCAAAAGAATCATTTCAATGACTCTTACATCTGCCGATACACAGAAGAGTGCCAAATTCATTAACTTGCGATGTCTAATTTTCATTAATTAACAATAATCTTTTGAAGTTTAGACTACTCTTGTTTTGTGGTTAAAAACTCCTATATATCCTAACTCCTGCCTTACCTCTCCAGAGCAGTCACTCAGAGCTATCTGAGACTCTGTCTCCCCAAAATTAAGTCCTAAGAAAATCCACAGCATACAATATAATCCTCCACTTCTAGATTGTATATATGTTTTTAACTGACATAACCTAACCATCAGAAAAAAAAAAAAAAGAAACTGTAAGCTAAAAAAATAATGAAATAAAGTAAATTACAGTTTCTAAAAACCCACCAGAGTACAAAAGCTGAGGGTACAAAAAGCCCAAGTAAACTAAATTTCAGAAAGAGACAATATCTAGGTGAGAAGACCCACGTCTGGTTTCATTCCTAATAAAATGGCAGAAAAAGAGTAAATGTACCATAAATGCGGGTAAAGAGAAAAATGTAAACATTAAAAAAATAAATAAATAAATAAAACCAAAAAACAACTTCCATTGTATCTGTTGGGTTGCATGATGTCTCACAACTCAAAAGGGTCACATTCACAGAATAAGTCTCTGTTCACTGAACTTCTTTCCCTGGGTTCTTGGGTGTCTATACAACCCCAGAACACCCAAGGCTGAACACAGGTAAATCCTTTCTATTTGTGCCAGCCCTTCAAGTGCCCAAAGCAGTGAACTGCTCTGGGATTAGGGCATGAAAGCTGAGAAAGAATCTTGGGGAACTTTAGGTATTATTTCATGAATGGCATCAACTCATGGAAGATGGGGGACAGTGATGGAGGGAGAAGAAAAATCTCCTGTGGTGATGAAATTAGAAAAGGGCTGAAGAAGGAAAACAATTCCTCAGAGACTGACAGCATCTGTGACCATAGTAAAAACATAAATAAACAAAAACAAAAAGAGAGAGAGAGAGGAAACTCTTCCAAGAAGTGAAGTGAAGTCGCTCAGTCGTGTCTGACTCTTTGCAACCCCATGGACTGTAGCGTACCAGGCTCCTCCATCCATGGAATTTTCCAGGCAAGAGTACTGGAGTGGGTAGCCATATTCCTTCTCCAGGGGATCTTCCCAACCCAGGGATCGAACCCAGGTCTCCCGCATTACAGGCAGATGCTTTACCATCTGAGCCAACAAGGAAGCCCAAGTTAAAGAAACATGTTAATGAGCTAATCTCCCAAGCCTTGCTGTAAAGAGGCGAGACAATGTGACCCATGATTTAGAAAACAAAATCAATAGAGGCAACCACTGTGAGTTAAGCAAGCAATTACGGTCAAGCAAGAAAATCACACATCAGAAACTCAAGTATTCCGAGTAAAAGTGGATAAACATAAGGAAGATTGAAATAGCTGTTGACTGATTGCAAAAAGAAATAAATGGAAGAAAAACGGCAAAATTATCTTTAAAATAAAGAATGACATAAAAGGAAGCCCAGGGAGAGCATATTTTCCAAAAGGGGCATTGATGCTAGGAATTAGAAGAAACCCAAATAAATGAAATCAAAGTAAGAAGTAGGTAAAAATTATAGTTACTGTAATTGATTATAGAAGATAGTCAATGGATAGTCAATATACATATTACATGATTCTTTGAAGAGAAAAAAGCATAATAAAATAAACAAAACTAATGTTTAGAACCAAAATATAAGAAACTCCAGAAATTAGGAAAAAAAAAAAAAAAAAACACCCACACAATTTATTATTAAAAGAGAAGCAGCTGGCCCTAAAATGTTAAAAAGAAAATGCTTGCCTCATAATAAGTATTACACAAACTAAAACAGTCGTGAAATACTATTTCATCCCTATCAATTTGGCAAAAATTTATGTTTGACAATATCTCTATTGGAAAGACTAAAAAGAAAGATATTCTCAAATATCTGGTCTGAGTACAAAATGTACACATTTGTTGTTTGAAGACTTTCCAATATCTCAAAAAATTTTTGTTCTCTTATTCAATAATCTTATTTCTAGGAATCTCTATTAAAGATACATCTTCAGAAATAAAATAGGCACAAGATTATTAACTGTAGTAGTGTTTCTAATGGTAAGATATTTTAAACAATTCCAATGTCCATTCACGGGACAGAAAAACAATGGAATATTACGACATCTAAAACATAGACACTAAAACATTTCCAACATGGAAATGAATCAAGGGAGTTTTCTGTATCCTGTTTTGTAGCAATCTCCAAGAGCAAAAGGACTTCCCAGGTGGCACAGTGGTAAAACAATCTGCCTGCCATTGCAGGAGACACAAGAGACCTGGGTTTGATCCCTGGGTGGGGAAGATCCTCTGGATTAGGAAGTGGCACCCCACTCCAGGAGCTTGCCTGGGAAATCCCATGGACAGAGCAGCCTGGCAGGCTATAGTCTGTGGGGTGGCAAAGAGTCAGAAATGGCTGAATGATTGGATGTGTGTGCATATATTTAGTGTGGCAAAGGGGTCAGAGAGTGTCATGCAAATAACAAGATTTACTTACCACACCTACTGTTAACATACTACTGACTATATTAGACTATATTAACAGTAGGGCAATGTCAAAGAAAGTTCAAACTCTATACAATTGTGCTCATTTCACATGCTAGCAAGGTCATGCTCAAAATCCCTCAAGCTAGGCTTCAATAGTATGTGTATCAAGAACTTCCAGATGTACAAGCTGGATTTAGAAAAGGCAGAGGAACCAGAGATCAAATTGCCAACATCTGCTAGATCTTTAAAAAAGCAAGAGAGTTCCAGAAAAACATATATTTCTGCTTTATTTACTACGCTAAAGCCTTTGACTATGTGGATCACAATAAACTGTGGAAAATTCTTCAAGAGATGGGAATACCAGACCATCTGACCTGCTTCCTGAGAAATCTGCATGCAGGTCAAGAATAAATAGAACTGAACATGGAACAACGGAGTGGTTCAAAATTAGGAAAGGAATATATCAAGACTGTATATTATCACGTTGCTTGCTTAACTTATATGCAGAGTATATCACACAAAATTCCGGGTTGGATGAATCACAAGCTGAAATAAGATTTTCTAGAGAAATATCAAAAATCTCATATATGTAGATAATACCACCCTAATGACTGAAAGGGAAGGGGAACTAAGGACTCTTAATGAAGGTGAGTGAGGAGAGTGAGAAAGATGGCTTAAAATTCAATATTCATTAAACTAAGATCATGGCATCCAATCCCATCACTTTATGGGTAATAGATGGGGTAAAGTGGAAACAGTGACATATTTTATTTTGGGGGGCTCCAAAATTACTGCAGACAGTGACTGCAGTTCTGAAATTAAAAGATGCTTACTCCTTGGAAGAAAAGCTATGACAAACCTAGACAGGGTATTAAAATGCAGAGACATCACTTTGCCAACAATAGTCCGTATAGTCAAAGCTATGGTTTTTCCAGTAGTCATGTATGCATCTGAGAGCTGGACCATAAAGAAGGTTGAATGCTGAAGAACTGATGCTTTTGTATTGTGGTGCTGGAGAAGACTCCTGAGAGTCCCTTGGACAGTAAGGGGATCAAATTAGTCAATCTTAAAGGAATTCAACCTTGAATATTGATTCAGAGGACTGACACTGAAGCTGAAGTTCCAATACTTGGGCCGCTTGATGTGAAGCGCTGACTCACTGGAAAAGACCCTGATGCTGGGAAAGACTAAGGGCAGGAGAAGGGGAGAACAGAGGATGAGATGGTTGGATGGCATCACTGACTCAGTTGGCAAAGAACAGGACACAACTTAGCTACTTAACAACAGCATGCAGTTAGAATTAATTTTTAAATCTCACAGTATAACATAAACAAGCAAATTTTTAAATACTATTGGGCAAAAAATTTTAGTGTCAAAGAAAAGACATATAGATTTGCTAGCACCATTTACTGGAACAGCCTTGTATAGCATACTGGAAGACCTGCAGTTCAGATCTTGGCTAATTCCAAGCAGGGAGGATGGAGGGTGAACCTGGGACTTCTAGCTGTGCCTGAAAAATCACGTGGGGTTCTAAGAAAAAGACACATAAGCAAACTTAAAGGGTCACTTTCTGGCTAAATTTGACACTGTTTAAGCCTAAAGAGAAAAATGACCCTTGATTTTAAAACATTGAAAGGATAAAAAATAGGGTAATAATTAAAACAAAAGAGGGAGGCACACACACCCCTTTTGTGTGATGGCAATCACTTTTGCCTTCACTGGTAGAGATTGTTGTACCAGTGTGTTAATGCTGGTACCAACTGAAAGTTGGTAATAAAATGTAATTAAACATTACCCCTTTTTTTTAAAAAAAGAAAAGATTATATGTTCATATTCTGCTGCTGTGGCAAGTTCTTTCGTCAGAAAAATACTTGCTAATATGTGGGGTGAATATGATACAAAGACCTTATTTTGAAATCCCCTCAAAACCATCCTCCCCAGTAGCTCCCACGGTAAAGAGCCTGCCTGCAATGCTGCAGACCTGGGTTCGATCCCTGGGTCGGGAAGATCCCCTGGAGGAGGAAATGGCAACCCACTCTAGGATTCTTGCCTGGAGAATCCCATGGACAGAGGAGCCTGGCGGGCTACAGTCCATGGGGTTGCAGAGTTGGCCACAACTGAGTGACTAACACACACACCTAAAACTCATTCTTCCAGAGAGTGATGAATACTAAAACCAGTGGTCTCATGACACCAAAGAGCCATGCTACAGTTTATTTGCTAATATCCAAGAGAAAAATAAACCTTCTCAAAGAAACAATCTGCCAACCGTACTTTCACAAAGTTCTCAGAATCACTAATATTGACACAATCTGACAATACATGCCCCCTGATATGATGCAAAATACACAGTATTGCTTTTCAAGTTTTCTTGCCAAAGGTAAAATATCAAGCCTTTAGATGCAACTTACATTTTACAGAATAAAGGAAATAGAAAACAAAGTTAACACACTCCATGAGGAATCAATCTGACAAAAAATATAAAACATTCTATTGGACAACTGGCCTGCTTTCTTCAAAAAGTCAGTAACTGGGGAAAATGAGGGATGGTAGATTAGAAAAGACTGAAAAATACCTAATAAATATGATACACAAACTTAACTTTAACTCTCTGGTTTTAAAAAATATTCTATCGGATTTTTTTGAGGCAAAGGAGGAAATTTAAGCACTAGCCCTTGTATTAGCTAATATTAGAAAATTATTATCTTTTAATTGTGATGCTATTGAGGTGAGGAATATTATTTTTAGAAGAAACTTGATGATTTTAGAGTAAATCATCATGAGTTGTGTGGTTTACTTTCCATCTCTCAACTGGTTGAAAAGATTAGATGTAAAGAAAGATAAATAAAGGGATACACGAATAGAGTAGCAATTATGAGCAAATAATATTAAATACAGTTACTTTTCAAATGAGATAATTATTACTATTCTTAATATCTTAAAATTCTTTAAATGTTTGTACATTTTCATAATAAAAGTTTTATTGTGATTACCTCTAATGTAAATATCTCTAGAGGAGAAATTACAACTTCTTTGAATGATATTCAAATTACAATGGCTTTCTGGTTAGCCTGGCTTTAGTTAGCTGACTAAACAATGTTCACTCGCTTCATCTTTTTGATATTAGAAAGTAGAAATTGTGTCCTACTGGAAACTTCCTTGGCAAATTGGGGAAACCAGTGTGGGTAAGCAACGTTATTTGGTGTAGCACCCCAGAAAGCCCTTTAATTCTTTTTTATTCTTGGTTTCAATTGGAAGGTAAACTCAATGACTAAAAGAAGGTTTGGCTATACTAGTTCATGAGGAAACATGCCAAGGATTGTGGACTAAAAGATATAAGATGCCCAGTCCCCTGTGTGTGTGTGTGTGTGTGTGTGTGTGTGAATGTTTTACTGTTACACTTAATTTAATATTTAATGAGAGAAAACTAAAACTTTTGTGTTCATACTGCTGTAGCTTTAAGGATTCTATTATTTTTAGTTTAACCTAAACCTAACAAATACAGCCTTATAAAGATTTTACTGTCCGGATTCTGATTGTGACTCTGTAAAGAATATTTTCATGGTTATCTGTCATTGCCTGATTAACAGCCTTTAAATGTTACCATGTTACCTCATGTGGCTAAAAAAAAAAAAAAAAACAAAAACACTTTGCAGATGTACTTACACTAAGAATCATGAAATGGTGAGACTATCCTGAGTTACTAGGTGAACGTTCAATGAAATCGTATGCATTCATAACCCCTCTCAGAAAGAGAGAGAGTCAGAGCATAATCAGAGAAGAGAAGGCAATGTGACCGGGAAGACAGACATTGGTCTGGTGCTTGTAAAGCCAAAGAATCCTTGGAGTCACCAGAAGCTGGAAGAAGCAAGAAATGGCTTCTCCTCTACAGCCTGCCAAGGGGAGCAGCCGGACCAGAACCTCCATTTCAGTGAAACTGATAATCGGCCTTTGGCCTCTAGAACAGTGAGAACACAAATTTCTGTTGTTTAAGCCATGTCATTTGTAGTAGATTTGTCACAGCGACCACCAGAATATAATACAATATTTCCACATGTAGAAGCAGTTAGTCAGTTTCATGGTTTTTTTTTTTTTTTTTTTTTTCTTCACATTTATAGCATCTCAACTGGATTGTATTCTACAAGTTAGCTAGAATTCTAGCTAAATTCTCACATTATATCTTACATTAACATCTGATTAAAGACACGCTCTAAGGCAAAATTAAAGAGTTCTACATTCTCTGGGATTCCCTAGTGGCTCAGCTGATAAACAATCCACCTGTAATGCAGGAAACCTGGGTTTGATCCCTGGATTGGGAAGATCCCCTGGAGACGGGAATAGCTACCCACTCCAGTATTCTGACCTGGAGAATTACATGGACTGTATAGTATAGTTCATGGGGTCTCAAAAAGTCAGACACAACAGAGCGACTTTCACTTATACTTTCTACATTTTCTGATGTTTTCAATCACAGCAAAAAGAGCTACTGATTGCTTCCTCTGTGTTGGTGCTCGCTTATCTCAACTAACCTGAACAACTTAATGAGATAAAGACTTCGCTAGTTTCCTATTTAAGGATGACCAAACAGTGACTTGCCCATGGCTACAGTAGTGGCAGGGCCCCTCTCAAGGTCAGAGTTGTCTGACTCCACAGTCTGTACTTTTAAGCAATGTAACTCACTATCTCTGAAAAGGAAGACTTGACCTTGGACTTGAGCCTACCTCAGGACACTTGATGCATGCGTCTGTGTGTGCTCAGTCACTTGGCCATGTCCCAACTCTTTGAACCCCATGGACTGTAGCTTGCCAGGCTCCTCTGTCCATGGAATTTTCAACACAAGAAATACTGGAGTGGATTGCCATTTCCTACTCCAGGGGATCTTCCCATCCCAGGGATCTAACGCATGTCTCCTGCATCCTCTGCATTGGCAGGTGAATTCTTTACCACTGAGTTACCTGGGAAGCCTTGGCATATATCAGTTATCTTCTTTTTCTAATTCATTGGCATAAAGTATGAAATCGGGCTTCCCTTATAGCTCAGTCGGTAAAGAGTCAAACTGCAATGCAGGAAACCTGGGTTCCATTCCTAGATCGGAAAGATCCCCTGGAGAAGGAAATGGCAACCCACTCCAGTGTTCTTGCCTGGAGAATCCCAAGGACAGAAGAGCCTGGCAGGCTACAGTCTATGGGGTTGCAAGAGTTGGACACGACTGAGACTGAGTGCTAAGCACCCACAAGGTATGAAATATATTTCTGTTTACAAGTTGGAACTGGGAGCTGTCACATCTCCTGGTTATTAATTTTTACCAGGTACTACAGTGTGATCAGATTTCAGCAGGTTTAAGACCTTATTAAACATAAATTTCAGTAAACTATGATAAATGAAGACATCTTTGATACATCATTAACACAGAGGTTAGGTAGAATTTGGCACCTGAAGAGTTAGGGAGCAAAGAGATTCTAAAAGGTATGCACAAAGCGATCTACTATCATTTATGGAATTTTCAAGCTATTATCAAATAGGTCAAAAGTAACCTGATCCAAGATGTGCATCTTCATTTACAATAAAAAACTAGCAATTAAAAATATGACCAGAATATATCTGAGTAATTAATTTAGAATCTTGTTCATAAAAAATAAGTTGTTCAGAGTATTTTTGTTTAATCTAGTTTCAAATTTTATACTGAGCTCTACAAGTTCAAGAATTTCTTTTTTTTATAAGAAAAAAAAGTCATCCTGATTCATGGGAAAAATACTTTAATACTATTTACTCATTAATTTTAAGATATCATTTTATTAGTGCTTTGCATTTTCTAAACTTTCCTACAAAATTATATAATCTCAAACCCATAATATTGTAAGGTGTGTATATTATTATCAACATCCAAGCTATGGGTGAATAAAGTGAATTTCAAGATTTTAAGTAGCTATCCATACTCACATAGCAAATAAATGTTAAATTAGCTCTTGAAGTCTTTCAGATTTCAAAGGCTACACAGAGTTCTAACTGCATCATCAGGCCAAGGAGCTATAAGAAAATCTCAGTGGTGGGAAAATATATTAGCTAGAAAAGAACAAATAGAATTTGCATGTGTCTAAGCACTTGGCAAATGTAACTTCAGTTCTTCTGGCTTAATTTGAGTCATTTAAAGTCACAAGGGATTAAAAAAAAGGAAATAAAAAGATCTGCATTGACCTTCCTGGCACATTGTCCTTGCAACTCTGTAACTTGTACAACAAAACCCATTAAATCTCTCTAGGCCTTTGACCCCTACTCAGATAAGAGACCACACATTCTCATGGGGGAAATACAAGAGTCTTTTGTCAGCAATTTATTTACAAAGTAACAGTGAATCAACCTTGCTAACAGACTATGGTATTGTAGTTCTTCAATAATGGGTTCTTTTTTATTCAACAGTAATTTGGATGTTGTCCAGTATTTCATTTCTCCCAGAACTGAAACTTTTACCCTTGGCCCTATGACCCCCAGGAACAGAATCTATTCTTTCTGCTGCTGGATCTCATGAATCTTGCCTGCCTGTTTGGGTTTTTGAGTAACTGAATCCTAGATGAGTTTCTCTGGTTTATCCCTTGGACTTCTGTACTTTGGGTTCATTTTTGGACTTCTTTCTTTCTGTCCTTCCTACTTTCTGAGCCTTAAATCCTTCACTAAAGCATGCTCTCTAACACCGTCCTTTGCCCTGCCCATCCAGGAGTTCATCCTTGTCTCACCAACTTTCCACGGCTGCCTAATTCATATTTTCATCTTTCTCTGGTTTGAATTCTTTACCATCTAAGCTACCAGGCAAGAGCAATGATAAACTTGGATAGTGTGTTGAAAAGCAGAGACATGACTCTGCTGACAAAGGCTCGTATAGTCAGGGCTATGGTCTTCCCAGTGGTCAGGTACGGTTTCGAGAGCTGGACCATAAAGAAGGCTTTATGCCAAAGAACTGATGCCTTCAAACTGTGGTGCTGGGGAAGACTCATGACAGTCCCTTGGACAGCAAGGGGATCAAACCAGTCCATCTTAAGGGAGATCGACCCTGAATATTCACTGGAAGGACTGATACTGAAGCTGAAGCTCTAGTATTTCGGTCATCTGATGCACACAGACAACTCATTGGAAAAGTCCCTGATACTGGGAAAGACGGAAAGTGGAAGGAAAAGAGGGCATCGGAGGATGAGATGACTGGACGGCATTACCAATGCAATGAACATGAACGCGGGCAAACTCTGGGAGATGGTGAGGGACCGGGAGGCCTGGTGTGCTGCTGTCCACGGGGTCTCAAAGAGTCAGATACGACTGGGCAACTGAACAACAGCTGGTTTGGATGCTCTGAGGGTGGTCCAGTGGTATTACGAAGGTTTCTCCTTGATTTCTTTTTTAGAGTATGATGTAACATAATTTTAAATGTTTGTAGAGTTTGTGAAGGTTTCATTTTTACTTTTTATAAAAAGGAGCATGGTAGATGATAGTATCATATATTTGAGGCTCAGATAGAGTTAGGTAAATCCATTTAATCACTACATAATTGAGGAAGCCACCTGGAAATAAACAGTTCCTTTCTTTTCTGTTGGGTTTATGCACCACATTGATAGTCACCAGGTCCTACCTATTTTTTCCTTAATTTCTGTCAAGCTTGGCTTCATCGAGCCCATCATACTGCACTACGTTAGCTCAAGCCTTTGTAATTTTCCACCTTTGTCACATGGAGACTTGTAATGGGCCTTCTTGCCATAAATTTTACTCCTTTTAAATTTCATTCGCATCACTCCTTCTGTGATCTCCCTTGATTTTAAACAACATTCTCTGACTAGAATATCCTTTCCTTTTCTACTAAGAATTTCTACTCATTTTTCATAACTCAGTTTAGCTACTACCACTCATGGGAATCTTTAACAACCTGCTTTACTATTCTCTTTCTCTGTCCCACACATACTCACCAACTCTCTGGGTCAGGAGGATCTCTTTACGTTATCCTGAATAATCCCCCGAAATATATCATTATTTATCATTTTTTATATGATTTTATCCTCCAATGTTTGAACTTATTATTTCTGTAAATCTGGTTCCTAGTACTATACTTTGAACTTATTAATTACCCCCAAAACATTTGTCATGCAAAAATGGAAGTTACCACTGCAACTCTCAGAAACAATTGAGAACTCACAATAAGGGGAACTCTGCTTTATTCTTCAGTAACTTGTACTTTTTTAATATCATTTCTTTCTTCAATTCCAGCTATGAGTCTAATATGTCAGCTTTCATTTGCTGTTTGACTACCATTAAGGCAAGGAAATAGGATACTTTTGTTGACAAGATTTTATGATTTCTGCTCTGATAAGTAGTAAGTGAACTGGTCATCCATTCATTCACTTATTCATTTAATACATAGTTATTAAGTATTCACTATGTATTTGGACCTCTATTAAGGAGAACTGGATACCAAAAAATAGGCCTTCAAGCTCACAATATAATAGAAATGTACAGTTGTAAATGCCTACTCTTCCCCTCTGACTGTCTTATGGAGAAGGAGTTCCTCTATATATACAAATATATAAAAAATATGTACATATATTCATGCAAAGATATGAGTATATAAATAAATGACATGTATAAGTAAAAATAAAACCTAGTAGCTTCAACATAGAATATTCAATCCCAGAATTTGGACCTGACTCACAAAATTCTGGATTTTTCTTTCCCTCTCTGCTCATCAGCAATACTTGGCCAAGCTCACACTGATGTTGTTATTATTAGATAAAACACTCATCTGCCTTTTCACCACTCCTACACCCGAAGACATCACCTTGCATTAGTGGACATTGGCTATGACACAATGTTAGGCTGGGTTTCTCTAATGAAATTCTGGAAACCTTTGGGATAACCTGTAACTTGACCTTGTAGTGGATGCCTGTATATTACCCCTATCTCTGTTTTGAAAACCCCTATCCAAAATGACTTGTCAGATTGCTAAAGGAAGAAAAGTTTAAAGAGGAAAAAACCTTAAGGTTTTTTTTTTTTTTTTTTCTCCTAATACTCCTTCTATTCTCAACCCTAAATTGAGCCCTGAGGCTGAGGACTGAATTTCACTGCAGCTGTTGACCATAACACCTGGGGAAAATACTTCTCTTTTTCCACTGGTGAAGATACCAAAGGGAGTAAAATTAATTTTACATCTGAGAAATTTCTCCACATTTGCAATATAACTTATCCTGTCATGAGCATGATACCTCATCATAGTCACAGTCCCGCCCACTATGAAACGAAGATTATACCAGGAAAGGACACAAGAAGGAAGGGATATTGGGGGCTATCTTAGACTCCTGCCTACCATATCATGTTACACCCTCACTGTGTGCTAGTTGCTCAGTGGTGTCTGACTCTTTGACCCCATGGACTGGAGCTCTTCAGGCTCCTCTGTCCATGGAACTCTCCAGGCATGAATACTGGAGTGGGTTGCATTTCCTTCTCCAGGGCATCTTCCTCACCCAGGGATTGAATCCAGGTCTCCTGCATTATGGGCAGATTCTTTACTATCTTAGACACCAGGGAAGCCCTTAATATACCCTGTTTTAATAACTCAGATGGCTTTGTTCAATGCAACTGAAAGCAAATTTATATTTTAGATTAACACAACCCATTAAGCTCAGAGACTATAGTGTCTTGCATATGCACTTGATTTTTCTAGAGACTTTATTTTGTTTGTTTGTTTCATTTATTTTTATTAGTTGGAGGCTAATTACCTTACAATATTGTAGTGGTTTTTGCCATACATTGACATGAATCAGCCATGGATTTACATGAGCATCGGGATGTTACCCATCCCAATCCCCCCTTCCGCCTCCCTCTCCATCCCATCCCTATGGGTCTTCCCAGTGCACCAGCCCTGAGCAATTGTCTCATGCATCCAACCTGGGCTGGAGATCTGTTTCACCCTTGATAGTATACTTGTTTCAATGCTATTCTCTCAGAACATCCCACCCTCGCCTTCTCCCACAGAGTCCAAAAGTCTGTTCTGGACATCTGTGTCTCTTTTTCTGTTTTGCATATAGGGTTATCATTACCATCTTTTTAAATTCCATATATATGTGTTAGTATACTATATTGGTCTTTATCTTTCTGGCTTACTTCACTCTGTATAATGGGCTCCAGTTTCATCCATCTCATTAGAACTGATTCAAATGCATTTTTTAATGGCTGAGTAATATTCCATTGTGTATATGTACCATGGCTTCCTTATCCACTCATCTGCTGATGGGCATCTAGGTTGCTTCCATGTCCTGGCTATTATAAACAGTGCTGCGATGAACATTGGGGTGCACATGTCTCTTTCAGATCTGGTTTCCTCAGTGTGTATGCCCAGGAGTGGGATTGCTGGGTCATATGGCAGTTCTATTTCCAGTTTTTTAAGAAATCTCCACACTGTTTTCCATAGTGGCTGTACTAGTTTGCATTCCCACCAACAGTGTAAGAGGGTTCCCTTTTCTCCACACCCTCTCCAGCATTTATTGCTTGTAGACTTTTGGATAGCAGTCATTCTGACTGGCGTGTAATGGTACCTCATTGTGGTTTTGATTTGCATTTCTCTGATAATGAGTGATGTTGAGCATCTTTTCATGTGTTTGTTATGTCTTCTTTGGAGAAGAAGTCATTTGTATGTCTTCTTTGGAGAAATGTCTGTTTAGTTCTTGGCCCATTTTTTGATTGGGTCATTTATTTTTCTGGAATTGAGCTGCAGGAGTTGCTTGTATATTTTTGAGATTAATCCTTTGTCTGTTGCTTCATTTGTTATTATTTTCTCCCATTCTGAAGGCTGATAGAGACTTTCTTTAAAGAGTTGGCAGTAGAGAATTCAGATAAAATCTTTAAGAGATTACAAAGCAGCTTACACACATAATTGAAAGTGTTTACAAAACAAGCAAGACTGTCATTTTATTTTGTTTATTTGAAAAACATGTTGCTTTGAATTGTATTTCATTTACACATGTATTGCTCTACAACTCTGTCAGAGCTTTTCATTATTTGAAATATACTTCTAGAACCTTTTATTACATTTATGATTGGTTAATGGTTAAGAATCATTTAAATTAGATTTTTCAGATACACAAATTAGGACTATGAATGTCCATTTTGCTTTTAGCTGTGATGATTGATGCATTTTATTTACATTGCATTTTATTTTTAAGAAGTTCGGAGAAGACCTTTCCTTACAAAGATGATTTTCTTAGGTGTATTGAGTTTTCTTTGATATCTGTTTTAACCTCTGCTAGTAACTAAGCTACCATCCAAGTTATTGTCTGTCTTTTAGTAAATAATTCTTATTTCTTCCTTCTGCCCTTAGGATATTGACAAGGTTGCTTGCAAATAATTTGTTCATTTTCTCCCAGGCTGACATTATCTTTCCTCCCAGAGAACCATCTAGGTGGTAGAGTCATGTCACTAAAACCTAATTTTACCTGTGTACATCTCTCTCTCTCTCTCTCTCTCTCTCTCACACACACACACACACACAATGACTTGAAATATCCAGACAGATACACAAAAGCTTTGACTTATGCCTCACCTGAAAAAGTATTCCCGCTCAGTCAGTGGTGATATATTCAATGATGGTGACATGGCCCAAGGTAGGCTATATGAATCATCACAGAGGTTGTTGCTAGAAATACTGAAGAATTTCTCTTTCTTCTGACTTGGTGAGATGTTAGCCTATCACTTGCAACTGCCAATGACCACCTCTGCAACTTTTGAATGTGAAGAAAGTCCACTTAAGAATAAAGTCAATACAGGAGAAACAGTGAGAAGATGCAGGTACAGATATAAAAGTAAATATAACATATATTTCTATGTATATAGCTATATATGTGTGTGTGTGTGTGTGTGTGTGTATATATATATATATATATATATATATATATACATGAATATAGAGACAGATGGATGGATAGAATTAAATACCCTAGTCTGTCTATACTCATAAAAAACACATAAGAGAAAGAGTAATACTGTTACTAGTTTTAAGCCTCTATATTCGGTTATATATTATTCACAACTGTATCTATGTAATTTAAAGATATCCAAGCCAATAAAGTATTTCATTTAAGCTAGGTTGGATTCCATTCCTGGTATGTAAAACCAGAAAAATCTCAACCAGTACAACATTTACACCAAGCATCGGTTACTAGAACACAAAACTGTAATTAAATAGGAAAAAGGAATATGAAAGGAAAACTGGGATGATAGAAGCAAGTGATGATTTGCTCATGAAAATGAGAGTTTTTCAGATTAAATGGATTAAGGTCAAGAAGCAAGCACAATGTGACCAACATGGACTCGTTTTTATTCAAGTTGTTCAGACCAGTTCTACAATGCTGGAATATAAAGAAATTCTTGGAGGCTTCTTTATGAAATATTAAAACAAAAGAACTATATCACAGAGTAATGAATTACACAAATACTTTATAACATGCTCCTCAATGAAAGCATGAATAAATTCTGAGTGTAAGTCTAAGCAACATCGACTTAAGTCATTTCATCTACTTCAGTGGATAATTGTGTGCAAAATTGCTTCAGTTGTGTCTGACTCTTGGCAATTCTATGGACCATAGGCTGCCAGACTACTCTGTCCTTGGGACTCTCTAGGCAAAAATACTGGAGTGGGTTGCCACACCTTCCTCCAGCGGATCTTCCCAACCCAGGGATTAAACCCACGTCTCTTAAGTCCCCTGTATTGGCAGGCGTGTACTTTACCACTAGCACCACCTAGGAAGCCCTGTATTACCAATTAGAAAGACCAAAAGTTTCTGGGTGCTGACTCTCTTTTCTTAACCTCCCTGAATCTACTCTTTGTCCTTCTGCATCATATTCTAAATCTTGGGAGGTTAGCCTTGAATTTTCCTTTTCTTGGTTGCTTGCTTTCTGGCCTCTTTTTGGGTTTAGACAGTGAAAGTTCCTTGAAGGATTTTCAGAGGTAATAGGATGATGTGAGGGAATTAATTTTCTCCACTCTGTGACTTGGCTGTGTTTATCAAATGAAGACCAACACTTCAGCCGGTCTACTCCATTCAGCTACTTCTCCACTAACAATTTTCTCTACTTTTCTGTACAGACCTAGGGATGGTAAGGACTTCTCAATATTGGGCTTCCTGGAAACTTCTTAATTTCTCTAAAACTTGCCTAAGTCACTTGGATGGAGCGTGCCATCTGTTTTCTCACAGTATTCAAGTTATTTTTATTTGTTCTTTATAAAACATCCTGTGATTTTCAAATATTCTACAAAGTACATGCCTTGCTTTTAAAAATCAGAAGATAACAAATAATGTCTTGAAATATATTTTCTTAAAAAAGGTCTGGCAAATATTTCTAGAAACTTGCAACTCAAGACAGAGAGTAGTGATTTTGTTTGAGGAAAAGCAATGAATGTATGTTGATATTTTATACTGGGTGTCACATTAGGGGATTTCTATAAATTTCCTCAGTTATACAAATGGAGATTTCTGTGATTGTACATTACATATGAAGTCATTGAGACTTTGGTCACATATTTAGCAAACAGAAGCAGCTTCAATTGCTGTTGATATACACATATATAATCAGTTGGTATATAGCATGCATTGACAAGTTACTAAACTTACTAAACTAAACATACTAAATATGAAGTATATATAGATATAGATATAGATATAGATATATATTGCTGCTCTTCTGGGAAAATAATCACTCTTATTTCCACTTTTAAAGTAGTAAACAGTTGCTGATCAGTTACTCTGCATCTTGTTATTGGAGACCCCACTGTATAGCAAACCACTGTCTAAAGTAATTTAATGCTGTAAATGAGCTCGAGGGATTTGCATTCAGACTCTTTGTTTGGATCCCAATTCTGTTGCTTGACCGTTGTTTTAAACCTTATTAATCTTCAATTTTTTACCTGTAAACTATAGAAAACGATAGCTTCTGTCTCATAGGCAGTCTGAAATGATTAAAAATATATGTGATAAAACAGCACAAGGCCTAGGAGAGAGTGAAATAATATTATTAATTTAATAAATGAATTGGACAATTATTATTAATAATAGTGGCTTTTAATCCTGGAATTCCTGCTTATTGTACTCTAGAATAATTGAATAAATTATGCACATTTACATCAAAGCTTAATGGAAGTTTCAAAGTTCAGGTTAAATATGCTTCTATAAGTATGATTATTTATACACTCAAATAGCATTTTTTTGTGCATAAAGGCAAGAAAAATCAAAATGGATAGAAAATAAAGACAGTAATAAAAGTTTGTTTCATCATGACCAAATATCCTGCCTGAATCCCAACATCTCTGAAAAATGTTGTAGAGATCACTGAATGATGTACCATGCCCAAACAAATATATTTTGAGTAGAATAATGTGCCAATGTCTCAGTAATAACACAAAATTCACTAAATTATAATTCACTAAATCAAATCATGGAGGGTTGAAAGAAATTGTCCTGAGTTTAGATATTATATTTAAATTCTTCCCCTAAGATAATACTCAAGACTTAGAATGATGCTTTCAATACATATGTGGGAAGGAGAGGATGACCATGAAAATCCTGACAGATCACTTAACAATAACAGAATATAGAACTACGTCTAGTCAGGAAGGTTCCACCTGTTATTTTTCAACTATTGTTACTAGCTGTGTGCTTCCTTTAATAAACTGGATAAAATAATCTTTCAGATTCTGTGTTGGAATAGGATTTAATTTCCACTAAGGGTGACTGCATTCCATCGGAAAATAAAGAACACGAGACATAATTTATACTAAAGCTCCCAAGAAATACATCATAAATAACCATTAACAAGGATGAAGAAAAGAAGGAAATATCTCCACTTTTATCTTCTAGACCTACATGATTTATTTTATATTTAGTCATCCTTTTCAGTGGACATGGATGTAATGTCTTCCCATGTGATGTCTTTGGTCTGATCGCAAGCTTTTCTAAGTAATCACATGAAGAGATACAATGTCATTTTAATACTTCACATAGATTGTGGCCAGCTCTTCATTGTTCTTGTTTATTTTCACCAAATACCTAAGTGTATCATCCTTAAGAGTTGGAGGAAAGAATGTACCAGAAAAGGCAAAAGGATCTGAATTTATGGCTGTCAATCAATTTCTGACTTCATGCACACCCAAGGGCTGTGAGAAACATATATCTGTGACAAGGAGAATGATCAGAGTGAAATTACTTTGGGGAGAGGAATGGGCCTCTGGAATCTCTGAGATGGTGTCTTTATGTATGTGACACCTTGAGCCCATGTTAATCCAATCACCCTCTGCCTCAAGGTAAGAAATTGTGTTTAAGAGAGAGTAAGATCATATGAACTGATATGTTTTCAATTCTGTTTTGAATTCACTAGAAAATCTAGAAGATCCCAAGAGCTCAGAATTTCACCAATTCCAAAATAATAGTTATAAAAGTCCTAGAAATTGATGGCTATTGTCCTGGAGACCAAAGTTGAAAACAAATCGCATTTATTTTGATTTCCTCTCATCTCTCTTAAGGAAACTCATCATTCCCAATCTCGCTCCCACTTGCTGTTCAGGTCTTAGCTCTTGAACCACCACTGATTTGAGAGCGATGTGGGGAGGCAGAGGAAGATGGAGAAGAAAATTGGCTGTTACGAATCATTGTTCCAAATTGCCAAAGCTAATGAATTATCACCAGTTAAAGAGAAAGGATGTATCAACTAAACTTTTGGCAGGTAATCTTCACTGATATTTTAATACACCCAGGGCTTTTTAACTGTGGTGCTGGAGAGGACTTTGTGTCTGTGTGTATGTGACCTAAGGATTGGAGAAAACTCTTGAGAGTCCCTTGGATAGCAAGGAGATCAATTCTAAATCAGTCAATTCTAAAGGAAATCAATCCTGAATATTCATTGGAAAGACTGATGCTGAAGCTCCAATACTTTGGCCACCTGATGCGAAGAACTGACTCCTGGGAAAAGACTCTGATGCTGGGAAAGATTGAAGGCAGGAGGAGATGGGGACAACAGAGGATGAGATGGTTGGATGGAATCACTGACTCAATGGGCATGAGTTTGAGCAAGTTCTAGGAGATGGTGAAGGACAGGGAAGCTTGGTGTGCTGCAGCCCATGGGGTTGCAAAGAGTTGGACACAACTGAGGGACTGAATGACAGCAACAAGGGATACTTGCTTCTTATTAATAAAAATGAAAATGAAAGGAAATATTTGATAATTGCAAAACCTAAAAAATAAGTTAAAAATAGTGAAGTTAGGAAAGACATGGTACCATGGATTTTGTGGAAGCCAAGGTCCCACTCTGTCTGTAACAAGACGTTACATCTTTATCACGGACCCTACCGCTGGATATTCTGGGTGGACTAAAGGGCCATGACAGTGTGGATCCCTCTGCAGAGCAGCTGACCCTGGACCCCATCCAGACTTGTTTTGCCCTCTTAGGCCCCTGGGCTCACCAAACCTAAAATCATCAGAAATTCAAACAACCTCTTTTTGTATTTGGACTCTCCTATTTCTAAGGTGCTTGAGTAATGAAAATCCAGGGATTAGATGTTTGATGTAAGTTCACAGCAGAATCCTTTTTCAAGCAGTAGATTCAATTCTTATGAACACTGAATACAAAACCTTAAAAAACCTTCTTAATATAAAAACTTTTATTTATAGACATTATTTCTGGCTTTCATTTTATGGTGTAAGAAAATGTATCTATTATAAAAGTGTATTAGCCTTTTAGTACTCTTTAAATTTCATTTAAAATTAACTGACAAAATAAAATATAATCTTTATCTACATGATTAATCCTTTTTTATTTTCAGCAAGACCAAGTTTGCGCAATTACTCTAGTGGCTATGGAGACCCCGTTGAAGGGAGTTCAAATTCAAGGCATCTTGGCTGTTCCTCTTTTGTACCATGAATGAGAATGATTGTATTCTGGTCCTGGAATTGACTCCTGAGTAATAACTAGGATTAAACGAGTTAACCTCTCTCAGCCAATAAATTTGGAACATATACTACAAAACAATTGGGCTGGATGAATTCTAGGTTAGCAAACAAATTAAAAATCCTTTTGTCCATCCTTCCTCCCACACTATTTCCACTGCCTATGACAGCTACAAAAAATTAAAATGTGCATGTTACTTGTATTTTTTAATGTTTCAATTTGCATAGGTTTATTCATTTTATGAAAGATTTTTTTTTTCATTTCTATGTTGAAAATCAGTATGATGAGAAGGAAAATATTTAGTGTTCAGAATTAGCAACACATGATTAAAAAACACTTATGCCTTCTTGGCTTTTATAGTCTTGGAAGATAAGCTTAATCTATTTGGCCCTTAGTTTTCTCATAAGGAAAATGGTAATCATTGCTACTTAGTAATGTTGTGTTAAGAACTGATTCAGAATGTTTACCATGAAGCAGGTGTTGCAGAAATAATGCTAATGTTAAAAACAATTGTGATAATGTCTTAGTGCAATCAAATCCCTCAGGGGTGCTTATAATATGATGTTATTCATATGAAATGCATATATACAGCGTGACTTTGGAACCTATCTATCAGGCAAAGTGGGATTTACTAGAAAAACAGCCTTTAGAACTCAATGATTGTGGATAAAGCCAATCACCCTCTAGAATGTGTTTAACAAATGGGAACACTTTGAGGTGACAGAAAGTTAGCATTTTTCCTTCATTTTGCCCAGGTATGGTCTGTGGATTTGTAATTCTACCTTATTAGTTTGGGAATAGATAGAGTTATTGTGACTAAGGATTTATAATTCTTACCCGCCTCAAGCAGTTAATAAGAACCAGGAGCAATAGAAGGAACTATTTTAGGCTGGCTTGGCAGGGGAGCTTCCCTGCTGGAGAGGAGGGCAGAACACGTCAGCCTTGGCAGCCTTGATACCCAGACTGACAGCACTTAGGTGAACATCATGTCCTGGCTCTGCTGCCCAAAGAAATAACCTGTCAAACCCTTTGACTGAACTTACACAGCGTCCATATGGCCACCGGGAAAATATTCTGACATTCAGAGAATGTATCTGCGTTTTGAAGCAACTCATTCAGCAAGGCTCATATGACTCAAGCAAACCAGCACACCACATCTCTGCTGTCTAGAGTGGCTTCTGATTAAAGGGACCATGTCATGGACCATTGGAAAGAGTGACTCCTCCAGGGTCCATATTTCTTTTAGGAGTAGAAAATAAACTATAGCTTTGACTTTTATGAGATTGATTCACATGCTTCTGTACCATTGACAGGAACAACAGAAGCACAAAAGATCTTTTCATTCCTACCCGCTATGACGATGATGATGATATAATGACATGAGCAAGCATGTTGAGAGGACAACAAGGAACCTATTAGAATTAAAGTCGAGGAAACACATGGAAGGTGAAATGATTGGACCACACCAAAGGCACAAGCCCTAGAAACAGCAAGAAAAGTGATCTCTGAAACTTGTGGGTGAAGAAACAACTCACCTCCAAAGGAAAGGAGGGCTGCTCTGGCAGCTCAGGTGGTAAAGAAATCTTGCTTGCAATGCAAGAGACCTGGGTTTGATCCCTGGGCTGAGAAGATCCCCTGGAGAAGGGAACAGCTACCACTCCAGTATTCTGACCTGGAAAATTCCATGGACAGAGTAGCATGGCAGGGTACAGTCCATGGGGGTCGCAAAGAGTCAGACATGACTGAATGACTTTCACCTCACTTCACAATGGAAACAAAATGAACCAGCACAGTGAGCTCCAGGCCATGATGATGGGTGGAAATTAGAAAGGAGAGAGTGTTGGCTGATCCCTGGTGGGCCATGCCCATATTCCCACCGATTAATCTAAGATTCTGGGAAGTGGGGGAAAATGCCTGTGATAAACAAAGGTTTGAGTTATCTATTTTACCTTTGTTTGTTTATCACAGGCATTTCCACCCACTTCCCAGAATCCTGATTCATGTTGAGGTTTGACAGAAAACAGCAAAATTCTGTAAAGCAATGATCCTTCAATAAAGATAAATTAACAAACAGCAAACAAACAAAGGGGCAGTGTTTCATAGTGGGTGAGGTCAAGAGTTCTGGAGTCAGAAAGAGCGGGTGTGTGATTTATTAGGTATGTGACTGTGGATCATTCACCTAGCCTCTCTGATCTGAAACTTAATTATCTTTGTGGATCCCAATGCCAACTTCATGAGATTGTCAGAAGGATTAAGCCTGAGAAAATCTCTAGAATACATTATCCAGACTATGATAGATATTATCCATGGTTAACTAAGAACATCTGTGATTAGTTACATGTATGGGTGCATCTCTGTACATATGTAGCCTCTGCTTTATGACTAAGAGTGTGTGAATAGTCTAGGGCATCTTTCATTCCTTAACCATGACTTGCTTTGCTTCTCTGCCTGGCTATCCTCTCATTCACCTAAAACATAGGTACATAAGTCCCACTTTTTTAAAAAAGTGACTTTTCTGATTGGATATCAGAAGACTTTCTCCAATAGGTAAAAAAGTCACTGCACACATACTCCCTGACTTCAGTAAAATGAGAATTTGGAGGGATCAGAACCCCACCCACAGCCTTGATAGTTTCAGACATATCAAGGGGCATCAGAGAAGTCACCTGAAAGTTGAGGAGGCATGAGCTTAACATCAGGTGACAAGTGTCTATTCATGATCCCTAATGCTTGAGAAAAAAAAAAAAAAAAAAAGAGGCATAAAAACAGCAGAGAGGCTAACTCTATTGTCAGCTGTTAATCAGCTACTAAACTATCACCTAGTGGCAAACTTAGGTCTGTTTGGCTCAACACCCATGCTTTCCGCAAGATGGTATCTTGCTGACTCCTAGTGCATGGTTTTTGAACTGTTTCAGCCTTTCCTCTTTCTCCTTCTGCACATGCTTTTCTGCCACCTGGGAGTTCCCACTTTAGCAAACTTCTGCTTCTGTTAAGATATGCAAAAACATTACCTCAATGAACTCTTCCACAAACTCCAGGACAGAACTAAGCACTTCTTCAGTTTCAGAGCACCTTTCCTTAAATCCATATTAAAGCATATAACACAGTGTTCATGGCTATATTCCCAGTACTACCTGGAACAATGCCTAGCATATAATACATGATCAATAAATATTTGTTGAATAAATGAATTGCAGTTTAATGATTTATATACAGCCTCTCTTTCTTTATTGACACTGAACTTCTTAAGAATAGTGTAACACCCATTTGCTAAAAATGCTGAACTAGTTACTGTGAAATCCTGAAAGAGTATTAATATATTTTCTGTGCCCATTCTCAGATATTGACAAGCCCAATGCAATCTAATAGCAACACTTCAATTTAATTATGTTATTCAGTTTAAGGCTTCTCCACTTCCTACCACAAACCTTGGCAAGATCCAGACCTCAAAAATTGAAAGGGATAAGTGAACATGTTCTGTGAACCACCATTTACCCTACTCTCACATTTCTAATTGTGTCGTCTCGAGGGTTTGGTTCAGCTGAGAGTGATAATTAGAGGGAAAGGGGTTAAAAAATAGTATTGCTTTGGTGTAGTTGTAATCTGGACTTGATGTCCTCAAAAGAGTGGATGCCTAGGTGCTGGGTTTTCTCTCTTAAAATAAATTTTGTGGACTCTCTTGTTATACTGAATGGATGCCTTAGTTTCGTCTGCTATAACCTATAACAAAGTGCCATTAATGGGTAACTTAAAAGAAAACATTTAGCTTTCATAGTTCTGGAGGCTAGGAAATTCAAGATCAAGGGGTCATAGATTCAGGGTCTGGTAACAACTCACTTCCTGGTTCATACATGGCCCTCTTCTCACTGAGTCCTCGCAAGGCAGAAATAGCATGAGAGTAGTCTAAGGTCACTTTATAAGGGCACTGATCCCATTCATGAGGACTCCACCATCATGATCTAATTACCTCTCATCCAAAGGTTCCACCTCCCATACTATCAGTTTGGGGGTTAGAATGTTAAGATGTAAGTTTGGGGAGGACACAAATATTTAGTCATTGTTCTGAATTTTTTTTTTTTTTTGGCAACATTTAATGTATTTTTGTACACTTTCTAGCTTACCACCTATCAGCTCACTTCTCAGAGATTTTCTGGCAGTAAACTCTGACCTCTTGTAGAGAAGATATGCACAGATTTTCAGTAACCATTTCCAAAGAAATTGTCATTATCAATCTTTTTCATCTATTTCTCTATTTTAATAATAAAGATGGGTGGCAAATGCTTATCAATTTTTTTTTTTTTGCTTATCAATTTTTGACCACAATTCCAAGATTTACACTTCCCATTTTTTTTTTCCTGTTTGTTCCAAAATTTACCAACTGGCATGTTGAAAAAACCCCATACATACTAAATGATTAAAAAATGGATAAATTGATAAATAGATGGGGAAGGAAAACATATAACCAAAAGATTATATATTTATACAGAAATATAAATATTCTGTATATGAATCTTTCTGACAGAAAGGGGGAGAAGAAAGGGGGTAGTTGGGAATAAGATTGATGTTATTGAGGAAAGCATCCTTAGTTCTCATACACACAGGCTCAGATTAGTAGTGCCCATAAACAGGCTATTCTCTAAGTGGGCAGAAAAGAAAAATAGAAGAGTCCAATCTCATTCTAGTGGCTTTGAATCTATGCATGAGATTCTTAGTTGAAAGGAGGGAAAGCTCAAGACTCCAGCTGTTTTTAATTGAAGAGCAGTTGTCTTAGCATATTAGTTTTAGGTGTGTAGATAGTGATTCAATTTTCATACAACTTTACATTTATTTATTTATTTTTGGCTGTGCGCATCTCCATTGCTGCGCTCGGGCTTTCTCTGGTTGTGGTGAGTGAGGGCTACTCTCCTTGTGGTGTGTGGGCTTCTCATTGTGCTGGCCTCTCTTGTTGAGGAGCAAGGACTCTAGAGCGCACAGGCTCAGTAGTTGTGACGCATGGGCTTAGTTGCTCCAGGGCATGTGGAATCTACCAAGACCAGGGATCGAACTTGTGTCTTCTGCATTGGCAGGCAGATTCTTAACCACTGCACCACTGGGGAAGTCCTTTTCATACATTATAAATTGCTTGTTACCATCCATCACTGTACAAGGTTATAATATTACTGACTATATTCCTTAAGCTGTACATCACATCTCATTGACTTATTTATTTTATAACTGGACATCTGTAATGCTGAATTCCCTTCACCTGTTTTGTCTGCTGCCCCTCTGGCAACCACTAATTTGTTCTCCACATCTGTGAAGTCTGTTCCTGTTTTCATGTTTTTTCTTTTGTTTTGCAGATTCCACATGTAAGTGAAATAATAAGATATTTGACTTTCCCTGTCTGACTTATTCCACTTGTATAATATTCTCTAGATCCATCAAGAGTGCTGCAGATAGCAAGATTCCATTCATTTATATAGATAAGTAATATTCTATTCTATGCGTGTATTGCATATATGCATATATATGGTATATCTCATTTAACTTATATACAGAGTCCATCATGTGAAACGCCAGGCTTGATGAAGCACAAGGTGGCATCAAGATTACTGGGAGAAATATCAATAACCTCAGATACACAGGTGACACCACCCTTATGGCAGAAAGCGAAGAACTACTAAAGAGCCTCTTGATGAAAGTGAAAGAGGTAAGTGAAAAAGGTGGTTTAAAACTCAACATTCAAAAACCTAAGATCATGGCATCTGGTCCCATCACTTCATGGGAAATAGATGGGGAAACAATGGAAACAGTGACAGACTTTATTCTTGGGGGCTCCAAAATCACTGCAGATGGTGACTGCAGCCATGAAATTAAAAGATGCTTGCTCCTTGGAAGAAAAGTTATGACCAACCTAGACAGCATAATAAAAAGCAGAGACATTACTTTGTCAACAAAGGTCCATCTAGTCCAAGCTATGGTTTTTCCAGTAGTCATGTATGGATGTGAGAGTTGGACTAGAAAGAAAGCTGTGTGCTGAAGAATTGATGCTTTTGAACTGTGGTGTTGAGAAGACACTTGAGAGTCCTTTAAACTGCAAGGAGATCCAACCAGTCCATCCTAAAGGAAATCAGTCCTGAATATTCATTGGAAGGACTGAGGCTGAAGCTGAAGCTCTAATACTTTGGCCACCTGATGTGAAGAACTGACTCATTGAAAAAGACCCTAATGCTGAGAAAAATTGAAGGCAGGAAGAGAAGGGGATGACTGAGGATGAGATGGTTGGATGGCATTGCCAACTCGATGAACGTGAGTTTGAGCAAGCTCTGGGAGTTGGTGATGGATAGGGAAGCCTGGCGTGCTGTAGTCTATGGGATTGCAAAGAATCTGACTTCACTGAGCGAATGAACTGAACTGATGGTATCTCTTCTTTACCCAATCATGTAATGATAATCATTTAGGTTGCTTCCAACTTGGCTATTGTAAATAACAGTACAATAAACAGAGGGGTGTACGTATTTTTTCAAACTAGTGTTTTTGTTTTTCTCTGCCTAATATCCAGAGCTGGGATTGCTGGATTGTAAGGCAGTTCTGTTTTTAATACTTGGGGAACTTCCATACTCTTCACCATAGTGACTATACCAACTTACATTCCCACCCAATTTACAACAGTGCATAAGGGTCCCTTTTGTTCCACATCCTTGCCCTCACTTGTTACTTCTTGAATTCTGAATAATAGTAAATCTGACAGGTGTGACATGATATCTCAGTGTGTTTCTAAATTACAGCTCTCTGATGACTAGTGATGTTGAGGATCTTTTTGTTTGGGTCTGATGGTCATCTGTATGTCTATTTAGGTCCTCTACACAAGGACTCAAAGTTTTAGATTAGGCTGAAGTGAATTTGGAAAAGGAAAATATTAACCCAGAGTTCCAGAAAATTTTAGCTACATTGTTGGTTGAAATAACTATTTTTGGCTTAAGGTAATATTAAATTATGATTTCATATATGCTTTATTTGCTGCTTGTTTGTTGAGCTCCCTAGAATGCATTCATAGCAAAACATCTGCCATTGCCATCTTCTGTTTTATTTAGAGGACATAATGTTTCCTTTCCTTGGGCAAAAGCATGACAAGGTGCATGACTTTTCTGCCTCCCTCTTCAATAACAGCAGTCCTAGGATCACTTTAAGTAACACATAGTTAGCATTTTCAGTCTTAACTATTAATCAAAATGTCATATTTGATTTAGCATGTCTTTTTTTTTTTTTTTTTTCCTTCCACAGGCTGGGCCAGCTTTGGGCTCAAGTCCTATAGTGGGGGAAGCAAAGGATATTATTTTCTCCTTTGTCCTCTTAATTCTTTCCCTACTTTCTAACTGTTGATTTAATTTAAGGTTTGGGCAGAAGGGATGAAAACAGGTAAGGATATATACTGGTTTTCATTTGCTAAGTCGTGTCCAGCTCTTTGCAACCCCATAGACTGTAGCACACCAGGCTCCCTTGTCCATCACTATCTTCCAGAATTTGCTCAAATCCATGTCCATTGAGTCAGTGATGGCAGCTAACCATCTCATCTTCACTTTTTATTTGACTGGTGGCTTGCAGTTCTTTTCTGAGGCAGATGATTAAATCTGGAGACCATGAATGGGTCTGGCTTGTGTTTTCTCTGATACAGAGGTTTCCATTGGCATCTTAGGTTTAACTGTTGACTTCCTACCTCTTGCAGTTGCCTTAGCCCAAACAGATGTATGCATATAGGGCTAATGTGTCTTGCTCTGCTTTTATTCTACCCCTTTTCCTATCTCTTATCTCTTTATGCCCAGGTCTCACTTTTCTAGATGGCTTTACCAAGCAATGTCCAAGATAACCTCTTTTGTAGCCCATTATGAACGCTCTTATTTAACTGTACCCATCAACACTGAAGATGAATATTCACCTCAGTTCAGGACATTCTTTAGGTTCTATGTCCAAATAAATAGCCTTTTTTTTTCTTTTAACCTTCCAGATTTCCTGGCTAAGAGGCAAACCCCACCCCAGAGCTGACTTCAGTTTTCCAAAGTGTGAGTCAAGCATCAGCCCCCAAATGCAGGAAGCAAATTTCAGTGTTACAATATCTGGAGGGTCCTCTTGAAACCTACTTCTCACTTCACTAGGTTTGGAGTGAGAAAGATCAGATCCTGGTTCTTCTCTCAAAGAGGAGGTGGAAAGGCAAAGCCCTACAAGAGCTTCCTTCAAGTAAAGGTCATTTCCACACACACACCCCTCTATTTTTTCCTTCAAATTCTGACTCCTATTGCTATATACTTAATCTAGTTGGAAGATTCTGAGAGGTCTGAAACTGGTTTTCCTTAATTTCCTTTGAAATTCTACACTTGGAAAATTGGCCTTGGGATTTTGCATCTATTTTATCTTGTAATTTTCCTGTTATGTTGTTCAGTTGCTAAGTCAGGTCTGACTCTTTGTGATCTCTTGAAGTGCAGCATGCCAGGTACCTCTGTCCTCTACTGCCTCCTCAAGTTTGCTCAAATTCACATCCATTGAGTCAATAACATCATCTAACCATCTCCCCTTATCATTTTGCCCTCAATCTTTCCTATCATCAGGGTCTTTTCCAGTGAGATGCCTCTTCACATCAGGTGGCCAAAGTATTCGAGCTTCACCTTCAGCATCAGTTCTTCCAACAAATATTCAGGATTGGTTTCCTTTAGAATTGACTGTTTTGGCCTCCTTGCAGTCCAAGGACTCTTGAGGGATTTCCATCTCTTCAAGAATTTTCCACAGTTAGTTGTGATCCACACAGTCAAAGCTTTAGTGTAGCCAATGATGCAGAAGTAGATTTTTTTTTTTTTTTTTCAGACTCCCTTGCTTTCTCCATGATCCAATGAATGTTGGCAATTTGATCTCTGGATCCTCTGCCTCTTCAAAACTTCAGCTTGTAATTTGAAACACTGTTGTAGAAGTGGATACATACATTCAAGATTCAACAGATTTGGACTGAACTTTCAGAGCTTACACTATATGTAAATTAGAAATATTCTATGTTTGGAAAAGTAGCTATGCATTTACTGTGTTCTTTATATTCACTTGCATTTAGTGTCTCTGTTTTTTTAAACTGGCTCGATGATGCCAGTTAATCCAGCTAATTCAACTTAATTCAACTTGTAGTGATGAGATGAGGGGGAGGTATTAGCTGCTCTGACTCTGATAAGCAGTTTCTTTGCCTTTCTGGTTTCTTTGAGAATGCAAGTGCAGCAGCTGTGTGGCTTTTCATCTGAGCAAAAATCTGAAACTACTGGATAAAAATTTCTCATTTTACTCCCTTCATACAGTTTCAGTAAACTGAATTAGTCTATTTCATTACACGAAAATTCCCTCTGATGAGTAAAATGGCTACTAATGGATAAAGCTATAAACAATTAGATAAAGCAAGTTACTAAAGATCTAACTATTCATCTGCTTCAACAGCCAAGGGAAATGTGGTCAAAGGAAATAGTATCTGCTTTCTTCCCCTACTGCCCCAAGGTTTAGTTGTGAAAATTTATATCAAACAACCGTCTTTTCTTGTCACTTTAAAAAAAGATAATCTTAATATTTGTATAGAGAATAACTATGACAACAATACGAAAAGAAATTGGTGGGATTAACCCTGCCAGACATAAAGTACCTCAGAATATTGGCATGATAAAAGCAAAGAGCACTGTCACAGAGATAAATTAACATATAAAAGAATATTTTAAAATTACAGGACACTTTTTAAAATAATTCAGCGTATGATAAACAGGTTTTTAAACCAA
Source organism: Muntiacus reevesi (assembly GCF_963930625.1). Classification (NCBI taxonomy): domain Eukaryota; kingdom Metazoa; phylum Chordata; class Mammalia; order Artiodactyla; family Cervidae; genus Muntiacus; species Muntiacus reevesi. The sequence goes on along the minus strand of NC_089257.1, from coordinate 21,260,488 downwards.
ATGTCATAATCCAGTAGAAATTTAGATAATTATTTAGGATTATAATGCTAGAACAAATAGCTAGAACAAATAGCTATTAAATTTATTAGGATTATTTAATAAATAATGCTAGAATGAATAGCTAGTATACACACACATATGTAAAATATATGGGATGTGTCTATCTAAATATATATCCTTAATGTTTCATCAGACAGTAAATTCTAGTTAAGTCAATACTTAAAGCTGAAAAAGGAAAGTAATACAATTTACTAGGATGGTATAAACAAAAGAAAATCAAGTTACTAATACTTGAATTGAGATTGCCTTCATATACCAAGAAAAGCAAAAGTCTTAAAAAAAATGATAAATAAGTTAACATCAAAATTTTTTCAATAGTAAAATTATTAATATTTACATTGTCATTAAGGATAATAATAACTAGGAAATATGTATAACAAATGATCAGATCAGACAAAACACCTATTTTAGATGTAATAATAACTAGGAAATATGTATAACAAATGACCAGATCAGACAAAACACCTATTTTAGATGTAATAATAACTAGGATATATGTATAACGAATGACCAGATCAGACAAAACACCTATTTTAGATGTATATCATGATGGTGGTGATTTAGTTGCTCAGTTATGTCCAACTCTTTGCAACCCTATGAACTGCAGCCTGCTAGGCTCCTTTGTCCATGGGATTTTCCAGGCAAGAATACTGGAGTGGGTTGCCATTTCCTTATCCAGGGGAACTTCCTGGCTCAGAGAACGAACCCAGGTCTTGTGTATTACAGGAGTCTCATGCACTGCAGGTGGATTCTTTATCCACTGAGCCATGAGGGAAGATGCAGAAGTATACCATGAAAGCTCACAAATCAAGAAGAAAAAACCCCCAAACCCAAAAGAAAACTAGACATGAGATATAAAAAATTCAGCTTTCTAAAAATAAAATCAAAATAACTCTAAATATATAAAAAGATGGTCAACCTCATGATAATTGAAAGCAAATTAAAACAGTGAGATTTTTTTCATCATTGAGACGAACAAGAATAAAAACTAATGAATATATTCAGTGTTGGTAAGAGTACGGGGATAGACAGTCTTGTGCTATTGATGGATATGTTAGAAACATTTTGAAAAGCAATATAGTAATGCCTACCAAAATTGTAAATGCGAATCACCTTTGAATAAGTTTTTGGAGTTCAGACTAATGACCTACTTTTAGTAATTTAAGCTACAGATATATTGGTGTTAAAGATGTTTATTTTTATATTGGTAATAGCCATACTGGAGAAAAACATAAATGCTCATCAATAAATGGGCCAGATTTAAGTCCTGATATTCCTCCAATGGAATACTCTGAAGCAAATGGAACTCCATATAGTCACAAATGGCAAAAGCATGTAACAGAATAAAATATATAGAATGGGTCCAATTGTGTAAAAAAAAAAATTGCTTAGAAAAAAAATAAGCTAACACTATACTGGTAATGGTGACTTAGTCCAAGGATGGAGTTAAAAGCAAGAGGAAGAGGAACAATTTACTTTTATTCTGTGCTTTTCTGTAGTTTCACTACTTTTTGCAAAAGAACATGTCACTATATGATACAAATCACATAAAACAGGAGGAAACATATAGAAAGAAAGTTAAAATTCCTAGATTTAAACATAGCATTTATAATATGATGCTGTCTGATGCAACATACTCCAGTATTCTTACCTGGAGAATCCCATGGGCAGAGGAGCCTGGCAGGCTACAGTCCATGGGTTCGCAAAGAGTCAGACAGGACTAGAGTGGCTTTGTATGCACTGTCTGATGCAATATAATTTAAATTATGGAAGTCTGCCCCAAAAACCTTAGCCCACAAAGGAATAAACTGCCCAGTCAGCAGTTAGCAAATCTATTAACCAGGTCAAGATGAAACAATACCTTCTCATCTTTATTCAAAAAGGATTAGTTCTAGAGAACAAATTTTTTTAAATCAACTTTGAAAATGGCAAGTCTTATTAAAGAAATTCACCCTAATTTTCAAGTTGGGAGATCTATGCATGACTACTTGTAGGCACTAATTGTTATGCTTTGTGACAAACTTTAATGATTATTGGTTCCACTATTTATCTTCCAAGGCTGCTGGGTATATTATGCAAAATAATAAATGTGAAAATGCTGTCAAAGGGTACATTCAAGGTAATTATTATTGTTCGAGTGTTGGCTTAAGGCACAAAAACATCATCATAAGTAATAACCATGAGTTTTAACAATTGCAGCTATTAAAATAAAGAAATACTGCTTTTGTCCTCTCAAAACTAACAAAGCTTAAAAAAACCTCAAAAAACTCGATAAATTCAGTGTTGTGGAGGAGTGGAATTGGTTGTCTCTCCAGAAGGCAATGTGGAAATACGTGTTAACATGTTTTAAAATAAGCAGATACACTGAAGCAGCAATTCCCTAAGAATATATCTCAAGGAAATAATTTATAGGTATTTAATTCCAGTATAATTACAAGATAGCAATAAATTAGAAATGATCTAATAGCCAACAACAGGAGACTGGTTAAATAATTATGGTGTTTCAGGTAGTCATTAAACATAATTGTGAAGGAAATTTGAAAATATACATGGGATATTTTGAAATAAAAAGATGAATAATGTATGTAGAGTGTGATTTCATTTTGCTAAAATTTTTGCTTTAAAGATCAATGAAGTTATGACAGGTGAAATAACTTATCGATGTTAACAATGCCACTAGAACAAACACACATGCAAAATGTCTATAATTAAGATCCTTTAACTCAACACTTACAGTGAGACAGGAAATTTGCATAAAACATTCTATGTAGGTGTGATCAGATGGCGGGTGAGACCAAAGTCATTTGGAGGCATTACTGAGACATTGGGAGAGCCGGGCTTCTCTCCCTCCTCATGTAGGCTCAGGGCCTCTTCTCTCCACCTGGATCTTGGGTTCTTCCCTGGGTCTCTCTAGAAGACTTCCTGGACTCCCTATGAGACATTGCAGTATTCCCCAAAAGCACAGAAGTGAAAGCTACTGGGCCACCTTAAGGGTTGGTCCCATCACCGGTATGATGCCGTTTCTTACATGTTCTGTGGATAAAGTGAGGCATGTGAGAGGGGAGTAGCCAAGGGCATGAATCCAGGAGATGGCGTTCTTTGCAAGTCAGTCTTGGACAATAGCTACCACATTGCAGGAACTGACAGTCACAGTGAGAGTTCCACAAAGACAATGGTAAGGAAATTCATATGAGATTGCTGCCCTCAATGAGCTCATAGTCTATAGCGAGGAAGAGAAACAACAGTCACACAAAAAAATTTCCACTATAATAATTGCTCTAAAGGGCAGGTATTGTTGTTCTCAAGTGGGTTTTTATGCTATTCAAGGAGGTCAGAAAATGTTTCTGGGGGAAATAAAGCTAGAGCTTATGGTAAGGGTGGATACTTTAACGATACATGGCTAGGGGATGGGGTAAGCTTTCCAGCAAGAGGAAGTAGCACAGAAAAAGTCATAGCAAGTACCCGACACTGAAAAAAATGGAAAGAGTTATAGCTGAACGTGTCTCTTGGGGGCGGTGAGATGTAAGGGCAGGCTGGAGAAGAAGACAGAAGTCTTATTTCGCCTTCGTTTAGAGCAATGTGGAACTAGTAAAAGGGTTCAGAAGTACAAGATGACAGGATTAGTCTTGCATTTGGAAAAGATCCCTTTGACTGCAGAGTGAAGAGTGATTAAATGAGTGCATCAGAGATGACTTGATTCTACCTGGGAGGATATTGCAACCCTCCAGGTGAGAGGTGATCTTCTTCCTCTATCTCAAGCATCTTAGAAATGATGGAGTCATGAAGGACGGGCACTCTCAGAATTTCTTTCATTTCCTTTCTAATCAGTTTTTCAGCTTCTATTTTATTTTTCTTACTCAAATAAAAGAGATTCAGGATCCAAAACAACTCACATGAAAGAGTGATCAAAACCCATCAAGTGTAGGAAAGAGTATCTACAAGGCAGGCAAGAAAAGGAGCCAAACTTGATTTGATTTCAACTCTCAATTCTTTGAATCATCACTCCCAGTATGAATTCTCTTGAAGTTCCCAATAAGATGAAGAAGGATTCCTCACTTTTACTTTCTTTTGTTTGCTTTAAATCAAGTCCTAAACACTCTTGGGCTTCCCAGGTGGCTCAGTGGGAAAGAATCCACCTGCCAATGAAGGAGACGTGGGTTTGATCCCTGGGTCAGGAAGATTCCCTGGAGAAGTAAATGGCAACCTACTCACTATTCTTGCCTGGAAAATCCCATGGACAGA